>NC_090448.1:428521093-429217318 GCF_031143425.1 Pleurodeles waltl
GATATCTGTGTGTGCAGGTGACTATTACTGTGCATAATTATTAGGCAACTTAACAAAAAACAAATATATACCCATTTCAATTATTTATTATTACCAGTGAAACCAATATAACATCTCGACATTCACAAATATACATTTCTGACATTCAAAAACAAAACAAAAACAAATCAGTGACCAATATAGCCACCTTTCTTTGCAAGGACACTCAAAAGCCTGCCATCCATGGATTCTGTCAGTGTTTTGATCTGTTCACCATCAACATTGCGTGCAGCAGCAACCACAGCCTCCCAGACACTGTTCAGAGAGGTGTACTGTTTTCCCTCCTTGTAAATCTCACATTTGATGATGAACCACAGGTTCTCAATGGGGTTCAGATCAGGTGAACAAGGAGGCCATGTCATTAGATTTCCTTCTTTTATACCCTTTCTTGCCAGCCACGCTGTGGAGTACTTGGACGCGTGTGATGGAGCATTGTCCTGCATGAAAATCATGTTTTTCTTGAAGGATGCAGACTTCTTCCTGTACCACTGCTTGAAGAAGGTGTCTTCCAGGAACTGGCAGTAGGACTGGGAGTTGAGCTTGACTCCATCCTCAACCCGAAAAGGCCCCACAAGCTCATCTTTGATGATACCAGCCCAAACCAGTACTCCACCTCCACCTTGCTGGCGTCTGAGTCGGAGTGGAGCTCTCTGCCCTTTACCAATCCAGCCACGGGCCCATCCATCTGGCCCATCAAGACTCACTCTCATTTCATCAGTCCATAAAACCTTAGAAAAATCAGTCTTGAGATATTTCTTGGACCAGTCTTGACGTTTCAGCTTGTGTGTCTTGTTCAGTGGTGGTCGTCTTTCAGCCTTTCTTACCTTGGCCATGTCTCTGAGTATTGCACACCTTGTGCTTTTGGGCACTCCAGTGATGTTGCAGCTCTGAAATATGGCCAAACTGGTAGCAAGTGGCATCGTGGCAGCTGCACGCTTGACTTTTCTCAGTTCATGGGCAGTTATTTTGCGCCTTGGTTTTTCCACACGCTTCTTGCGACCCTGTTGACTATTTTGAATGAAACGCTTGATTGTTCGATGATCACGCTTCAGAAGCTTTGCAATTTTAAGAGTGCTGCATCCCTCTGCAAGATATCTCACTATTTTTGACTTTTCTGAGCCTGTCAAGTCCTTCTTTTGACCCATTTTGCCAAAGGAAAGGAAGTTGCCTAATAATTATGCACACCTGATATAGGGTGTTGATGTCATTAGACCACACCCCTTCTCATTACAGAGATGCACATCACCTAATATGCTTAATTGGTAGTAGGCTTTCGAGCCTATACAGCTTGGAGTAAGACAACATGCATAAAGAGGATGATGTGGTCAAAATACTCATTTGCCTAATAATTCTGCACTCCCTGTAGTGCAGCAACTCAATTGCGGTCTACGGTGTTTTTAAGGTCATCAAAGATGGCAATGAGGGCAGATTATGTGCCTCTTCCTGGGCGGAATCCAGTTTGGTAGTCTGAAAGTATAGAGTTATCTTCAATGAATTGTGACATCTGAGCAAATGCTGCTCTATCGGTTTGCCAAGGGAAGGGTAATTTGTCATTGATCTGTAAATGTTGGGGTCACCTTGGGGTTTGTTTTCTTTTATAATGGGCATGTGTATACCTTTTTAGGTATTCTGGAAAGATTCCCTTAGCTAAAGAATTAGTGAGGTTTCATCTTACTGGTCTGGCAGCAGAGGTAGATAAAGGAATGTTCTTGAAAATGTGTGGTCGACAAGGGTCAGAAGAGCAGCTGGAAGCAAGAGGAGGAGAGGGAAAGATGGCTTCTACCGACTACATTACCTACAGTCTACAGTACCTAGAGATGGAGGCACGTGGGTCTGGGTTATTTTTTAAATATTCTGATTAAATACTTACACCTTACGAAGGGTGTAAGCCACAAAATGTAAGCCCTACTTAAAATACATGTGTTGGTTGTATTTTTTAATGAATTTTAGCCAATTGTGCATTTTTTCTTTGTTATTACTGTATAGTGTGTTCACTTATTCGTCCATATTCAAAACCTGAATGGAAATTTAATAGACTGATCTAGTAACACAAAAGGATGTCTGCTGTAAGTTAGGCAACAAGAATTTTGTAGAAGCCAAATCAGTCTGTGGACGCAGTTGACTATACTTTTTACAATTGTCTGGATGCATAAAAATGAACTTGAGATGGTCCCCCACCTTTTTTCCTATTTTATAACTATGGAAAATGCTTGTGGTTATCCTGTGCCTGCTGCATAAGAGTTGCTTGATGACTGACAGACCTAGGGCCATGTTAGCTTAATCTACTGTAAATGTAGCAGTAAAGTTGCATTGCCACATTTTCTGTTCTGGAAGATACCAGGATTACCATAGTGCTGCCCTCTGCTATAACAACAATGGATGTATTTGATCTTTTTGCATACCAGCCCCTGTCCCCTTCATACCAACAACAGTTTTGCAAATCCTTAAGCAATCAAAGCACCTGTAATGTTATCAAAAGGGACTCAGGTAATCATTTGGATTATGTTCTTTAAGCATGTAACCTTGAGTAGAAAGGTGCAAAAGGTCACTCATGTCTTCCCTTGGAATGCTTTATCTCACAGTTCCCTTTGTTGATGTGTTCATGTGGATTAGAAATTAGGAGTGTGCAGATTAAGCACCTCTAGAAAATACTAAGCTTTTTATGTCACTACTCTATGGCTCATCCTATACCTCTTTCAATATATCTTCTACTCTCTGCCTCATCCCAAACCTCATTCTACAACTATGATTTCCCGACAAACACTTTCTATACTCTTCCCTCCTCTATCCCTCCTTGGCCCACCCCAAACCTCATTTTACTGCTACAATCTCCCAAATAACTCTTCCTAGGTTCTTCCATCATGTATCTCTGCTTTGACTCATCCCAAACCTAATTTTACTACTATAATATCTCTAATCCCTTTCTAGACTATTTCCTACCCCACCTCTCTTTTGGCTCATACCAAACCTCATCTTACTACTATGATCCCCAAATAACACTGTCTAGACTCTGTTCTCCTCCATCACTTCATTATTCTATTCAATCCAATTAACAGACTTGCATGTCCACCTCACAATTTAACTCCTATTTCCCTGTACTAATCCACCACTAATCCTTATGGGTTCTGGAGTAGTGTGCTACTCACCGAAAAGTGCTTTGACGCCTCCTCAAGGGTAGTAAGCGCTACATAAATACAATTACAATTATATGACAGATACCAATATATTCCTTGAGCTAATAACCATATGCCTGGGGCTCAATCAACATCAAACCTACCCTAATGACAGAAACATGTCTCAAGCTGCTTGAACTACTAGTGACACTAGGAATTAAAATAATTCTCTACAAATGGAAATCATCACATAAGCTATTTTCTCATACCTGGTGTTTCTGGTTTGTTTTCTTAGAGTGTAGAGAAAATGGCACGAAACCAATAAACCTTTATCAAGGTTGACAATTCCATATGGGACACAATTGGTTCCTTCATCCAGATGAAAAGAAACACCTTGAATGTTAAGAATTATAAAACAGACTTAGGGGGTCATTACAACATTGGCGGTAAAAGCCGCTTACCGCCGTGCAGAAGACCGCCAACACACCGCCGCAGCCGTGGAATTCCGCCACAGTCATTATGACCCACAGCTCGGAATCCGCCAAAATACAGACACCCACACAAGTCCGCCACACCAAAGGTCAGTGATAAACTGGCGAAAACAAAACCTCCACCGTCACGCCAACAGGAATACACCCACACTATCACGAATCCACGCGGCGGTCTTTCAACCGTGGTATTCCATTGACGGTACACACCACTGCGCTCAAAATACACACAAATTTACAAAACACTACCACATTGGACAAATCGAAATACACACACCTGATACACATACACACAGCACTCCCACACACCCAATACAATATAAAACACACACCCACAAACCCTTACGTCAACAATTGCGACTGAAGGCCAGAGACACCACCATCTACAAAGTAGCATCCACAGGCACTCAACACCATCACTCACACAACATCCAAGCACCTCACACAACATACCTCTAAATATCACCCCACACCTCACAACACCCCACCCCACACATCACGCACACCACCCCATGGCCCCGCAAAGACACCCCAGGTTCTCTGAGGAGGAGCTCAGGGTCATGGTGGAGGAAATCATCCGGGTAGAACCACAGCTATTCGGATCACAGGTGCAGCACACCACCATAGCTAGGAAGATGGAGCTATGGCGAAGAATCATGGAAAGGGTCAACGCAGTGGGACAGCACCCAAGAACACGGGATGACATCATGAAGAGGTGGAACGACCTACGGGGGAAGGTGCGTTCCGTGGTCTCAAGACACCACCTTGCGGTTCAGAGGACTGGCGGCGGACCCCCACCTCCTCCCCCAGGACTCACTACATGGGAGGAGCAGGTCTTGGCTATACTGCATCCTGAGGGCCTCGCAAGAGTAGCTGGAGGAATGGACTCTGGTAAGTCAAACCTTTAACTACTTCATCCCCCACCCACCTGCATGCTATCACATACCCCCACCCTCACCCTAATCACTCCAACTCCTCACGTATGTCCCAATATCATAAACCACACATCCCAAACCCAAGCCCTGCATGTAACACCAAAGCATGGACACCCATCACCAAAGCATGGCCACTGCACATACCCATACACCCCCCTAAACCATTATCACACAAGGTCCAACACAGGAATGCAAGCACTGGGGTACACGGTCACCCACCCATAGCACACCATGGCACACACAGATGCAATAATCATGCCTTTACACCCATGCAGGACCCCTACCCAACGTCACCGGATAGGAGGGTCCAGATATGTCCACTCCACCCACAGAAGAGGCCCACAGTGATGACAGCAGCTCTGTCCAACTGTATCAAGATGACCAGCCCGGCCCATCTGGGACCTCGGGACAGTCGGTTCCCCTCACACTGGCACAGGCCACTACAGAACTTCCCCCCTCTGGAAACACCAGCACAGCACCCACCCAGCGGGCCCATACCTCTGTCCCCAGGAAACGCCAATCAGCAGTGTGTCCACCACTACAGGGAACCCAGGCTAACCCACCACCCCAACAACACCAGGGACCTGGGGGCAGTGGTAGTGGGCACACGGTTCAGGGGACAGAGGCACAGGAACACATGGGAACTGGGAGGGCTGCTGTGCGACAGGGGGAGGACAGGAACAGGGAACCCACTCTCCACGAGGCCCTCTCCAACATCATGGGAGCCTACCACCATTCCCAGGAGACGATGGCACCAGTACTGGCCAAGTTTCAGGAGACCCAGCAGCTGCAGGAGGAACAGTATTTGGGCTTCAGGGAGGAACTCAAATCCATCAATTCTACCCTGGGCACCATTGTAGGGGTGCTGAAGGAACTCGTGAACACCAGGAGGGATACTGTGGCACAACAAGGGGCCCCTGACACTAGCCTGGACGATGAACTGCCCACCACCTCCGCCGGCGCTAGTGGACAGGAGGCACCGCCACAGGACCACCACACCAGCACCCCACCCCTGCAGATGGAGAACCACCCCGCAAGCGGTCCCCGAGATCCAGGACAAAGTCAGAGAACAATGCCAAGACCCCCGCCAAGAAATGAGACCACCCTGATTGTCATCCTTCTGTCCCACTTTGTCACCCTGTCCATCCATCAACTGCCCTAGCTCCACTTCCTATGTCCCTTTGGACAATGCACCTGTGAGACTAATAGACTGGACTCTGCCATGGACATTCCTCCATCACCCCTGACCATTTTACAACCCCCTCCACTATTTAGCACTTAAATAAACACCCTTAAATCACAAAACAATCTGGAGTCTGTCTGTGTTTTCGAAAATGTGTATTAGCAATAACAGTGGCAAAATGCTATATCAAATGTAATGTCAACATACCTATGTCACACAGCTTTAGTCCATGCGGAAACAAAGCAGATGTCACACAGTGGGACCCACATCTGTGAAATCGTAAGGAAAAGTGACAACTCAGTGACCATACACTGGGTGAAAATGACAGACAGATGAGAGGTAGTAGAATTAAATCATATGTAGCAGGCAGTGTTGTATTCTTACCTGTGTCTCACTGGAAGTATTGCAGGATCACCGTGTTCCTGTTGTCCATGTCCTCTTCTTCTGCTTCCTAGTCTTCACTGTTCACAGGCTCCACAGCTGCCACAACACCTCCATCTGGACCATCCGCCTGCAGAAAAGGCGCCTGTCGTCGCAAAGCCAAGTTGTAAAGCATACAGCAGGCCACGATGATCTGGCACACCTTCTTTGGCGAGTAGAATAGGGAACCACCTGTCATATGGAGGCACCGGAACCTGGCATTCAGAAAGCCGAAGGTCCGCTCTATAATCCTCAAAGTTCGCCCATGGTCGTCATTGTAGCGTTCCTCTGCCCTTGTCCTGGGATTCCTCACTGGAGTCAGTAGCCATGACAGGTTGGGGTAACCAGAGTCACCTGCAAATGTCGAGGGACAACTGTTAGACACACACTAACTCATAGGGACATCCCCAGAGCCAGACACCTAGTCACACTGTATTGGGTCCATGTCCTCACCTAATAGCCACACACAGTGCCTCTGGAGTTGCCCCATCACATAAGGGATGCTGCTATTCCGTAGGATATAAGCGTCATGCACTGAGCCAGGAAATTTGGCATTCACATGGGAGATGTACTGGTTGGCCAAACACACCATCTGCACATTCATCTAATGGTAACTGTTCCGGTTTCTGTACACCTGTTCACTCCTGCGGGGTGGGACCAAGGCCACATGTGTCACATCAGTGGCACCTATGATGTTGAGGATATGTCCCAGGGCATAGAAATCACCTTTCACTGCAGGCAAATCCTCCACCGGAGGGAAAACAATGTAGCTCCGCATGTGTTTCAGAAGGGCAGACAACACTCTGGACAACACGTTGGAAAACATAGGCTGGGACATCCCTGGTGCTATGGCCACTGTAGTTTGAAAAGACCCACTTGCTAGGAAATGGAGTACTGACAGCACCTGCACTTGAGGGGGGATTCCTGTGGAATGGCGGATAGCTGACATCAGGTCTGGCTCCAACTGGGCACACAGTTCCAGGATTGTGGTACGATCAAGTCTGTAGGTGATGATCACATGTCGCTCCTCCATTGTCGACGGGTCCACCAGCGGTCTGTACACCGGAGGATGCCGCCATCTCCTCACATGCCCCAGCGGACGGTGCCTATGGAGGAGAACAGCGAGCAGAGAGTCAACCAACTCTGAGGTACATAAACACAGCTTAATCGGAAAATATTAGCAAATCAACATATGCCTGTATTAGTGTTTAAGCAAGGCCTAGATATGTGTGACGCAGTCCAAAATAATGCCATGTGGGCCCATGAAATGGCGGCTGCCTGACCTGTAAAGTGGGACAAGGGGATATGAGGTAACTGCACTGGCGTTGTACACCGTTGCGGTAGGCGGTCGAAGACCGCAGCGCTATCCTGCATTGGTTAACATTGGACCCTATGGGTCCCAGGAGCCAATGACGATGTACGCCGGCGGTGACGATACGCACCGCCGCGGACGTGACTGCCATTTTCTCTCTGTTCAATCACTTGATACCTGATCTTCGACAGGAGAGGACCTACACTGCAAGTGCTGCTGTGACCTCGGTCTGGAAGAGACAATGGCTCGAGTGTCTGGGGAAAGGGCCCCTGCCTTCAGCACGGAGGAGTTGGACAAACTAGTGGATGGGATCCTCCCCCAGTACACGCTACTCTACGGTCCTCCAGACAAACAGGTAAGTACACTGTGAGCATGCTGTATGGGCAATGCCTGTGTGGAGTGGTGTGGATGAAAGATAGGGGGGGGTGAGAATGAGGCGTGCATGAAACGAAGGTGAGTGCATGTGCGTCATGGCAAGGGTAGGGATGCGGGCCAATGACTGTGACGGTGCGGACGGTAATATCTTCTTCTTTTCCCCTGTACTATTCCTGTAGATCAGCGCACACCAGAAGAAGGACATTTGGCATGCCATCGCCAAGGAAGTCTGGACCCTGGGGGTCTACCACAGACGGAGCACCCACTGCTGGAAAAGATGGGAGGACATTCGCCGCTGGAGCAAGAAGATGGCGGAGGCCCAGCTGGGGATGGCCTCCCAATGTGGGAGGGGTGCCCGTCGCACCATGACCCCCCTGATGTTCAGGATCCTGGCGGTGGCGTACCCGGAGTTCGATGGGCGCTTGAGGGCATCACAGCAGCCACAAGGGTGTGTGTACACTCTCATTCTGCTGATTCAGCGCTCATTGGAGGTGTCTGGGTGGGGGAGGTGGGCTGTGGGTTCCCCTAGGCCAGGGCAAGTTTAGTAGGCAAGGTCCCTTCTTAAGGCAGGCCCTGTGGCACCCCACCCCACCTGTGTACAGTGCCAACTACACCTAGTCAGGCTCCTGTGACATCCATGTGTGCAGCAATCGGGCATAGCCTTGTAACCCATGTCCCTGGGATTGATTAGGGAACTCCAAGTGCACGGCGTAGTGCAGGGGGCTTCTGTGTCTGTAGTGTCCGCCAACAGTAGTGGTATTGCATGCACTCAACATGTCTTTCTTCTGTCTTCACCCCCTTTTTGTGGTCTCCCTGTTCTTGTTTGCATTAGCATCATCAGGCGGAGGAGCAGTGGCACCGGAGCAGGAGGGAGCTGCATCCCACATGGCCCTGGAGGGCGACACAACGGAGTCTGAATTCACCAGTGGGACGGAGGGCGAGGGGAGCACCACGGCGGGGACAGGAGCTGAGACCAGCGATACGGACTCCTCCTCTGATGGGAGCTCCCTTGCGGTGGCGGGCCCATCTGTGCCCCCCGCATCTACAGGTACAGCCGCCACCCCCCCCACCAGCACCGCCCTCCCAGCAGCCCCTCAGCATGTGTCCTGTGCCCGCTCACCCAGGAGGGTGGGCATCTCCTTTGCCCCAGCACCTCAGCCCACGCCCCTGTCACCCCTGCTGCCCTCAGTGAGGAGGCCATTGACCTCCTCGGGTCCCTCACTGTTCGACAGTCTACCATTTTGAATGCCATCCAGGGTGTAGAGAGGCAGTTGCAACAAACCAATGCATACCTGGAGGGCATTCATTCCGGTCAGGCAGCCCATCAGCGAGCTTTTCAGACTCTGGCCTCAGCACTGATGGCAGCCATTGTCCCTGTCTCTAGCCTCCCCTCTCCAACTTCCTCCACCCAGACCCAAACCCCTGTACCTCAGCCTATCCCAAGCACACCATCAGACCAGTATGCACACACCTCAACACACAAGGGAAGCTCTGGCAAACATAAGTACCACACATCCCACAGGCACTCACGAAAGCATCATACACATGCAGACACACCAACATCCACTGCCTCCACTATGTCCCCCTCCTCCTCGTCTCCCTCTTCCCTCCCTGTCTCGTCTCCACTCACACCTGCATGCACTACATCCTCAGCCACTACGTCCATCACCAGCACACCCACCACCACACCCCGCTCACGTGCAGTCACCACCCCCACTACCATTCACACATCCCCTGTGTCCTCTACCAGTGTGTCTGTGAGCCCACCTCCCAAGGTACACAAACGCAGCCACACACCCACCCAACAGCCATCCACCTCACGACAGCCTCCAGCCCATGCACCTTCACCCAAAGTCACCAAATGTACACCTCCTACAACCACTACCTCTTCCTCCACTCCCAAACCCCCTCCATCTACCCATCCCAGTGTTTCCCAAAAACTTTTCCTGTCCAACCTTGACCTCTTCCCCTCACCTCCCCCACCCCTTCAGTCTCCTAGGGCCCGCCTCTCCAGGTCCGAACCCAGCACTTCAGCCACAACATCTGCGGGACCAGTGGTGCAAGTAGTAACCGGCTTCTGGAGTGCGCCAGGCAGCAGGTCAGCCAGTGTGGCAAGGAGCCAGAGCACGGACAGTCCCCCACCTGTAAAGCACAAAAAGTAGGCCAGTGCCCGGCGTGAAAGAGGAAAGAAATCAGCCACCAAAGCCACTCCCAGGGGTACAGTTGGGAGTGTGGAGACAGCTTCGCCACCATCCAAGGTGGGGAAGGGGCACAGTAAAACCGGCAAGTCTGGGAAAATATGCACGGAGGACAAGACCGCCACCAGCCCCGCTGCCCAGGATACCGCCGCCACCAGCACTGCTGCCCAGAACACCGCCGCCACCAGCACCGCTGCCCAGGACACCGCCGCCACCAGCACCGCTGCGCACGACACCGCCGCCACCAGCACCGCTGCCCAGGACACCGCCACCACCAGCACCGCTGCCTAGGACACCGCTGCAACAAGCACCGCTGCCCAGGACACCGCCGCAACAAGCACTGCAGGCCAGTGAGCGCCAAAGATTCCTACGCTACTGAGGCCGCAACGAGCAGGATGAAGCACTCTGGGCACAAAGCCCCCTCCAGAACCAGTGGAGATTCACATCCACTCACACAGTCCTTGGCAGAATGAAGCACTCTGGTCACAAAGCCCCCTCCAGAACCAGTGGAGATTCACATCCACTCACACAGTCCTTGGAAGGATGAAGCACTCTGGGCACAAAGCCCCCTCCAGAACCAGTGGAGAAAGGCATCCACTACCTCAGTCCTTGGCAGGATGAAACACTCTGGGCACAAAGTCCCCTCCAGAACCAGTGGAGAATGTTATCCACTTGAAAGACTGTGGCTTTGCACTCCCCAGGATTGAACAGTGGGCATGGACCCCCCTCGTAGATCTGGCGCAGTGCACTCATCCGGCTGAGGTGCCCCCCCTTCACTTCCCCCTGAGGTGCCTGTTTTATTTCTATCTGATGCCCCAGCAGTGTTCTCTCCGTCTTGTTCGGGTATCTTGTGTGGGCCTCGCCCATGCCTTTTGGACCCAGCGGTCCACAGACTATGATAGTGGAATACCTTGGACTTGTATTCTTGGTGTATATATTTGTTTATAGTGTACATATCTTTATATATGTATATATTTTTGATTACTGTATTTGAATATATTACAATCATTCGACTCATTTCCTTTTGTCCTTGCATTCTTCCAGGGCGGGTTGGGGGTGTAACTGTAATGTATCATGATGTATTGGTGTGTGTGTTGTCGTGGGTGAGGGTGGGGGCTTTGCGTGTTGCGTGTGTGTGTCACTGTTTTTCCCTCCACCCTCCCCAGTGTCGTAGGTGCAGTACTCACCGCGGTCTTCGCCGCCGGCGTTCGTGCTCCTGGTAGAGGAGCAGGAAGATAAAGGCTGGAAGAATCTGGAGCTCGGGTTCTATGGCGCCTGGTTCCTCCAGGGATGTGTAGAGGTGAGCGTTTCCCCTTCCAATTCCTGTTTCCGCCGTGTTTTTGTTCGAGGTGAATCTGCCCTAGAAAAGGTGGCAGATTGGACTATTGTAATTCTGTGGGCGGTACATTGTCCTCCGCCCGTCTGTTGGCGGTTACCGCTGCGGTGTTTGTTTGTACCGCCTTGGCGGTCGGAGTGTTAAAGTGGCTGTCTATGTTGGCGTTTTCTGCCACGGTCGTAATTCAATTTTTTTTCCGCTTGCCTGTTGGCGGTTTTACTGCTGCTTTAACACTGACCACCAGGGTTGTAATGACCATCTAAATCTATTCCTCTAACACAACCACTAAAACAGTAAATCAAGTGGGATTAATTAACATCCTGACCATGAACAGAAACACTTTTACGTTCACCTACAACTTAAGACACTACAGACCCTCTTTGAAATATTCAATCTGTACTCCCTCTAACATACCATCCTATTACACTACTTGGTGATTTTCAATTATATAACTACATGTAACAACAGTTACTATTCTTTCATTTGTAGGGTCTTTTTTATCCTTTATTTCTAAAAGAACAAGAATAAAATGTTGAACTGGTGCCTATGACCATTGTCTCAATGAGGAAAGAGACTGGACTGCATTGACCCTTATGTAGAAAATATAGTAGAATGAAAAATGGGTACTAGCTCTTGATCATTCAGTTCTCTACACAAATCTCCTTTGATATAAATTATGTGCTTTCTAGATCAATGAAAAACGTTTTCTGTGATTTTAAACAATTGAGCATTGGAATATTCCCACAGGATTTGATTTTTGGTCTGCAATATTTCACTAATCTGTCACAAACGCACTGTGATCAGAGTAACAAAAACCAGATAGAAGTAGGAACACAGAGAGATTAGGAACTTTCAGAATGACCAATATAAAATAGAACTGTGAGATCATTTCTTTTGAAAGGCTTTGAAGTACCAGGCGCAATGTAAGACTTTTGAGGTGAGAAGCAGAAATGGAATGTGGAATATTTATTATATATTTTAGTTGTATGATCTGCAACTTAAAACAGAATAGATGAAAAGAAAAGGCCAAGATAAATGTCACCAATTCAAAGAGAGGCCTTGAATCGGTCTCTAGTATCTTTGAAACGTGAGCTAAAGGAAATCATTTACCATTAAGATTTTCTTGTCAAGGTGAGATTCTTGAACTAAAACAAGTAGATATTGTTATTCTGAGATACTAAATATTAATGCATTTAGGTTCCTTTGTATAAAGTATTCACAATAACATTTGAGAAATAGCAGTCATTAAATAGAAGAACTTTAAATAGGAGAGCAATATGGTTTTGGTAGTTTAAGGATTTGGCTGCTTATATCAGGTGAGCAAGGACAGGTATTTGGAAGGAGGATTGAACAGAACTAATACCTCTATCCGTGCAGGAATTGTTTTGTTAAATAATTCTGATAAATATGAACTTGTGGATTAATTGCATGGATAAAACATGTCAGTACAATGTTAAAGTGTCATAATGAATGTTGGTCAAGATAGATGACTGAGTTAATGGGTGCTAAGAAAAATTAAGAAAAGATGTGCATGTTTTCATAAAATGTAAGGGATTCTAAAATATATTTTAGAATGGGTGTCCCAGTGAACATACATAAAAGTTAATAAAAAAATCATAAATTATTTTACAGGAGCTGGGTGTATATAATGAATATATACCGCTAATACAGTAATTATGGTAAAAATGATAGCATTGCAATAAGTGCAATAACTGTACATTGCTGCTGGAAGATCATATGTGAAAAAACTAGTTCATGTATATTGATTTGGGAATTTCAAATGAAAAAGAATATTGATTGTATTGTTTTGTATACATTTATTTATTTATAGATATAAATAAATACATGACAAATGAGTCCAATATATAGCCATTAATTTGTATACTTTCCTGAAGAAGGATTGAAGTTGTACAGCCAATTCTATGGATTCATAGTCTACAAGAGAAAAAAATGCAATGGCTAAAAGACAGGAATCGAAGATTTATATGTGAAGAGTGGAATTGACATTCAAGTGTAACTGATGCTATACCCTCATTTGAACTTCCTGTCCCAAATGGTTTTTAGAAAGAGTATTACTGATTGGTATGCTTGATTAGGTTTTGTATTATGTTTTTATGTATGGTGGAATTTTGAATATAAGATTATAAACAAATGAATGAAAAATAATTTCTAAAGAGCGACAGCTAGTCCCAAGAAAACATCCTGGTGCTAAGGTAAAATCGAAAGCATGGTTTATTTACACTTCTTCAAACAAAAAAGCGTTAAACCGAGCCTTAAAAGACGGATTCCAGATGATTTGCCCGAAGATGTTCCGGCAAGGAATTTGACAAGCTGGGCACCCATAGGAAGAAGGATCTTCCCCTTGCTCTGGCTCTTTCCACACTAGTAATGGATTTAAAATTTTGATTAGATGAGTAGAGTCCCCTACAGGGTGTATATTTTTACAGGATTATGTTGCTATGTCAAATAATGCGCAATGAAGACAAACTTGTATTGATAAATTATTGATTGTAGGGCTTTAATGTTCTGATTGTATTAAATGGGTATCAATTGATGTTTATAACTGCCTGACTTCAGGCACAATCACACTTATGTAAGCAGAGCCCAGAAGACTATGTGGGAAATACCGGTGTTGGAGACTTCAGAAATGAACCTGGTTGTATCTCTGCATCTCCAAAAAAACAGGAGTTCACAAAACAATGCCAGAATTAGGTCTGGGAGGATAAAAACACGCAAGGACTGACGCCATAATGTCAAAGTGAAGCAGAGATGACCACTGTGTACCAGGAGTAGAGGGGGTATCAAATGTCACTTGTGACCTTTAGTATCAGAGATTGCAAACAGGAAGAAACTGAATGCCAAAGAGGGCCTCTGGGCCAATCGCACACACAGAAATGTGCCAAAACATGTACATATGTCACATAAAACCTACCCTCCTCAGTCATTTAGGCTATTATATAACTCTGCTAGCACTCTGGCGCCTACTCTGGTTGGCTCTTAACCCCTTTGCTACCAGGCCTTTTCCCCCTCAGGTGCTAGGCCTTTTTTTGGCGGTTGGGGCAGTTCGCGCTTAGGCACTCATAACTTTTTGTCCAACATCCTAGGGATTCTAGAGGTACCCAGAGTTTGTTAGTTGCCCTGGAGGACACCAAGAAATTAGCCAAAATACCGCAAACGTTTTTTTTTTACATGGAAAAAAGGGCTGCAGAAGGCTTGTGGTTTTGTCCATGAAAGTGGCATCAACAAAGGGTTTGCAGTGCTAAAATCACCATCTTCCCAGCTTTCAGGAACAAGCAGACTTGAATCAGAAAACCACATTTTTCAACACAAAGTTTGGCATTTTACTGGGACATACCCATTTTTACTATTTTTGTGTGCTTTTAGCTTCTTTCCAGTTAGTGACAAAAATGGGTGTGAAATCAATGCTGGACCCCGGACAGCTAAACATTTCTGAAAAGCAGACAAAATTCTGAATTCAGCAAGTGGTCATTTGTGTAGATCCTATAAGGTTTTCTTACAGAAAATAGCATCTGAAATAAAAGAAATATTGAAATTGAGGTGAGAAAAATAGCAATTTTTCTCCACATTTTGCTATGTAACTTTTTCCTGCGAAGTCAGATTTTCGAAAGCAATATACCGTTACATCTGGTGGACTCTTCTGGTTGCAGGGTTATATAGGGCTTGTAGGTTCAACAAGAACTCTAGGTACCCAGAGCCAATAAAGGAGCTGCACCTTGCAATGGGTTTTCATTGTATACCGGGTATACAGCAGTTCATTTGGTGAAATATAAAGAGTGAAAAATAGGTATCAAGGAAAGCTTTGTATTTCGAAAATCGGCACAAGATGAGGTGTTGAGAAGCAGTGGTTATTTGCACATCTCTGAATTCTGGGGTCCCAATACTAGCATGTGAGTTACAGGGCATTTCTCAAATAGACGTCTTTTTTACACACTGTCTTACATTTGGAAGGAACAAATGTAGGGGCAGTAACACTTGTTCTGCTATTCTGTGTTCCTCCAAGTCTCCCGATAAAAATGGTACCTCACTTGTGTGGGTGGGCCAAATGCCCACGACAGGAAACACAACATGGACACATAACATTTTTACATTGAAATCTGACGTGTTGTTTGGAAAGTGCCTAGCTGTGGATTTTGGCCTCTAGCTCAGCTGGCACCTAGGGAATCCTACCAAACCTGTGCATTTTTCTAAACTAGACACCTAGGGGAATCCAGGATGGGGTGACTTGTTGGGCTCTCACCAGGTTCTGTTACCCAGAATCCTTTGTAAACCTCAACATTTGGCAAAAAAACACTTTTTCCTCACATTTCGGTGATAGAAAGTTCTGGAATCTGAGAGGAGCCACATATTCCCTTCCACCCAGCACTCCCCCAAGTCTCCCGATAAAAATGGTACCTCACTTGTGTGGGTAGGCCTAGTTCCCGCGACAGGAAATGCCCCAAGACACAACGTGGATACATCACATTTTCCCAAAGAAAACTGACCTTTTTTTTTTGCAAAGTGTCTAGCTGTGGATTTTGGCCTCTAGCTCAGCTGGCACCTAGGAACACCTAGCAAACCTGGACATTTCTGAAAGTGTAGCCCTCACTATTCCAAGTGGGATGATTTTGAGAGTTAAACAAGCTCTCATGGCCCAAATGTAAAACCAAAACCCCCAAAAAATCAAATGTCCTCTTGCTTGCTGTGGGATAAGATGTTTTAGTGTGCGGAGGGAGAGCTGAAAGACTGTTATCCCCTTCAGTCAGAGTGGGTGGATAAGCATGCCCATACTGGTTGGTAGCCACCACCCCACTAATTTTTTTAATTCCCTGGCATCAAGTAAGCTTTTTGCCCCTCCCCCCCCCCCGGGAGAGGATCAGGGGTAATTGCCCCATCTGCCCACCAGTGGGCAGAATAGCTTTGTCCCCATTTATTTGGGGTGGGGGTATAGCCATACCCTACCGTATTTAAAAAAAATAATCTTTGCTGGTCTGTAGGGGGGGGAGGGCCTTACAAAAATAGGGCCTATCTACCGGGCAGAAATGGCCAACAGTAATGTGCCCCCATGGGTAGCGACACTTGCCCAAGAGGCAGCCCCCCCAAACAAAACACACACACACACCAATCCCTGGTGCCTAAGTGGTTTCTGCCCCCGAGGGCAGATCAGCCTAATAGGAATAGGCCGATCTGCCCCCTAAGGGGTTGCTTCCCTTGCATGAAATTGACCTAAAAACAAATCCCTGGTTTCTAGTGCTTTCTGCCCCACCTTGGGGGCAAATTGGCCTAATAACAATAGGACGATCTGCCCACAGGGGGGGGAGAAAAGGCCTTAAAGAAATGCCCCCGAGTCAAAAGGGGTCTCTCCCCTTTATTGTTATAATTTTAAAAAAAACGTCCTGGTGTCTAGCGGGCATTTTTGCAGACCGATCGCTTCAGGATCGGGCTGCAGAAATGCTCAGAGAGACATCAAAGGAAAGGAAAAGCCTTTCCTTTCCTATGATGCCTCTCCTGGCCCCAGCCCATGTTGGGAAGAGAAATACTTTTGCATTTCTCTTCCGATCCGCGCTGGAAGCCGAGTTTCCAGCGCAGTGGGGGTGGCCTTTGATGAGGTCAGCGCGCAATTGTGCGCTGACTTCATCAGACATCACTGGGGGGGATCGAGGCGGAAGGAGAAGCTATTCCTCTTCCATCCCTGCCCATTGAAGGGGGGTGCCAGGCCCTCGGGGGGGACCCTAGTGCTTCCCCCGTGGGCCCATACCAGGACGTAACGGTTACGTCCTCGGCACCCAAACGGTGCAGCCGAGGACGTAACCGTTACGTCCACGGCACCCAAGGGGTTAAGCTGCTCCTACACCCAGCTTGCACACTTCCACTTGCCTTAAGGCACGCATGCGACTGGCATTCTCCTTTCTTAGCAATTACCTCACAAAAAATAGTTACTGAGAGCACATGGGCCTGCAGCACAAGCAATCCACATGAAGTTATGGTCTAAGAAGAATGGTTGTGCTACAGGCTGCCAATCTGAAGGACTGGAGTGGAGCAGTGTTGTCACCTCTATGCTGTGTGTACTCAACCCCAAACCTTCTGAATGAAATACTGCACTAGATTCCACGTAAATTAGCTATTTAGCAGCTATAAGTGACCAGGTAGTTTAGGTTACTCACTAGAGACGTCGGTTAAATAAACTGAAATGCTCATTCGTGTGTAGATAGGTCAATGTATCTCTCAGCCAGGGTTCAGGTTTATTTGAATAAGTGGGGTCTAAAAACAATCAATGTGCTATAAAGGTTTCCATCAATAGTATCCACTGCAGAAATATTGTACACAACAACCTGGGTAGGGAAGAGAGTTGCTAAACATAAAAATCTCTGCGGAAAACTCAAAAAAGCTAAATATTTTTCCTCCCTCCCAACAGCTTCGTCCCACTTTCCGTGGCCTGAACAACTCCTGAAAGATTTGCTTCATGCCCAGATGTTCGGAAAATATGATTTAACTGCAGTATTCTTCTATGCTTGCAAATAAGGCGAGTCAGCAAGCTGACACCTGCTACAAACACAAAAATGGAAAACATTCTATTTTACCATTTTTTTCACAAAGTAAGAAAAATGTGTGAATGTGATTACACTTCAAACGGAAGCCCATCAATGACTCATTCAGCACTTATATTTGCATAATTTGACTGGGGATCCTGATACGATTGATAAACAGTCTTCTCCTTCTTCCTTAGAATTGCATGAGTATTCTGTTATTTTCAGGCAAAGATTACCATTTTTTCTAAGTAAGTATTAGTCTTCTCGGTGTTATAATGGGGGACGTCCTTCTGTAATTTCCTTTAATTCTGACCCTTGGCATCCGTTATTGTTGTATTCTTTTTAAGTGTGCTCTAGCACTTTGCCTTTTGTTTAATCTTTAGGCAGTCTTAATAAGGGGGCATCCAATCCCATGAACATTTAGAGGGTCATTCTGACTTTCCCGCTGGGCCGGCGGACGCTAGCCAATATAGCGCCCGCCGGCCCAGCGGGAAAGAGGCCTGCAACACTGAAGCCGGCTCCGAATGGAGCCGGCAGTGTTGCAGGTGTGCGACGGGTGCAGTTGCACCCGTCACGCTTTTCACTGTCTGCTAAGGATTTGGGCAACCGGGGGAAATCCGGCGGGAAACCGCCGGACCCGGTTTTCTGACCGCGGCTTTACCGCCGCGGTCAGAATAGCCCAGGAAGCACCGCCAGCCTGTTTGCTGTGCTTCCGTCGTCCACGGCCCTTGCGGTCTTTGACTGCCAGGGTCAGAATGAGGGCCTTAGTATCTACACTGCTGAAATCAGATGTGTGCAGCTGGAACAGTTACAGGAATATTCTGTGCCTGAAGACCTTGCGGATGGCATTAGCACTTAAATGTTCTAATAAAAAAATACACTTCATCACGCTGGACTGTTCAGATCTGTTTCCTCTTTAGTCTTGTCAATTTTTCATATTCTGTTTGTTGCTGGGTATTAACAACTGTGGATCCTGTGTTTAATGTTGAAGGGCTATTAGTTGCTGGGTATTAACAACTGTGGATCCTGTGTTTAATGTTGAAGGGCTATGTGTAACAGTTCATGAATTGCTTGTTCTGAGTTGGTCAGATATTTTGGCTTCTACACCCTCCTTAGTCGGTCCTTATCGTGATGGACTGTTATGGATAATGTTCTGTTTCAAGAATACAAAATTGTAACTAATTTTAAATAATGTATCACCCTTATGTGGTATTCCACATTCTAAATTGCATAATGTGACATGGGACCCCATTATGACTAATGAGGGAGGGACTTAGTTAAAAACCTATAATTGGATAGCTGTCACTAGCCACAAAGTATTACAATGTCATTGTTAATTACAGTGTCAACACCCAAACTTACATCTTTTTACAGCACATCTAAGAGAATGATCAACAACCATTCAGAAAATTAGATCAACATATAACATTTATATCCAGACATATCTTGAGATTTAAAATGCACAAACAATAAGAAAACTTTTTGTCAAATTAACCCTTATAAAAGGAGTCATTAATGCAAAAAAATGTAAGCGCCTGAAAATTATAAAACCAAATGTCTTTCTTTTGATCACTGTGTTCACCTCAACATATTAACACGTCCTTTACAAGCAAATGAACCAGTTAATGCAATTTTGTATAAGGGAACATATAGAATCCCTAACTTCACATCAGTTCCCCTCTGAGCTGTCTCCTCTAGTGTCACTCAGAGTTGTGTGAACTGGCTACAGGAGTACATTTAATAGTGTTTTGCTGTTCCAGCTGAGGATACCAGTATTCCATGTTCTGTGGATCTCAAATAAAAATCAGCTCCTTCGTTTCTTTCAGTAAGTGATGGCATGCCACAGTGAAAACTCACAGTCCCAAACCTGATGAGAAATGTAGTTTTTACTCAATGCAGCTGAGCAAATGGGGCTGAAAATGACTTTGATGGCACCCACCAGGGAAAATACACCTTTGAAAGAGTACAGGTTAATCTCTCTTGATCTCAAAGGGGAGAAGGTAATAAATAAGTGGGCGCGGTCTGCTCTCACCTCCTTGCACTTTTGTGGTAGGTACTTTACCTGGAGAATGTCCTCTAGAGAGAACTACCTAGCAGACAGGGGCCAGGCCTGGAAAGTGGTCTGGATAGGACGACACAGGACTCATGAAAGGGGAACCATTCCAAGCCTGTTCTAAGGAGCAGACCTGAAATACAGAACCTTCGTCTGCAAAAGTGGTCAAAAGATAGGAGCTCAGGATCCATTGTGGTTCATTTTGGGGTCTCTTCTACTAAGGATAGGACACTCCACACAATACTCGGGGAATACAGAGCAGCCAGAGGTTAGTGCCACACTTACAGCCAACTTCACAGAGATGAGGGAACATCACCTTGAATCTGATCTGACTATTCTGGGTGCCAAGATATCCTGCCAACCCTGCAGGAGCAGATAGTGAAAGAGATTGCTAAAGTTGACTATGGTGTACGGTCCAGCCGACAGAGACTCGTGAAGGAAGAGTGCCAAAGAAATCAGAGTACTGCCAGGTCGGGCAGTGCAATGGTTGTGATATATTCTCATCCGTGCAGCAAGTCCCCTGAAGTGGCGTGCACCTGTTGTGGACTCGATTGAAGCCGGGGTAGACTCCTGCTAGTGGGCCATGTGCCCCATAAGTGGACTGTGTGACCGCAAAACTGGCAAGTGTGTCACTGGCTTGAGAGCAGTCCAGAAGACTAAGGGGGTGATTCTGACCGCGGCGGACGGCGGTCGCCGCCCGCCAAGCGGTTCCCGCCGAAAGACCGCTCCATGGTCAAAAGACCGCGGCGGTCATTCTGGCTTTCCCACTGGGCTGGCGGGCGACCGCCGAAAGTCCGCCCGCCAGCCCAGCGGGAAACACCCTTCCCACGAGGAGGCCGGCTCAGAATGGAGCCGGCGGAGTGGGAAGGTGTCGCGAATTTCAGTGTCTGCAAAGCAGACACTGAAATTCTTTGTGGGGCCCTGTTACGGGGGCCCCTGCAGTGCCCATGCCACTGGCATGGGCACTGCAGGGGCCCCACGACACCCCATACCGCCATCCTGTTCATGAAAGGGCTGTCAGAATCCCCATGGCGGATTCCCATGGGCAGCGGAAAGTCGGCGGTACACCGCCGGCTTTCCGCTTCTGGCCGCGGCTGTACCGCCGCGGTCAGAATGCCCGGCGGAGCACCGCCAGCCTGTTGGCGGTGCTACCGCCAACCTCCGCCATGGCGGTAATTACCGCCAGGGTCAGAATGACCCCCTAAGTGACCTTAGAGGTAACCCTGGGTGGTGTCTTGAGAAGATTTGAGGTCGTAACCTCGAAGATCTGTGCCCTGAAGAGAGCTCTTAGCACCCGCTGTGCTGAAGAACCATCATCTGTGGGTAAGTCAGTGGTGCGCCCAAGAAAAAGCACCACTGAGGAGTGGAGCAAGCAGAGATTTGCAGTCATTGCCTGGAAGAAGACCACAGTCAGAAGCCTCCTCTACTGTGGTGACCCTGAGACATGCAGTGTGGATGGCTACTGTGCCACCTGAAATGTTCTGCACAAGCTACCAGGAGGCTCCTATCTGCCGCTGGTGAGATCCACTTCTGTGGAAGAATGAAGGCAGCCTTGTCCTCTCCTGGACTGCGGTGTACCATCAAAGGCTCCCAATGCTGACAATCATGCTGCCAAGAGAAGGCCGAACCCAGCCCCACACTGCCATCTCCAACTAGTGAGAGAATGAGAGGGCCAAGTGCAGCCTTGAGTTACAAACCTGACCTTGGTGAAAGAGTGATCGGACCTAGGCTTGGGGAATTGTGTGCACACCTGGCGGTGAGGAAGGTGGAAAGCATGATCTGCACCCACTATTTTACCTGATTGACCCTGAGCCTTCTACGGGGATGGAGATGGGGAAGAGGGAGAGCCAGTACCAATGGGTGGGACCCACTAAAGCCAAGTGACGGTCTAATCAGAAAAGGCCCTTAAGAGCACCAAGACTCACATCTGGGAAACTGGTGTTCATGTATAATTGAATTTGTAGTGACATATGTTTTGGTATAATAAAAATACCTGCCTTTTTCTACAAAGATAAGCACTGGGTGAGACATAATTTATTGCACTGCTAGGGAGGTGGTATTGACCCTGGAGCCCAAGTAACCCCCCACACTAACCCCTCTGAGAAGCCTGGAACAACTCCCCTATGCTACCACTGAGAGTCAAGGGCTGTACTGGGCCCAGTCGCAGGCCCTTTGAAGGACTAGCCACAGAAGAGCAAAGGTAGAAAGCTTCAATCTTGCCGGTTGTATGCCCAGTATCCCCTCTCTGTCCCATGGCCTCCTGGACAGAGTCTGACAATTGAAAATGCTCATATGTGCTGGAAAGATATAAAGATTTTTAAAGCAGTGAAAACTCAGCACGCTAATAAACTCTGGGTGTGGACACTGTAAATAACATTATAATAGTTCATGGCTAGTGAAGGCAATCATAATTATAGGTCATTCAGCAGTTAGGCAGGATATGAACTGGCCAGTTAGCTGAAGAACATGCCATCAACCATTTAACCGAAATGTGTGACCAATAATTCACTATTGCAGTCACTGCACCACACAGATATTGTCTTATGCTTCAAACCATGTGCTCTTCAATCATGTGCTCTGCTATCATACAGCAGTCACAGACCAACTGACTAAGAATTATTGACTGACTCCATGTAGAACGGAAAACTGAAGTACACAAACTAAATAAGGAATCATCTGTACTGGATGGTGTACAGAGGACAGTACTCCTTACAAGCTGTTACCTTACTTGCAACCTAGTGACCAGAATATAACACCCACAGCAGTCCATAACTGCTATACTTCACAAGGAATAATTTCGCTATCAAACTAGCTGAACTAACCACCCTCTACCAGCTTTTGGATATTCAATGTATGACTGAAGGTCTGCTGACATTGCTGGCACCCTGAATGATTGTAACACAAACCACCCTAACATGGCCTGACCACAATATTGTCCTCAGTCATTCCTAGACCTCACATGGGCATACACTGCAGAGTTCTAGCTCCTTTTTCATCCTCTCCCTCCATATGTGCCTGCTTCCTCTCTTTCCTAGATTTAGAGGACCCAGCATAGGAAATACACTAAAAAATACAAATGAAAACACACACATCTCTGGACCTTAAGAATAAACTATAATCGCCAGCTAACTTCAATTATACTATGTGCATTTATCTCTCCCACGTCTTTCCTCCATCACGCTGTTAGGCACTGTGTCAAGACAAGATCACCTCTCTGGTTACTCACACACAACACCAAATCATCTCCATTATAGTTTCACAAGTGCAACAGCCTTCCAACCATGCACTTCCTTGCAATGTACTGCAATTCCCATCGTAGAATGTGCTACTGCTACACATGGATATATTCTGCCTTGTGCCCTCCAACACATCATTAGCTCATGCTATGGATGCCAATAACAAGTCAAAATGCACTACTATTATTCTAGGCTGAACAGTATATTAATGGTGGGCAGCTTCATTCACTGCGTCAGATGTTTGGACTGTCAAGGTGAAAAGGATGGGACAGCAAACTAACAGGCACACAGATACACCACTGATCGTAGTACTGAATATCATACACTAAACTTATCAGAGGTAATGTGGATTGGAAAGAAATCGTAAGAGTGTGACATATTTTGAGAAAACAGACAGGGAAACGTGAATCTGTGCTTTAGTTCTTGCCAACCCTAGAAACTTTCAACATTGCACTTTAGTAGTGCCTAATTTGTCAAAAATAAGAACAGGGACAATGTTTCTCTCATTAGCCCAAGACTGGTGCTGCTGAATGACAAGATTGCCTGTCATTTTATCTCAGTCTTGCAAATTATTTTTCATCTCTGCTTTCCCCTTTCTGGTGTATATTTTTCTTCCTCTTCTTTCTCCCTTTAGTACCTTTGTCTCTCTTTTCCTATGGGTGAAAGATGGAGGATGAAAAGCAAATCCTGGTTCTCAAAAATGAGTGCTGGTGGTCACCATCTGCACAAATTGGGCACATCAGTTTAATTCTGATTAATGAGAATAACACTTGTAATGAGCACAATAAATATCATATAAATATATTTAAAACTAACAAGTGAATTATTTCCCTAATTCCAATTGACTAAGACAAAGCATAGAGGAATTTAGCAAATAACGGAAAGCATAATTTCCAAAATAAAAATGTCTCCTTCCTAATACATTTCAAGTGCCTTTTGAGGTATTGGACAGCTCCTGCATTGGTATTGGCCCAGTTACGTAGATGTATCTTCATTATTCTGAGCACTGGTCTTCCTTGTCACAATCCTTACAGGTTGATGAACCGCTTCCAGTTGACAACGTTTCCCAAGAAGAAGTTAACTATGCCAATCTCAAGGTGGCTTCCACCATATGATACTTCCCATGAGTCTACAAATGCAGAAGCTCTCCTTTCCTACTTCCTGATTTCCAAGCTGCCCCCCCCCCCTTGAAGCAGAGACTCACAAAGGGAGAGTACATGGGGAAACCTGGACTATCATGAGGAAGACCAGGACTCAAATTAATCAAGACTACTGTTAAGTAACAGGGTAATTAACTCCCCATCTGTTGTTCTCATCACATTCCTTCTAGATTGAGCTGACACCCAAGTCACAAATTTGGCTTCAAGCAATACAACGACCACAAGTCAGTCGCAACAAGAAATTAAAGTTTATTCACTCTCTCACATTCTGTTACTACATCCAAAACCAATGTGCCAAACGTCAAAGAAACATTAACCTTCAAATTTAGTCTGTGATGCTTCATAAATGTATGGGAGGTGAACTAATTTGCTGCATTACGTATGTCCATCACTGATGCCGCTCTCAAAGCCACCCAAGATGTTGACACACCTTCTCATCGACCTACCCAACACTTGGCTTGAAAGAGACCCCTGCCCTTGTCTCTCATATGCCAGTATGATAGCTTGATTCAGCTACCTGCCAGATGTCATTGTTAATGGGCTTATACTTCTCCTACAGGCACCACTGGACACAAACAAAAACATTTATCTTTCAAAAAGGCTTTATCCTAAACAAACAGATTTCTAAGGCTCTTCTCACATCTAGCATGTTCAGTAACTCCTCCTCAGGGGTAGACTGACCAGACAACACTCAGGCAAATCTAAATCAGATGAACAGTGAAATACTTAAGGTACCGTAGCAACAAAAAACGGGACTTGGGCACAACACCACCTTGTCAGGGTAGAATATTAAAAAAGCTCAGAACTACAGGGCCCAACTCTTCTATTATGCTGCCAGTAGAATAGCCATCAAACATAGAATGTTAGAAGACAAAAGAACCGAAGGTTCACTATGCCCAAAGGCTCAAGTGGCTCTTTCTGTAAAGCCTACAGAGCCATTGACAGATCTTATGTAGGGAATGATGAATGAATCGCTGGTCTCTTCTGAAAGAAGCTCCTAATTAAAGTTGTTACAAAGGGCACTAAACATTCCAAATGGGGTCTCCCAATTGCTCTAATAGCATCCACTGTGAGATCAACCTAGTGACTGCTAAGCCAAAAACACAACTATTCCTAAAAAAATAAATAAGAATCCCCTATGGTAGGATTCTTATTCCCCTCAGTGCTTCAGCTCTTCAAATTCTTCCAATGACAGGAGAAGCTTTTCAGTACTGATGAGTGAAGTGACTGCTAAATAAGCACTTGACCACTACTAATGGCCCTGGCACTGCCTGGTCATATTCCTGCGTCTCTTGATTTCACAGCGCAACAGATGGTTTACTAAGGAACTGAGATGCAACCTGGCCCAGAAAGAATCATCACTGTCAAGGCCATAGGTTCTTCTACCCTTAACCCATTCCGAGCTATTGGAGCAGCCGTCTCCAGCAGAAAGGAGATTACATAACAACAGCTTATCTTTCCTCAGAACCAGAAGCCTCATGAATTGGTACAAGCAGCTATGCATCTAGAAGGTCCAAAGACAAAAGGAAATCTCCTTTTCCGAAGTAAAGTAAGACCGCTTGAAGCAACGTCATCTTAAATTTTATGAGAGAGATGTGACTGATGACATCTTTCAAGTATAAGACAGGCATATGCTTACCCAATGCCTTTTGTACCAAGAACAGAATCAAATATAATTCCCTCTTCCATCTGAAAGGGTGCTACCAAGGCAATTGTTTTTTTCCAGTAATGTCTGGATCTCTTCCAACATGGCTTTGCCATATGAAAACAAATGCTAGGGGTATTATGGAAACTATCCGATACCCTTGTCAAATATTCTCAAAAATCCATTGGTCTGTTATTGATAATATGCGTTTGTTGAGAAAACAACTCAATCTTCCTCACACTGGCAGCTGCTGTTTCTGAGTGGCATAGTCATGTCTTAGATGGGGATGAAGTGTAAATAGACACTGCAACACTTTGCATCTAGGAATTTTCCCTGTGAAGGGCTCCCTGGCCTTGTCCACTCTTCCAAAAGGGATGGTTCAATTGCTTTGACTGGAAAGATTGGCTGAAGGCTCTCTGTGAAGCAAAAAAAACCTTCCCCTTAGGGGGGAGACTTAGATGGAGCCATCAACTTTCAGTCCTCCACAGATTTCAGCGACAGGTTCTCAAGCTGACTCCATAAAAGCTTAGAGCCCAAAAAGGGAAGGTAGATCAGCAAGTTCTTCTAGCATGCGTAGGTCTACCGCATGCGTAGGTCTACCTTCCAGGCCCTTATCCACGTTTGTCTTCATGGGAGACTGCCAAACCTGGCATTGCTGCAATAAGGAAATCATAGAATATATCCAAGCAGCATTGGACCTGCTGCTCCATTATCGACTGCACAGCTAAGAATTCCACTCTGTCAACCTGGTCAACCAGTTCCTAGAAATCCTTCAATAATGGCTGCACCGTGTACTTTGTATATGTGGAAGATTGGACTGCAAATTCGGCAGCAGCATACACCCTCTTGACTGCCAAGTCCATCCTCATATTCACCAGATTCGATTTAGAAGCATTCTCTAATTTAATTGTCACTTGAGAAAACAATCCTGCAATCAAAGAGTCCACAATGATTACTGGAGGAAATTATTGGGCAACGACCTATATAGGGTATCTTTTGGCCAAAAAATGTAGTAATTAATAATTTTCAGTTTTCTGCCATCATCGTGACCACCCCATGTAGTAGCAATGCCGCCACCTCCTTTTTTGGTACTGGTAGAAAACATCTTACTCCTCCTTCTGCACTAAAACCTCTTGAAAGGACACATTTTCATGCACGTGCTGTAATAACTGCTTAAGTTCAGACCCTGGGTAAACCTACCATTGACCTCCTTTTCCTCAGGGTATTACACATGTGGGTGTTTTTGGAGAGAACAAGCCTTCTCCAGTTTTAAAAGCAGCTAAACCTGCCTGTTCAATCATCTTTTGGATGTCACCCACCGTGGGCACCTGTGACACCAAGTCTTCAACCTCCTTTACACAGGCATTAGCCTCCAAATTCCATATTTTGTCAATTTTCTTAGCCATAGCTGTAGCAGTCCACTTGCAAACAAACAAACAAGACTGGGAACGCTGACAAAACTCTACTAGACCATAAATCACGTGCTCCTTGAGTGTCTTGCAAGACCAGTGCCATCCTACCGTCAGATGTGATGCTACAGCATTTAACAGGCGCTTCACTTTATGCAGTCTTTACGTTGCCCTTCTTCCCCGATATCGAACAAATGTTTAAAAAAAAACAAGGCCATGCTGTGTTACTTAAGCAAGTGCAAGGGTCCGGCCCTATGATGTTGTTACAGCAGACTCTCAGCCTGTGAACAAAACTTAACATTTGCAAAATAATCAGCTCTGGTGTGGGCCTACCGTCACAGGCAATCAAAAGCAGATGCCTAGGCCCCAGCTCCCCACCCCACTTGCCTGGGACTAATCCTCTAACCAGTCTAAGTCCTTTCAAACCAGGACTTGTGCTTCAAGGCCCCGCCTCACTCTTTCTGCAGTCACCTGTCCTCTGTTGGATATATGATCAAACAATGCATGCGCCAACCACGCATGCCTGAACAATGCCCGCGTTGTTTCCATGAATACCTTTACCACGCATGCAAAAATCGTTGTAAAGGCATGCCTACTAAAGGCATGTGTGGAACAGCATGCGTGGTTTTCGCATGCCACTACCCCAACACCCCACCCACCCTAAAAATAAAACCACCCCGACCCCCCACCCGCCCCTAAAAACTACCCTGATACCCCCACCCACCCTGAGCCCTAAAATCTACTCCAACCCCCACCCCAAAAGTAAAACTAACCCGCCCATAAAAACAAAATTACCCCGACCCCCAACCCCTGCCACTAAAAACTCAGCCCTCCCATCCGCCCTAAATACAAAATTACCCCGACCCACCACCCTGTCCCTAAAAACCCACCCCCACCTGACCTAAATACAAAAATTACTCCGACCACCACCCCTAAAAACCCACCCACCCTAAATACAAAAATTACCCCGACACCCCACCCCTAAAAACAAAATTACCCCATCCCCCACCCCGCCCTAAAAATAAAACTAACCCCACCCGACAAAAAAAAAAAACAACTACCCCCGACATCTAAAAAACCTACCCCACCACTAAAAACTACCCCCAACCCTCCCCCAGCCCCACTTACCTGACCGCGTCCTAGCCCGACCCTAAAAACAGAATTACCCTGACCCCCCCACCCTGCCCATAAAAACCGGACCCCTAAACTGCCCTAAATACAAAATTACCCCGGCCCCCCACCCGCCCTAAATACAAAATTACCCAGACCCCCCCTTAAAAACAAAATTACCCCAAACCCTCCACCCTAAAAGCTACCCCCAACCCCACTTACCTGAACGCGTCCTCTCCCGATGCTGACTCCCTTTCTCTCTGCCTTAACCACGCATGTGCGTTGTTTAGCACATACGTGGTTACGGCAGAGAAAAAGGGAGTTGGTAACACAAGCGTGGTTATCAGCAGACAGTTAAAACAACAAATGAAAGACTACACTGACCTCCTGATCAGCATCTGTGCCCTCCCCAGCTCCTCTGACAGCAGCTGCTGCTGCTGGCTCTGCCGTGCCTGGCAACGAACTGAGAGCTTGCCTGACTCTCAGTTCGAGGCCCTACTCCACCCGCAGGCTTCTACCTGCGCCTCATCCCTGGTGCCGAACCCCCAGTCCCCCTCCCCTTCTGAATGGTGGCTGCAGCATGGTGAGAGGACAACTACACAGACCTCTAGGTCAGCATCAGCTGCCCTACCTAGCTCCAATGGCTGAGGCTGCCTCTCACTTGCCTGGGAACGAACTAAGAGTCTGCCCGATTCCCAGTTTGAGGCACCCCTCCATCCGAAACTCCTGCCTGCGCCTCATCCCTGGTGGTCTAGTGGCCATCACAAATAAGGATTTTTCGCTCTCTCCTTTACTCCCACTTCTTTATTTCGGCCTTTTCTTGAGTGTGTGTGCCTTTCCTTTCACTTGTTTTTTTTTACTTTTTTGGCTTTCCCTCTTTTTCTGTCCTTTTTTTGGCTTTTCCCTCTTTCTGTCTTTTCCCTGGCCCTATCCTTTCTGCGCCGCTCCTGCGGCCCTGCCCTTCTCCCCTGCAAAGCACCTTTCCCGCCCTCCCAGCTGACTGGACCCCCGCCCCCTCTTAATGGCAGTCGGACGCCACTGGCGTGCCGCCAAAGGCAAGCCCGTCACCACCCGGACAGTGACCAGCGCCAGGAACCCTGGATCTCCGTCAAGCCATCGGTTTGTGATCGGTATGGACCAGGAAGTGAAGGTCCATACCGCTGTGACCCTCCACCGCCTTAACACCGGATGTCTAAGGGACTGCTGAACCACATCCCCCAGGGACACCCACAGACCTTTTCTGTGCAGGAACTGCAACTTCAGTGCCGTCCACAACAAGCAGAAGGCACTACCCACACCCGGAAACACCAACCTACACACAACCCCATCAACTGCCTCCTCCTGAACATCCGCTCCCTCCACAAGTACGCCACCGAACTCTGGGATTTGATTGGCACCGCCTGACCTGGCATCGGCTTTCTTACCGAGACCTGAACCAACCCCATTGCCATCGCCATCCCAGACGGATATAGCATCCTAAGGAGGGACCGGCCCTCCCACCCGGGCAGAGGACTCCCCATCGTACACAAGTCTTCACTACGTATTAAGGCCAGTTCAGAAGAACAGTGCAGCACCATGGAACACCTTCACTTCCTGGTCCATACCGATCACAACTCGTCGATCCGCTGCACCCTGGTCTACAAACCACCAGGCCTCCGCCCAGCATTCGTCGACAACATTGTAGACATCACCAACCTCCAGGCCATGGCTTCCGACGACTACCTCCTCGGCGACCTGAACTTCCACCTCAAGGACCGCAACGATCCAAACGCTGTTGCTCTACTCGACAGCCTCGACAACCTCTGCCTCAGACAGCTGATCACCCCACCCATCGCAGGACACACACTGGACCCCATCTTCAACTCAGGCTATGGGATTACCATTGAGACCATCTCCACCCCAGACTGGACCGACAACCGCTGCCTACACTTCACCATCACTGCACCCAGTAGCCTCATCCGCGCCCCCAGGACCCACCCACAGGAAATTGACCTAAATAACCAACGAGCAACTCACCACAACTCTCGCCAAATCCCTCCGCACTCCCTCTGATGACGGCAACACCGCAGCGTGCAATCTCAACACACGGACTACCGAACGCGCCAACACTCTAGCCCCACTTCGTCTGACATCAGCCAAGCGCATACCAAAGGAAGCCAGCTGGTTCACCACCGAACTCCAAGAATCCAAACGCACCTGCAGGCGCCTACAGAAAAAATGGAGGAGCAGCCAAACCAGCGAAGACCTAGTCTCCTTCAGAGCCACCATCCACCGCCGACACATCAAGAATGCAAGAAAAAACGGACTCTGGGAACGTATCAACTCCTCCACACACGACATGAAGGAACTTTACTCAGTCATCAACGAGTTCACAAATCCCCTCTCCGAAGCCACCAGCATACCCCCCGTCGCAAGACCTCCACGACAAACTTGCCACCTTCTTCCACTGCAAGATCCAAGACATCTACGACAGCTTCCTCCCGGAAAACTAACCCAGCACCAGCACCTACGACTAAACCCCCTCCCCCTTCAAACCCACCAAGACCATCCACAGCTGGTCCACACTCACCACGGAGGAAACAGAGAGCATCATGAACAGCAACCACCTTGGAGCCCCCATGGACCCTTTCCCGCACCACATCTACGCCAGAGCCAGCACATCCATCACTCCCGAGCGCCGAAACATGATAAACTGCTCCATCAACACTGGCACCTTCCCCGAGGACTGGAAACACGCCGAAGTACACCCCCCTCCTGAAGAAACCCTCAGCCAACCCATCAGAACCAAAGAACTTCCGGCCCATCTTGCTGCTACCCTACCCAGTCAAAGTACTGGAGAAAGCCATCAACACTCAACTATTAAATTTCATCGAGGTCATCAACTCTCTGGACAACTCCCAGTCCAGTTTCCGCAGCAACCACAGCATGGAGACAGCTCTACTTGCAGCCACCGATGACATCCGATCACTTCTAGACCGAGGCCACACCGCAGCACTCATACTCTTCGACCTCTCAGCAGCTTTTGACACGGTCACCCACAGCACACTGTGCACGTAGGAATATGTGGAACAGCCCTGAAATGGATCCACTCCTTCCTCTCCGGAAGGACTCAGAGTATCAGGCTCCCTCTCTACACATCTAAACACACAGGAGTCAGCTGCGGAGTTCATCAAGGATCCTCTCGGAGTCCAACACTTTTCAACATATACATAACTCCACTTGCAGCCACCGTCAGAAGCCACGAAATGAACATTGTGTCATACGCAGATGACACACAACTCGTTTCCCTCAACAAAGACCCGCACACGGCCAAAAGGAACTTCCAGTCGGGAATAGAAGCCATTGGCACCTGAATGAGAGAAAGCTGCCACAAGCTCAGCTCTGACAAGACAGAGCTCATCATCTTCGGAAACGCTGCCTTAGCATGGGACGACTACTGGTGGCCACATCCCTTAGAACCCCGCCTTCACCGACCTAGCACGCCTGCAACCTAGGCATCATCCTCGATTCCTCCCTATTTATGACCCGACAGGTAAACTCAGTCACCTCCTCCTGCTGGCACACACTCCGCCAACTCCTGAAAATTTTCAAATGGATCACAGCAGACTGCCACCCACGCCTTAGTCACAAGCAAGCTTGTGTAGGGCAATGCTCTCTACGCCGGCACCACGACGAGGAACATCAAAAACATGCAACTCATCCAGAATGCCACTGCCAGACTTGTCCTTAAACTCCCACGCCAAGAACATATCTCCCAGCACCTGAGGACCCTCCACTGGTTACCAATAGAAAAACAAATCACTTTCAAGCTGTTCACCCACATGTACAAAGCCATGCACAACGTCGATCCGCCATACCTGACCACCCCCACCAGATCTCTCCACTCCGCTGGCTCTGGCCACTATCCCACGCATTTGAAATAACACTGCTGGAGGACGATCCTTCACCTACATCGCACCAAGGATCTGGAACAACCTGCCCCTAGACCTCAGACAAAGCCCATCGCTCACCATCTTCTGTAAGGACCACAAGACGTGGATCTTTGGAGGAGGCTCCACCCTTCCCTCTTCCTCTCCCCCAGCGACTTGAGACCCTCACGGGTGAGTAGCCGCTTTACAAATACCGACTGAGTGAAGAAAACTCTTCTAGGTCAGCCTGAATAATCGCTGCTAATCAAAGTAAAGAGTACTAAAAAATCATGTTAGCGATAATTATAGAATAATGTATATAAAGCTCTAGAAGTGCCATATTCCCGCCAACCTGAACCTTAAAAAATGAGCAAATAGCCGTTAGTATTTACTGAAAAAGGGCAGCTGACCCGTGTAACTCTGATGCAGAAGGGCAGAATGTCGCACTCCACTAACTATCGGAAGGATATCATACTCCCCGTCCTCGCGGCACCAGGAACCCAACACGAACACCAGTACACAACTGACACAGTACACCACGCAGTAGGGCTAGCAGAACAGTTTCCTTAATTCACACGATTGAGAGTGGCGCACGCGCGGTAGACAGTCCTGCGTGATTGGAGCCCTAGTATCCCTTCCAGTACGTCACTATTAACGCCCCTCCCTCCACAAGGGAACTAGCTTGTCACAGGAGTGTATGTGCCGAGTGGTTATCGTCCTCTCGAGCAGGTCCCGTTCACGGGAGTCTTCAGCTGCCTCATCCGCGGGCACCGATTAACTGAGCCGGATACCAGGACATACTCCGAGTGACGTGTCAGGGAGTCCGTCAAAGGACTGAAAGCAGGAAGTATGCCAGGTAAATTCTGCGCGAGAGACATGCCGCCGCAGTAGGGTAGGAGCCTGGTGTCCTCTACCGGCCGCGTTGCCATACGGAGTTCCGGGGTTTGCTGCACCACTGGCTAGGGTAAGGTGCACTGGGCTCCGCGCAGGTGAGCCGAGCAATGCTGGTATAACTGCGAGGACCCCGCGGAGACTCTGCGCTGCCTGTTTTAATGACAGACCTTGAGCGAAGACTTCGCTTACATTCACTTTACGTTCCTATGTTCACGACTGCTGTCAGCAGTGGGTAACGCGGCGCTCGGTCACCGTCTTGGCGCTCCCTGGTACTGCAACGGGACGCCAGCTGTACATTCCGATTTGCGGCATTTCAGTACTACAGAGTGATTTGGTGTATTCAGGCCAACTCGGGAAGAATTATTATTTTTTTCAGTGGCGGATGGTGAGCTTTAAAGTTACTTGCCGTATTGGATGCAGGAGACTTGAGGTCTTTGTGAGTAGATACGATACATATGTGGGGATATGATAAATATGTGGGGAGTGCCTAACAGGACGTTGTGTTTTGTATGGTTATACTATCAACTTGGCGTTCGCACAACTTCATTTACAACAAGATCAGAGGTCGATTGAACTTTACATTGTATCAGGTCAAGGTTCTGGTCTTCATCCCTACTTACTGCACGTTAACTGTTCTGTATTTTGTATTCATATTCTGTTTAAGACATTTTGGGCTTCCCTCTTGTTTGGAACCAGAGGAAATTCAAATAAATAACATGTCTGAGCAATTGTGGCTTAGCAGTGTACAAATGTTATAAAAATGTAGAGTTCATTGGCATTGATATATTCGTGGTGATCAATGATACTTAAAAATGGCAATGTGTGGTCAGAAAATTACATCTATAAGTTCTGGCGACCCTGTTTCTAGTGGATTATTACATGTGTAATACTTTAGTGGACCCATCACATGATTTGCTGATCTAGAGACACATGACACCCTATGTTGAGGAGTAAATTTCACTGGAAACAGGAAATGTCATAAGACCCGGCACAATTTTCTGTTGTTTTATATGACTTTCCTATGCATCTTTTTTCATTAATGGCGTATTAATTCATGATATTGCTTTCCTACTTGTTAGAAGTTGTAATTCACTGGCTTGAAGTCTTGGGTTGCCTGTGCTCACCTGTGGAGGTGGCCTGGAAGTTCGGGCTAGAATATTCCTTTTGGACAGGGGGGGCTGATTCACATATAGCCTCTGTGTAGTGTGGCTTTAAGGTCAAAACGATGGACTGAGATGCGGCACTTTGTAAATACCAGTGGCTGAGATGAATTCACCTGTTCGACCAACCACCTTCTTGTTTCTTTAGCACAGTGTCCTAAATACAAGGGGTATACTCAGACGTGGGTCCCTGGCTTACTGTGCCATTGGATTTATGCTATAAACTGATGATTACTATAGATAAATATATGCTATTATTTTAGTAGTCTGCTCATGTTTTGTTTTATGCCTCATGCCAACATGTTATTTTTACTAGTAGACAGCTATGCTTCAAAACATGTTGCAGTACTTCATTAGGATGTTTATCACCCTCATTCAGTAGGTATTCATTCATACATTTTGCATTTCCTCTACACATATACTTATGTAGTATCTCTACTACCTCTTGCTTATCCTGGCATATAGCTTCTGATGTTCAGCGCCTACACCCGTGCCACGGTGTACCACTCAGTTTCATGTTTATTTTTGCTGGTTCCTTCGTGCTGTGCCCTGAGTATGGATTAGGTAAATATCTCGTTCCTAGACAAGTAAATTTAAATGTAAGACATGCTTTTACTTGGAGAAGCCAAGGGCACGGACACAGTTTTACCTTTTAATCCCAAAGCAATGGTTGTAGTTGGTAATCAATAAGTTGTTTAATTAGTGAAACCTTGGCACAAGGGTGTTTTTTATTTTATTATTTATTTTATTTTTTTAAACAACATTGTCACTGATGTACTTTTGAAATATGACATGTGGGTGCAGTTGCACTTTTGAAACCCTGGGCGTTTGTTGTGCCGATTGTGAAACTGAAGTTGCAGTTGATGTAGCACTTCTCAAATCGAAGATGTTGATGCAACCCTGGCAACCACCATTGTGTCAGGGTGATTTGCAACATGAGTGTACTGTTGGCCAAGCACCCACCAAGCTTGGTGCCTTGAGCCCCATTGCCATGTAGCACGGTAGGGCCCAAAAACCAAGAATCTTTATCCATCTACCAGTACTCAAATTGCCACACTGTGATCTAGATGCCACCTAGTTCTTGTCATGTCACAGTTTCAGCCGGTCATTGCTTTCTAGCCAGTTCTCAACCTGCAGGCCTGGCAATCATATGATTCCTTGTTGTTCGGCAACATCAGCAAGGCACTGCTTTTTAGCCAAAAGAAATATGCTTTCTGGACTTGAATTTCGGTTGTCCTTTTTTGAGTAGGGGCCCATAGATCACATCATACAAAATGAAGTTGGCTATAAAGCATGGTTCTGTTAAGTAAGGGTTGAGACTCCGATGCCATGTTCCATAAACTTGAGAATTTAAAATAATACCTGGGAAGAGTTGACTACTCCACCCTCACCATGCCCACTTTGCCTAATGAGAGCCCATAACAGTATGGAAACCTAGGGTTTTGATACCTTGATGCCACCACTTTTGAGTTGTTGTTAGGGGCTGTGAAGTGTGCCTGGATTTGTAAAGCCATGACTATGGATTGTCCTGATTTTAGAAGGTAGATGAAATGCCACAAATGTACTTTGCCAATAAAAAGTTCACAATTGGTGTGTTCTTCTTCTCTTTCACAACTTTGTCTCCCTTGTATTTTAACATTTATAAGTGCATTTTGTTAATTTATTAATATTTACCTTTTATGGTATTTGTCATTGACATTATTCTTCGAGGGTGTGCAAGATGGTGATACATACAGAGACTTAAAAAGTATTTTTGTTTTGTCAAGGTATCTGCCTAAAGTTTGAAAAATGCATTTTTGTCAGTGTCGCTACCACTGGGTATTTTTTTGCGTTTTGTCTGTACGGCACACCACTCATGTCTGGGTGAGTTTTCAGACATATAGAAACTTTTTAATGTTTCTGTGTACTTTTCGGGATTTTCATGCAACTACTGAAAACTTTTTTTTTTTTTTTTTTTTTTTTTTTTTTTACCATATTAACCTAACCTAACCTTATATTAAAAGTAGTCACGCCCCCCCCCCCCCCTTACCCTCCCCCCTCAATAAAGCTGGCAGGTGGGTAATAGTATAGGTGCCTAATGCCAGCTAAACAATTTCACTCCGACAACCATGAGTGCTACTTATAGTTCGTATAGGTATTCACTTTAAAGTTGTATCTTTGACTTGCAAATACGTACTGCACACACTTCTCATTTGTTCCTCTGGGAATCTCCATTTGCTTTTTGTCTGCAGGGAGTGCTTTTCTTGCCCCATGTCCCTCATAAGTCACATTTTGGCTGTATGCAGGAGGGTTTGTCAGGCAGACTGAGCTGAGAATTTTCGCTTGCAGTGACTCCATGTCAAAATGCATTATGATCTGCCACTTCATCATACAAGGGAAAATCCGCGATTTGGTAAATGGGCAGTTGGAGCAATTGTTCACGACATGTGCCGGTACTAATTCGCGGTGGCTTGTGTTACATTTCCCATTGCTTTCAGAATGAAGCATATGTTCACGTGAAATATGCGGTGCTCGTGACAACAGATTGCACTGTAGCAAGTATCCAAATAACCGTCCGGAGTCCCTGTCTGTAAAACAAATGGCTTTTCCACATTTAATCAGCTATTTTTAGCCAGCGAGGACCTCAGCGCTGGGTGTTTCAGGAGCAGCTTCCCTCTAAGAACAGGTGCCTGTTGTTAATGGAGCAGGACACGAACAGTGGCGTTTTTATCTACAGGAAAATCTGTACTCGTTTTGCCAGAATTAACCTCTGTTTTACCCACAATTTATTATTATGCGTTGCCATACATATTCGTTATTGTAGAGAAACTAAAAACTATCGAGACCCGGACCGTTTGACTAAAGCTGACTGCTTTAAAATTATACATTTTGCACTAAAATTGTTAGAACTTATGTCTCTGTGTCTTATTGAACCAAAAATCCATATAACTGAACGCTTCATTAGTTACACATTTTTCATTGGTAAGGTTTTTTAACGCTCTCGAGGGCGGTTGTGAAAATAGAATTGGCTCTTTCAGAACCCAACTGTGAGCAACAAAAGCAAGGCAGACAAAAAATGAGCAAGGAGAAACCTTGGTCCCTTGCCTGGAGGTGCTCATTGCATGTCTGAGGAACAGCTGCAGTCTGAATAATGGGGGCTCAGCCACATAAGCTAGCGGCAGGATTTATAGTATTAGTGCATAGAGCAGTCAGATGCAGACTTAATAACCCCCTTTGTCTCCGCTGACAGATAAGTGCACGTTAAACTTTGAAAACAAAGAACTTTGACTCCTGCGCGTTCAACGGGAGCAAACACAGAATGTGCGAATTTTAGCTTTGTCTCGGTTTCCTCGGTGGTCTGACGCCAAATTTGGATTCTAGTGTGTTGTGCAGAAAGGTTGACATTGCAAACGAAAAGCATGTTCAGCGCTTGAAATAACATCCTTTCCACGACGAAAACAGAAGCTTCATTTGCTTGTAATTGATATATCCTTGTCTGTAAGACATGTGCGTTTCTACCAGCTCTCATTGGTTAGTGTTTTGAACTTGAGAGGCCGAGAGGTGGTGACCTGCAAGGCCAACCAGTAGTTTACCAAATTCAGACCGAACACCTGTCTCTGCAGTCCCTCGGAGCATGAACTAAGTTTGAAATTGTGCCAAAGGCAATCCTCCCATTAAAAATGTATTCTTGAGGAAGCTGATGTAGGAGTAAATGCTTTCGTTTTCTTCTGCCGTTGATGATAATTATCTGTTGAATTACGCAATTCGGTCAATGACAAACTACAAATTGATATTTTTGTAGTGTTTCGCCTGGTACGTGATTTGCTTCTATTTGGTCTAATCTTGAAAACGGCTAAGTAGGAGCACTATGCGAGTAGCTGTTGATGTGCAGTAATTTGTGGTGTGCTTGCCCTTTCCGGTTTCATGCCTTTTCACTCACAAAGGCAGCGCTTTTACCATAACTCCACAAGCCCCGGTGATTACTTTTTCAGCCCAGAATCCCGTGCTGTTATTACATTTCGAAACGTCTTTCAGTGACCCGTTTGTGAGTCGCAGGAAGGAAGTGTCATCCCTGCAGGGTAACTATTACCAGCTATGGCTGTTATCCTGACAGCCACAATGCACATGACTCAAAAGATCCATTTACAAAGCCAGTTAAAGTCGAGCTTTTGAAGTAGACGCTGCGTTTTAAGTATCAGTTACATGAGGGTTTCACGCCCTTCATTCTCCAGCAAACCGTATGCCTCTGGTCTGTTTTTTTTTCTCCCCATTGTTTGCTAACATTTATTTGTACGAAGCACACAACTGATTTCCATATCATGACTCGTGATGGCACAGTTGTAGAAACGATTTTTTTTGTTTCACGAGTGACACTCGAAAACAGAATAAGAAAAACAGAGGTCGATTAAATAACTGTAGCAGAAGCAATCCTGTGGCAGGTTTGTATGTCTTTCTACTCTTTTGGATGTATATGCTGATGAGAATGTAAGCATATTCATTCATCAGCTTTCGATGAACCGACGCTGTACTTGGAGAGCATGCTCTGACAGCAATAGTGCATAGTTCAAATAGTTACGATAGAACTGGCGCAGTATTAATTACGCAGGCGAAATTCATGATCTTTCTCATGCAGTTCCTCAAATTAAACATTATGCAGTTTCGTCTATCTTTGTGTCTGTCACAAACATTTTCCCAGGGGCCGCAAAGTGTGGTCTGTGGTGTGCCCGAGCGCCGCATTGATGCCAGTAAGGTGGGTGCTTTGTGAGGAGAGTGTTTAAGGTGGACGCTGTCGCTAGCTCGGGATGTTCTAGTGTTAAAAGGAAGTCACTTGATTATTGAATTGGAATGAAATAGAATCAATTGCACAATCTGAAACCAAAAAACCTGGGGTCAGTCCAGGTTTCCCCACTTGACCAAACCATGAGATCCTAGACAATTTTGTAACTTTACTTTGCTCATTTTTTCCGATATGACACATAAGAGCACCTTGAAATACACAATTTCAGGATATGTGCTGTACAAAACCTTCTCTCTGTGTTTGTTCCCATAAACTATAATGTTGTCCGCGCATAAAACAACTAAGACCACCCAGAAGGTTTTATGTGACAACTGACTTTCCTCTTGGTTTACTATTGGCATTGTTGTCACGGTGGGCGGAGGCATGAATGTTTCTAGGTTCAGTTTTCAAAACTATGGGGCTCATTTACAAGCCCCTGGTGCCGCCTTAGCACCATTTTTTTTTTTTTTTAAGCTAAGGTGGCGCAAAACAGTCCCCTTCCCCACATTTACAAACTGAGGCAATGTCTTTATTGCGCCAGTTTGTAAAGCCTTGTGCCACATTATTTCTGAGCCAGGTATTTTGTATTCAAGGTAGGCCTTCCCCTGTTAGAAGGTGCAGTGAAATCTACAGGATTTCACAGCGCCAGCATAGCATAATTTTTTTTTTTTAACACCTTCTCAGGGCAGGCGTTAAAAGTGAAGCTGTGCTGCTTCCTTTGGGGCCCCCTTACCATTGCTGGACTAGGGTCATCATTTTGACGCTAGGCCAGCAATGTGAAGGATTAGCACAACAACAGTGTCCAGAATTTTTGAGGCTGTTGTGGACACTTTTGTGCCCCGGAGACCTGTCTTGTAAATACAGTGCTCCCGTGGCATCGTTTGGGGGGTGCAGGGCGACGCAAGAAAAGTGACTCATCAGTGTGTGCTTCTCTATTCCACACTATTGTTGCGGTCCAGGTTGCTCTTTTCCCTCATGACATTCTTGCCGCCTCCTGTGTTGCTGTCTTTCCTATGCTGCTTGCTGTTTCTTGCTTCCTCATGTGTCTTGCCCCTGCAAAACCTTTTCACCTTCACTGTGTTCTGTGTTATTGTTTCAGTCATGTTCTTCTGCCCCATGCTGCTCTCTCCTTAGTGTGCTACTTTTTCCCTCCTCCCCCCATCTGCTTCTCTGTTTTTGCCCTTCTCCTGCGGTCTTCTTTTATTTTTATTTCACAGTTTTGTGCTAAAAATATGTTATTATTTACCTGCAGGGATGTGGAATTCCTGTAGCCCGATGCCCGGGACTTATTGTTTGGGGTCAAGGGCAACAAGTTTTCGTGTTAATATTGTCCTTGGGACAAGTAGGCCCAACCCCCTGCAACGCAAACCCTTTGCCTGCCAGTTTACAGAGAAAGGGAACTGTCTGCAGTTGAGTTAATATGAGTGTCCATATGTTGATGCTGTTCTAACTGGTAATTATGATTCATTAGTGAAAAGCCTTTATTATTAGGGTGTGTGCTGTAAATAAACCTTTTAAGGCCACACTGCACTGCTGAAGTGGTTCCAGTGAAAAAAAGTGTGCATGTTTGAAAGGTTTAACAAAATGAGGCTAAGTATAATGCTCCCAGAATGCTCTCTCATTAGATGCATATATTTTCAGAAGCTTGTAAAAAGAATGATGATTCTTTGTTTTCAAAATAAAATGTTCTGAAAAAATGCAAGTAGGAAAAGAAATTTCATTACTTTTAAATTTGAGGTGCTATTTCTTTGAAGCCTCATTTAGTAAAAATGTGTTGATGCATGCTAGTATTTCCAAAAAATATTCTTAATGGAAAATCAGTGTAACCATTTCCAACAAGATTATGGGAAGCATGAAAACAAACAAGCACTGGCAAAGCAAACTGATCCAACATCTGTTATGAGTCTTTTGGTTTCGTCAATGTGTGGCTTGTTTTGACATGGCTTTTGTAACACTTCGTTGTTGTATGAGCTGCCACACCCTCACCACTGTAACAAACCCTGGCAAAAAGCAAAAATGTTTATTTTGTCTTAAAAAGCACACATTACCACTAGTGGCGTAACAAAGGCCCTGCTGCCCCTGAGGTGCAGGGGGGCCTCACCAGGTGGCCCCTTCAGCACGTCACCTGCCATGAGTGAGTCTGGGTGGAGGGCTCTCCATGTTTGCAGGGGGGCCCCCTCATGTTTATCTACGTCACTGATTGCCACAATAGTTCCTGGCACTGAAGAAAACTACTTTGTGTGGCGATATGCTCTTTGTGGAAGAGCAAAATGCGATCACTCACAGTAAAGCCAGCCAATAGGTAAAGAGAGAAATAAAAATTTAATAAAACAAAAACGTCTTTGTTAATGTCAGACCTAATTAGGGACCCAGTTCTTAAAGAAAGTCACAAAAGTGCACCCATGGTTTAGGTCTTTGGATTAGTTACTTTCATGAATTCACAAGAACTTACAGAAGTAGAAGAGGAAATTGTACTCCTAGAAAATATCTGTGAACTGTATTTAAGCACAAGCCAATACACGTGTAGATTTACTCATGCGCAAATCTATTGAGTGCTCACAAGTTCACTTTCATTCCAACCCCTTTTTTTCCAATCCTGGAAGAACTTCTTCTTCTGCTATTGTCTGGAGTAAATTTCCAACCTTACTCATTATGGTAAAAGATCAGAAAAGAGCTGGTGAAAATCCTTAAAACATGCAAGTTAGTAGGTTCGGGGACTCAAAGGCATTCCAGTCCTGAAACTATTGTTTTCTGCTTCCTCCAGCCCCAGTATATAGATATGCAGAAAGGTGGCAAAATAAGGAACTTGCGATAGTAGGGAATGAAACTGCATGTATTCAAGCCCTACTATAGTAGTAGCCCCGGCATGATTAGAGACGCTATTATCAGAGCTCTTACATAATGAGATTGCTGCCATAATTTGTCACCACATTACTTGGCACCAAAAGGACAAGTGGATTTTTTTTACAAGACAAGTAGATTCAAATAGCAACCTGTCCCATGGACAAGTAGATATTTTATTAAATTCCACACCCCTGTATCTGTTATGAAAACGAAGAAAAACAATGTGTGCATGCATAGTGGCTCATGCTGTAAGCATAAAAAATTATGCCATCTGCAACAGTGGTTACGGAAATGCGCCTTATTTTCATTCTCTTGTTTGCTGATGCTAAGAAGCCTCAGCAGATTTTTTTTTTTTTTTTGCTTTTTGCTGATGCTGCACAGCATTGGAAAATTGCATTGACAAAATCAATAGGTCCAAAAGGTGAAACCTTTGGACCAATTGATTTTGCCAATGCTTGCTAGAAAGTGTGGTCTTTTGACACTTCATGTGTTTCACTGTTCTGAAACCTAGAACCTTGAAGGGGGGGGCGGGGCCCTGTGTGTGTGCCCGAGTAGTGAAGCTAGTAAGATCTGTTTTGGGTGTCCTTGTTTTAGCACATTACACAATGGATAATTTCCAGTGGAGGTTTATTGCTTGCATTCCCTTGGCTGTTAGGTGGTTATCCAGATATTGAGGACGGAGACAAGGCTACCTTTAGCAGTTCCATGGAGACATTAACAAGGGGCTGCTGATTAATTCTTTCTGAGCACTGATAGTTGGTTGGCAGGAGAGGTGAAGGGTTAGACTACAGTTTCATTAGTTCAAGAAGAGGCGATTTTGGGGCCAGGCTTGCTTTTTTGTCGGTGCTTGAGAACGTCTTGTGAAGGGTGATCACAGCTTGGTGTAGGATACTCGCATCTCATTGTATCCATGTTGTGGGCGCTCTTCCTAGGATCCAGATCCAGTGCTACCTGCAGTGAGAATTCCCCCCCCCCCCCCCAACCCCCCCTCCCCCCAACTTTAGAAATATAGTGTGTCTGGAGAGCAGCCTGAGAAGGATATTTGGAAGGGAACCAACCCAAATTGCTTGAGAAAGCGGATTTACATCCCCTGCCTAGAATTTTTTTTGTATAGAAGTGGGATCCAAACCATTTTACGCCACTTTGTACCAGTCACAAGTTCTTCTTGACCAAGCATGAGACTACTCCATCAGCTGCTGTGTAAGCAGGCCTGGTGTCTTCCTGACAGCCAGTCTCCCTGAGGTGAACATACATCATCTGAAGTCTACAGTTTTTGCTGGAGGAACTGAGGGGATGCCTGAAGAGCTTTACAAGACTGCTTGCTGGATATGAGAGGGATGGAGTGTGTGTGTCCCTGCAGCAGTAAAGGCTACCAGGAGGATATTCTGGCAAAGTGAACTCCAGTTAAAGCTGACAACCCAAGAGAGTATGCTATGAACAGAACCCATGCTGTGAAAGGGTCTCCCTGACCTGGCTCTGCCATTCCTGGAGAGAGCTTTATCAAGTTTATACCAGAAGTGTAAGAGATATGCTTCAAACTTACTGATGGACTGGTTAGTGGCTACTAGGTTGGTGTTTGCTGCAGGCGTTTTTCATGATGGGTAACATATTTTCTAGGATATGTTTGCTTTTAATGGTATTCTGGGGATATTGCATTGGTGCCATCCCATAGCTGCCATCAATGGAATGACTTAAGGCATGTCCAAAATCTGTCATTGTGATTGTTCTTCAGCTCTTTGTGATTCTTTTACACCGGATGTCAACTCTCTTTTACTCAATCATCCTCTCGCCCCTTCCTCCTTCAATACTATTTTAACAGACCCTGGAATGTTGCATACAGATTTGATACTCTGCTGTAACCCCATGTTTATTTGATAGTATTGTGCTTCCCAGGCCCCATCCTTCAGTCACATATGAGCAAATAAATATTATTTTAAGAGGTTGAGATTATTACATATAGGCATATATGGAGTGCTCATGTTTCCCAAGTCCATGCATAAGTAGCTTGTGCAGACCAGGAGTTTTCTTGCATTTGAAGAGCACGAGGTACATTTGCCTACACAGGCTTGCACATTATTTTCATGTCACAGGTGCAGTGTGAGATCATGCTCCTGTAATGAGATGATTACAGCATTACTTGCTTCTAGTAACTTATTATAAGTGAGTATTGACACCACAGCAGTTTTCCCTTCAAGCTGTGTTGAGGGCTTCCCTCCATGATCTCATTCATAGAGGAGGCAGTCACGTCATTTCACAGCTGCCATTGTCAGTTTGGGCAAGCCACCTGTGTTGACGATTCCTGTTGTCCCTCCTGCTGGCAGGCCCGACAGAGCTGCAGCCCACCACCACATTTAACCTACTCCAACAGTGTTGCCTGTGTTGTTGATTCCACAGATGGCCTGCTTCTGCCACCCCCTACCTACATAACAGCTCCGCTAGATCCACATCTCTGCCTATAAGGCTCTACAAAGGGAAAGAGGGTATCACATTTCACAATATCATGCTCTGGCTTAACTACTGGATGAGGTTTTTTTTTTTTCATTTCATTCTGGTATTTGAGGTTTTGTATCCTGAACTACCAAAAGTACAAGTCCTACAGTGAACACACGCTGGACTGGATGATCTACTCATGAATGATCAGGGTCAAAAACTCTATAGGAAAGTGAAAATATGCATGCAAACTGTACATTAAAGTTATATTGCCAGTCACCTCAGAGTTGTGAGGCTTCATGACGGCACTCAGACTGGGCTTTTTGCCTCTAATTTTTCTTGGAAGTCCTAGGTCACTTGCAATATCTTTATAATGTACGTTTGGGCTGCCTTATCTCATATAATACCTTGGCTACAAGTTCCAGAATGTAAAGAAAAAAGAGGGCTGACTGAACTACTACTGCAGGATATTGGGGAACCTTGTGAGCTTTCCATGTTTACAATTGTAATCAAAGACTGATTATTTCCTTTGAGCTGGTTAAAGAATATTCAAATTCGAGGTTTATTTACCATAAACAATCTTCATATAAAAGCATGAGACACCATACACAAGCACAGGGTTGCTGGAATGAAACTTGATACAGTGGATGCATTTTGTAAATCTCATTCTCTTTCCCTATCCTGTTGGACCTACAATAGTAAACAAGCATTGGCCAAGCCAGTGTTGGTCTTGCCTGTACAAGAGCTATTGGCTTTGGCAATGTGTTCTTGCCATGTTATACACCAATGTGGCTGCTGTTCAGCGTTGCTAAAACTTAGTGATGTGGCGAGCCATAGTGGAGTGAGAGAGTAGTGTTGTAGAGTGGTTTAGGGGACATAGAGTTGAGTAGAGGGGAGTAGAGTTCAGTGAACGCGTCATAGAGTGGAATAGGGTAGAGTGGATTGAGGAAGTAGGGTAAAGTGGAGTGGACTGGAGTGGGGTAGGAGGGTGGATTGGATTGGAGTAGAGTGGGGTGAATGGGGTTGGGTGGATTGGAGTGAGTGAAGTGGGGTGGATTGGATTCACTGGATTGGAGTTGGGTGAATATAATTCGGGTGGGGTGGATTGAGTAGGGTGGATTGGATTGGAGTGAGGTGGATTGGAGTGGAGTGGGGTGGGTTAGGTGGATTGGAGTGGGGTGGATTGAATTGCAGTGGGATGGATAGGGGTTAACTGGATTGGAGTGGGGTGCATTGGATTGAAGTGGGGTGGATTGGATTGAATCGGGGTGTATTGAATTAGGGTGTATTGGGGTGAGGTGGATTTGATTGAACCGGGGTGGGTTGGATTGGACAGGAGTGGATTGGATTAGTGTAGGGTGGATTGGGGTGGGGTGAATTGGACCATGGTAGATTGGAGTGGGGTGGTTTAGATTGGGGTGTAGCGCATTGGGGTGGATTAGATTGGGGTGTAGTGGATTGGATTGGGGTGGATTAGATTGGGGTGTAGTGGATTGGATTAGGGTGGATTAGATTGGGGTGTAGTGGATTGGAGTGGGGTGGATTAGATTGGGGTGTAGCGGATTGGAGTGGGGTGGATTAGATTGGGGTGTAGCGGATTGGAGTGGGGTGGATTAGATTGGGGTGTAGCGGATTGGAGTAGGGTGGACTGGAGTAGGGTAAATTGGACTGGAGTGAGTTGTATTGGAGAGATATGGGTGGACTAGGGTGGATCGGGGTGGGTCAGATTGGGGTGGATTGGGTTGGGGTGGATCAGATTGGGGTGGATCGGATCAGATTAGACTGGAGTGAGGTAGGTTGGAGTGGTGTGGGGTGATTAGACGGGGATGGATTGGATTGGGGTGAGGGGTTTTGGATTGGGGTAGATTGGACTGGATTGGTTTGGGGTATATTACATCGGTGTGGGGTAAATTGGTGTGGGGTGGGCTGGATTGGGGGGATTGGAGTGAGGCAGATTGTTTTGGAGTGAGTTGTTTGGGGTTGGAGTGGGGCTTGTTTTGTATTGGACTGAGGCAGATTGGAGTGGGGCAGATTGTTTTGGTTTGAAGTGGGCATACTGGATTGGGGCAGACTGGTTTGGATTGGGACAGACTAGATTATGGCAAGGTTTTGGATTGGAGTTGGTCAGGGGTGGGGCGGATTGTTTTGGAATGGAATGGGGTGGATTATTTTGGATTCAGGGGTGGGGAATTCCTATAGCTCAGTGATACTCAAAGTGCAGTCCTCCTACCCTTTACTTGTGCCCCTCACCCCCCCTATGTGCCCCCCCCCCCCACCTCCTACTTGCGGCCCCACTGCCCCCTCAACTCAGCACTAAAGGCAAGCATTTATTTACAGGTTGAACACCTTCTTTCCCCAAAGACATCTTGCCGCAAATATAAAAATGCAATAAAGTTGCTTCAAAATTCGATAATTGTATTTCAATAATACGTAGAGCTGTTTCATCTTAGTCCATGTGATTATATAGCGCATTGAAGTATTTTTTTTCCAAACATGAATTTAGAAACATTCATGCTTCCACCCACCCTAACTACAATGCCAATAGTGAACTAATAGCTAAGTCAGTTGTGGTGTGCACTCCCTGGGTGGACTGAGTTGCTATTACATATTGAAACATAATAGTTAATTCAATTAGACACAGGAGAGGGTTTCGTACAGGACTCGTCCTGAAGTTGTGTATTTCAAGGTCCTCCTATGTGATGATGGAAAAAGAAGGGAAAGTGAAATTAAACAATTGCCTAGGATCACACAATTTGGTCCAGTGGGGAAGCTGGGATTGATTCTATATTTACTGGTTTCACATTGGGCAATCCAGCCATTAGATGTACATGCTTTGCGTCCTTTACAGCCTCCTCCTCCACCCCCACCACCATTCTCCTAACATCAATACGGCCCTCGGTCACAGCATTGACTAAATGTTTTGTCTCTTGGGAAATTTTTTGCGAGTGCCCATGCTATAGCTCGATGCCCAGGACATGTAGTTGGGGGTCGAGGACATGTAGTTGGGGGTCGAGGGCAACAAGTTTTCATGTTTATTTTTTCCTTAGGACAAGTAGGTCCAACCCCCTGCAGCAGCCTTTGGTTACCAGTTTACAGTACCACATTATGGATGAGGGAAGGGTATTGTCTGGAGTGTTCATGTTTTGCTAAACTACTGTGAACTTTTAGGTACTATTTCCTTAAAGTCTCATTTAGTATCGTGTGTTAATGCATGCTAAAATATTCATTAATGTAATGCAATCATTTTTGACAAGATTATGGGATACGTGAAAATAAACAAGAACTGGCAAAGCCAGTAGGTCTGACATTGGTGGTCAGCCTTTTAGTTTTGTCAATGTGTGTCTTGTTTTGATATGTTTTTTGTAAATCTTTATTGCTGTGGGAGCTGCCGGGCCCGCACCACTATAACTAACATTGGCAAAAAGAAAATGTATTTATGGGTCTCAAAAAGAATGCATTGCTCCATAGTCCCGAGTACTGAACAAAACTACTTTGTGTGCAGATAGACTCCTTGTGAAAGAGCAGAATGTGGTCACTGTGAAGCCAGCCGATGGATAAATAGAATTTTAATAAAAGCAAAAGTTCTTATTTAACACCAGCCCTAAATAGGAGTCCAATTCTTAAAGAAAGATACACAAGTGCACCCATGGTATATGTCCTTGCATTAATGCAGATTGGCTTAATGAATTCACAAGAATTTACAGGAGTAAGCCAGAAAACCATACTCCTAGAAAATATTTCTGAGCTGCATTTTAGCACAAGCAAATATGCATGCGTAGATTTGCTCAGCGAATATTTCCATACTCTGGGAAAAGATTTACTTCTGCCCTTATCAGGAGTAAATGTCCAACCTTTCTCAGTACAGGAAAAGGTCAGAGAAGAGCTGGTGAAAACCCATAAAACATTCAAGTTAGTAGGTTTGCACAGATTCAAATGGGCATTACATCTTTGGAACTATTGCTCACTGCTACTGCCAGGCCCAGTATGTGATCTGTGGATAGGTGGCAAAAGGAAATTGCTAGTATTCAAACCATACTCTCGCATGAGCTATGGCATACTAAAGGAGGCTATTATCAGAGCTCTTATGTAATGGAATTGCTGCCATAATTTGTTATTGCACTAATTCGTACCAAAGGGATAAGGTTATTTTATTTTACAGGACAAGTAAATTTATGATGCGCCTGTCCCATGGACAAGTAGATATTTTGTTAAATTCCACACACTTGTGGATTTGGAAGGGGCGGGTTGGCATGTGGCGGGTTGGCGTGATGTAAGATGGGGCAGATTGGCGTGGTGTAAGATGGGGCGGATTGTAGTGGGGCGGATTGGGGTGTACTAAATGATTATGTATTAAAGTGTGATTTCAGAAATTACACATAAGGCAGAAACTTTTCTCAGAGCAAGATAATCATCTTTTGAGAACAGCACTCACAAGTGAAACATAAGTGTAAAATGAGAAAAGGCGATTTGGTAAAATAAATGAAAGTTAGTTATAGAAGATAAAACTGCAATTTTGTTTGTCCTGCTGGGCATGTTTTTGCTAGTCACATGCCTTCTGTTTGCATGGCACTAGAAGTTAGAAAGAACAAATTAGTACCTCTTCAAGTCAGGAGCAGCGGACCGTCACTGATTAAGTTGAATCAGTCAGTGCCTGCTCCACATAGAGGAACAGAAATTATGCTAGGCCTACAGTGATGAATTGCCAGGCTGTAAAGAAAAGTGCCATGCAAGCCAACAAATGGTAAGTAATGGGCGGGCTTCAAGCCCTTTACTGTAAACAAGTCTCGTAAGGGAGACACTCGCTAACTCATACTGTCACAGGCTCAACTCTATAAAAGGACTTTCAGGTTTGAAACCTTCATCTGGTTTATTTATGTACCCCAGAACCTGTTGTGAGGTTTTGGAAGCAAGAGTGTGTTGGTCATGACTTCATGATCCCTCAACAGCTTCAAGGCTAGCTTGGATTACTCAGATCTTTCAAGTATATTTATGTAGGTATGTATATGTGTGTGTGTGTGTGTATATATTTGTGTGTGTGTGTATATGTGTGTGTGTGTGTGTGTATATATATATATATATATGTGTGTGTGTGTGTATAATGGGCTTGCAAAAGTGTTCTGGTTGCCACATTTATACCTATTGTTCAAAGGACACTGCCTTAAAGTGAATACAAACCTATTCCCTTCCAGTGTAACACTACATTCTGGGGTCATGGATTTAGTCAGAATCCCATTGGACAACTTTAGTCTCCCATACCATGGAAATTGCTTCTGAAGTTGGTCTGACAAATTGATCAACAGCTTCTTTTTCCTACTCACAAAAAGAAAAATGTTAACTGGCAAAGCAAGCCGGTCTCTTACCTCGACAAGCTATTTCAGTGGCTCATTTATATTTCTTTTGTTTGTTAGTTTTTAAAATTGGAAGCCTATACCAGATATATATATATTTTTTTTTAAATGCCATAACCCAAATGTAATGGCCATGAGCTTGCAATAAGAACATTGAATTAAACAATGACAAATGCAGATCATCTTAATAGAAGTACAGGTGCTTTCTAACAGACATTTTTCCTTAGAAACAACATTTTTAGCTTAACTGCATCCTAAGCAAATAGTACACATTCTCGGCCCCAAGAAGAATATTACAGCCTTTAATAAATGGGCCTTGAAGACATAGTTTACATCCGCCAGGATGAAGAAAAGCTAACAAAAAAAAAAAAAAAAGGTTAAAGAAGCTTTGGCAAGTGAAATACTGTTCCAGAAACGGTGGAATTGAATGCTGTTATTTTTAGGTAAATGTGCACATTTGTTCAGGCAAATGCTGTTACTCGCAGTGCAAGAGAGCCTTTGGCTGGAAGTAGGCTGGCACATTGCCCCCATGCTGTATGCTGTGAGGAGTGGAAGCCAAACGTTATTGACAGTTTAGCAGCCATGGCTTATTCAAAGCCATTCTATGTATGTTTGCTTGAGTGTTTTTTTTGTTTTTTTTTGTATTTTATTTACGAACATTTTGACACTGTATCTAGGGCACACTTAAAAAGAGAAAGAAGATCTATGTATGTCACTCAATCCAGGTATTATGCTCTGGGAAATCTCATAAACACTCTTTCACTTCTTGTGTATGAAGCTTGTAACTGACCGTTGAAAAGTCATTGCGTCCCCAGCATATTACTATACTTCCTTTCAGACATGCCTAGATCCAGTGCACAATGTTTTTGATTTTAACAATGTATCCAAAAATATATAAGTAGCGGGTAGTGCACAGTTACAGAATAGGCAACTGGACTTTTCAGAAACCATGTGATCATCACATTTGCTAACTGTTTTATGCCAAAGCACTGGTCACTTGACAGCTGCGATCAGAGAATCACCAGGAATGCATATTTGATCCTTTAACAATGGACCTTTCAGAAACATTGTGGCTCTTAAAGACTCGAGCGGCTCCTTAACTGGTTTCACTTTCATACACTTCACATAACACTACACATGTCAATTTCAATTAAATTTATTTATTATCATGTTTCGGAACTCCAAAGAGATCCACATGAGTGATGATACAACATCATAAAAGTTCAACATAAGATAATACACTTTTTTAAAGGGGCAAATCCTATAAATACTATAAATACATAATAAAATAGTTTTTTCTTTTTTCTTTTCTTAAATAAAACTCAGAAACTTAAAATATCTGCAAAAAAGATTGGAAAAACTTAAAAACCCTATAACAAAATCTTTCATTGTGGGGGGTGGAACATTAATCCAACGCCTCTCTGTAACCTAGTATTAAGCAGCAAGAAGAGGGGTCTCAACCAAAGTTTCCTTGGAGCGGCTAGAGCTGGACAGACGAACAGAACATGTGAGAGAGATTGTACTCCACCTTGACACAGATCACAAATGCTAGACGAGCCATCCCACCTAAAGGTAAGATCTCTCAGTGGCAATCTATTAAGTCTAAGCAGGATACACAGTTGCCTCACCCCATGATTTATTCCAGGTCAAATAGGGTTGCACAATTTTCATAGTTACAGAGTTAACTTCTCTAAACCTCTTCTTTGGCGACACACATCCATGTGTAAGAAGCCTTTAGACCATGACACTTCCTTCATAATTTTTTTTAGCAATGCATAGGGAATTGAAGGACAAAGGTCCAAGTCCAGCCTTAAGAGCCGAATAGCTTTGATGTAGTTTCTGAAAAAAACAGATTTTTCCCCTCAGATTGTTAAAGATCTCACTGTAGGCCAGGTTTCTCAATGTACTTTCCTCACTATGCGTGAGGTTATGTGCCCTTCTTATCACTGCCACGAGGCCTTGCACAAAGATATTCCTTAGGCCAAATTCAAGACGTAGTGCAGCCCCTGAGACTGCCTGATTACAAGAGACCATGCGTCTCAAAATGCGGCCTTCTGTTTTGTCCCAAAAATCCCATTTGGTTATATCAATACACTCTATCGCGTATTAAAGAGTTGCTGGGATCTTGACCTGATAGGCCGATAGTAAATGTAAGAAATGACGTTTACCATTTGCCTTATAGAAGGCAGACAGGCCTTGGGCAAGTGAAAGAGCTTTATTCGTATTATAGCGAATGTGATCATGATCTTTTGTCGAAGCTGAAAAGATCTTACAGAGAAACTGGTAAGAAACCATTGGAAATTGAGAAATCTTGGTTTAGGAAATTAGATCAACTAATTATGCGGTTTGTTTGGTCATACGGTAACATAAGCAGGGCAAGCAAATATATGACACTTTCAATGGGAAAGGGTGGATGGTCCCTCCCCAACTTTAAATTGTACCAGATGGCAGCTGCAATTCAGTATATGCAATCTTTGTTTATAAGGGGAACACTGGTAAATGATAGTGAATATGACCCTAGTATTTATGGGCTGTTAATTGGCCCGGATGCAAAAGGGGCGATGTTTAAGCTTTTGGAACCAAATTACTTTAAGAAAACTCGGTTTAAAGTTCTTCAGGCAGCTTTTAAAATCTGGGGTCTATTGCAAAAGAAAATGGGATTGGGAAGGTATAATTATTGTACTCTGATCAAAGATAATAAGTTCCTCCCTGGGATTTTTGATGATAGTATTATGGAGCAGTGGAATCAAAAGGGCATACAAAGGCTTGGGGATTTATTTGAGGATTCTACAATTATGACTTTTGGAAGCCTACGGGGGAAATTCAAATTAGCTCAAACAAGCTTTTTTAAGTACTTACAAGTAAGAGACTTTATCGTACAAAAGACTGGTGGACCAGTAGGATTTGGTAAGAACTCTTTACTAGATAAGATGAACTCACCCGATAAGAATACAATACGATTATTAAATGTGGAATTGACAGATAATCTTCCGGATGATCTAGTGAAGCATAGTCAAAAATGGAGTATCAAGCTAAATGTGGAAGAGGAAGCCTTCTATGAGTCTCTAGAGTTAGGGTGTACCTCCTTGTTGTCAGCATCTCTCCAGGCACAACATTATAAAACAATATTTGATCTGTATATTACACCCCAGAAACTAGCACAATGGGGTCGGGAACAAGGGGTACACTGCCCAAGATGTCAGCAACACGGGGTGGATATAATTCATATGTTTGCGACCTGTATAAAATTAGTGAATATTCAAGCAAAACTGGAAAAGTTTATTAAAGATGTCGTAGGAGTAGAAATTGGGTTAACACCCGGGTTGGTTATATTAGGAGTTACGGAGCAAAGGAAGCCTACTGTCAGAAAATGTATTTTTATGATTATGTCAGTATATCGACTGTGTATTGCTTCGGTATGGCTTGATCGAACACCTCCTACATATCAGAATTGGTTAGATCGTCTCCTTGTAGTATACCAGCTGGAAAAGACCTTGTATGAGAGAAAAGAGAAAAGAGGGAGACAAAAAGGGCGAGAGATATGGGGGGCCTTGGGTGAGTGGCTTGCCAATAAGTGATGACTGTATTACATATGTTAAAATCAGCTAAATGATCTGCAGACTTATTGTTGTGATTGTTGGTAATCATACATATGTTTACTTACGGTTGCTTTGGGTACTAATAAAAAAAATAAAACGTGCTGTTCCAGCTTGTGTTGACCCATAACCCAAGGATACAAAACTTTTCTTCTAATTGTCTTCCCAGAGAAGCAAATCACCTGAGACTTTGCTATAATAATTTTCAGGTAGTGTCTATCTGAGTAGATTGTTAGGGCAGCCAAACGATGATTTAGGCCTTTGGGGTAAGGTCATACACTACTACATCATCTGCGTACATTAAGCACACATTTGGCCGCCCCCCACCGCAGAACCATCGCCGGAGGAGTTCCTGAGACTTGTGGGTAGGTCATAAATATAAAGAGAGAAAAGCAGTGGGCCCAGTAGGCAACCTTGTTTCAGTCCATTTTTTGTTAATACCTTTGAAGACAGTCCCTGTTCTCCACTCATTAAGATCTTACACCAGGTTGATGAGTCTAGGGCAATTACCAATTGTAGGAGACCAGATGGAACCCCTAGATCTTGATGTTTCTTCCACAGTATACCCCTATCCACTCTGTCAAAAACTGTGGAATAGTCGATAAATGCTGCATACAATATACCACCCCTAGTCTGAACATATTTATCAATTAGAGTTTGCATAATCAAGATATTGTCTAACGTATTATGGGCCTTTCTAAAGCCTGCCTGTTCCACTGGTAAAATACCATTTTCCTCCACTACACATGTCCCAGATATCCTGTTATTCGCTAGATGCTCAAACATGCCACTGACCACCGCTCTCAAACAAATCAATAGCCTTATTTGTTTTTATGCTACTTTTCAGTATCCAATATGCTTTCACCACGCTGGACATGTTTCACCATACCGGTCATGCAACTTGGTGCAGTGCTTGCCTACTTTACCACCTATTTTGAGGAATAAAGTGTAATACTTTTTTGTGTAAAACAACTAGCTTCTTTTGGTAACCAAAAATACATCACAACCCTACACTCCCTTTGTCACACCTGTGAATTTTACTAGTCCTATGCTACAACTTCACTTTTTCTTCAAACCAAGACAATCAATGGTGAAATTCCAGTTTACATTACACCACTTCATCCACCCAGGTCTAAGGTTGGTGCAGTTTGCAAACTCAAATGCATTTAAATGGACAATTGACAAATGGTATTGTCTTAAGTTCTTAGCAAGATAAATACCTACAGAATCGGACAATACCCACCAATACTACTGAATATGTAAGTGTCCCCTAAACGCATTACTTTTATACAGTTAAAAGTCCCATCAAGATCACATGGCCAGTGGATTGTGCCAGGGTTTCTCAAGATGGTTGATAACAAATTTCACTAGAAATGTCATTATGTTCACCATTGTCAAGTCACCATCACTGTTGCTCACTAAAAACACAGTATATCCTCCCTTCGTGAACAAATCCCGCAGCTCTCTTTGTTTCTTTCACATAATTAAGCATGGGGTCTTCCTATCTGCTTGTGAATTTTGCTGGGTTTTGGAAGTTTGTTTCACTCATTTCTGGAGAACAGATCCCAAGTATTGTGGATGGGGGTATTTATTTAGTTCCCCATAAATGAGTTACTTAAATAACTCCACGTGTGGTGGTTTTCTGGCTGGTGTTATGAGTATAATGTGTCTGTTGCTTATGTTACATGTTTGTGTCCATATGCAGCTTTTCCCCTGCACGCCTTGCAGCTCGTCTGTAAATGATTGGTGAATCCATATAATCTTCCTGCAAGATTTTCCATAAAAGGTTTAACTCACTGCGGAGCTCTGCCTACAGAGTTGCCAACCGACATGCTACCCATGGAGGGTGATTACACTGTATCTTACCCAGGACACTTCACCAGACTACAGATGGACTTCCCTGTTTGTCCAGTGTTGTACACTGTGCACATTGTAGAGAGCAAATTCAGTGAGTCTGAACTTTTTTCCTGCAGTCATAATTTTCTTAAAATAATATGATGCCAGCTGTCTTCTGTGTAATTGCACAGGAAGATGTGACATTCGATTAGCTACAACCTCTCTGAACTGCTAGGAACTGGTTGACTAGGACTGATTCTTTGTTTTTGTCTGGACCTAGTGAAAAACTATGCAGTTTTGTGTCAGAGGAACCTCTGACATCGAATAGTACTTCTGGACTTTGTTTTGCTTACAAGCTTGAAACAGACCTAGTTTTCTGGCAGATTAAGAGCTGCATAGGTTATAACCCCCGAGAAATTGATGCAAAATAATGAACAACACATAGTACAGTTAATACATTTTTAGCATTTTGCTGCCCTTCTGCTATTGAAAACCACTACCAAATTAAATAATTGAGGCAATGTTTCTAGAGTTTGCAGAGGACTCTCAACCGCCAGCCCTTAGTGTAACATTGTTCCTTAGTTGTTTAAGTTATTTTCATTGTAGAGTTTTGGTGCATAAGCAGTAGAAAATAATTTGCTAGGTCCCTCTTTGTTTTTGTGTGTGTTCATTTTAGGCATTCAGCTTTACCTGCATGTTACTAAAGACCCGTTCAAAATGTAAACATCTGCCTATACAGGATTGCCCTATGTATCTGAGTTATTACCTACTCTCATCTTCAGGAGTAAGTCTTTACTGTTCGAAGTAGCTCGAAGACTTTACTGCTAGAAGTAAGAGTCTAGGATACGAAATGAGCAACTTGGTTATCTAATTGGGTGCAATTGTACCTGAGGCCCTGAAACCCTGAGACGTGGAAAAGGACTGTGTCAACCACAGTTACTGCCCAGTAATGCTGAGTTAGCCAGGACCTGAAGAAAAGGCCTTAGGCGTACCAAAATTATTTTCACCATTTTTGAAACTTTGCAACCCCTTGTGACCTTGACCTGATTTAGTTATCCATTTCCTTGTTGTGCTGTTGACATGCAGAATTTTCTGCTTGTTTTCTCTTTTGGGGGACTAGATCTTTGATATGTTGTGGACCCTGTTGGATCTAGAAGCCTAGCTAAAAAAAAAAATTAATGGCGGGAAGACTGGAAATTTGTGTTGCTTGTTGGGGCGGAACTTCAGTTACAATAAAACCTGAATCAATTCCCTCAGCCGCTTTAAACTCTAACTCTTCAGGTTGTTTCTGCTGGTTAAGGAGAAGGTTAAGAATTTATGGATACTTATGGATTTTGAAGTAAGTCTGGCACTGTAAATAGGGTCAGTGGTGAAACCTACTTCATTTTGGCATAAATACCCTGAGAAAATCCTTCATATAGCAACCAAATGAATTCTTGGGTAGGGGTAAAACCATGGTAAACTTGTGTTTGGAATACTGAAATGTGTGATGTTAGGTTTTTGACCTTCATATGCGTCCACGTGTTGACCGCAAATTCTGAACCGAAGAACTATGCCCCTTAATGCTAGCTCCCCCAGACAGCTAGTCAACATGACATAATATGTCTAGTCACATACCTTTGGTAATTTAGTCTGGCATGTTACTACAAAAAGGTGTCTCATACTTCCTTTACGGCGTGCTTACGGCTGACTGCTTCACAATTTTAAGTGCCTGTGAGATGAGATCCATCCATTCACAATGCATTTTGGGGGTGCTTGTCGTCCAGTGCCTGTCAATGATACTGGCAAGGGCATCGGTTTCTATATCTATTGTTGAGCTCTCATCCCCTTTAAACAAGTAGACCCCTAGTGGTAGCCAATGTGAATTGTTTTCAGAGTCAAGCATCATGTGCAATCAAAAACATTAAATATTTGGCTGCTCTGCTCTGTAATCAGTGTGAAAGTTTGACCTTGACTCAGGGTGATTATGAATATTTCCTAACCATTTGTTTGTGTGTTTTTCTACAGATGTTTGTGATGGGTTAGTCTAATGTTTACACCTATGAATCACTCAACTATTCTTTATTTAGCTTCCTCTTTCTAGTTTACAATTATTAGTACTCTAACATCCTTGTTTTAGTCTGGCTGCTGGTATTGCGTAGCTTGTTGTATTTTTAGTGTTTATGAGGTTAGTTGATAATTTGTTTGTTTCTTTTACTATACAGTTTTTGACTATGTGGCTCATTTGTACCAGAGAGTTCCAGTGAAACATCTGTTTCTGGTGGGTAGAAGCAAATCACTTTGTGTGTCTGTTCTGGAAATCAATAAACCAAAATGACCAAAAACTAATCCAATTGCCAAGTGAAAAACTTGTCAGAACCCTTGATCAAAGCTTGCACCTCTGTGCTTACTTCTAGGCCATTCCCTAGCAGTGTGCCTTTAACACCATATGCCTAAACCTTCCATCCCCTTGTGTTCTTTTGTGCTGTCTTTCACATTACCCACTACATCAGATCCACCTTGGAACTAAACTCCTACTTTTCCAGTGTCCTTTTATTTTTCTGATGCAAACTGGGCACACTGCATGATCTCCCATACCTCTCCCCAATTTTCCCCAAAATGAACTCTGTTCAGTAGGAATACTTCTCTTCCTTGGATTGGATATCTCTGTGTATTGTAGCAAACCAAGTTTTTTTTCAAAGATCTTACATTATTTGCAGTAGTGATCTGCTTAAAGTTTTGTTTCTTCAGAAGTCCACACTTACCCTTACACATCATTTTTTATTTTTTTTGCTTCAAAAGAAAAGCAACAATTTGCTAAGAGCTCCATTGTGTTCCTCAGTAGGCTTGCATATCGTCCCAAAAAACTGCCCCACCCTATTTTACATTGTGAGTTGTAGGCAATACTCATCAAAGTTGTTATGTTGTATGCATTTGTAAAATGCACAGCTTCCCATCGAGGGTCTTCTTGATTTGAAGCAAGGGACGATATTGGCTGAGCCAAGATCAGGTCTAGGTGAAGAGCCAGGTCTTCAGTATCTTCTGGAATTCAACAACTGAGGTGCTCCGATGTGCAGGGGCAGGTGGTGGCAGGCTTAGGGAGCAAGGTAGGAGAAGGCATGACCACCGGATCTGGTTCTGCATATACAAAGGTTGTGTGCGAGTAGGAGTCTGGTTGAGCGGAGGTCTCTGGTAGGTCTGTGGAAGTTTGTGTGATTGTTGAGGTACGCAGGGCCTATGCTGTGTAAGACTTTGATGGTATGTGTGTGTGAGGAGTTTCAAGAGTGATCATTTGTAAATAGGGATCCAGTGAAACTCCTTGACGTGTGGAGTTATGAGAGTGTGTGGTGGGAGGTTGGGCTTGAGCCTGGCTGCAGAGTTTTGTATGGCCTGGATTCTTGTGGTCATTTGAGCGTTGATTCCAGCATGGAGTGCATTGCCGTATTTCAGCTTGCTGGAGATGAGGGTTTGGGTGAAGGTTCTGCAAGTGTTGGTGGGGTGTCATTTGAAGACAACCTTGAGCATCTTGAGTGTGTGAAATCAGGAGATGCACACTGCATTCACTTGGACGATCATAGTGAGTTCTTTGTCAATTGGGTGGAGTCCCAGAATGAGTTTTTTTGCCAAAGATCACTACTGTTTTGTATGTGTTTAGCTTAACGCAGTTGTTTTTCATCCATCTGGTGACTACAGTCATACATACCAAGAAATTGGTCTGGGTGTTTGGAGTCTTGTTGGAGAGGAAGAGTATGAACTGGGTGTCATCAGCTTAGGAGATTATATTGATTCCTTGGGTTCCGTTGATACTGGCAAGTGGAGTCTTGTAGATGTTGAACATATTTGGGCTGAAGGAGGATCCTTGTGGAACTCTGTAGATGAGGTCGACTATGTCCAAAGTAAAGGGGGTCCAGACTGACTGACTGGGAGTGGCCTGTCAGGAAGGAGCAAATCCAACAAAGTGCAGACCTTGAATGTCTGCTTTGTACAGTCACTGGATGAAGGACCACAGCTGAGGTTGATGCAGGCTGAATGGCATTCTCAAATTGGAATGTGCTGACCTTGATGGTACTTCAAACTTGGATATAGATCATTGTAGCACTAGACAGCAGTTGTGAGCCCTTTGATACTATTTATGAATATTTACAGGGGCTAATGCTATTTGAAGCGATGGGCCTTCAATTTCTTTCTGAATTCCATGAGAGATGAAGATGTTATGATGATGGGTATGATGTTCTGTAGCTTTGGTGCACGGATGGAGAGGTCCTGCCTTCAGACCTTTCCTTTATGCATATCTTCATCTCCAGTCTGGCACGATGTTTTGTGGAATGGAGGTGTAGGGGTAGTTGGTGGAGGGGGTGTAACTGCTCAAATAGGTGGGCCCAGAGTTGCCTAGTGCCTTCACTGAGTGGGTGAGGAGTTTGAATTGAGCATGTTTGTGTATTAGGAGCAGGTGTAGTTCCTTGAGGTGTGATGTTTGTTCTTTGTGAGGGGATGAGCCTGGCTGCTGAATTCTGGATAGTTTGTAGTCGTCTGAGTAGCTGATTGATCGCAGCCTAGAGGGTGTTTCTATAGTCCAACTTGCTGGTGACTAGGACATGATTGGCAGTTTTTCTAGTGTTGCTTTGAAGCCACTTGAAGATCTTCCTCAGCATCCTCAGAGTGTGGAAGCAGGATGCAGTGATGACGTTGACTTGTTCGGTCATGTCCTGTTTGATGTTGAAAAAATTTCTGAAGTTCCTGGCATGGGTTTTTGGTGTGGGTCCGAGTTTGGCCTGTCACCAGTTGGAGTCCAATGGTGAGCAGTTCTTTGCTGAAGGTCTTTCCTTCTGTCTTTTCGATGGTAAGCTCTAGAAAGTTAGCTTTCTTCCAGTTAGCCACTTTGGTGATGCAGGCGGTTAACTTGTTTCTTGTGTTGGGGTCTTCTCCTAGAGGGAAGAGTATGAGTTGCGCGTTGTCTACCTAGGAGAGGATGTTGATGTATGCGCAGATGAGATTGGACAGAGGGATCATGTGTATATTGAGGAGTGCGGGGCTGAGCAATGAGCCTTGAGGCACTCCAAAGATTAGTTTGTGGGCGTCCAGGGAGTAAGGTGCCAGGCAGGCATGACATTAAGCACAAAGTTTGGTTGGAACTATCTGTGCCTTTACATATTTTGCAGTTGGTTGCTCTTTATTTCCATGTTCTATTTTACCAAATATATATTTCTGAGGTATAGATGAGTAAAGAGGAGTAGAGATCTTATCTTGTTTTTGTTTTTTTTGTTACCTAGGTTGTTGCATGACGTTATGTGTTATGTTGGCCGTAAGTAAAAGGCAGATCCTTCCACTTTTGTGAATGTGTGCATAAGATACATTGAGAGATTTGGTTGAGCTTGGATTGAAAGCTACCTTCTAATTCTGTGTATAAGAAACAGGGATTTTAAAAGACCATTATATAAAGTACAAAGTGTGCATTCGGCTAGGCATGGGTTGTAGCACGGGTAACTAGGTGCCAATTTGTTGAGACAGGGTTGTGTTTTACATTGATACTATTTGGCACCTGGGTTAGGAGTGACCTGTGCCCATTGTTTGGTTGTATGATTACTGATTGTGCCTTGCATACAACATGGGGTACTGTGATTTGTTTCCTCTACTGTGTTACGTTGTTGAAGATCATTTCTTAACCTGTTAGGTGTTGCTGTGGAGGGCATGCTTATTCTATGTTCTTCTGTGTATTGTTGTGTGTATTTTCACTTATGTACTGTCCCTTCCTTTGTTGTCTGAGTAAAAGCTAAGTGAAGACGATCTTGTCAGTTTTTAGTAATTTGCCATTTCAGGAGGGAGATGTACTTGCCATCCTCATGTGATCAAAAAATTCACCGATTAAAAAATACATGCATATATTGACATTGGTCAGCACCCATCTGTCTGTCATTCACACATTCTGTACAGTGGAGCATGGGGTTGAGGGTGGGGGGCAGCTCAGTTTAGCCATTAGCTCTCTTGCACTGTGAGGGACACATTTTTTTACCTGTACACATGTGCGCACCCACCTAAAAATAAGTGTATTTCAGTGCTAAGGCTGGTGTGCAGTCCTTTACATAGCCAAGGTTTTTCCCCATGTCTTTCCTTTTTTATATAAAGAAAAACTTCTATATTTAAGCAAGATTTTCAGATAGTAATTCAAGCTCATACTACATTTTCTCTGCACTAATAAGCATCCTACTTTCCTACGATGTGTATTAATGCTAAAAATGGTGCCTGTATTTGTTTCAAGTATACCACCCACAGGGTTGTGGAAATTTATAAAATATCTACTTGCCCATGTGACAGGTTGATTCATAAATCTACTTGTCCTGTAAAAAATCTAATTGTCTCTTTGGTGGCATGCAGTGCAGCGACAAATTGTGGTAGCAATCCAATTATGCAAGAGTGATGATAACAGCCTCCCTGATTAAGCCAGGGCTGCTAATATAGTAGAGCTTGAACACAAGCAATCTCAAGCCCTACTGTAGCAATTTCATTATTGTGCCACCTTTCTGCAGATCTACATACTGGGGCTGGAGGAAGCAGTAAGCAATAGTTCCAGAGCAGGAATGCTTTTGGGTCTATGCAAACCAACTAAGATGCATGTTTTAAGGATTTTCACCAGCATTTCTCTAATCTTTTCCCAATTGAGAAAGGTTGGAAATGTACTCCTGACAAGGGCAGTAGTAGAAGTTCTTCCAGGAGTGGGAGAAAAGTGGTTGAAGGGAAAGTGAACTTGTAAACACTCAATAGATTTTTGCATGAGCAAATATACAAATGCATATTCGTTCATGCTAAAATACACTTCTGAAATATGTTCTGGGAGTAGGATTTCCTGGCCTACTTCTGTAAATTCTTCTGAATTCATGAAGGCCAGTAATGCAAAAACATATACCATGGGTGCACTTTTGTGACTTTCTTTAAGAATTGGTTCCCTATGTAGGTCTGGGGTTAACCAAGCTTTTTGTTTTAATTAAAATTATTTTTCTCTGTTGCCATTTATTCACTGGCTTTCCTGTGAGTGACAGCATTCTGCTATTCCACAAGAAGCATATTGGCACACAAGGTAGTTTTGTTCAGTGCGAGACACTATTGTGGCAAGGTGTGCTTTTTGAGTCCAAACTTTTTTTTTTGTTGCTTTTTGTCATTGTGTTACAATGGCGAGGGCCTGGCAGTTCCTGCAACAATTAAGTGTTACAAAAGCCATGTCAAATCAAGACATGCATTGACCAAATCAAAAGACTGACCACATGTCGGATCCGTTGGCTTTGCCATTGCTTGTTTATTTTCATGTTTCCCATAATCATGTTGAAAATGGTAATACTGATTCTCCATCATGAATATTTTTTGGAAATACTAGCATGCATCACAGTTTACTAAATGATGCCTCAAAGAAATAGTACCTCAAATTTTGCAGTAATTTTGCACACACTTTTTTCCTACTTGCATTTTTTTTCTTAATATTTTATTATGAAAGCAAATAACTATCAATCTTGCTTACAAGCTTCTGCAAGTATTTGTATCTAGTCAGAAAACATCCTGGGAACATTATACATAGCCTCATATTATTAAACTTTTTTAACATGTGTACACACTTTTTAGGGGCGAGCGCAAAGCGCTCCGCCCCCTGATGTAATCTCTCTTTGGGCTTCTAACCACGCCCATGTCATGTCAGTCCCTTACATTGGTTTGTGTGCATGCCTTTTAAAATCCGCTTGCTTTCATTAGTGTAAGGCATGCATACATCATGCCTTTTCCTGTGTTTAGCCCTTCTCGAGCACACCAACCAACTACTGGAAACATAGGAGGCTCCATGTTTTCTGTATGGGTTCTGGACTACTTTTTCTCTGTATTTCACAGCGAGATTGCTCTCATTTTTTTCCCCTCCATTTAATGTGGCAAGAAAAGTCTGGTTAGGAGTTTACAACGCTAATAGCTCTAACTCACGAAATGCAAGACGCGTTGCATTGCAAATGTTTGTTTTTTACTGGAACCACTGCCAGTAATGCATTGTGACTTTGTTTATTTTGTTTGATCACCCTAATAAAGGCTTTGCATTAGTGAACCATAAATGCAAGTTCAAACAGCATTCACAAAGACATAAATTTGACGTTCACTGCAGACAGTTCACCCTCCCAGTAAACTGCCAGCCAAAGGCTTTTCGCTGCAGAGGGTTGGGTCGGGCTTCCCCGAAGGACAAAATAAACATTAAACATCTTGTCCTTGAGCCCAAACTATATGTCCTGGGCATCGGGCGCCAAGAATTTCAGATCCCTGCACCCAGCTAGAAAATACCTATATAGCTCTATTAAAACTATGTATGTTGGTTATTTTTTTTAATTTACATCTTTTTTATTCAAGTATATTCCTCCCACGTTTAAGTGACCGTTTTTTTTTTTTAATATTGATATTTCTGTGACATCTGCTTGTGATACAAAACAAATAACCATCACACGGCTTGCCAGTGCCAGACTTATTGGTCTTGTCACTGCTTATTTAATTCATTTAAAGGATCATCCTCAGTTTCAATTTCAGCCCCTTTAACACTTAGTTTGCCTGTTCCTCTTAAATATAATGTCAATTTCATATCAAAACCTGGCAATCACTCGTATGCTAACTTCTTCCAAGGAGGAAATCAAAATATATTTTTCCTTTTGGAAAGGACTCAGTAGATTGAAATGCACCTTTACATTGATCAGATATTATTATTGTTATTCTGTGGTTGGTAACTTCTTAGTGGCAGAAGGCAGCATGGTCTGCTTGGCCTTGAGGATTTAACTTCCATATGTCAGGTCTTAAAATTTGTAGACCACATGTGCCCAGCTTTCTAGTAAACTCAACTGTTTAAGAACTGGAAATGACAGGATAAGTTTTAAGGGCACGCTTGCCTTTTTTACATCCTCCAGTATTACATGCCTGTTAATGCTTGTGTCATGAGGTTGGGAAACAAAGACGGTCTTTGACTTTTATTTTCACCGCAGAATTAACTGGTTTCACCAGAAGGTCGTCGTCGGTATTGCAGATTTTGCTTTTGTTTTAGGATCAACGTGTCTTTCACAAAGTAAAATGTATTAAAACTATTCTACTGAGTAAGATATACATTTGAAATCTACACAATAGGAAAACTAATTGCCTCAGTGGGTGTAAACTAGTTGTAACTGTGGTGACGTTGGTGTGTTGAGGGAAAGCCATTTTGATTTTTACCCCTTGTCTGAATTTTACAAGGACCTTGCTTTCACGAAAACTGTCGATCCATTAGCTCAGAAATGTTTTGCAAAAATCCGAATGTTCCATTATCGCGCTGGCCCTGTTTGATACACTTTGACAGCTTTCCAAATTCCCTTGTCAGATCCTTCCTGTTGGCTCTATTCACTGATCTGTGAACACTGAGAAACCTTTTAAAAGCTGTTTTCTGTTGGGTGTTCTCCACGTTTCCAGAACGCTTAGTTGAAGAACTGAACAGTAAATCATAGAGCTATAAAGAGAGAGACTCTATTTTTATGGTGTGAGCCTTAAATGCAGATATTTTAATGAAAAGTCCTTCAAAAGTGTTTCCTTAAAATGTTGTAAAGTGTACTACAAAGAAGGAAATTCTTAAATATTTATTACCTTTTTGCACAGGGTGTTTATCTTAAAGCACTCAATATACTTGTATGTGTAAGTGGTAGAAGGGTCATGTTATCAATCCCGTATTTATCACCTGTTTGATAGGATTCTGATATCACACCCAAGGATAATGTAGATCTCACAACTGGTACCTTATCCGTGTTAGCTCTCCCCCTCCATTCTCAATTGGTATTCTGTGAGTGGCAGTGCACCGGAGACTGTGAATTAACAGGCAGCTCATGGTTTGGTGTTGTCAAACGAGTTAGTAGGCAATATTTCTTGTGCTGGAGGAAAAACTGATTTTAATTAAATGGCAAGCTTGAGGTACAAGGTTATTTAATAACCGCCACCTACCAATCTATTTCTGTCTTCTGGAATCACTGGTGATTTCAGCAGGAATCGGGGATAGGGACTACAGAAGTGATTCTGTTAAAATGCCTACATTTGAGGCCATTTTTAAGGATGAGAACTGTATAGTACTTGCAAAGAGAGAAAAGACAAATATTTTATTTTTCATGATACGGCATAAATGGTACTCCTCCTTTGCGACCACAGGCTTGTTTATTTCAGTTTACAACTGGATTGCCTATTAAGTTGTTTGTCAGTAGACATTTTGGATGCTGTGGTTTACATAAGATTCATTGAGTGATTGAGGGGCTGTCCCACACTCCATCACGTCCCCCTGGATGGTTGTTGGAGATTTTACATTAACATAACCACCTCCCCTGGGTGCAGAGCGCTTATTTCGATTGTATTGATTGATTCATGCCTTACAACCAGTCAGGGTTTATTGATTTAATGGGTCCTGCATTCTCAGACAGTGCATTTTCTATTGATTTTTTTTTTTTAATGGCTATCTCTTTGCCTCATGGAATATACCCTGTACTAACTTTATAATTCAAGCTGTTAAAGTGCTTGCACTCTAACATGTTGCATCTGCATCTGTCTTGGTGGTCCAAAAGTGTTGGTGGACCCATAGTATAATTATGCCCACACAACAGTAAAAGGAGCTGTTGCAGATGCAGCCCTCTTTTGAATGTCCCTGAAGTTGTTATACAATTTTATATTTTCTTAGCTAATAATTTGAGAGGGAGGTAGGCCCATACACTGCGACAGAAATGTATAAGGGTCAGGACAGGGAGTTACGTTCATAGGAGACCATGAGCACACAGGGTGTGACTAGAGCTGGACGAGCTACCAAATTAGCAGGGAGTGCCAAGCCAGAGCCGCGCCAATTGGTCTGGCTCGGATTTTAGAGCACGAGCCAAGGGTGAGAATGTTTCCTAAGTAAATAATAGACCAAACCAACTAAAATATGATAAGGGTTCTTAAGATTGAGAAAGTACGCAATAATGAAGACAGTGAGTTTTGGTGAAAGAACATTTTTGCCTAAGATCACACAGTCTAAAAGGGGGAAGCTGCTATTTATCCAGGTTTTTCTGCTTTCACTTTGTACAGATCAGCCATTAAATGGGTATTTGTCTTTCCTTATGCTAAGGCTTCATCTTTGCTACTTTGTGCATTTTTCTGCAGTTTGTATAAAGCGCATGCTCAATTCGGAGCGCCAGTTACATTTCAAAAGGTCAGTGTTCATTGTTTGGAGGCAGGGGGAGACTAAGGGCCTGATTCTAACTTTGGAGGACGGTGTTAAACCGTCCCAAAAGTGGCAGATATACCACCTACCGTATTACGAGTCCATTATATCCTATGGAACTCGTAATACGGTAGGTGGTATATCCACCACTTTTGGGACGGTTTAACACCGTCCTCCAAAGTTAGAATCAGGCCCTAAGTGATTTTCCCACAATCACAGGAGCCGGCGGCAATACTCAAACCTAGTACCAAAGTCGACAGCCCTGGCTGTAGGACCACATCTATGGTATGGGAGGAAAGGAAGCAGGCTGGCAGATGCCACATGAAAATTCGGCTCGTTATGTGCTCTAGGTTCCCACTGGACCTCGAGCTGACTCGGAGCCAGGCTTCAGGCTGGGGCCTGGCTCAAGCTGTCAGTGGCTTCCCCCCTCCAGCTGTGACAGTGCGCCTAAACGCTGGGTGCGGGAGATCAAATGCACTGGGAAAGAAAGTGTGGGCACACTGGGACACAGCATGCCCTTGACACTGGGATGTCCTGACCCCTAGAAAAGAAACACATTTGATACTTACTGCCCCTTTGATCTGCCTGAAAGGCTGGCAGTGGAATTGGAAATAGGCCGATACCAGGAAGAAGAATATACTAACCCTGGGAGCTCAGTAAATGGTGAGGTGGGGAGAGCATCATGTGAATAGGTTCCAGGATAATCTCCACCCCCTCCCTCAATTCCAACTCACCCGTTTTGTCCACCTGGATGTCATGTCAGAATATGCCTGAAATCCATGCCCCAGATATGTATGTATCCATATACACTTACACTAATTCATTCCATGTAATCTGTTTTAAAGGGTTGCTACAGGCGAGCTTCCTTTGTAAAGGTACTGGTTTATTGACCTGTTCCTCATGCTATGCCTGTCAGTATATTACAATTCCTCTTGCAGTTTGCTGTGTATTAAGCCGGGAACTCTGCAGTGCTCATTATAGCACTTATTGTCTCATACATCATAGCCGAGAAATGTAAGCCGCTCAGCAAACTGAAACGAGAACTGATTGAAAAAAGCAAGTCCATTTTATACTGAAAACGACGTGGACGTTTGCAAAGTGTTCGCTGTGGTAAGCGATCGGAGATCGTGGGCGCAATGTATGCAATACTCTTTTATTTTTTTTATTTTGCAGTTACTGTGTCAGTAGTGTTTCTTACTGTGACTTTTTTCCTCTGAAAAATAAATACAAAACATTGTGTCAAAAAACCCCTGTCCTTGCTTTTTCGTTTCTATGCATTTCAGGCTGTGGGTTAGTCAAACGAACCAATATCCTTCATAATGAGATAAGCCGGCCACTGCCTGGCTGCGGCAGTTGAATCTCAGCACCGGTTAATGAATAATTACATGTTCACATTTGGCTAGTAAGTGAACTTTATATTGTTGCTGCGCCAGGAATCTCAAACTGCTTTACAACTGTGCGTGTGAAGACAGCCAGACCAGGCCTCTCTGGGGTGGGTTACCCGCTGTTCACCTGTGGGAATACTCTCTTGGGGCAACGCAGAAACCTCGCTTCTAGAGGCCACGGACCCCTTTATTGCCTATTGTATTCTGCGGTCCATTCTTCTGTTGTATTCTCACGCAAACGTATTGTACCTTGCACAAACCCGAGAGTTTGTCGTATCTGAAGCAGCTTGGGAATTCAGAATGTTACTTCCCACAGATCATTTAGTCTTCATTATCATTTTAGTTTCCCGTTGTACTTCGAGGCCAGAACAATAAGGATGATGATGGTGATTTAAAAAAAAAAAATTGTTTTTACGGCACTTAAATCTCACTGCGGTATCCAGTAGCGCTAATAATACGATCTTTTTATTGTTCTTAAAAAGATAACATGCGGAGCTGGTGGCATCCTAAGGTTTGACGCTAAACGTGTGCAGAGATTTGTATGTTTTTTTTAGTGAGTGCATTAACAACCTGAGCCCTATTATCCAATCTTACCTGATTTCTGGTGAATGGCATCGAAACAGCCCATTATTGTTGCTTTCCCTAGTATATCAACAGGTTATTTTGGTAATTGGATCCTTAACTATGCTTGATGTCATACATATTAATAAGTCTAAATACACAAGGCTACATCCAACTTAATTGTTTCTACAAAATGGCCACTGGTTTTGTACCATTTTGAGTATTTTATGCAGGTACATTGCAATGCAAACCAAACTACCTCACTGTAAGCTGGATCCTCTTGGACGTTAAATTGCTCTTACCACACTACCCGGGGCTTAGTTGTCTTGGTCTCACCATCTCTTTGTGTATCATAGACTCTAGTCATCTTAAGACTTTAATGGAATCATGGCTTGTGTTCCCTCCCATGCTACCATCTATGCTGTGGTTTAGGGATCCTGGATGGTAGCAACACCCCTACCAGGCATAATGTTGGGGGGGGGGTCAAATGGCAAATGCCCTCATCAGGTGCACATGCTAAGCTGTCTGGCGCAGCGATGATACCCCATGGTCTTCCGCGGCACGCTGGGAAGCAGTAGCTTGACTACTACCTCTACCATGCCCTCTACCTCCTAATTGGATGTATAGTCTCTCCACTTCTCGGTGGACAGCTGGAAAGGCAAATAAGTGCAATGCGAGACTGACTGGGGTGCCTCTTCTCCAGGCCACCTCTAAATTGGATGAGACCTGTGGAAATATCTGGAAGAAGCCTGTGTCTCAAACAAGGTGGTGCATCAAAAAGTGCACACTCCTCTAGAACTCGTATTTTCATGAGAAGATGCAGCTTCATTTCTTGACCACAGCCTCCCCCTCTGTTGTTTTCTCAGTACAGACCTGACAGGAAATAAAGCCCACCTGCGACAAGCACCGCACTGTAGTCTGAATACTCTTTATTGCTACGTATGACACAGCATTTATTAAAGGATTTGAATTTACATTAAATAGTGCAGATCACTGTGTTTAGTTGGTTAGTCGAGGGGAGGTGCTGTAACTAAGATATAGGGAATATGGACACTGTAAATGCAATATGCAACGTGAAAGCTATTTCAAGCGAAGGGTGGGGATGATATAAGATCAGAAGTAAGATATAGGTGGTTTAATCAGCTTCCACATCCTGTTGACTATTAACTTTAGGGTAGCAGATAAAAATACAACTGATATAGTTGAGGAGGTGGGATGAATCTATATTTACAGGTGGTGTTGTGGTTGAAGGAACCAGAAAGGTGTGGCCTCTGCCTGCTCTTATTTTTGATGTCGCAATAACAGTGTTGTTAGACTGTAAACTCCATCCCGCATTCAACTGCAAGAGGGCTCTGTGAGTTAAGTGCTGGCATCTTACAAGACCTGCAATTCTTTCGTTCTGCTCTCAGCAAAGCTAAATCAGTCATTTATACATCTGGAGTCAATACGCTAAGTACCATCAAATGGGGAGCAGGGGTGCAATAGGACCAAGTGTGAATTCCACTTTTAAGTGACAAAAGCTACAGTGTTATGTGGCATCTAAAATGAATTTCCTATTATTAACTGTAGACAGTAGATTACCTTAAATGTGCAAGTAGTCATGGGCATCAATCTGTCTCTTCTGGAAGGAACATTAGTGATGGGGCAGAGAGGATGGAAGACATGTTGGCTTGTTAAGAAGATCACCTCCTCTTGGGTGTTCAGAGGGTCATAATGCCCTGGTTGTTTGCTTGTACACCTCTTATGCCCAGAGAGAAGCACTTGTGGGACTGTTAACCCATGATCTCCAATTACGTGCTGTAATGAAACAAGGTTGTTAGCCAAATCACAAATTTGATTCAGTTTTATAAAACTTAGATTATGTTAAACACCCATTACATTTTGCTCCAGTATTGTAACCTAGCTTCTGCGTTCCAACCTTGGCTTGTTACTCTTTTTCTTTTCCAGAAACGTACACCCTCAGTTTATAAATATCTAGGGTGGTTTGTAACTGCATACCATCTGCAGGTGCTATTTTCTAAGTGTGTAAGAGCTTCCATTGCTAAAGCATTTGAAGAGGCCGAAAGGTAAGCTGGCGCTGGTGTCTGTTTTAAAGTGCTCCCTGTGTGTACATTGTTCAAAAAGCATCTGAGAAGAAGCAACAATTACAGACCACGTGGTTTGTGAATGACCACAAGAAAAGATTTCTTTCAGTTTTCCTCAGTTTAAAGATTTATGCTTGGATGTTTATTAGTCGAATATGAAGTGACTATTGTGCTTGTTGCTTGTCATCTGCAGAGAATTAGCATGCTTTAGTATCTTGCATGATTTAGAACTGAGCCTTTTTAGGCTCCCAGAGGACTCAGTATCAGTGTGATGTTATCACTGGAATAGAATGTAGTAAGTGGTTGGTTTAGAATGTTGAAGTTCACAGGTACACACAAAAGAATAAAGATGTGTGATTTACAGCTCTGTGTATGGCCTAGTCATTCAGCGGGTACCAGACTGGGTGAGACGCTTCAACTGGCGATGGCACAAGTAATCCGAAGAAGAAAGTGCTGTGGTCCAAGCAAACTGCTAGTGAATGCCAGGTGTGCCTTCGTCGAAGTGCTGAATTCACGTCTGGCTCACGAGGACTCAAAGTGCATCTCCAGCTGGTATGAAACACGGAAAAGACTATGCATTGTTGGTCAAGAAACTAAGACCAAGATCCTACAAAAAGTACAGTGCGCCACGCAAAATATAGTTATACAATATACTGAGTGTTAACGCTCAAGGCTGATTCAACCAGACTTACAAAGTACAGTTTAAGACCAAACCACTGCCACAATTTGACACTTCCAAAAAGCTAAATATTGGCGATAGATGGACGGCCTAGATAGAGACATTGAAGACTTAATTGATGCACTTGAAGAGTGATAACAGGAAGGTTATCAAATATCTCAAAGGTCTTGCTGGTGATGGTGTGGAAGAAGTCATAAAAAATGCTGAGAACTGATGAAGAAGTCACATACCATCACATACCGTCAGATTAACAGTGCGTTGAATCTTAAGTTTAATTCAGCTCCAAATGTCGATTAGAAACAGTATGTTTTCAGTCATAGAACGTCAAAGAGTTGGTGAAACAATTGATGAATTAGTAGAAAGGCTCAACACACTTATCAAACTTTGTAAGTTCAATGAATTTAATGATGAACTAGTCATGCGGCTTAGAGTGATTGATGGATGCTTGTCTGTTTCATTTAGATGACCAATACTGAGAGGAAAACTTAGTCTGGAGTGTTGAGCTGAGGAGAGTGCTGAGAGACAAGCTGCCAACATGGAGGCCGGAGGTGACCAGAGCGAGTCAGCCATGAGTTGGAAAAGTAATTCGAAACAAAAGACTGAAGGACTCCGAGTAAGGTCTAAACATCAAAAAGAAGTTATGTTTCAGATGTGGATTTGCACTTCTACATGAAGGAAAGTGTCCTACCATTGGTCAGATATATAAAAGTTGTTATAAAGTGAACCATTTTGTGACGATGCGCAGAGCAAAGAAGAAAGAAAGACAAAATGGCAACCTGCGTGACCACAAGGCCAATCGGCGAGATCAGTTGAGGCAGATAGATACTAAATGAAGTCGATCATTATCAAACAATTCTTCAGCCTCAATAATGAGTGAAAGTGATTGTGCTATGTCCGTGCATACCTCAGAAAACATGCACATGTCTGACTGGTCGCCTGTGAGGAGAGAAGTCAGTCAAAGAAACGTCGACATGTCGGAGTAACAAATCATACAAACACTATCCAAAGATTACATTGAAAATAAATGGATGTTCAATACCTTTCATTATCAGTAGTGTTGTGTAGATAAATATAATGCCTGAAGAGAAGTACAATGAACTGTCTCTGTTACAGTGGCTTACTCTGTCAAAGAACAAAGTATACACTTATGCTGCATCGACACTCATGAACAGTAAAGGGTAATTTGTAGTGACAGCCACACATAAGAAAACGAAAATGCAAGCACTGATCCATGTGCTTCAGGGTACAGAGGCAAGTGTCTCCTTGCTCACTTTCAACACGGCTGCTGGTATGGGACTGATTTCAGTGAGTTACAACATGAATGCTCACCACGAAATAGTAAGTCAGCTCCTTTCATTGTTTCATGGTTTTGGAAAGTTAAAGACCATGAAAGTGAAAATGCATGTTAATGAGGATGTCTGTCTTATTGCTCAGAAACATAGACAAGTTGCTTTTCATTTACCAGAAGCTGTTAAAAAAGATCTTGAATCATTACTTAAACATGACGTTATTGAGCATTCCACTGGTCCAACGCAATGGGTTTCTCCCACAGGAGCAGTGACTAAAAAGGACTATGAAGGAGCTGTGTGCATATGCGTTGACTTGCACCAGGCGAACAAAGCGATTGAACGAGAGCAACATCCAGGGTCACACATTGCTGACATGATCACACAATTGAATTCTCTTGACTCGATTTGAATAAAGGTTATCATCAGTTTGAACTTGAAGAAAGCTGCAGATATATTACAACATTTGTGAGGTTGGTTTCCAAACTTAAATGAGAGCTGAAAAGGAACTCAAGGCCTGTCACAAATACAAATACAATTGCCTGTCAGCCAGGGTCACTCAACATACTTTAAACATGTCAGAACTCTGTAAACATGCTTGGGAGAGAATAGCCATTGATTTCTTTGTTGCACTTAACAGTGAACATCATTGAAGAGTGATAGATGAATACTCATGGTTTCCTTTAGTCAAAGATCCCTTATCCACAACACACAAGGGAGTAATTCAAAAACATGCAATATGGGGCTTATCAACCATTGTGAAGTCTGACAGTGGTCTCCCCCTTCAAAAACAAAGAATTTAAAGAGTTTCTGGATCCTCTGAACATAAAACATCAAAAGATCTTACCCTTAAGGCCACAGGCCAATGGACTTGTTGAGCGTTTTTATGAGTACGCTAAAGAAAGGAGTGTAGGGTGCAATTCTTCAAAAGCTCAGTTTGAAAACAGTATTAAATTCAACTTTACAAGCTTATCGTTCGACACCCCACTCAATCACAGGTGAAAGTCTTGTGAATTTGATGTAATACCCCAATCGACTACAGAAAGAGATCGTAATGAAAATCTGATTTGTATAGGTGACTTGATTTAGAAAATGAAAGTGTATGCAGAAATGAGGCGACACATGAAAGACCCCACGTTTAGAGAAGGAAACACAATGACTGTTCCTGATTCCTTACCATCATTGGCAATGTCCTACATTGAAGACTACCGTTTACAACTTCCAGTAACCAGATCGGGTCGACAGATCAAAGCATCAAAAAGATTAAATGAAGAGATATAATTGTACATGTTTCTATATATGTAGGTATTTGTGTTTGTCTCATGATTTAAAAGAAATTGCAATTTTTATTTAACTGAAGGGGAGATGTAGTGTCTTGCATGATTTAGTATGGAACCTTTCTGGCTCCCGAGGCCTCTGTATCAGTGTTACGTGATTGCTAGAATAGAATGTAATGAAGTTTGAATGTTGGACTTCACAGGTAGATGCAGAGGACTAAAAACATGTCATTTACAGCTCTGTGCGTGACCATTCAGTGGGTACGAGGCTGGGGAAGATGTTACACATGGAAGTTCGTCTTACTTTTCCCTAGTCACCAGTTTATTGTGAAATTGAATTACGTGCACTGATGGCCTCAGTTATTCTTTGAACGTTTCATGAGCCAAACAAATGGACTTTGCAGACAACATGCACACATTATCAAAGCAAGGCAGAAGTATTTTGTGACCTTTGGAGTTATAAGGGTTAATAAACTGCTCATGTTTTGTTGCTTTTGTTTTTACACATCCATGGGCAAAACCTTGATTACTTCAATGTGAGAACTCTTTGCAGGTACATCAGCTGCTTCATTTGGGAAACAACAGTATTTTAGTTCTTAGCCCACAGTGGCAGACTATGTCAGCTGCTTAAGTGATATTGGCGAGGGCAGATGATCTGAGAGCTGAATGTTGATGGCTGGTTTTGATCTGCACTGCTTCACTGTGCTACTAGACTATTAGAAATAACTTTTTCCCACAACCAGTGAAATATGTCATTAAAGAAACCCCCCCCCTTAGGTCGGTACATGGCGGTTCTAATACATCCTCAGGGCTTTGTGTAGTTTCATTCTTTCATCTCCTGTAGCTCTGGAAGGACTTCTGCCACATACACACTGGCTTGTGCTGCAGCAAGGAGCTATGAAAATTGGATGGATAAAGCTATCACATCTCCTGCTTGTCCACACTGCTCTGGCAAGCTGATTTGCTGCTGGTGTTTGACAGGGCTTGGGTGACTGGCAGAGACTGCGGTGCTTCACCCTCTTCCTCACACAGCTCCCACTATCACCGTATGTTGGTTGTCAATGGGAGCTAACATCCATGGAAGCCCTACTGTCCTTTTCCCACAACCACAGCTTTCGCCTCTGTTAAGTAGACCCCTTGAATGCTGACCAGTGTTTATTCCCTGCTGCCACTCAATTTTTTTCCATGGAGCCCCGAACATTCCAGTTTTCCAATATTCCGTTGTTTAAGTAGATTGTTTTTAACCTCAGGATTCACATATTAGTAATAGAAGGTGAAGGGTAAAATGAGATTCCATGCCAGGCAACTTTGGTCCTGGTGTGTTTTCATTTGATTTTCATATCCGATTTCACGGTTTTCTTGTCAGATTTTAATTTCTGTATATGCATTTTGGGGCAATAGCAAGTGTGTACTTTAGGCAGAATGTGTGAGATTATTCATGAACTGTGAATGTTCTATTCAAGCAGTCATATTCATGGAAATGTTTTGTGTGTGTATGTGTATATATATATATATATATATATATATATATTGCCAAACTTAAAAATAAAGATTTTAAATAATTTTCAAACATAGTCATGCATCGATTTCAAATTAGCTGTAAATAATTGACATTACAATTCATGAAATGTGTATTCAATTCTCACCTCACCATGTTGTCCATCTCCCTATCCCTCCCATCCTATTCCCCCCCCCCCTACAGTTGCAAAACTTCTTGATTAAGGTAGCAAGCTTACTGGAATAACAAATGAGGTTTCCATTAACATTGTTTCATATTTAAGGTCGTATAATGATGATGGAGGACACAAAGTGTAGAGTTAAAATTGGCTTTAATTTGTCCATAGTCCCAAAAAGATAGGATGTTATATGATTTGTGTGGGCACTGAGCCTACTTTTTTGAGTAGAGGCAGCTTTTTTTCTAAGAGAAACACGAAGTGTCTTGGCAACTGGGTTTAAATTGATTTGGCTTTCTTTAGAGAGGCAGGGTTCTGTGACCCACAGAAGTGATCGTTGCAGATTACTCAGTGTACAAATAAAGTAACGTTTTGTTTCAGCACCCTAATTTAAACAGTGTCTGTAGCAGAATTTGTAATGGACAACGTGTTTCCAATAATGAATATTAACTTTCTAAAGATATCAACCACCGATCCAGTTAATTCAGTAAAAGGCTCTCTTGAAAGACAAGCTAACCATCTATCGTCCACATGCTTCCTGCTGTTACGTGTGCTGAAAAACATTATACCACTGCTTCCAGTGGTAGCTCTTCGGGTGGTGGTTCAGGTGACCATTTTGAGTCATCTTGACTATTGCAGTTCTATCTTTCTAGGTGTGTCAAAGGGGCTGCTGCTAAACTCCCAACGCATCTAAAATGTTGCAGCCAAACTGGCTCTTGGTCTACCTTGGAATGCTTCTGCCTCTGTTGCGTTGGATTCTATTCAGGTGCTCGCAGAAGTGAAGAGGATTGCTTCTAAATCCCTCTGCCACTTTCCCAGAACTGTGCACTACACTGGGCCAGTATATCTCCGGAATAAGTTTGCCTGGCTAATATCCTTCATTCCACTGACTCATCCCTTCTTCTTATCCTAATATTCAGTAGGGCTAGGTAGTTTTGGCAAGGTAGGTCTTTCTTAGTGGCTGCTGCCTAACTGTGGAACACCCTTCCGGTAACTCTGCGTAGGACACAGGATTTGCTGCATTTTCGGAAGGCCTGGCTATATTGGCACTGTTGGAAATGGCCGTTTTTGCAGGGTTATCCTCAAACTTTTTGCCTTCTTCCTCCTATTTTGTGTGGTCTGTTTTTGCTGGTTTATTGTCTCTGTGCACTTTACCACTGCTAATCAGTGCTAAAGTGCAAGTGCTCCCTATAGAAATTGCACTGTTGATTGGTTTATCCATGATTGGTATATTTTATTTACTGGTAAGTCCCTAGTAAAGTGCACTAGGGGTGCCCAGAGCCTGCAAATCAAATGCTACTAGTGGGCCTGCAGCACTGGTTGTGCCACCCACATTAGTAGCCCTGTAAACATGGCTCAGACCTGCCACTGCAGTGTCTGTGTGCAGTTTTAAACTGCCAATTCAACTCGGCAAGTGTACCCAGTTGCCAGGTCTCAACCTTCCCTTTTACTACAGGTAAGGCACCCCTAAGTTAGGCCCTAGGTAGCCCCATGGGCAGGGTGCAGTGTATGTTTTAGGTAGAACATATACTAGTGTGTTTTATATGTCCTAACAGTGAAATACTGCAAAACTCGGTTTTCACTGTGAAAGGCATATCTCTCTCGTAGGTTAACATGGGGGCTGGCTTTGAATATCCTTAAAGCACAGATTCCCTTTGAGAGTAGATGAAAATGTGGAGTTTAGGGTCTCTGAACTCACAATTTAAAAATACATCTTTTAGTGAAGTTGGTTTTTAAATTGTCTGTTTGAAAATACCACTTTTGGAAAGTAGGCATTTTCTTGCTTATATCATTCTGTGACTCTGCCAGTTTGTGGATTGTCCATCTGGGTCAGTTTGACAGTTGGACTGTTCACACCTTTCCTCTAAACAGTGATACAAAGGGGGCTGGGGTGTAGCCTGCAGATCTTGATTAGCCATCTGTGCTGGAGGGGAGGGGAGGAGTGGTCACTCTCACCTGAAAGGACTGTGCCTGCCCTCACACAATGCCGTCTCCGACTCCCTGGTGAGGCAGAACTAGGTTTAAGAAGAAGACCCAAAACCCCAGACTTTTAGACTCTTTCTGGAATTAAGAGGAACCTCTGCCCAGGAAAAGAGCTGAAGGAGGAGTACTGTCCCTTTGCTGTGTTGCTTTGCTGGACTGGCCTGCAGTTGCTGCTTCTGCTTAAAAAGTGTGCAAAGGGTGAACTTTGCTGTGTGTCCTACTTGAGAAAAATCTCCAAGGGCTTGAAGTAGAGCTTGCCTCCTGTTGGAAGTCTCAGGGACACCAAATACTTCAGTTTCCTTGACCTGCAGCACTGGGAACTGTGTGTTTTGTGCTGTTCAAGAGGAGAGCCCACTGAGATGCCGCCAATGACGCCGCTGGCCTGCACGGTGATCTGCCGATGCCACACAGAGTCGCATTGCTCCACTTCGCACCACGACCCTGATCTCACCGACGCCGTCATCGGATGACTTCACTGAGCTGCTGCTCGCACTGCGACCTGTGGGCCCAGCACTCCGGCATCGCCTGCTCACACCGCAGCCAGGGGCATCCCGACACCGCCGCTCCTGCTGACACCGGTGCTGCTGCCTGCACCGTGGCCTGTGGACACTGCTCATGAGGTACACGAAGCACCGTCCCATATCGCAGCACAGGCCCACAGACGCCAGCACCATCGACTCCTGTGTCGTCACCAGGCATCCTGCTTGCACCGTGGCCTGTGGACACCGCTCATGAGGGTCACGAAGCACCGTCCCGCATCGCTGGCTTGGGCCTACCGACGACAGTGCTTCAGCAACGACGACGCTGCTGCCTGAACCGTGACCTGTGGACACCACACATCGCATCGTCCCGCTTTGCACCGCATCCCCGACACCATCCATGTGGCGCACCTGACTTCATCAGCCTGGAGTTCGATCTGCAACGCGTGTGACCTCAAGGGCCCGGCGACTCCGGAACTGACACTGCGATGTCGGTGACGCCGCTCTCCGGAGCTCACTGCGAGGACCACGACGTCCTGCAAATCCAAGGTACTGTTTGCAGGTCTTCCCGACACCTTAGCTGGCCCGCAACGCCGCGGCCGGCCTGAACTGTTGGTTTTGTTGATCACAACACTGTCATAGCCCCAGGTCGAGCTATTGACTTCAAGGAACTGTAGTTTTGAGTAAATATTGCAGAATTCATATTTTTTTTACTGTATGTTGGATTTTTATCGTATTTGGTCTTGTTTTATATAGATAAATATTGGCTATTTTTCTAAAACTGGTGTGGTATCCTTTTGTAGTGTTTTCACTTATTACTGTGTGTTATGTGCAAATGCCTTACACTGCTTCTGAGATAAGCCTGACTGTTCGTGCCAAGCTACCAAGGGGGTGAGCAGGGGTTATCTGAGTGGGTATCTCCATTATCCTTACTAGAATGAGGGTCCCTACTTGGATAGGGTGCAAGCTGACTGCCAACTAGAGACCCCATTTCTAACAGGCACCTACATAAGTGATCTATAAACATAACTTAAAACAGTGCTTTCAGTAAGGTGACCTGCATATAAGTAAAGATGCTTGCTAATTCTCCTTTTTAGGTGTAGTGTTTTACAAAACCTTTCTTTGTATATTCTACATATATCCAGGGGGATTTCAGTCAGTCTTCTTCATCAGTTGGTATCTTGTTGTGTCATTCACATTTTGCTTCTTCCCACCACAGCAAACGGTATAGGGCATAGTGCCTGCCTACTTCATCTGTTGGTTTACCTGACTAAAAGTGATGGCGTTCTGCTCTTGCACAATGTTTACATACTCACAGCAATTAGTTCCCTCCAGTGCCAGACACTACTGGTGAAATAAGCGCTTTTACAGATGGGTTTTCACTGCGCCTTTGATGCACAAGTACATCATAACGTGCATATAATTGCGTTTTGTCTCTTTCAACGATATGTTTAAAATATATATATATTGGCTACCAGACAGTGCTTGTTTTACTAGGAGAAGACACTGGCAGCTCTCCCAGCATTGCTACCAGGCCTGTTTGTAAGTCGCTTATATTCAAATAAAAACATTAACAAAACGCGCATTGGCAAACCCAAAAGGTCGGAAGTCCACTCATGAGCTAATGACTTTACCAATGCTTGTTTATAAAGGGGTCTAACAATCTCTCTTTAGCAAGAAGCAAAAATGCCATGCGTACTCACTTTGTTACCAAATTAAACCAACTCTGATGATGATGATAATGAAGAGAATTTGAATGCAGCTGCAACTGCTGAGGATAGAGTAAGTCATATGTGGAATACTGTGGCAATCAGGATACTTACTGGCAGTTGGAACAAAGCAGTAACTTTCATTTACGAAAGTGGATAAAACAGGGTATAAGTCCTCTTCTTAAGGAGCCTAGATCGAAAAAAGGTGCAGTCCAATTGTTAGAATAAACTTTTTGTCTGTGTTATAATATATATTTGTTTAAATTATTTTGCCATAAAAGCGCAGTGGAAATGACCTTTGTTAAACCAGCGACTGTCGTTTTTGTCAGATATAGTTGCTGCAGTAAATGTCTGCCTCGTGTTTTTTGTGTGTATTTTCTGCCAGGGTTTTCAAAACAGTTTGATACAACACAGTGAGTTTTGCTGTTCTGATACCACGCACTTAATGGCCAGTGAGAGCCGATTTAATAATAATTATGCATTTTACGGCTCATAACTTTGCTATTTAAAACATCAATACAATGTTGAACGGAAGCACGCAAAGTCTACTAACAAAATTAACATGTTGCTAAACTATTTTAGCCATAAAATAATTAATACGTTGTTTTGCTTTTGTGAGATATACACTTTTTAACTAAATTTACAGTGCATAGAGGAAACCCTGCCGCTGCTACTAAAGCCCTGTGACCCAGGGTGACTCGCTAAAACTGTAGTTTCTGTATTTTTCACTTCATCAGACAGGGACATGCCAAAAGTAGGTACTGTTTATGTTGAAAATTGTCACAAAGAAGGTTCGCGGTCAGGCAGCACTGCTCACCTGCTCAAAAGTATGCCGTCATCGGAAACCACAATCCTTTGTTCCTTTCAGTATGTAAAAAATATACTTGTTCTAAACGAACCGCGTGTCCATCTTATAAAAAATGTGATACGTCACCAGAAACCGTTATTCATCACTTGTCAGACCTGTGCCAGTTTTAGCCTTAAAATGGGTGACCAACAACTCCCAAGCCGTTGCCATCTGTGTGAGCCAGTATTATTTTATCACTGATGTGTATTCCACATTCTTTAGAGTTTAATCTGTCTTTTCAGTACTGCGAATCAAAGGCCAAAAACCTACAGTTATCTTTGTTAGTTCTACAGTGTACTGGGCCTTAACCGTAATGCCTTGATCCAGTTGATCTGCTTTGCTCATGTGATTATTTTTTTTTTAGTGGCCAGAGACATCCCATAATTCAGAGCAGTTTTGTTACTTGGTTACCTATGTCGCTGGCTTCATGCCTGAATCTAGGTCCGAATTCTTTATTCACCCATCGTTGTCCACCCCACCTGAAAGAACATCTTTTCTAATCAAGGTGTGTGTACTTAGAAAAAATGACAACCATTTGAAAACTCTAGACCCATCTTCAGGACATTACATTTCTAGACACAACACACTGCTAACGACTATCGCCTTGGGCATACATTGATTATTGTGATTGTCTGCTAGGAGTGTATCTATTGCGGCTTAATATCACCCCCTTTGTAATTTTAAACAGTTAATCATAACCTGATATTACTTGAAAAAAAAATTAAATGGCTGTTCTTGCGGTTTGCTCTTCAAATTGAAAATATTGTTCAATGTTTGAACACGTACATTTATTTAACAAATATCTGAATTATTGCTGTACCTAAAAGGAATTAGTGAGATTTGCACAGCACACTAGAGTTCTCTATTGAAAGTTATGGCTAAATCTTGAGCGATTACAGTGAAAATAAAAAATACAGCTGTAGTGTAAAGCAAAATAGTAAAGCAGAAAATATGTGTTTTCATTAATTTCCAGCCAGAAAGGAGATTTGTTGTTGTTTTTTTGTTTGTTTCTTTTTTTTCAAAAAAGATTAAGCCTTTGCAGAACTGGGTGAAGGATTGTTTCAAAGCTAGTTACGTTCAGAATTTCAGGGCTTTTATATGTAATATATTGGCACTCTTTGGACTTCGCTGGAGATGTCTAGCAATTTGTCGAGGGAGGCAGATTTCCTAGATGGCGAACCTTAGACCTGATTCATCCATCTTATCTTAAAAATAATTCTGTCCTCATTTGGAAACTGGTGCAATTTACTCAAAACCAGGGAGATGTGGTCAAATTTTCTCTTGTCTGGAGCAAGTTGGGACATGGGATATGAAGAAAAGCTATGATGGTTGTGGGATTAGGAAACATTGCACAGCTTCCCTATCTAAACCAGAGGTCGAAGTTGGCGAGATTGGAGGGGCAAGTCCTACCCATAATTTTGTGATTTATGAAAAACTGTTCCCCTGCTTTGTCTAAGAAGACAAACGTCCTGGGACCGTTAATTCTGATAGTTTAAATACTTCAGCTAAAGTGTAAGACAGGAAGTCTCCAGTGCTGTGAAACCAAGTGTTACGGGTAGCTAAACAAGCCTTCCTGCCAGGGTGCCTGCTTGCTGGAAAGAAATGCAAATATGCACTATGAGTTGCTCTGCAAATGGAAAGGATGCTTGAGAGTCAGTACTGGCTTTAATTGATTGAATCACTCGACGCTCCGTGACGACAAAGATTTTTTTTTTTTTTTGTAGTGGTAGGGCAAAGAGTTAACAACTGAACTGTGAAGGGCGTGCTTTTAAATGTAATCATATTTATATAGCCCTTACTACCCCTGGAGATGTTGAATGAACAGTAATGAAAAAACAAATTGCATGGCTTACAGTCTAGGTATTACTAAAATCTATAATTTGGAAGCACCCTTTTATCTTAAACCTTTTTTTCACAATTTGTCGCAGTCAATCCTATACTCTGTGTAAAACACGTTTGCAATAATGACTTACATATTCACAGTGCTTTCTGTCACAGGCTGTGACCTCATAGCACTAAAAATGTAGGTGTCACTACTCTCCACTGCAGCAAACAATACTTAATTCGGCGGCGGTTTGGTTACGCACAGACCACTGCAATAACTGAGAGGTTTCATAATGCACTATATATAGTGCATTTCCCCCTGACAATTTTTATTCATTTTTCATTTACGCTGCAGGTTTATTTTAGATGTAGGTACCTGACAGTAAAAGAGAGAAAACATACAAAATATTTTGTTTTTTAAGCCACACCTTTGACCCTACCCCAACACTCACTGATGCCGCCCACTACATCGATTATCACAGTTCCCATACTTTTTTAATGCACTTCTACCGCTGATCTAAACAGTTATCTCACAATGCGTGTGGGAACCTGTATCAAGTGAGACTAGCTAGTAGCACCTTACCAGGATGGGGTAAGGTTACTGATCATGAAGCATATTTCAAAGTGTGGGTGAGACTTCCTTATCCAGAAATACTGAATGCACTGGGACTGTGTTAGTCCCCTATTGATGCAGGTTGCCACACTCATTATGAGATACTAAATAACTACATTAACACCAGCGACATTGTACTGTGATACATTGATTACTGATTTATTCAGAAACTAATTGTGATTATCTTACAAATGTGAATAGGTTTTATTTTCGTGTTGTTCTAAAAGGCATGCTCCATTAGGACCCTGGCGGATGAACTATATATATATATCAGTGAGTGAAGGTTGCTGGACAAAATTGTTACGATCTCCAAAATACACTGTTTTCTTATTTTTCACAGTTGATGCTTATATGGCGATTAAAATGGAAAGTAGTAGTATTTGTATGTGTTAAATCAAGGAGTAAAATAAGAGCTCTGTGCATTTCGAGGGCCTTGAAATAATTTGTAAATGTGTCCAACTCGATTGAGAAGAAAATGTTTTGTTTTTTAATGTGAAAAAGGTGTTAAGGCTGTTCCTTACACAATCCACTGTATGTGCCTTGAGTATTTTTTTTTTTAAGTTATCGAAATCCTTGATGTAAAGATACTGAAAGTGTTTTATAAAAAGGATCATGCTAAGTTCACCCTCAATATGAATTTAGGTAATTGCTATGTAAGATTTAGGAATATATTACAGGCCGCAAACTGAGCGGATTTGGATGTGAAGCCCCTGGGACTGTGCTTTGAATCTCTTCAGATTGAATGTTTGTATATATGTTTTGTTTTGATTACTTGTACCTGAAACAGAGAGAACACAGTTAAATATAAGAGGGCCATATGACGAGGGTAGCATAATTTTCACCAGTTAGTTACGTTTCAGGCTTCTTTAGTGATTTTGGTAACTCTTCTGTCTGCATCCTACTACTGTTGCCTTTGTTTACCATTTCCAGTAAATGGAACAGTGGTGCCAAAAAGAACGTATCATCAGGTTGGTAATATCTGTCTGATGCCCAAGTTTGCCAGTAATCTTGGGGGCAAATTTCAACATCTTAGTGGGTTTGATCCCAGCAGGGATGTTGAATTTAATTAAATATATACTTGGCGGTGGGACAGGTTACTTCGTGAATCTACTTGTCCTGTAAAAAATCATATTTATCCCTTTGTACATATTGTGTGGCGAATAATTATTGCAGAAATCTTATTATACTAAAGCTCTGAAAATAGCCTCACTGATTATGCTAGGGTTAAAACAATAGTAGAGCTTGAATACTAGCAGTTTCCTTATTTTGCCACTTTTTGACAGATCTGCATAATGGGGCTGGAGGTGGCGGTAAGCAATAGTTCTAGGGTGGGAATGGCCTTTTGATTCTGTGCAATTCAGTTCTTCTCCAATCATTTCCTACCCTGAGAAAGGTTGGCAATTTACTCCTGACGAGGGTCAAAAGTAAAAAATATTTCCAGGGCAGGGGGGGGTAAAAAGTAGTTGGAGGGGAAGTGAATTTATAAACCCTTAACAGATTTTTGCATGAGCAAATCTACACATACATATTTGTTAGTGTTAAAATACAATTCAGATATTTTCTAGAAGTACGATTTCCAAGGTCTACTTTTGTAGATTCTTGTGAATCCATGAAATACATTAGTCTGCACTAATGCAAAGACATATACAATGGGTGCACATTTGTGACCTTCTTTAGGAATTAGGCCTTTAATTAGGTCTACCATTATCCAAGAACTTTTGTATTTCTTAAAATTCTCTATCTACTAGCTTCACTGTGAATGTTCACAATATACTGTTTCACACGAAGCATTTGGGCACACAAAGCAGTTTTGTTCAGTGCCAGCAACTTCTGTGTCAATGTGTGCTTTTTGGGACCCAAAAATAATTTTGCTTTCTGCTAATATTTGTTACAATGTTGAGGGGCCCGCAGCTCCCATAACAAAGTTTTACAAAAGCCATGTCAAAACAAGACACACATTGACAAAACCAAAAGACTGACCACCAGTGCCAGACCTACTGGTTTTGCCAATGCTTGTTTATTTTCATGTTTTCCATAACCTGGTTAAATTTGCTTACACTGACTTTCCATTATGGATGTTTTTGGAGATACTACCATCTACACATTTTATTAAATGATGCTTTAAATAAATACTGCCTAAAATTTCACAGTAGTTTAGCAAAACGTCCCCCTCCTAACCCCCTGAGTTGCATTTTTTGTAAACATTTAATTTTGAAAGCAAAGAATCATCAATCTTGCTTTCAAACTTCTGCAAATATTTGCTTGCATCGAATAGGAGAGCATTCTTGGAGCATTATAAGTAGCCTCATATTGTTACACTTTCTAAATGTGTGTACACAGTTTTTTACTGGAACCACTGTCAGTAGTGCAGTCCGAGCTTACAACATTTATAGAGAGCACTCACCCCAATAATAAAGGCTTTGCAGTAATTAACATAAATAAAAGTTTGAACAGCATTAACATATGGACACACATATTACCTCACTGCAAACGATTACCTTCCCTGCTCCATAACGTGGTACTATAAATTGGCAGCCAAAGGGTTGTAATGCAGGGGTTGGGCCTACTTGTCCAAAGGACAAGCTAAACCTGAAAAGTTGTTGTCCTTGACCCCAAACAATATGTCCTGGGTGTTGAGCTATAGGAATTCAACACCCCTGACCTAGTCTTCTGTGATAACCCATAATGGGAAAAATTCAGTCATATGGCTGACATGTTGTGAGACCTAAGACATCAATGATGGATCTTTGTGACTTGCTATCGCAGGGTAGTCTTAGTAATAATCCCGCCTTTTGGATTTTTGCATACTATGGTAGCACAGAAGGAGAGAGGGTGGGTGAGAAGGATGCAGGTAGAGGGAGAGGACAGGCAACGGGGGATGTGGGAGTTCATGGTCAATGGAAGGTTGGCGGTGGGGCTGGGGGTAACCACACCATTTATGGAGAGTAGGTTTGGAGGGACTGGGGGCAAGCACACAGTCAAAAGTGAGTTGGTGGGAGGGGTGGCTGCAACCACACAGTCAAAGGACGGTCATTGGCAGGGGCTGAGATGATGCACAAGGGAAGGTGGCCTTTATGAGTGTGGATGGGGAAGGCAAACAGATGAATTCTAAGAGGGTTACATCGAGGGATGCGGGCAAGCAAATGAGGTCAGCAGAGGATGGACGGAAAAGGTTGAAAGCAAGCAGATGGACAAAGGTGGGTGAGTTTCAGTGGCTGTGGCAAGCATGTGGACTAAGGAGGGCAGTAGAGCCAAGAGCAAACACTTGGACAATGGAGGGTTGAATATGAGGGGCTGGGGCAAGCCCATGGACATTGGAGAGTTGGGAGAATGATGCAAGGAAATATACAAGGGCTGGATGACTGCTGCAAGCAGATGGACAATGCAGGGAGTGTGGGCAGAAGGGACTGGGGATATACACAAGGAAGACAGCTAAAAAACACACACTCTCTTTTAGAGTGCTTAAACAAAAAGAAAAAAGAAGCACCTGAAAAAAGAGCAGTGGAAGGACACAAGTAATGTGCCCATACTCCAGGGAGAGACAAACACAAGAAGAGGAAGGAAACTTACGGAAGCAGAGAAACGGGAAGCAAGCAGATGAGTTTTATTGAAGCCAAACCTTGGTAAGCAATGGTGGGCCTCTAAGCCTTCTGTAAGGTTACAAAATGTCTCGCAAGAGATTGTGCATACACGATCTTAAACGAGACCTAAAATTCTTTAGGTATCACAGGTAGAATTCAGCTAAGGTCAACCAGTCTACATATTTTACACAACACTTGCTGGTCTTTAGAGGAGCCTTTTTCATGTTATTCCACGCTGCAAAAGGATGAACTACTGGCCCCTGGTGTTTGGAAGGAAGGAGATGGTCATGTATACTCTTAGCCCCGCATGGTCCAGTTGGAGATGTACATGTCTCTTTAGTTGTTCCTGGGAAGTTTGGTGAAGTTCAGGACTGGAAGTCGTGTCTGAGATGACTTGGATTGATGGGACTTACATATCATAGGAACTTTGGTCAGCCAGGGGCTCTATTCTTGTGCTGTAGTTTGTGACTGGTATGTGTTACTCTTTAGGCTCGAACTGTGCAACAAAATCAATTCAAAGCTATCTTTTGAGGTAAAATGTGGTATTACTATGTGTTGGTGCATTCAGAAGTGCAGTATTGAAGGTCTCTGCTAACTCTACAGCAGAACACAACAGTGAATGAGGGGAATAGGATACAAGGCAAGCCATAACCTGTGGTTGTGTTAAAAAATAAAAGAGAAATAAAATAAGACTCCCTACGTTACTAAGCAGTAGTGCCACATGCAAAGGGTTGTCAGCAGCTAAAACTAAACTAGAAACAGTGCATACAATGAATGAGTAATTTGCCAAAGTAGAGAAGGCCCCTATACAACTCTTCCAGAAGAGACGCAGGTAAAGTGTATAAACCTCCTCCTCCAAGCCCACCTATCCCCCTCTCCCCAACTTTAACGGTATATCTCTTCCAAGACAGCCATGTGAAAAAACGGTATCAAGATGCATAGAAATGTAATACGTTCTACACAACAGAGGTACTAAATTCAGCTACATATAATAGCCACATATATTAGTTATGCATTCTCTCGACTGACAAGTTACTGGAAAAAGTGCAACGTAAGGCAAAGGTGTGAATTCACCGATACTTTGAATTCCTGCACACACAAATTCGCTGACTGAGTTCAGTTGCAACTCAGCCCGATCCTAAATGAAGCTACACAGATCTCCTAGTCATAATCTTTCAAGTACACTTTCGTTGGTGTTTCCTTAATAAAGCTGAAAGCGTACTCTTTGATGGATCAAGCACATCGGCTACAGTAATAAAGTTGTACATTAGGCACAGTTAACATAGAAATAGAAAATCAATGTTGAGTGTATCTGCACCTAGGGCCATATGTACGAACACTTTTTCCTATAGACACAGAATGGGTAAAAACCTTTGCTACATCTGGCCCTTAGTTCCCAGTGTCTATAATGGTAATCAAACATATCTTGTGTAACCCTATTGCTGGATGTGAAGTCTGTGTATGTAGTTCGTTGACAGCCCGCTACTAGTAGCCTATATTAGTGGCCAACAGAGGCTTGAACCGTGAAACATGATATCTATGGAGCTCATCTAGCATCTTCTGTGGTGGGGGCACCGTGCCTCTGCTGTTCCTAAAGTCTATCAAAGTGTGAGGGCGTAGCGCAGCAGTGGGGGGGGGGGGTAGGTGTATGGATGATGGTGTCATTGCCATGGCCCCATGCCCAGAGACGGGATTAGGGAAGAGGAAAAGAAAGCCTACTGGCCAGAACTGATGTGATGTGCCCATTGTGTTCACGTAATGTAGTTGAGATTGTAGTCACTAGTGCAGCAGTCTCCGGAGTTGAGAGGCAATGAAATCCCTCATGGTGGCCTGTCATAGGTCTTTGCTGCCAATTTTTTGTGTTGCAGGCGTCTCATTGCACTTTTCTCCACTTGTCATGTTATTAGCGGGTGCCAGGTCATGACCTCTGTGGCCGCCTATTTGAACAGATCCCTCATCCAAAGCTGTGTACAGGGGGTGTCCGGAATTTCCAGGCCATCGCTATGCAACGTTTTGCAAAAACGTGGGCTAGGTCAATACATTTCATGTCATATTTATTCTTGCATGTGCTTGATGAAATCCTGTGGATACACTGCAGAGGGTCAATAGGTAGGGTCTGTTAGGTTATGTCCTTCAGTGTCGATGATGCCGCCACCCAGAATTTCCCAATGATTAGGCAGGCCAACACCAAACGGGAAAAGTCTGCCTCAGAGCATAGGCATTGTGGGCGTTTGGGAGCAGCTTTGGGGAACATGCGGTGGATATGCACAGTGGTAAGGTAGGTCTGATGCAAGTAAATAGAGTATTTTTCAGGCGGGAATTTCTGGACACTTTATGAACATATTCGAGTGCAGTGGACCACTCTCGGTCAGAGATCCTAAACTACTTAGTTTGCCTTTTATCCTCGAGGGAGGGAAATCTTGTGGTGCAGGTATCTAGTAATGCTCTATACAGCACTGTTATCACCAGCTACTCGCTGCCGCGGGTAAACGGTCTGCAAGGGCTGAAAAAGGCTTGGATTCTGTTCATTCCGATCCCCACAGTACCCCCATTGTGGTCGACAGAGAGTTGTAGGGCAGGAATTGACCCTCTTCAATGTATCGTTCCCTGAGTTCCTGGAATGTCAGCAAGCTTTTGTGACCTGTCAATAACACTTAATGATGGCAAGCGTTCTGTTAAATGTAAAGATTTTAAACTTCTGCTTCCTAGTTACTGTAGACCTGCCATTGCTTGTTGAGTGGGCAATGGACCTGTGAATAGACCATTACGCACTGTTTTGGCTTTATGGTGACATTTATTTTCACAAAATATCAGTTAATAAGAGTTGGGCGAAAGCACGTTGGACCCAGTCATAGTCTTTTTGAATAAATATTCCTAGTGCTCTGGCAGTTGGTCCGATTTTTACTGACCCTGTGATGCCGGCACTTGGAAGGCTAAGCAACAAAATGATTTGCAGTACACATTCAGTCTTTAGTGCCATGTTCTTTAAAAATGAAAAAAATGAAAATCTTGGCTGAACCGAGACCCCCATAAAGGGGTGCACATAAGCCTAAATGATTTAAGTTTGAACTCGCTCCTTAAAACCAGCCTCTGGTTTCATAGTTTAAGGTTTATTCAGGTATTCATTGTTTTGATTCATAATTATTAACACACTATGTTTTCCGTGTTTAATGATTGTTACCGATGTATAGAGACGGAAAACAATTAATTTTATAGTCTGTAATTAATCCTAATTGTGGATAAAAACGCAAGTTAGGATGTTTATTTTTTGCAGTGAATCTGAATGCTGTCGGGTATGACTGCAAGGCCAGTAGCTGAGTGTATTGACAGGTAACACTGTTTAAAAAAAAAAAAAAAAAAAAAAAAAAGGAAAACATTTTAGTATTGGGACTTAAGGATGATACTAAACTTTGCATGTTTTCATATTAGTGTATTGATATATCATCCGTGGGTGTTCACATCATTGGAGCTGGCCAGGCGTTCAAGTATGAGTGTACACTTATCAGTTAAATATGGAAATATGCTAGATTCAGCTTCATTTTTCACAGAAACTAAAATAATTATCGGTAATCACTGCTAAAGCAAAAGATAAATATGTGTTAAAACAGACCGAAGTGTTAAAAAAATAAATAGATAAAAAACTAGGAGACCTATCAATGATTAAGCCCTCGATTTCGTCTTTCTGTTTAGGGTACTACACTTTAGACTGCATGCTATTATGATTAGTAATATTAACAACATAACAGATGGTCAAATTGAGTAAACGTCTAAAATGTAATTTTTAAATTACTTCCAGAGTTTGTAAACTGAGATAAAGTCCGTATCATTTGCTTACATGACGTGTTCACTGGCATAGGTGAATATGACCTTGGGATACTGTTGCCTCCCGCACTACAATGGTTCGTGAATTCTTTCACAAACTGAATAGATAAGAACAGGCTCAAATCATTAACTGAATGTGTGAAAGCCCAACATTACTCAAAATGGTTTCTTAGCGTGGGGGACAGTTCTGTACTGAACTTAAAATTGGATATATGTGAAAGAATGAATTTTTAGCTGTATTATAAACCGTGGATTAAATTCTAAACAGAAGTTCTTGAGTGGAAGATGTGTGCTATTTCTCCATCCTGAATGGTTTAGGGGGCTCCGTGTATAACCTCTGTGGTGCCTATAAGGATTGTCCTTGCCTCTGATAAGGATGCAGTACTTAACCATTAACACGAGACAATTATATGTCTAAATAGTAATCTGTGTATTAAAAAATATTGCACATTAGGCCAGATTGTGCTGCTCATGTATGGACAAACTCAACCAAACGCCTCTTGTCCCTTCCCAGTTCGAGGGTCAGAAAGAATGGTAGACAGCCATATGAAAGAAATAACCACAGCCTGTGAGAAATGTTGTTTTAAGGGACATTCTAAATGAGGAAAGTTTGTTCAAGAGTTTGAATTATTCGAAGTAAATCCATCTACTGGAATATTTTAACTCTGAATTATTTGCTGGTAATGGGAGTCACCAAGGAGCGCTTTTGAGGTCTTCTATAATCCGAATTACTTCATTTTGAAAATAAATGTAAAAATGAAATGCTTGAATTTTTTTTCAGAGGTTTATCCTCAATTACTAAATCTAAAATCAGATAAAGAAACAATGTGAAAGAGGATCACTTATTTGGAGATGAACCTCTTAACAGTAACCTTTGTCTTTTGTCAGTGAATAATAACTTTACCTGCGGTATTTTGCACAGTATGTAATTGTATCATCGTCTCGTTTTAAGAGGGTTTACCTCATAACATTCCATTACATCAGAGAAGCTTTTGTTTTCCAGCACATGGTGATGTTATTGTGCCATGGGCAACATATTATTGTGTTTTTCTAGGATGACCATATTTGTATTAGGGGTCACTGAAGCAGAACATAATTCTGTATCACATGGTGCATTGAAGACTTTCAATCAGTCATTCAGGGGTTTGTATAGCGCAACTACTCACCTGTAAGGGTCTCAAGGCGCTGGAGAGGGGCTGCCGATCTGACTGGGAGCTGTGGTTCAGCCATGTCTTGAGGATATTCCTGAATTGGAGCAGCAGCGGAGATTGCCTGAGGTGGAGAGACAGGGTGTTCCAGGTCTTTGCTGTGAGGTAGGAAAAAGATTTTCCTCTGGTCCTGGTCTTACGGATCCGTGGGACGGTAGCCATGGCCAGCTGGGCGGAGCAGAGGTGTCTGGTGGGTTCGTGGAATGAGAGGCGGCAGTTGAGGTACGCAGGTCCAGCGTCATGTAGTGCTTTGTAGGCATGTGTGAGGAGCTTTAAAGTGACTCTTTTGTTGACAGGAAGCCAGTGGAGCTCTCTCAGGTGTTTGGTGAGTGGGGAACGTTTAGGACGAGTCTGGCAGTGGCGTTTAGGATGTTCTGAAGTTTCTGGGTGATGCCAGCGTAGAGTGCAGTGCCATAGTAGAGTCTGCTGCTGCTGAGTGTGTGGGTGACTGTCTTTCTGGACTCTGTGGGGCTCCATCTGAAGATTTCTCAGGGCAGGCACAGCACGTGGAAGGCGGATTATGAGATGGCATTGATCTGGCGGTTCATGGTGAGCGAGGAGCTCAGTACGATGCAGAGGCTTGTGTGTGTGTGTGTGTGTGTGTGTGTGTGTGTGTGTGTGTGTGTGTGTGTGTGTGTGTGTGTGTGTGTGTGTGTGTGTGTGTGTGTGTGTGTGTGTGTGTGTGTGTGTGTGTGTGTGTGTGTGTGTGTTGTCACTGATGGAGAAGACTTGTGTGTGTGTGTGTGCTGCTGAGTGAGTTGGTGAGGTGACCAGTTGTTTGAGTCAGACGGTGGGCGAGGTTCCCTAGTAAGGATGCAGTGTTTGGGTCGCTGGGGTTGTCCAGGTGAAAATTGAGGTCACCGAGTAAGATGTAGTTGGTGGAGGCGAGAGCATGGTTTGCAATGAAGTCGATGACGGTGTTGCTGAAGGATGTGTGAGGGCCGGGAGGTCTGATGAGGGTGCCACGGAGGGTGGTGTTCAGGCTGGTCTGTACCTGGAAGGGAAGGTATTCCGTGTTGGTCGTTTAGTCGTCTGAGTGGGTGGTCAGGTGGAGTGTGGTTTTGTGTACAATTGCAATGTGTCCTCCCTGATGGTTGGTGCGGTCCTTGCGAGTGATCTTGTAGCCATCTGGATGATGGTGGTGATGTCCAAGTTTCTGTGAGAAAGGCGATGTTGGGGGGGGGAGATAGTGTCGAGTAGGTCCCAGATTTCTACATTGTGTTTGTGGAGGGAGCTGGTGTTGAGCAGGATGCAGCTGAGGTGTTTGAGCAGTGGGAGGTGCTGCAGTGTGGTGGTGGGAGAAGGTGCAGCCTCAGTTTCGGCATGAGAAGGGGCCCTTGGTGTTGTGAGGTGGCGGGCGGTGTGGTATCTGGGGTCGAGGGCTTGGAGGGTGCTAGTGTCATAGCGGTAGGTAGTTAGGGGCCAGTGTTTGCGGCACTGGGCTCGATCCAGGCGCAGACGAGTTTTGCCTTCGGCATAGCGCAGCTGCCACTAAGTAATGTGCGGGGAGAGCTGGGAGGTGGGAAATGCAAGAAAGCTGTGCTGGAGGTGGGGCGGGGGTTGCAGGGTATCGCAGGGGCAGTGAAGGGGGAGATAAAAAAATGCCAAAAGAGGCAGCAGCGCATAAGGAAAAAAGGTGAAAAAAAAGAGAAAAGGCAGAGGAGCAGCGGAGCAAAGAAGCTCTTCCACTGGACCACCAGGGATGAGTCGCAGGTGGAGGAGAGCCATGGACACTCACCATAGCGTCAGAATCCATGAAGGGGGCAGCAGCTACCAGGCAGAGCTGCGCAGGGAAAGGGAGCAGTCTACTGACAAGGTCAGTTGGAATGTGGAGACTGGGCTAATCTTGGAGGAATCTGGACTGACCTTGTGCAAGGAATAGCTCAGATTAAATTTGTGGGAGCTGGAATGTTTATGCTGCACCATTTCAACAAAAGAATCAAATGAAGATTGGATGAAAGAGACCAGCGTAGCATGTACCATGTCACTTGGATCAGCTATGGCAGTTTATGGGTCTGGCTGAGGTCTGTGCCTAGACTGGAAAACTTTACAGGCAAGAATAATTGTTTTAAGACAGATGTGATACAAACATGAAGAATTTCTATGGAATTCAAGGAGGACTTAAATGCAGCAAAGAAATGCATTATTATTGCACCAGTATTGAAGCAGTTTGGTAATAGAGAAACATGCATAACAGTAGATCTGAGTGCATGTAGAATAGGTGCCATTTTGTCATTTAAACATGAAAGTGCCGCTCATTGTGTAGCTGTAGGTGTGGCATTGTGGAGGTATAAAATGAGAGGTGTTAGAGAGCAAACACTATTAATAAAAATTAATCACTAAAATGCAATGTGAAATAACGTGTATTTAAAGGCCTAACTAAAAAACGGGTTTTAGAAGAAAAAAAAAAAAGTGCAGCTCTAAAAAGTGACTGACATGGTGGCCACCACAACGTGTTTCATGTGAAAATAATAATGTCTAATGAAAATGTATTTTGTTTAATCATAATTAAATGTACTGGCAAAAGATGATTATTAATATGTACTATAAAACTAATGGTTTGAAATTACTAGAAATGTTTTTTTTGTGTTAGCATTAGTGAAAAAGCCTGCGTTTTATCATTTTCTAGACATGCACAGTGGAAATGTCTGTCCTGCTTTGCTGCTGTGTTCTTCCTTGAGATAATAATTGCAACTTTTAGCAATTAACTTTATTTTCCGAAAGAAAGCAGTGTTAGCTAAATATGTTCTGTGCTGCTGTTTAAAATATTGTTACACAGAAGCTGCCATCTGGAGAGGAGAATGAATATGACACTATCTTGAAAAGATACAACTGAAGCACAGATGAAAGTTTATTGGCTGCACACTAAACCACCTCATAGTCTTCTCCAATAGAGGCTTAGCTAGTACCTATTTGGGACTTTGTGGGACTTTAATTTAGCAAGCTTTAAGTGATGAGATTCAGATTCATTTTAGTTCCATTCAGAGTCGGTTCTTACTCCAGTTACTGTGCAGAGCTTGTTATGAGTTAGATGTGTTTCTGTCTTTGCCTGTGATGGTAACAGTTCAGATAGATTAGGCCCCATTATTACTGAACTGTTGCACCATTCATGTTCCTGTTGCCTGATGCTCTCTGAAGACCTGCAGTTCCTTCACTCTGCTGAAGAAAAGACTGCTATTTGCTGTCTCATTTAGAAGTGTATCCAATGTGCATTTATTTGTCCTTTGCAGGCTTTCCCTTTTAGAATTCCAACCGCATGTTTTTGGTTAGTGCCATAGTTAAATGCTTTCCAAATTAAGTTTAGTCTTGTTTTTATTTTTGTACGAAGCCCACACATGTTTTTCAACTTAGAATAACAGCTAGGGATGCCTGACCTAATATTTGAATTTAAATGTTTATTAATTGATTGTGATTAATTCAACAGCACAAACTAAATATATGCTGTTTTTATTTTTCACATAATTCTGTTGTTATTCTGCATTGTTCTTTTGGAGTGTTTAATGATAAATGCTTTGACTACACTGATATTCTTTAGATGCTTTGGACGACCTGTGTTGTTTCTGTACTTTATCATTTGGTCTTGCGCATGATCCACGTGACTTTAGACTTGTTAATTTGAGGGCAATAAATGTTAAAGCATTACTAAACTGGTGTGGTGATTCATGGCCACACAAGGTCATTGTGTTTAAATTACTGACTCATTATTGCATATTTTGTTATTGTTTGATGGCTATTGGTTCTCCTTGTTTGATTGGATGATTTCTTACTCCTGTCTGAGTCTAAAGATTCGAGTCGGCCTCTGAGGGTGGTAGATGTCACTGCTCTTTTACGTGTCACCTTATCATAATGATACAAAATAAAGTAAGGTCACAAGTCCGCAGAGTCAGTGGCCACTCAGGACAAATAAATATTTTAGAACCTGTGTATGGGAATTTTTATATTTTACACTGAGAGTAAACCTTTGGTAACGGTCTTGCCATTTAGAGTAGCTTTTGAAGAGTCTACAAATTTGGTGGGCTAGCCTCACGTTTGCAGGATTTTCAGAACAAGGCTGAATATCAGCTACGTTGGAAAAATGAGCAGTCTAACTGCTTGTCTTGGTTGTCAGTGAAATGGGGAGACAAGCCTGAAAAGACAGAAGAAATTTAAAGGAGACAAAAGAAAGTGGATACTTGGGTGAAACCATGAAGGCTGAAGTCATGTTGGGTGAAGCAATGGGTAAAAAAGTTGGTTCATTTGTCAGTACTGGAAAATCGAGGGCATGGTTGAGACCAGGAATTGGGACAAAGTCAAACCTGGACAGTGCTTAGTATCCATGTTTTCTGATCCTTGCTTGGTGAGTAAGGTAAGAGGCAGTTGTGTAAAATGCCGTAGTGGTAAAGAAAAATAAGAGGTGAAAGGCATGTAGGAGGAACAGAGATAGGATGTTGTTGGTTCCCTGATGTGTAAAGTTGGAAGTTGTAATGGGTACATGTTGTCGCTAATTGGAGTTGCTGATGGAAGGAACCATGAGTGGCTTCAGCAGGTGGTGATTGTTGTAGGTTGAGTAATTTACCAATTTGGTTATGCATTTGTGGTGTTTAGTTTCCTGCTACCATTGCATGGTGTGCAGGGATTTCATACCCTTGGGCAGGGTTTGCTCCAGAAAAGTTCATTATGCCATAAGAGCTTGTTCTCAATACCTGTGAAATTCTTTAGGTGCCTGAAAGCTCTGATGACATGGGACCAGTTATAGGATGTAGCTGTCACAAATAACAGTAAAGGCAACATTCTGGTTCTCATTTCATCAGTTAGTGCACAACACTATCATACTTGTACAACGTCCATGGAGTTCTGAGCGAAAGAGTGTTTTTATGGCTGAGTTAATTTGTAGTGAGAGCACTGCTTATTTAATTTATTTGAGAAGTAGTTGAATGCATTTTTATATTTGCAGCAAGTCTGTGCTTCACGTTTCATAAAAGAGAGGAATGAGGCATGGTTATATAAGGAATGGTTTTTCTTTGAATAATGGGCTTGTGAGAGTCCCATGTGGGAGTTGTGTTCAACGCCTTGGTGACGGTAAGTGCTGGACTCTCACAACGGTGACGGTGAGAATGTACTTTTGTGATTCAGATAAAGAGTGTGCCTTTGTGCGTGTGTGAGGAAGAGAGTGAAAGGCGTGAGCAGATGAAGCGGCAGTTACTTTGACATGAGCTGGGATGTGAAACTTGACCTCACAGTGCAGGCCCATTGGGGTGGTGGGGCAGTTCTAGCCGTGTCCTCCCCGTCTCCTCCATCTAGGATGATGGGTCTCCAAGCTGAGGCCATTGGCTGCTTGCTGAAGCAGCACAAGGGGCCTGACAAACACTGTGCAGGTTGTTTTTTTTTAGCAATATTGTTCCATTAAACTTTCAGTAAACTGATAGAAACTGCGCTATAAGGTTTCTGACAAGATCATATCAAAATATGCCTATTGCAGTGCTTCCATGCAGGGGAGAAATAAAATCCCAGACAGGAAATTGTCCTCGGGGAATGTTTGCAGTCATTTTCTGCCTTTCGTTTGCTGGTGATGGATACCCCCTACTCTTTAACATATTTAAGGCCAAAAAGACAGGATAGCAATAGCATTTTTGTCTTTTCAGTGAGCCTATGAACCATCTTTAAACTTGGTTTATGCTTGCTCTGTGAGTAGGTCAAGGGTTTAAATGATACATGAATGTGCTTTTGCATACTAGTTTGCAAAGGATCTTCAATCGTTATGTGCAGATTTCCAGCCATCTATAAATCTTGGGTGTATAATATCCGAGGATGACACGTGTGATCTTTTCTAAATTTAGAAATAATTAATAGTTATGCTTGGATGAACGCAGAGTCCTGAAGGGAGAGTAAGTTCTCAACAATTAACTGCTTAAATTAGGGAAACACTACAGTGTGCTTAATGGAGCACCTTGAAGGAGATACGTTTTGAGATGGAGAGCCAGGCAGCCATAAGATTTAAAAGCAGAGTAATAGGACAGCAATAGGGTGCTTTGAGAAGTATGTGCGTTGCTTGGTTTTGGATTATTTTAAGTTGCTGCAATAATGTTTTTATATCCCAAAAACCGCTGTTACAGTGATTGAGTCAATGGGTGCCTGTGTTAAAATAGCATAAAGAAGGGCAGTTATAAGTAACCAGAACTTCCGCTTTGTTGATATTTATCTCTAGCCAATGGTGACCCATTCATTCTTTAATTTCAGACAAACAGAACTGAATTGTTGGATCGTTGTGGCGCTGACCAGCAAGTGCAAACAATCGAGCTTTCTTATCAGCACAAGTGTATATTGTGAACCCATGACATCAAATAATTGTGGCCAGCTATGTTAGGTACATATTCAGTAAGGATGGAGAGGGTGTAAAAGCTGTGGCGCACATTCTAAAGGTAGACAAAAAGGGGCCCAAGGTTACTTTTTGAGTTCTTAAGGACAAAAGGGTTGAACCACTTGGCTACCGTCCCACCTATAGCTGCCTTAAGGCGTGTTACAAATACATTTATTTATTCGCTGGCTATTGTTAGCTCCACAAACCATAACTCTCCCAACAGTCGGCCATTCAAACCATAACTCTGACGTGGCAAGGGATTTGCCCATGACCACTTTGACATGAGATTCATGACTGCAAACATAGTTAGTTAATAATTTCACCAGACCACCTCAAAATTGAAAGACATTCTTGTTCCTAATCCTTATTCTTTTAGCTTCAGATAGAGGCGAACATTCTTGTAGGGGAACTGGGCATTTGTTAGATTGATGGCTTTAGTGTTCCTAATGGTCCAAAGAAAGTGGAAGGGCTTTTAATGAAGGCCTATTATTGCTCGATACATTGTGCTAGAACAGAGTAATATACTAAATATCAGATGTACATTGACACCGGTTTCATCTAAGTAACCTTGATTATTGTTAAGGAAAGGATGTGATTATTGTTTCAGGGAAGAAATTACTTATTTAAGGTCTGATTTTTTTTTTTTTTTTTTTTTTTTTAAATCACCTCGTGTACCACGGACAAAAAAGATTTTTCCATTGTTGAAGTCGTTTTGTTTTGACATTTGGCTGGGTTTCAGGCACCGGCCTACTTAACACTGTGACACCTAAAGGCAACATATCATTTTAAGGATTTTATACACTCTTTTTAAGGAGTGGGGTTGCATAAAGTTAAGGTGTGGCTGACTAAAAAATGATATAAGATCACAGTTTGTTTATAGAACTGTGAGCCAAGTAGGAGTTTAGTGGAACGTGGTCCCTGTATGTCATTATTTCTAAGGTGCTTCCACTTGAACCGTCTTCCACCTTCTCTCAACCCTGTCAAGCAAATTCTCCTAATGACCTTTTTTAGGTATCACCTAGGACAGCTTGCATGCACTGTTGCTTTTGAGGGTTTTTGTATACTACAAGGGGCCTGGAGCACACCTATTGCTTACTATTCATTGGCTTAATTGCCACACTTAGTTGCTGCCTCCTAATTGGCCAGCACATACAAGCTTCACTTCCTCTTCTTTCATGTGGAGCTTGGACCCAAGTACTGATTGCTTCATCTTGATTAGGGTCCTTTCACTGCTTATGCTGTGATGGAGGTACTATTTCTTTCTTCTGTTCCTGTTGTCCTTGTCCATGTTGCTCCTTCTTGGTCCCAAACCTGTTCTCAGTATTGCTTCTTCCCCTCCCACTCCTCTTGCCCATGTTGCTTCTTCCTCTTCCCCATCCGTTTTGCTCCCCCCTCCTTGTACATGTTGCTTCTTCCCCTTTCATCCTTCCTTGGCCACGTCATAATATTTTTCTTCCACTTTTAGCCATGCTGCACAGCAGCTGTGCTGCTCTGCAACATGGTTAAGAGACATTGACTAAGCCAATAGCACCTGGATAGGCAAGGCCTATTAGCTTTGCCAATGCTTGTTTGTAGGTACAAAAAAATACTTTACTGCTGCTTTGCATTCTTGAATTTAAAAATCTAACTCTTGAAATACAGCTATGGGGGCAATTACATTTTCCTCCAGATCGATATTTGAAGGGAGGACATAACAATTTTTCCACACACACAGATGTTCTGCATCTTAAGGAGTTCTTACTTTTCCCCCCTCCTATGGTCATTAACATATATACATCTGTAAGCATCCCCCCTTCAGCTGTCATTCTTTAAGGGTTAATTTATGTGCTAGCGTCTATTTTGAAGTACCAAGTCTGGTTTCTCATTGTTTCATCCATTCATTATTTATTTCAAGGTTTTCGAAGGAGACTTCCTCTTTAAGATGCTAATATCCAAGTGGGGGCTTAATATTCTCAGTTGTAAGCACGTCCTATGGAATTTGCCTCTTTCGTGTATTAAACTGTTAGCAGCTAAGCTCAGTTAAAAATAAATATGAATACCTGCTTTCTCTCATTATCCAAATGCTATTAAATTCTTAATCTGCCTCTTGGATTTATAAAATGAGGCCCGACTTTCTTTCTGAAAGTCACTTGTTCAGAATTTTCAAACAGAGTGAGCATGTATCATAAAAGTATTTAGCTGCAGGGCCTTATCATTAGCTCAGCCCACGTTTCACCATGTGCAATCGACACAAAAACCGCCTGCGACGTGTAAGAACTGCATTTCACAGTAAAATGAATCTCCTTTGTTAGTGGGTAATAGCATAAAGAGGAAGGACAACGTAGAGTGGTGAAGATGGTATAGGTTGACGTTGATGCGAACGAGGTCGCAATAGTATACAACATATGCAAGTGAAACTGCTAATACCTAAAGCAAGAATTATACAATATACAGTTGAGTAGCTCTAGGTATGCAAACAGAAGGCTGAAGTGCCTTTACTATTTTAGCCTAAGCTGTAACAGAATGCAGTGTGCAAACGTGATGCATTGTTTCAGAAGCGACTCCAAAGCAAATTACTGTTTTTGAGGTAAGTGAGTTTACCTGGCATGCCTTCTGATTCTACACTGTGACTGTAAGCTTTTCCCTTTGATTCTCGTACTTCAAAAATCTCATACCGTTAGAGTATGTCATAACACTTTTCATTTGAAACGGTTTACCCAAGATCACTTTAGCGAGAGCCATTTTGTTAGGGCCTAATGGCTTTGAAATACCTCATAATCATTTTCCTGAGTTCCAATTGAGTTTATTTTGTGTGTAGGAACATAACATGACGGCATGACTAATAATAGCTGGTCACCTATTGGTGCATGTTAGCAGCAGTACCTTTTAGGTCACGCTTATCAGATAGTGGTTGCAATAAAACAATAGTCTGTTTAACAAGAATGCACAGTAGGCCTAACACCCCCTCCCCCCCCCCACCCACCCCTTCGCTTACTATTAATTGAATTGCCACTCTTATTTCCTTGCTTCGAGTGTGATGGTATGACTTTTTCATCTTGTGTTTATCTCTACCATGGAGCATATCCTCGTCACCATCCTGTTGATGTGGCTGACTTGTGTCCTTTCACTTCTGACCATTATGGAACAATTTTTTTTCTTTTTGCTTAAGAACTCCACTCCGTGGTGTTCCCTCTCTTGTTTGACTCCCCCTTCTCTCCCCATGTTCCTGTCACCCTTGTGTGCTGCGCTCTTTCTCGAGTACCTCTCCCCCGCCCGATGATCTGTTCTTCTCCTCCCTCTCTAACTTATCATGTGCTTCTCCTCATGTTGCTCTCTCCCTAGTGAACTGCTTTCCCTTCTCTTCCCCCCCCCCCCGTAACCTGCTCCCCACACCCTCTCCTACTTGGTTTTTGACCTCTGCAGTATTCTTAAAAATAAAAAAAAAGTGCCAAAAGATTATATATATATATATGTGTATATAATTTTTTTTTTTCTTTTTTAAATTAATTTATTTACTGCCCCGCATTACGATGCATGGGTTATCAGCAGAATGACATGACCTGCACTGTTCAGCATTTTGAAAATCCATTGGATACCAGAGCCAAAATGTGTTGGCTTTCCCAGTGCTTCTTCCATCCTTTTTGAACGTATGTGTTCATGAACAAGTTTTTGTGCATAATAATAATCCTTCGTACGGCAAGAGGCCAAGTCAAGGAGAAATAAGCTCCACATCCTTGGAGTACCCAAATCAACAAGTGCTGGCTGACTGGAGCGACAAGTGAAAAAAATGCTGGCAACAATGTTTGCAGCAGTTAGCTTCTCCTACCAGTACACAGTGGAAAGAGCTTGCCTAGAGTTAGCACCTAGACCCCCGCCAGGAGCAGCTTCTTGACCGATAATTGCCTGCCTTCTAGATTTTCTCGATCAAGATAATGTACTCTGCAATTCTATATTGCCAGACTTTACCTTGGAAGTACAGGGAGCCAGGCGTGAATATCTATTTAAAAAAAAAAAAAAAACCTGCGGCTGTTTGCCACTGAATATGGCATATTTTATCCAGCCCGTCTGAGATTAAACATCAATAGCAAGGCCTGCATTTTTATCACCCCCCGCCAACAATGGCATTGCAGCTGAACGAGAAAAGGCCAGGTTAGGATTGACAGATTGTTTCCTTCCCAGAGGATCATCAGCATGATGTGGGATACTATTTCATTTACTATCTAAAAGGAACAAACGGAAGTCCTGGTGATTCAGATTGTGACCTGGCCTTCCTGAAACTACACTTACCCGAGTTCATTGGCTGCTGAAGGCTTAATATATCTGATGGATATAGCAACTATAAAGATGCAGACAATGTAAAATGCCATCTTGCATCCACATACTACATTTGCAGCAGCTATGATTTAGGATGTGCCACATAAACAACTGGGACATAAGATTTGTCAAAACATAATGAACCTTCTGCTTCTGACCACCTCTAGCGTGGAGTAATAAGCCAGACACCCATACTGACCTCACAGAGTAATACCCTCAAGTCCTTACTGATTTTATTTCCCGCTTTGTATAGTACTAGGGTCACGTTAGTATTTATTTATCACTTGAAGAGGTGGGAGATCAGCATGCCATTGACACATTTTGGAAATCAGCATTGATAGGGGCAAACTGAACAGCAGGGTTGCTAAGAGTCAGTATCTGTTATATATACAGACCCACACCCTTCTTCTCTACACACAGACTTTCACAAGACATGAGAGGAACACACTGGAGGGAGCACTATAGCACAGAGGTCATCAGACTCTGCGGTGTGCCCTCCTGGGGTCAATTATTGCCTTCCTAGGTTGGGGGGCACATAAACATCTGCAAGAACATATAACTAAAAAGGGCCTGAAAGTGTGACCTTGTTTGTTTGGTGCATTAGTAGTCTGCCTTCATTTAAATGCAGAGATTGAAGTGGAAAAAGCGTGGAACTGTAATCCTAATTGCCTTGGGGACACAGTCCGAGAGCGGGCTCTCAGAGTCAAAAATGTGGCTAAAATAAACAAAATGTTCAGTAACTACTTTATGTATTTCACTGTTAGGTAACGGCATATAAAAAGCACAGGTACTTCTTTAATTGAAAATAAATGCAAGTATAACTAATCAGTGGAAAATGTACTCTTTTACATTCTGAAACTTTAGTTCGCTAATGCCACAGTGCAGATGTCTGTCCATGACCAAAGAGTCACCTAGTTGTATCTTAGGTCGCGCAGTGGGGAGCAGTGACTTGTGTCTTTGTAGTGTTACATGACCCCGGTCTGCAGCAAAAAGCACTGTGCATATGTAAATTATTATATCTGTATATTTTAGTATTACTTAATCAGGCTATACCAGAAGCATATGGGTTAGTTTCCATTACAAGTACGCACTCCAGAGCTCTACTGGTAACATCCTCCCATTACCTCTCAAGAAGAATAAGGGCCTGATTTAGATATCGGCGGACAAGTTATTCCATCACAAGGGCGACGGATGTCCCACCTGCTGAAATCTAAATTCCATAGGATATACTGGGATTAAGATTATGGCGGGTGGGATATCTGTCACAGTTGTGACGGAGTAGCTCATCCATGAATATCTCAATCAGGCCCTAAATATTTAACCCAGTGGAGCTGAAAGGGACTCCAACAGTTGAAGTCTCTGCTGACTCCCCAGCAGCTTTTATGTTTGGAGCATGTTGGCAAGTGATATGAAGGGCCAGCTAAACCCAGGGTCACTGGAACTATGCGGTCGGTGAGGACCAAGTCATGTGGCAGGGTTGAATAAGTTATGCAGGTAGAAAAGGAAAATCATAAGCATATTTTGTGATAGTATTGCTTCAATATTTTTTCATTAGGTCAAATGTAAGCGTTCGGCCTCTTGTATGCTTTGAAGTATACTTCTCCTGAGGGCTTTCAGCTGTTTAATTTGTTAGTTTAAGTGTCATTTAAAAATCCTTGCTTGCTAGTGGTCGGTCATGCCTCCTTGTCCCTCCTTCTCTGTGGGAGCAGGGATCAACTACTGTATAATTATGCTTTGTCCTGTTTATCTGGGCTGCAGGGGACTTTTTTTTTTCTTTGTTTCCTGCTCGTGTACAGAGAAGCTTCCCTTTTCATTTGCAAAACCTTCTTGCTCTGAGTTTAGCTTAGCTGTAAACAAGGCTATAAATCAGGCAGTTAACTTTGTCACATTTGGTCTTTGTGGGCTCTCTGCGCCCTCTCTCAGCTTCCTTGGCCTGGATTTTCTTTACAGAGTGTGTCTCCCCACACTGAACCATCACCAAGTTTATTGCAACTAGTGGCATAAATAATTATTCAAAATGTTTTCCTCTCTTCAAATCATGTGAAACAAGTAACATACAAATAATATTTCCGGTAGGACAGGATCATTGGACGTCATGTCAGCATTCTTTGCTACCTAGTCGTTGTGATTGGATACTGGTTAAAAGAGTAATTTAAGTTGATGGGTTTGCAGTTCAACTGATATGCTTAAAATATTGGGCCTGAAATTCCTCAACAGCGGCTGAAGGACAGCTATCTCATGCTACTGAACATCCACATACAATTTGTTTTAAAAATGTTTTTAGTTTTGTTCTAGGGATTGTTTTAGCTCGACAATTCGAGCAAATCCTCTCCCAACAACTGTTTAGTACATAAATCAATAGTTAAAGTCCATTTTACATCTTAAGAATGCTACAAATGTCAACCTTAGGGACACTGGAATCAATTACATCAAACAACTTTAGAGATGGATTTGCATGAAAATCACCCATGTAAAACACTGAGCCCCAATGAAATTGCAGAAAAAATATTATGGTTTATGCAGGCCTCAGCATCGGTGTTCATTGTCCAAAGGTGACGTCAAGTGAAAAACCAAAGTACTTTGCCGTGGTAGCACCAGAAACTGTATTAGAGATTGATTGATCTTGGAAAAAAAACTTGCAATAAACACCCTAAATATCAACTCTCCATATAGATTTAACCTCTTGAGGCTAGCCAAGAATACTGAGGTACAGGGAATTGTGGAAAAACGTAGATCTCTTGTATTTACGTAAATTAAAGTGTCAGACATACTACCTTCATTTTAATCACTCAGCAATGTTTAACATAATAGCCATGTTTAAACCATATTATCAAAAACAAGCATAGCTATATTCAATTTTGGGATAAAGGAAATTAGTCAAATGGATTTTTGTCTGCTTTCTCTGTCTCTTTTTCACCCACATTCATTATTCACCTTTTTTTTAGATAGCTTTAATTTCCACTTTACATTTTAATAAAAACACTATCCCTGTGCCTGTTGAAACTAATTTGCAACAGGTCTGCCGACACACATTGCCAACATGTGCCACATGATTGCAGCAGATTTCACAAGGACACCCAGTGAACTGCCAATATCACACGGTGAACAGAGGTCGAGCTGGACACCTCTACATGAATTTCTGGAGGATCTGTAGAGTTAAGGTCCCTTTCCCATTTTAGAACCTCCCCAAACGTGGGAAGGGGTGTTTTTCTTCAGTGACAGGCACATACGCCCACCCCCTGGCCACTCTTCCTCTTAACATCTGCCGACTGCTATGACCAGGGACCGATGCACTCTAACCCCTGCCTACTCTCCTGGATGGAGATATATATATAGAGATAGATAGATATATATATAATATATATATATATAGTTTTCTCTCTCTATCTCTCTCTCGATTTTCCGATGGCAAGAACATACATTTTGGGGGAAATTGTCAGCCAGCCAACAACTCGGTGGTGCAATGGTGAAAGTGGTATTCTGTTGGAATTAGCCTGGCAGATTTAAATTAGGATGATAAATAGCAATCATTTTTTTTTGTTTTTTGCTGCAGGTAGAGGAAAAAGGTAAATGGAAGTGCTTTAGTTATATGCAGGGCCACTGCAATTATGTGGCAGCAAAAGATCAAATTATAATGCAGAGTTGACCAATTTATGTGGCAAAAAAAGTCCAGTTATGAAAGCTACTAGCTCTAACTGAAACAAATGGGGGACCCATTGCAAATGCTTCTTTTCACACTTGTTAACACTGGACATAGGTTTCACTTCATAAGAACGGATTTATCACCCAAGTATAGCGATATGCAATAGAAAGAGCACTAGTCAACTTTTGTGAAAGGGCTTTTACTGTGCAACAACACATTTTTTTGTGTTAAAATCTACAGGTTATTCAACGGATAATGGGAAATGTGGCAAATACAGCAGAATTTATGCAGAAACCACAGTGGCCACAAAATTGCATAATTCCAGTGGCCTTGCCTAAATCCCCCATTATGGCTATTCCACAGTCGTTCCTTGCTTACATGATGGACCAGTGCACACTTGCTGTGCCAGTGTTCCTTTGAGTCTCAGAGCAGTGACCCACAGGAGGGGTAAATTGAAAGAGGAAGACGCCTTTGTTGGGAGTCAGAAAGATGGCAATGAGGGTGGTAAGGCAATATGAAAGACCTTGTTTTAACAAATTATGGAGGAACTACCCACTTTGCAAGGCAGTAGCTATCATTAGTGAAGCATCTTTGTGGTTCTTGGAGCTGAGGGACACACTGGATCACAATTATAACTATCTTCTCTTTGGTAGCATTAGGGTCTTTGTCTGGGGAAGCACATTTTTTATTTTAAAAGGGAGAGGTGCCCTAATGCGAGAGCTATTGGCTTTAGAACTAGGAAACTATAGGAAAGTCGTGCACGTTTCTCCAGGTGTTCTCACAAGGAGGAAACTTGCTTTTCTGTAACCCCCTCCCCACGGGCACACCTGTCAAACCCCCGCAGTTGTGCCTTCTTGAGAGTTACCAGATTTGGAGCGTGCAGCGTCAGATCCCTTTCTGTTGTTTGTTGGATTATTTCGTGGTTGCCATGCCCACTCCCCTGAGCACCACCTTCATGGCGTCCCATTCCGTCCCTTTGTGCTGGGTGCTCTCCCAATTAAGGGTAAAATAATCGATCGGGCCTTCGTGAACATTCCCCCATAGGGCAGATCAGCGAGAGATTCCACCAGCATCTGTCACAATGGTACCCGTGGCACTCTTCTGGTCAAAGTGTAAGTAAAAAGCAAGGGTGAGTGGTCTGAGATATAGCTGGCCAAGTTTGATGTATCCGTCACTCTCTGTGTGACTTCCACCTGTGTGAAAAAATTAGTCTAGTTGTTGGCATCTAGTGTACCATGCAGCATGGCATAACTCCCATCCGGGTGGTGAGAGAGGGAGAGGGAGAGGGTGAGAGAGAAGAGAAGAGAGAGACAGATTCTCATATGAGGGTAACCCGTGCAAAGCGGGGGTACGAAGTTGCATAAATCTGCCCTCGCCACCTCTGGCAGAATGCAGCTATACAGTGACCCCCACAGGTGAGTTTCCTGAAGGAATGCAGTGGAGATCCGATACCATTTCAGGTATGCAAGGATTTTATGGCGTTTCTGGGGTCTGTTTAGCCCCCTGACATTTCACATGAGGAAATTGTAGTCACTTCCCCAGCCTATCATTACTCTGTGATCTAGTCAATGAAGCCCTTCCACTGGGCCATTTAAGCACAGGCGGAAACGCCAGAGGTATACAGGCAGGAAGACCACTTTCCCCCACAAGACCAATAACAATAAAAACAAGCATTTGCAATGCAGTAGGTCTCGCATTTGCTCGAGTTAGAGCTATTAGCGTTGTAAACTCCTAACAGCCTGACTTTTCTTTCCACATAAACTGAAAATTAAAAGTAGAACAGTTTCACATAAGCGTGCTGATTCACAGCAACACGGCCGCCATGAGCATCAGCGTGAAGAGACACATAAAAGGAAAAAGAAGTTCGCTCGCAGACAAACTTGTCAGCAAAAGTGCAATTAGACATGTAACAGGGGCGATGGCAAAGGTGGTAACAAAACCTCACCAATGTCATCAAAGGATTTTTGATGGGCAAGTCCACGAATGAGTGGTAGTGATGGGTGTGAGGTGGGCGTTGTTAAAAGCCCAGATACATACCAACACGTCGGAAAAGCAGCGCTCGTGTGCCGCTATGCACAACCTAACAACGGTCAACAGTTCCCTAACTACTTCTCATCCCTTCTCCCCATGCAGAATGTGCAGAACTCCCTCCAGGTCAGCTAACGGCCAGAAGGGTACTGGTACCCCCCAGCCCTCCCCAAATCCTCCCTCCTCCCCTCCCCTCCCATTTACCATCTAGAACAATATGAGGTGTATTACAGACTGGGAATCTGTTGCCCCCGATCCTCAAGTCCTGTGCAGGTACTCAGTAGATCGAGAGACAGAGGGCCTCTGCCACCTTCACCACAGAGCAGTCCATCATATTGTATTGTGAAAAAGCACTCTGATTCATTGATCCCTGTACCTCAAATCTCAAGATGCCAAACAGGAATTGGATCAATAGTTGGGGCCTCCTGCCCCTCCATGTTCTCCATTTGTGTCCTCCTGTTACGGGCAGTGATGCACCGCGCCCAACCATTGCGCACATCTACCCAGAGTATCAGTACTACCCTTTTATCCCAGAGTATCTATCCATTCCATTACTTCGTGTGGGGATTCAATAACGACATCATAGTAGGGTTTGACAATATAGGATACTCACACAGAGTGTATATTGGGACGTGAAACAAGCCGTGTTATTGCAACACTTACTTCAGTGTCAATACCACAGAAGAAGCAAGGAAGGACTGAAGTCCAGAGAGTAAATGCAAAGGTGAGCTACAAAAGAACTAGGTGTGCAAAACACGATATTCCAAGAGTCCGTGTGTAGTTACGAGTATAGTGCTAGTGGAGGATCTTAGTAGCCGGCGCAACCACTGTGATGTTATATGCGTTCTAGTGAGTCCCTCAGTGCATGTTCTTAGAAGAGGAGTGTGAAGGTGTATGATAGTGGGTGCTGAACAATGGGGGGAAGAGGGAGTAGGCACGAGTGGCAGCAGCTACAGTAATGGCCAGTCTGGTGCCATTGTCAACATATCAGTACTCCCTAGCTACTACTATATAGAAAGGATGAACTGACTTCTAGATAGACATCCAGTTTATCTTGTACTTTATATGTGAGCCTCTCATATAACACCTCTCTTTAACCGAAGCGCCCGACAGTCAGTGCAAATGAATTGCACCTTATTGTGTGGAATATGAGGGGATTACATAATTCGTGAAAAACCCCTCAAGTATTAGCCCAGCATATCTTGACAGCCTGAGATAGAAACTGCTGTGCTCCAAGGAGCTCCTCTGACCCCGGCATTGATCCTTTAATTGCTAGAAGGAAGGGCGTATCATAGATTTGCAGCGTCATACCCAACCTATGCATATGGAGTAATAAATAATCTTGGTAAAAAACGGGTTCACTTTACTTTCATTAGATCAGTAGAAGATGAACACGGAAGATAAGTAATTGTCTCGTTTCATGCTTGGCAAAAAGGTTACGGTAATATATATGCATGGTCCCACTGAAGACGGTCCAGGATGTTACAAAAAGATATGGAACCGGGCACATCACCTGTGCACTCAAATGGTAAGATTGGGTGGGGACTTTGCTGCTCTAGACTTTACACTATATAGAGCAGTGAATGGGGCCCGTCTTCCAAGGGCATAATTTACAACATTAAAATTATATTGGCACTTCATGACCTAATAGACATTTGTAGAAAAAGACACAAATTACGAGAGCTCACTTGCACATCCCACGTGCATTACATGTGGCCATGCCTAGACTTTTGGCTAACTCTAAAAATAAAAAAAATAAAAACATTGAAAAATGTGTTTGCGTGCACTCTATTCAGCATATGACTAGAATCTGTCTGATCATTCACCTGTACAGCTAACCATGCACTTGTCAGGTGCGGTCCAGTGAGCATTTTCCTGGAGACTTCATCCTGGAGCCCTGACTGACCTCGCCTACTGCAGTGTCATCAGGAACGAAATCACAGAATATTTTAAACAGAAGACTGGCTCTGTAATAGATTCTCTCACACAGTGCTCATACATGTAAATGGCACACTATCCAATCATATAGTGTGAGGCACTAGACAAGTATGTTCACTATCACAAATCTGTTTGCCGTTGCGCTAGAACCTCCTGCTTGTTATCCGTGTCAATATTATTCCTACTGTGCAATTAACTTCACTGAAAGCAGACTCCTTAAATCATTGCACAGTGTAGACCCGGTCATCATCTTAAAAGACGCATAAAAACATATATTGTCTGTTAGAGAATGCATGCAATTCGACTACCTATTGAGACTCAACATTAATCGGCGCAAATCTATAATGTTTCTTCTCATCCCAAATATGATAGAATTCCCTGTTCAGTACCCACTAAATTGGCCAGATGCTTCAGTGAAATAGCGAGGTTCATCAGTCTGCTGAACTATTAATACAGTTCTGAGAGATATCTGATGTAGCCACTCCATAGTTAATCTTTGGAGCTTCCTCCCACTCTTCCTTGCAGGCCGAATACCCCTAAGGAAGAAGGTTGTTATCTCTAAACTGCGCTGTATGTTCAGTAATATCCAGCTGCTGACTCCAAGGGTCAGATATGCCAAATTACGCACATTATTGATTACACTGGCATGGGTAGGCAAGAGCCCCAGATAAAATGGAAAATCCTTGCACTCCTGCTCGACCACAGGGGATGTGCAGCACCAGATTTTGAACTACATTATCTCTGCGCACAGGACCAATACCACCAATGTTACTACCATGCGACATGGCAAGACAACGAGCCACTCTCCCATTGACAACTATGGTTTATCAACACACATAATGATCACAAACAGAAATAGACACAGTACCATGACTGCATGGAGGAAATTGAGTAGCAGAGCCAATCTGGCCCCTTCTACTCCCTGGCCATGTCTCTCACACATCTCCAGAAATTGTCCCTAGTGAGCGAAAAACAGTGCTGGATTTATTAGACTCACTCGGATTGAAATTATTTGGTAGCATTTTCCCAAACGGCATCTTCATGCAGTTAAAAGGCATGGCTATTAGTGCAACTCCATCGGCATGTAAAACATTAATATAATATCAACTGTCCGTAGCATACAGAGCCGCTTTCCCTATATTCCCACGAGCTACTGACGTTAGACGCTCACAGTGCTGCGAACTACCGACTTCCAAGCGCATTATCACCCGGTTGTACAACCTTGCACAAATAGATGCCCCTACTGCCAAAACTCCGGCAAGAGACAAATGGAATATTGACCTGCAGGGGCAGCTAAATGAATCTGATTGGATGTTTTGCTTCGTGGAAACTGGCAAGAGATCACCTAATAGTAATCTGTGCGTTATTCACTTTGAGTTTCTACTTTGAATTTACCCCTCGCCATATGATTTAATGAAGAGTGGACTTCATGCTGATTCACACTGTGCCTGCTGCGGTGCAGATAAAACTGGTTCCTGCACCCAGAATGGTATTGACACAAGATGCCCGCACCACCTCCCCACCAGCATCCCCTGCCCTAAACCCGCATAGTCTATGAATACTGGGTTACAGTTTGCATCGCACTTTCAAAGGTGATAGACAACAATATTATACCAGAAGCTTAGATTTGTGTACTTGGCTTGGTTATACAAATACCTCTGGCAGGAAGAAATTCATTGCACTAGCACTGCTATTGACAACCAGACTCATAGATCAGCTTTGGGTAGACGTTCGATCCCAACTCTTGAAAATTGTCTTAAGGCAATGGTCTTTTGTAATGAACAACAAGAACTTTGTGCACTGACACTACCCTACACCTCTTGACCGAAAGACATATGGGGCCAATGAGAAACAACTACTTGAACAATCACTATTATCTGACAACGTGTACGGAACTTGTTCCTAGTTAGCTGTATCTTTTAAGCAACGATAACTGCTGCACTAGAGGTGTCTTTTAAGAGGAAAGTCCACGTGCTCTGGCATCGCCGAAGCCTGTCGCCTGGAAAAAACCCTTTCCCATTTGCCTCCGTAAAATTTACGCAGCAACCTCACATTATTTACACTGTATGTACATTGTCAAGATGCCTAGCCTTAACACAGCCCGCTAATACATCAAAATTCCTGCCACTGACTAAGTCAGTTCCTGCGCATCCCAAATATCAAACATCAATGACTGCAAGTGAGATCATGACTGCCTAGTGTGTCACAGGGCCCAAAACCTCCAGCTTTAAGCCCTCCCAGGGGCCTGTGCTAGCTTCGAGTCCCTGTATATGTGCAGGTAGTTGGCCCTAGGGAGCAGAGGCCAGTGACCGCTCGCAACTCCCCCGCACCCCTTGTCATTCTCCCTTTCCGCCAACACCCCCCGGAGGGTCGAATTACCTTGCCGTCCTGCTGAAGTAATGAAAAAGGAATCCAATTGTCCCACCAGTCATGATCTCACCCCGCTAATTCTAATCACAAAATACGACAAAATACCTCACGTTGGGTGCTTTGATGCTGTAGGGAGAAAATGTTAGCACTATCACCAAAACATCATAAAGCTTTGAAAAAAACACTACGAGGATCAAATAGGTCACAGCAGAACAGAATAAAATAAAATGCAGCAAGGACAATTATATGCCATGTGGGGAGGTGGGTGGGTGTTTGTTTTAAGCTCCTCGTTCTGAGGAGCGCTGTAACCGAGCGGCTTTCAAGAGGCCCGATTGCTGCCTGCTTGCTGCCCGCTCCCCCTTTTTAGCAGGGGGGGGAGCACTGTGTGCGTCATTAGAGTGCGCACACACCGGTAACAATCAAGTACTTCCGGGCCGCGCGGCCGGCACCACCAATCGGGTGTCGCGTGGGGAGGTAGGCCGGGGACCAATGCGCCCCACCCTTCCCCCACTGCCCGAACGCTCGGCTCAGTGAGCCAAGCATATTTGGGACCCTCCTGATAGGTGAGGGCCCCTTCCATTACTCTAAGCTCAGAAACATTACTGTAGTTAATGTGCCTACCTTCACTGTATTCTTTCCACTCAAATACTGTAGAAACATGCCATGACACTGTAGAGCAAAAGTATTCAACTATTTTAGCGATGACTGATAAAGGAGCTGTTTTACATTGTGATAAGTTATCAAAACAGACTGTTAAGTAGCTTTTTGATTTCGTCTTTGAGCCGTATGTTAGGAAGAACTCACTTGCCATCTGGGAGTGCTGCTGCTCATTGCTACCACAGCGCCCCTTTAGCATTACTGCCGTGGAAGGGCTACTTAACCAGGTATATGTAAATAAAAATTAACACTGTAAAAGACACAGAAAACATGTGAGTCATAAAATTCTGAAGCAAAACGTCTGGACTGGGTCAATGGCAAACTCTTTCCATTTAAAAGGTCTGCTAGAAGGGAGACGTTTGATTATTGACAAATGCTGTATTCTTTGTCAAATATCACTTAATTATCATTATGTATACCAGTTATGTATAGAATGAAGTGGAGTGTCCATGCATTTAGCTACCACGTCAGAAGTAGCCTGCATCTTTTTCTTTGACTTTCCCCTTATAAATCAGCAGCATCATTACTATATAGATATGACATCACTGATTTGTTACTCCTATATTTGCCAGAAAGTAGCAGTAAGCTGGACTAGGGAAAATTATACAGTAGTAAAATTTCATTATAACTGAAGGTGATGCTGAGTGTTCTAGGTGTGCCCTCGCTTGCTTGAATGCACCACATGACAAATAAGCAATCTTGCTGCTGGCAAGTGACTTAACTACTCCGACTCGCTAGGGCATGGGGCATATTGTACAAGCAGAAACCAGGTGAGTGGAAGTAAGTGCATTTGTGTATGCGAACGTGATGCAGGAATTTCTTTACGCTGGTAGCCAATCCTGAAACTGCTTTAAACTGAATTTTTTGTCTGGCTGGCAACCATTCTGTAGGCCAAAACGGTAGTAGTTGAAGACTGCCAGGTGAAGGTTCACCCCACTCCTCTGTGGGGCTCTTGAATATTATGGGCTCTGAATGTCTTTGTTATTGTCTGGCTTAACAGCGCAGCTTTCACTAGACAATTATGTGAGCATCACTAGAGAAGGGCATTGACCCCGTCCACATGTTGGGAGCCAGGAGTATGTTTTGATTGGGCAGAAGTTGTGTGCTCCCACAAAAAAGGTGCTTGCCCTCAACATAACTGTGATCATTTTGTTTATTTACCTAGCTGCCTGTGCTTGAACTTTTAGGGGCACACACATCAGGGGTGTGGAATTTTATAAAATATCCACTTGTGCCTGGGGCAGGTTGCTTCTCAAATCTACTTGTCCTGTAAAAAATTGGCCCTTTGGTGCTATGTAGTGCGGCGACAAATTATGGCAGCAATCTTATGTAAGAGTTCTGATAATAGGCTCTCTGAGTATGCCAGGGCTAATACTATAATATGGCTTGAATACTAGCAATTTGAATCCCTACTATAGAAATTCCCTCATTTTGCCACCTTTTTGCAGATCTACATACTGGGGCTGGAGGAAGCATTAAGCAATAGTTCCAGGGTTGGAATGCCTTTGAGTCTGTGCAAACCTACTAGCTTACATGTTTTAAGGAGTTTCAAAGCTCTTCTCTAATATTTTCCCACACTGAGAAAGGTTGAAAATTTACTCCTGGCAAGGGCAGAAGTAGACGTTTTTCCAGGGGTGGGGAAATAAATGGTTGGAGGGAAAGTTAAATTGTAAATGCTCAATAGATTTTCACATGAGCAATTGCTTGTGCTAAAATACAGTTCATATATATTTTCCAGGGGTGCGATTTCCTGGTCTACTTCTGTACATTCTTGTGAATTCATGAAAGCCACTAATTCAAAGACACATACCATGGGTGCACATTTGTGAATTTCTTTTTAGAATTGGGTACCTTATTAGGTCTTTCGTTACCAAAGACATTTTGTTTTTATTAAACTTCTATTTCTCTCTGTATCTATCTATCGGCGGGCTTTACTGTGAGTGATAGCATTCTGCTCTTCCACAAGGAGCATACTGGCACACAAAGTAGTTTTGTTCAATGCCACAAAGTACTGTGGTAATCACTGGAACAACAAAACCAGAGGGGGACCCCCAACAAAGAACATGGAAGGGGACCCCCTCTGGACTCACTCAGGGCTGGTGCTGTCCTGAGGGGGCCCCTTGCAGCTCACCCCATCTCCCACACCTCAGGAGCTGTGGGGGCCCTTTGTTACACCAATGGTGCAACGTGTGCTTTTTGAACAAAAAACATGTTTTTGCTTTTTACAAGTGTTTGTTACAATGGTGAGGACCTGGCAGCTCACACTAAAATAAAGTGTTGCAAAAGCCATGTCAAAACAAGATGCGCATTGACAAAACCATAAGACTTGCAACAAGTGTTGGATCGGTTGGCTTTGCCCGTGCTTGTTTGTTTTCATGTTTCACATAATCTTGTTGAAAATGGTTACACTGATTTTCCATTAAGAATATTTTCTGGAAAATACTAGCATGCATCAACACATTTTACTTAATGATGCTTCAAAAAAATAGTACCTAAAGTTTCACAGTAGCAAAACGTTTTTTTTTTTCCTACTTGCATTTTTTTCAGAACACTTTATTTTGAAAGCAAAGAATCTTCACTCTTGCTTACAAGCTTTTGCAAACATTTGGATCTAATCAGAGAGCAGTCTGGGAGCATTGTACTTAGCGTCATATTGTTAATTTTGTCAAACATGTGTACACTTTTTTTTTTTTTACTGGAACCACTGTCAGTAGTGCAGTGCAACCTTGAACATTTATTTAGAGGGCTCACCTTAATAATACAGGCTTTTTATTAATGAACCATAAATACAAGTTCGAACAGCATTAACATATAGGCACATATATTACCTCACTAAAAACAGTTCCCTTTCCTGTAAATTGGCAACCAAAGGGTTTGTGCTACAGGAGGGTTGGGCCTACATGTCCCAAGGACAAAGTAAACATAAAAAAACTTGTTGCCCTTGCTCCCAAACAATATGTCCTGGGAGTCAGGCTGTATGAATACCACACCCCTGCACATGCTGATGGAATGCAATTGAAGTGTATTGAACAACTAGATAATTTATAGTGTTTTTCTCTGGCAGCAGTACAGATCGGAGGAGGGCAGTCATTAACCTACCTGGATGTTTAGGTCTGTCTTGAAAGTACAACTGTCATCTGACCTTTTAAGCTACACCAATACTGCTGAACAAGTCTTTGCTTTCACACAAATACATATTATTTTCCATAGAACTTAGTTGTAATGAGTCACATTACAATACAACATTCCTTTAAAGTTATACATGTTGACATTGCCAGGGCGTGTTTTTTTGTATGTTCCTACATGCTAGTGTGTAACACTATACAGACTTTCAAATAATAGCTTTTGCTTTGCCAAGTGGCCTTAAAGGGGGCGGGGGGGAGGGGGGTTGATGAAGTAATCCGTTTAGTGACTGTGTTAGGTTTAGAACGCTGGGAGTGTTTTTTTGGTTTCAGATATGTGCGTTTCTTTGGGATGATGTCCTTTGTAATTTTATGCAGGATTAAAAGGCCATGATCAATAGACATTTCATGATTTTCTTACATTAAAAGCGCCTAGAGGTTTAGCTGTGTTTCTGCAGAGCTGGTTCTGGCCTCACCTTGATCATATCTCCACAACCACTTACCCAAACTCCTACAACCAGTGAAACCAGGAGCAAGTCTGTTACTGGATTGTTGCTCTTCAATTGAAACTGAAGGATATTAAGCGATTTTATTTAGTAGTATTGTTTCAAGAGAGAAAGGCCAATACATGCACATCTAACTTTATCACGTCCTCTGCTGTAACTGTGATTCCCGCTTTTGTGCATGTGTGGCATTGAGCCTTTGGAGCGCTCATACCACACGTCTCTGAAAATGTAAATGTTGCACCTGGCTGTGCTGAGACTGTTTAATCCTTCCTTTGTTTTCTTTAAAGCGAAAACATGCCATGCTGGTGGCGTTACTTCAAACGGTCTTCCGTTTAAAGTGATTCCTTTGTCCTCACTTAAAACATACTGTGCTTTTTGTGTGCTCACCGCTGCTGTGGGCAGATCAGTACCTGCAGTGTGGAAGTGATGTGCGGTATAAAAAGAAGGGTAATTGAGGATTGAGTACTTAAGTGTTCCAAACAAGGTCAGCGTGGTCGCAAATGTTTTTTTTGTCGCTTTTTAAAAATAAATATAAAATAAAAGAAATCGAAGTGTTTCCTTCATCAAGAAAGTTGTATATGGGAATTTTGAACAACATGTTCGTTCTGTAAAAGGTACATTGTGACCTCTGGGTGCAAACCAGCACTCCTGCACAAGCTTTATATACATTTCTATGTATGTTGCCTGTAGTTAATGTTAATCTTGCACCTGATGTAGTTTACTGGTTAATCTCCCCCCACCCCCAATCACCTATTTGCCAACTTTCGTTTATATTTGGGGGAAAAACTTACCTGTGAATGCAGTCTCATAAATTAGAGCAGATTGCGTGTTAGGATGTGGGTCATGTAATCTTTTCTTTAAAGCTAAGGATGCCGTCCGCACTGAAACAATTTTGGGAGAAGTAGATCTGAAAGGTTATACTCAAATGGGTTCCTCCTCCCAGGTATACGGTAATCCAGTGCTAGGAAGCAGCCTTTCTGCTTTCTCACATTTTCCCGGTTCAGTCTTTACTACGTGCAGGCTTTAACATAGGTCATGATGTTGAGTAAGTGTAACATTCAAACCAGATTAGTCTTGGTTTCTCACTATTATTTGCATCAACCATTCACATCATGGCTTTAGTTATGGCCTTTCTTGGCCAGTGTCTTCCCTTTAGACATGAAAGATATTATTATTAGAAGAGCCTAGGAAACCTTTAAGGGCTTTCACTTTCCTTATTAGCCTTGGATTATTGTACTTTTTCAGGTCAAAACATTGGCGCTAGCTATCAGTTCCTTTGAGCACATACTGTTAGTTTAGCAGTCCATATATGCAGAGAAATGTGAGTGACATTGTTAGTTTTCTATGGATACATTGTGTGCAGAGCAAAATCTTGTATTCAGGGCACGGATTAGATCTATTAAATTTCATCAACCATTGCATGCCCTGAATCTTGTCTCAAACATAATTCAGCAGTATGAGCGGTTTGAATAGCGGTGGAATTGCAAATTGGTTAGGCAGGTCATAATTTTAGGTAGTACACTGTCGCTCAAAGACTAAGATGTCTATTTGGTGCAAAGAAGCTATCTGCAGCAGCCTGGACCTTCGTTGGACTCCTCAAACTACTTGTCAGCGGCACTGGAAGTAGTGGTTGGTCTCTGGTCCTGACCACTATACCTGTTGTGATATCTTAACACTCCCATCTAGTTAAGTGGACTTCCATGTCTGGCTCAACAAGTGAGCAAGACTGAAAAGAGCTGGTGTGAAGGATACTGTATAATGTGTGGCTGGCTTTGTCTGGCCACTGGTGGGGATAGAGAAGGGTACGAGAACCTACCCCCTTGGGAGATGTTTCCTCAGGGTATATTCCTCTGAATTCATGGGTATTTGACAAAGATACAAAGCTGGCCTTGTGTGATGCTTGACCAGAACACACTGACACTCTGTAAGGAGCTAAATGGGGAAACATTTTCTAGTTTTTCAGGAGAACCGGTGAAGGGAATGGTCTGCCGCCCGCAAGTAAGAGGCTCTGTGTAATGTTCCTTTTGGAAATTTTCCCTCTCCATATTGCTTCTGATGGGACCAAGGATTAGGAGTGGCATTAGTGAAGCCTTACACAGCGGTTGTGCTGGTTAATTTCCAGGTGCTACGGAGCCTCAGGTAATTTTAAACAAATTACCACTTGCTTCTTAACAAATTATTTGTTTAAAAACAAATCAAAGAAAAATAATTTGCAAAATGGCACTTTGTTACTGTTGTCAAGTAATTTATCCTCAATTAAATTAGATAATGTCTTATTTAATTGTTGAATGTGCTACTAATAAAACCTTGTCCTGCAGTATTGTAGTGATCTGTAGATATGCTATAAACAAGAATTTTTCCACAGATTTCTAAGAATTCTACTTTTAGTTATCAGAATTAAGAAAGCACGCTGCTATTTTAGGTGATTTTAACATTAGACTTGATGAAGATCCTGCTCTAGCCACAGAGTTTTTATGTTTTAGTAGCCTTGGTCTTTGCTCAGCACACTGAATGACTTACCCTTGTTGCTGGCTATCATCTGTACTGAATTTTAGAGTTAAATGTTTTCCCTATCATTCAGTCCATTACACCTCTCACATGCACAGACTGTGTGTTGATATCATTTTCAATACGCATTCCTGGGTTTTCTTCTATTAAACCTCAATTGAGCAAGCAGGCCAAAACTATATAGGGATATGAAATTAATCAGGGTTGACATAGTCATGTATTATTAAGCTCTAGTCTAGAAATAATATTATATAATTTCCACTTCATATATTGATTACCTTTAAATGCATTAGTGACAGTTAAAATGAATACAACCTGACCAAGAAGGGATTATCATTTTTAGCTTGCTAGTGAATTGTAGGTATTTAAAAAGAGAGGTACTCAACTTGAAAGGTGATGACTCAAGGCCAAATTGGATGAGGTCAATCTGCAAAACACATTATCCTCAACCTACAGACGTGATTTTGGTAGTCCAGCAAAATGCTGTAAAGAGTCTATTGCTGGAGTTAAGATCTTGGTCCAAGAAATTTTAAAGATGTATAAAGAATTGAGTAGGCCTCCATCTACAAGTACTTCTTCAGATATGAACTCTTATAGTTTCTGTGATGAAGTAAATTTGTATTTCCAGCTGAACATTAATCAGTTAAATATTAATGGTACTAAAAAATGGCTTAGCAATAAACAATAAACTTGGTTTCCATTAAATCAAATATTATTACTTTGCGTGTTTAGAGGTTTGAAATTTTTGTATTAATTTCCCCAAAGGGCATTGAACTACTTGTTGGTGGAATTACTTGATCTGGCCAAGGAGATGATGTGGTCTTAATCTTGATTAAGGATATTGTTTTGCTCAAGACATAACAAATGTGGTTAATGTTTTTTTACAGCGGTTGTTGGAATGCACTATAGTGACATCTATTGTAAAGAACACCCAGCTTAGAGCCTAAGGTTCCAGTGAATGATAAATCACCCCCTTCTTCTTAACTAGAATAATTGAGATAGTAACTGCAGAGCAAGTACAGAATTAACTTTATTCTCATTCCTTTTGTCTAAATTTGTTGGGCTTAGGTCCTCTAAGGACAGAATGTACAGTGTTTAATATTAGAGAACACATGCTTCATCTCTATCATTGGGGGTATTTAACAGCTTTAATTATTTTAGATTTGTCTGCATCATTCAATTCTTTGAACCATGGGCTGTTTGATAAGAGGTTGGAGTTAGTGGTTGGGGTGAGAGTCAGCACCCTGGATTGATTGGCAGCATATTGATAGAAAAGATCCCAGTGTGTGTCTACTTAGGTCAATTTAGATCTACACTGCAACTCTAACTTGTAGTGTTCCCTGGGTTTTGTCTTTTTCTTCCTACTACTCAGTATTTGTATTATTCTCCTTGCACACCAGATTAAGGTCAATAGTGAAAAATTAATAAGGAATCATTTGTTGCTGAAAATTTTGATTTTCATTAAAGTTATGTTTTGTAAACTGAAATAAAATATGGGAAAATATAAAGATATGGAAACTAATTTTCCCATTTGTTTTTTTGGCAGTAAAAAACCTGTGTGCATAGCCAAAAGATGTCAATAGCAGGGACTGGCAGCCCTTGTTGGAAGCCAGCAGCAGGTTGCCATCCCGTGGAAGGCTTGAAGTAGTGTAACCCCTGCTGTATAAGTCCACAGGCCGTGCAGTGCGGAGTTGTGAGCTCACAGCAGATGAGGTGCCTACCCTGCCTTACACACAGACTCTGTGCTCAATCTGGGTAATATGCTGGCCCTGCGCCCAAAGGCCAAATGCAGCAGGGATTTTCAGCTCAAAGTGGATTGGATCCTGCAGCTAAACCCTGCTGCATATAGCTGAACCGTTTGGTACGACAAACTCGGCTACAGGACATGGCTGTAGGCAAGGACCCCCTGTATATGATAAAGTTGATTTAAAAAAAAAAAAAAAAAAAAAAAATAATTGAAGTCAGTGGTCCTGACTCAAACTTGTGTAACCACTGAACTTTGCCAGTTATGGTTAGCAACGCACACAAAGCACACTGTAATTCATGCCACCCACCATGGTGAAGCACTGGAACAGATGATGACTATATAGAGAAAGGCATGGCTTGTGGTGTAAGTTATGGCTGTGTTGACTGAGTGTGTGTTTGTTAGTTATGACAGACTTCTCCTTGAAAATGTTTTTTTTTTGTTTCATTAATAGGTTCGGCGCCATTCAACAGACTTGCACTAAAGTTTCCAGAAAAATCAATTTGGGTTGACAAACTTCATTAGTATCTGTTAAGGGGAGAGCCAAAGGAAGGTCAAAAGTAACTTTCCCCATTTTTACTCCCTTTCGATTGTTAGCTGTCATCCTCAGAAAAAGGCCCACTGGAATGGAAATCCCATAACTTGCATACAAAATGGAATAGTTGTGACCTCCCAATATTTATATCAGTGAGTAACAGTATCTAAACGCACGACCTCATTAAATCATAATACACTCAAGCTAAAAGAAAATACTTCATAATGTTAATAGAATATGCAATCTGACCCGTAAGATAATTTATGACTATATAATTGCATTCATTGCATCAGAGGTGCGGTCATAGGCATTACATTTGGTGTGTGATTTGTGATTTGAATGACTATTGTTCGTTGTAACCATACTTTCGCTTTAACTGTGATTTTACATGTAAATGTATATTTTTGCCATTTATGCAAATAATGTTAAAATAATTTGAAGTTCAGAATTCAGTGTTTTATTTATCAATCAAGAAGTTCAAAATAATTCCACATGTTCTGTATATTGCAGTCAATTCAGCAAAACGTTTTTCACGATCCCTTTGATCAATTTATCAGGACTTCATGAAGATAGCAAGCACAGAAATAATGAGCAGTGGCTTGAATATCTTTAAAATGTGCGATCCTCTGTATGGCTGATAGGCCTTCTGAGTAAATAGATGACTTGTAGGGCCACATAGTAAGGCTCCCGAGTAGTAAAGGTATGTATAAGCGTACTTTCATTGGAGATATCAAATGCATAGTACCTCCTAGTCTCTGATTTGGTTATCTACACATATGGCATGGACCTGCCCCAGAAACAAGTAATTAGGTAGAAAGATAGGAGCATTTTCTGTAATGAGTGTTGGAGTTTGAGTGGACCTTCCAGCAAAGAGGACAGTATTCGGGATATGGGGAGAAAAGAACAAACCTAGGTATCCTCTGATGCTCTTGGCACTTGAGATGATGGAGGTATACAGAATCATAGAGCAGACATGAGGAAATCAGTTTTCCTTAGATGGTAAAATCCGCTGTTGGGTCATAGATGTCTGAATGGCTATAGACAGAGTGATTTGGGAAAATGTGGGGTCGGAAAAGCTTTCAGGATCCTAGCAGAATTGTTTTTAGGCATTTTTGAATTCTCTGTAGACTTGTTTGTCACCCGCCTCTTATACTTGGCATACCATAGGGACCCTGAGCAAGCCTGAGCTTGCAGGACAACATGTTAAGCGTATTTGTTTGATTATGCATGTGTCTACGTGTACTGAAAGGGTCTGGTTCTGTCTGATGCTTTACCTTACACTTTAGTCCGATGCAATGGTAAGGTTAATGAGATGTCTGTGAAATGAGTATCTGCAAATTATTTGTTCTGTCATACTTTAAATAAAAGTGGAAGTGTGTTTTGTGGTGTTTTAGACACAAGGTATAATGCTTAAAAATCTCTCTCTTTTGTGGACACACGTTTTTGTACTTTGAACTTCGTTTTTTAGACATTCAGACCTATAACAATACTAGGAATTCTACATTTGACTATTTAAGCCAACTGTGTCTTCGATGTAGTTTCCAGACTTTGATTTCCGAGAGATGACTGCGTTTTGTGGTGCTGTGCGTAACAGAAGGCACCATGTGTTTTGCCGTACAATCCTCCTAAGAAGCATAGCACTAAGTAGCAGCAGACAGGTAGGACCTTGCATTTCCTCTGAGATAGTTGGCAGTTCATGGGATCTTTGTTCGCCCCAGTCCGCACTCTGTTCAGCCTCTTAGAAAATGAAGGATCTTGTGAAGCACTGCAACCCCAGGCTAGTCTTCTTTTCTGTGACACAGTTTATATGAATATTGTTGGTTTATTTACATGTTCAGAGAACAGGTTTCCTGTTTTCCAGTTGCAAAATTTAGTTGAAGTGAAAATGATTGTTCGATGGCATCTGTCGCTGTAGATACGCATGTTCTGCAATAGCTCGCCATCTGGTGTTGGGCCGGAGTGTTACAAGTTGTTTTTCTTCGAAGAAGTCTTTTGAGTCACGGGACCGAGTGACTCCTCCTTTTGTCTCCATTGCGCATGGGCGTCGACTCCATCTTCGATTGTTTTTTTTCCGCCATCGGGTTCGGACGTGTTCCTGTCGCTCCGAGTTTCGGAACGGAAAATTAGCTAATTTCGGAAGATTTTCGTCGGTATTGTTGCGTTCGGGATCGGCGTACTTAGATTCCACACCGCATCGAAGATCGAAGAGCTCCGGTGCCCTTCGGGGTAGTTTTTCGATCCCCCGTCGGGGCCTGGTCGGCCCGACCGCGTGCTGAAGAACGCCGATGGAACGGACCCCGTTCCGTTTCTGCCCCAAATGCCACAATAAATACCCCTACACAGACCAACACTTGGTCTGCAACCTGTGCCTGTCACCTGAGCACAGCGAAGACACCTGCGAGGCCTGTCGTGCGTTCCGGTCCCGAAAAACACTCCGAGACCGTCGAGCCAGAAGACTTCAGATGGCGTCCGCACCGACAGCCCAACGGGAGTTCGAGGAACAGGAAGAGGAAGGTACCTTCTCGATCCAAGACTCAGACTCCGAAGGATTCGACGATACACAAACCGTGAGTAAGACGTCGAAAACCACACAGAGAAACATTTACAAGGCCCAGGGGACGCCACTGCCATCCGGCCATGGCTCCACCCATAAATTCGGTGACCGACCGTCGGCACCGAAAAAGGCCCAAACAGTGCCGAGGTCGTCCGACTCCGGTCGAGACACCGGCACGCAGCCTTCTCGGGACCGAGAAAGTGCTGGAGACAAGCCTCGACACCGAGATGCCGGTGTGGACACGGCTCGACGCCGAGACAGCGGCACCGAAGCAGATCGACGCCGAGAGGTTTCGGCCCCGAAAAAGAAAAAAGTCACCTCGGAGCCGAAAAAACACGCAGACAGGGTTTCGATGCCGAAACAAACTGCAAGCGACCCAGCTTCAGGCTCTTATACAGAAGAGCACTCGCTAACCTCCCAAATGCAAAAGCATAGGTTTGAGGAAGAGCTACAAGCAACTAATGTGGACCATACGCAAAAGCGTATCTTCATACAGCAGGGGACAGGAAAAATAAGCACCCTTCCCCCCATTAGGAGAAAGAGAAGGTTGGAGTTCCAGACTGAACAGACACCACAACCAAAAGTGGTGAAAAGAGTTACCCCACCACCCTCTCCTCCGCCCGTGATTAACGTCTCACCAGCACAAACTCCATCACACTCCCCAGCTCACACCACCATGAGCCAGGGTGACCAAGATCAGGACGCATGGGACCTATACGACGCCCCAGTGTCAGATAACAGTCCGGAGGCATACCCTACAAAGCCATCTCCACCAGAAGACAGCACCGCGTATTCTCAAGTGGTGGCTAGAGCAGCACAATTTCACAACGTAAGCCTCCACTCAGAACAGGTCGAGGATGATTTTTTATTCAACACACTCTCCTCCACCCACAGCTCATACCAAAGCCTGCCTATGCTCCCTGGTATGCTCCGGCACGCAAAAGACATCTTTAAGGAGCCGGTCAAAAGTAGGGCAATCACACCAAGGGTGGAAAAAAAGTATAAGGCGCCTCCTACAGACCCGGTTTTCATCACTACACAGCTGCCACCAGACTCTGTCGTTGTAGGAGCAGCTAGGAAAAGGGCCAACTCTCACACATCTGGAGATGCACCACCCCCAGATAAAGAAAGCCGCAAGTTCGATGCAGCTGGTAAAAGAGTCGCAGCACAAGCTGCAAACCAGTGGCGCATCGCAAACTCCCAGGCACTACTTGCGCGCTATGACAGAGCCCACTGGGACGAGATGCAACATCTCATTGAACATCTGCCCAAGGACTTACAAAATAGGGCAAAACAAGTGGTTGAGGAGGGACAGACCATTTCCAACAACCAGATCCGCTCCTCCATGGACGCTGCAGATACAGCTGCACGGACAATTAATACATCTGTAACTATCAGAAGGCATGCATGGCTCCGAACGTCTGGATTTAAACCAGAAATTCAACAAGCAGTTCTCAATATGCCTTTTAATGAAAATGAACTGTTCGGTCCAGAAGTGGACACAGCGATTGAGAAACTCAAAAAAGATCCGGACACTGCCAAAGCCATGGGCGCGCTCTACTCCCCGCAGAGCAGAGGGAATTACAGCACATTCCGTAAAACGCCCTTTCGAGGGGGGTTTCGGGGTCAAAGCACACAAGCCAGCACCTCACAAGCAACACCGTCCAGTTACCAGGGACAGTATAGAGGAGGTTTTCGGGGACAATATAGAGGAGGGCAATTCCCTAGAAACAGAGGAAGATTTCAGAGCCCCAAAACCCCTACTACTAAACAGTGACTCACATGTCACTCACCCCCTCCACACAACACCAGTGGGGGGAAGAATAGGTCATTATTACAAAGCATGGGAGGAAATCACTACAGACACTTGGGTTCTAGCAATTATCCAACATGGTTATTGCATAGAATTTCTACAATTCCCTCCAAACATACCACCAAAAGCACAAAATTTAACAACACACCATTCCAATCTCCTGGAGATAGAAGTGCAGGCACTATTGCAAAAGAATGCAATCGAATTAGTGCCAAACACACAAATAAACACAGGAGTTTACTCACTGTACTTTCTGATACCAAAGAAGGACAAAACGCTGAGACCAATCCTAGACCTCAGAGTAGTGAACACTTTCATCAAATCAGACCACTTCCACATGGTCACACTACAAGAAGTATTGCCATTGCTAAAACTACACGACTACATGGCAACTTTAGACCTCAAGGATGCTTATTTCCATATACCAATACACCCATCGCACAGGAAATACCTAAGGTTTGTATTCAAAGGAATACATTACCAATTCAAGGTACTGCCTTTCGGATTAACAACCGCACCAAGAGTCTTTACCAAATGTCTAGCGGTAGTCGCTGCACACATAAGAAGGCAGCAAATACATGTGTTCCCATATTTGGACGACTGGCTAATCAAGGCCCATTCGTTCATAGAGTGCTCAAATCACACAAATCAGATCATACAAACCCTCTTCAAACTCGGGTTCACCGTCAACTTTACAAAATCCAACATTCTGCCGCGCAAGGTACAACAATACCTAGGAGCCATAATAGACACATCAAAGGGAGTAGCCACTCCAAGTCCACAAAGAATTCTAAATTTCAACACCATCATACAACGCATGTATCCAACACAAAAGATACAAGCAAAGATGGTATTACAACTCCTAGGCATGATGTCTTCATGCATAGCCATTGTCCCAAACGCAAGACTGCACATGAGGCCCTTACAACAATGCCTAGCATCACAGTGGTCTCAAGCACAGGGTCACCTTCTAGATCTGGTGTTAATAGACCGCCAAACTTACCTCTCGCTTCTGTGGTGGAACAACATAAATTTAAACAAGGGGCGGCCTTTCCAAGACCCAGTGCCACAATACGTAATAACAACAGATGCTTCCATGACAGGGTGGGGAGCACACCTCGATCAACACAGCATACAAGGACAATGGAACGTACATCAAACAAAACTGCATATCAATCACCTAGAACTTCTAGCAGTTTTTCAAGCACTAAAAGCTTTCCAACCAATAATAGTTCACAAATACATTCTCGTCAAAACAGACAACATGACAACAATGTATTATCTAAACAAGCAGGGGGGGACGCACTCCACGCAGTTAAGCCTGCTAGCACAAAACATTTGGCGTTGGGCAATTCACAACCAAATTCGCCTAATAGCACAATTTATACCAGGGATCCAAAATCAACTCGCAGACAATCTCTCTCGAGATCACCAACAGGTCCACGAATGGGAAATTCACCCCCAAATTCTGAACACTTATTTCAAACTCTGGGGAACACCTCAGATAGACTTGTTTGCGACAAGGGAGAACGCAAAATGCCAAAACTTCGCATCCAGATACCCACACGAACAATCCCAAGGCAATGCCCTATGGATGAACTGGTCAGGGATATTTGCTTACGCTTTTCCTCCTCTCCCTCTCCTTCCTTACCTGGTAAACAAACTCAGTCAAAGCAAACTCAAACTCATATTGATAGCACCAACTTGGGCAAGGCAACCCTGGTACACAACGCTGCTAGACCTATCAGTGGTACCCTGCATCAAATTGCCCAACAGGCCAGATCTGTTGACACAGCACAACCAAAAGATCAGACACCCAGATCCAGCATCGCTGAATCTAGCAATCTGGCTCCTGAAATCCTAAAATTCGGGCACTTACAACTTACCCAAGAATGTATGGAAGTCATAAAACAAGCCAGAAGGCCATCCACCAGGCACTGCTATGCAAGTAAATGGAAGAGGTTTGTTTGCTACTGCCATATTAATCAAATACAACCATTACACACAACTCCAGAACATGTAGTGGGTTACTTGCTTCACTTACAAAAATCTAACCTAGCTTTCTCTTCCATTAAAATACACCTTGCAGCAATATCTGCATACCTGCAGACTACCTATTCAACTTCCCTATATAAGATACCAGTCATTAAAGCATTCATGGAGGGCCTTAGGAGAATTATACCACCAAGAACACCACCTGTTCCTTCATGGAACCTAAATGTTGTCCTAACTAGACTTATGGGTCCACCTTTTGAACCCATGCACTCCTGCGACATACAGTTCCTAACCTGGAAGGTGGCATTTCTCATCGCCATTACTTCCCTAAGAAGAGTAAGCGAGATTCAGGCATTTACAATACAGGAACCTTTTATACAACTACACAAAAATAAAGTCGTCCTAAGGACCAATCCTAAATTTTTGCCAAAGGTAATTCCACGTTCCATTTAAATCAAACAGTGGAACTTCCAGTGTTTTTTCCACAGCCAGATACCGTAGCTGAAAGGGCACTACATACATTAGATGTCAAAAGAGCATTGATGTATTACATTGACAGAACAAAAACCATCAGAAAGACTAAACAACTATTTATTGCATTTCAAAAACCTCATGCAGGAAACCCAATATCAAAACAAGGTATAGCCAGATGGATAGTTAAATGCATCCAAATCTGCTACCTTAAAGCTAAACGACAGCTGCCCATTACACCAAGGGCACACTCAACCAGAAAGAAAGGTGCTACCATGGCCTTTCTAGGAAACATCCCAATGCAAGAAATATGTAAGGCAGCCACATGGTCTACGCCTCACACATTCACCAAGCACTACTGTGTAGACGTGTTATCCGCACAACAAGCCTCAGTAGGTCAAGCCGTATTAAGAACATTATTTCAGACTACTTCCACTCCTACAGGCTGATCCACCGCTTTTGGGGAAATAACTGCTTACTAGTCTATGCAGAACATGCGTATCTACAGCGACAGATGCCATCGAACTGAAAATGTCACTTACCCAGTGTACATCTGTTCGTGGCATCAGTCGCAGTAGATTCGCATGTGCCCACCCGCCTCCCCGGGAGCCTGTAGCAGTTTGGAAGTTACCTTCAATTATTTATATATGTATCATCTCAACCTTAAATAGGTGCATTCTTAGTCACTCCATTGCATGGGCACTATTACTACAATTCAACTCCTACCTCACCCTCTGCGGGGAAAAACAATCGAAGATGGAGTCGACGCCCATGCGCAATGGAGACAAAAGGAGGAGTCACTCGGTCCCGTGACTCAAAAGACTTCTTCGAAGAAAAACAACTTGTAACACTCCGGCCCAACACCAGATGGCGAGCTATTGCAGAACATGCGAATCTACTGCGACTGATGCCACGAACAGATGTACACTGGGTAAGTGACATTTTCATTATGGCAGCATTTAGCGTTTTATGTTTTCTTTCAAAGTATTTTAGTGGAAAATGTCAGTAGACTTAAGTATGATCCTGCTTAAAGTTTTAGTTCAACCCTATACCTAATTTAACTGACCAACAAACTACAACTGTTCCTATGAAATACCGTATGCTATGTTTCCTTCAAAATTGCAGCTGATTACCTGTAATCTTATTTACAGTAATTTATGACGGAGTTCGCATAGCTTCAGTATTAAAGATTGTGCAACAACTTAAATCTCCCTCTCTATCTTCATTTTGTTTGCTATACACGAGTACCCTTACTACGTCTTCCTAGAATATAAACAACTGAGCTCTTTGATTTGCATTTTTTTCTGGCAGGATATCTAGCAAAGTGTGTATTTTATTTGGAGATGTTTTCGTGAACTGCATGTTACAGATTCGAATTTTGGGTAGTTCCCTTCTGGGGTTTGGCAGATTTATCACCTTTGAGATGAATCATACCAACTATTGATTGTTTTTATGTAGCATTTGTATGTCTTGCAACTGAACCTTTTTGCCTCTGTACGAACTCCGTAGCAGTATGACGTAATTGCTAGAATAGAAGGTAGTGAAAGCTTATGTTAGCATGTTGGGAGGTGGGTGGAGAGAGGAAGCGAAAGGGCATATGCAGGACGTCAGGTGCCTATATTAATTGTTTAATAGGTTTCCTAGATTGACAGGAAGGGGTTCTTCAAGTCCTTCTTTTCTACTGCTGTTGCTAATACTAGTGTATCCGTGAATTGGTAGAATAGTGATCATTTCCATAGGATTGCTTTCTCCATTTTGATGGCTATAATGCCCAGTTCCTTTGCTTTTCCTCTCCCGGAGATGTACGATTCAGTACGAAGAGTCTTCCCTGTTGCACCCTTTCTTTCTTTGGCTTCTTTCTCCAGAACGAAAGGCCATTTTTCTTCTAACCCTGAACAATTGATTACCAAAGGGTACCTGGTTTATCCCTTTTGTGATTATAACCTTGTCTCTGCTCTAGTTACACAACTCTTGCAAGCTTGTACAACCAGAAATGGACTTGATAGGCTAAGTTAGGCCGATTAATCCACGTCTCGGAAACTGTTTTTTACCCCTACCAACTCTCAATCACTGGGTGTCTAATAGAGTTTTCTATGCCACGGTAAACTGCCTTCTCTGCTGGTGATATTCAGCTTTATGACTTAGCGCTGCTGTCCACCTTGACCATCTGAAATGCCCTTACATGGGATTTGGGTCATGCCATCCAGTTTAACACTAATATATTTCTTTGGTTGAGATGCATAGGGTCTGCACAGTTGATCCTTACCATTTCTTGATTGAGCAGGAGGAATTATAAACAGTGATTTTTATTTCAGCTGATAAGGTATTAATGTAAGTGCATGCTTATTGTTGAGAAGCCTGCCTCTGTTCGAATCCTGGCTATCACCCTTACGGGATTGGTTTTTCAGTTTCATTGAGATGATTGATTAGAGCTATTGTTAATACCAATGAAAATTCCGTCTTCACTGTGTGCGAAATTAAGACATTTTTATTATTTTTAATTGGTTAGATATGGTAGAAATAGATTTCCTCGGAATTGCGCTTACAAATATTGAATATTGGTACATTACTCCCCTTTTTTTAGAGATTTGGTGATCTATATTTTATGCATCAGTGTGTGTTTATTTATAAACTACCTGACTCCCTTGCTTCCACTTGATGTCAAAAAAATAATTGTATGTTTTCCAATCCAGCATTAGTAGTGTAATGATATTTCAAATGACAAACAAATGTATTGGAGAGGTGTACTGTTAAATTTTAGAAAAGAGGTACATCTCATACAGCGTGTCTTCTCTGCTTGCCCACGTGATTTTTTTTTTTTGTATTTTTTTTTTTAATATTAACCTGTGGAGGGTATGGACTTCAAGGTTGATCACATTTGCATAGCACACACTCTTTCACGTTTTTGTCGTAGAATTCCATAAGAATGAATTAAAACCAATTTTAAAAAGGAAATATACGTGCCTTATTTTACAAGGAAGGTAGTTCTTGGAGGTAAGTTGAACAACTTTTTAATAGTCTCCGAGAAATGAGGTCTGACTTGGCTCTAGAAGTAAAACAAAAAAAAATGCAACTCTGTGTGCATGTGCCCTCAAAAGGGTAAGTTGCTCATCTCTTGTTGTATTTTTGTCTTCTCTGCCGTGTTCTAAATCTATTTGCTAAGCACGGCACCCAGTATTCAGTGTTTGATCTTGCAGTGTGTAACTCTTCTGAGCAAAGACTGTGAACTTGATCCTCCTATCGGACCAGTAAAGCATTAGCCACTGAGAGCTAATTACAGTACTTTTTTAGGTTGAGCGCGCAAGCGCTTTGACCTGTTGAAAGTATTGTGGGCTTTTAACCACGCCCACCTCATGCCATCACTTTGACTCGTTTGTGGGCTTGCCTTTCAAAAACCACTTGATGTCATTGGTAAATGATTTACATTTGTCCCGCATCTAGGCTGTTTTTGTCAAGCCTTGCAGGCTGCCCCTGGTTCACGATTGCTGATATACTTCAGCTTGAGCAAACTATTTTTTTTTTGTCTCTCCCCATTGTGCTGCATGGCGGCCATGGCGCTCACAGTGCAAACAGGCACAACAGTGGGAACTCTGCAGTATTGGAGCATTGGTCACATTGTTAACAGTTACCTAATCAGAGTAATTTCTTGTGCCTCTCCCCTTAAAAACACTGGAAATTGGTAAATGCTTTACATAAAAAAGAATTCCTCAAAGCAAACGCGGCTCTCCCGGCACAGCGGGAGAGCCGACCCTACAATATTCACTACAATCAGGAAAAGTTGCCCCATAATGTTTTGCAAGCGGTCTTTTTCACAACATTTTTGCCCATAGCTCAGCTTGTGGTGGTCCTAGGACAATGGGACCACCACCAAAACGTTCAACATGACATGCTCCTTCTGTCTAGGTCATTTTTGGGCCCCCACATTAAGTTAGTGGGGACCCCAAAATATTAACCTCTCTCACCATTCAGTCCAGTTATAAGCATTTTATGGCTGGAGCTTTTGTTTTCCATTTGGGAATAGGTTGTGTTTTAAAGGCCTTGTTTTTAATATAATTGCTACAGGCCTGCTATCCCTGAAAATATGCAATGTACTATGTCCTCTAGGGTATACATATATGGTTACTCTGCAATATTTATTGGCATTTTCTTTGTGTGGTAATGCTGTCAGGAGCTAACTATATAGTTACATGACCATATTTCTTACAAATGCTATTTTCATTGTGGCGTTCTCTAGGGACTGTTCTAAGCATTACAGTCATATCAACATATTAAAATATTTGTTGCACGGAAACTTGCCCCTTAATGCTTTGCAGGGCATTACTTTTACTAAACATTTTTATCATAACTCAGCTTGTGGTGGTCCTAGGACAATGGGACCACCTTTAAAACATTGCCCACTGTGCTCTTTCTGTCTACATCTCTGGGTCCCCACACTATGTTAGTGGGGATTCCAAAATAGTAACTGCTCCCACCATTCAATGTCTTTTAAGCTTTCTCATGGCTAGAACTTTTGTTTTATAGCTAAGATAACTTTTGTTTTAAATGCATTGTTTGTAATTTCATTGCAGTAAGACTGCTAATTTTGAAAATGCCCTGTAGGGACTAAGTTTATGGTTACACTAAATTACTTTCTCCTGTTGTTAATAGGGTTATGCCCCCTGGGGGTTAACAGTATGGTTACATGATAATGTTTCTTACCAATGATATGTTTGTTATGGTGCCCTCTAGTGGCTGTTTTGAGCATTACAGTCTAATGACAAAAGTTTTTTTCTGATACAGGCTTAAATTATAATTGTATATGTTTTAATAATCTCTCCTTATTACAATTATGACCATAATTCAGGCCAATTTAACATCCTTACTACACTATGGCCAGATTTACAAGGCCCTAGCACCTCTTAACGCCACACTAACGTAATTTTTTTATGCTAATGTGGCGTTAAGAAGGCCATTCTCCGTTGTCATATTTACAAAGTGGCAGAATGCTAGCACTGCCCCACTTTGTAACTCCTTGCACCACATTATACCTTTGCCAGGTATAGTATATGCAAGGGGGCATTCCCACACAGGGAGGCCGCAAAAAATGGCGCAGTGAAATCATTTTTTCTGGCATTTTTTACCGCCTGCTCAAGGCAGGCGTTAAAGTGACTGTCCCATACTAGCCTTTGGACCTCCCTAGTGCGAAGCGCCACAACAGCATCATAACTTATTACACTATTATGGAAATGAGCGCCATAGTGCACCATATTGTAAATACAGTGCAACCATGGTGTGGTTAGGAAGGACAGGGGTGGCCTTTCTTGTAGATCTGGCCCCTTTGACTGTTTGAACATTCTTGATATGTTTGGGTGACCTTTCTAGCTTATTTCTCCTCTGTGGCTGTCGTGTGTCTTTTTTTGGGGAATTGTGTTAGCCAGCCAGCAACTCGGATGGTGGGGTGGTAAAAGTGGTATTCTATTTAAACTAGCATGGCAGATTTAAATTAGGATGCTAATTGGCAACATTTTCATTTTTTGCTGCAGATTGTGGAAGAAAGTAAATGAAAGTGCTTTAGTAATATGCAGTACCACTAGAATTATATGGCAGGAAAAGACAAAATTATGAGGCAGGTTTGACCAATGTATGTGGGGGAAAAAAGTCCAGTTATGAATTTACAATGCTGATTGCTCCAACTCAAGCAAATGTGAGACCTGTTGCATTACAAATGCTTGTTATTAATTTCAGGCATTGTGTGTAGCTTCAGATGTAAAACCTTTGTTACGATTCAGTACTAGCATTGCTTGTAAATGTTATTGGCAACTCCTTCAAAAGGTGATCCTCAACCTGCTCTTTACTCATGGTCATCATGATATAGGGTAGATAGTATTATGCTTGATTTACATTTAGAGGCAGTGTTATAGCAGAGTATACATATTAATTATCCAGCTAGATTTGTACATGAATACAGCTATACTTACCTTAGCACTTGATGCCTCCAAGTTGGCATTTGATGCTTTGAACCTGGAAAAAATCCATACAAAAAAAAATTATCAAAGAGTTTTGAGGAACAATATATAACTAATAAAAACAGGTTTCTTTTTATCCATGCAGATCCTGAGGCATTACAGAAGTTCTCACATGACCTGTTCATATTTGATGGGCTCTAATTCTGTCTAGCACACCGTTTAACAATACTGCACATAAAACCATTCTCTGTCCACTACCAGCCTATCAATCAATCAATCAGGATTTATAATATGGGGCTAATCACTGGATAGGATATCCAGGCGCTTGCAGGTCCCAGAGGCTTATTCGAACAACCAGGTCTTGAGGGCCCTTCGGAATTCCGGAAGTGAGGTGATGGTCTGGAGGTGTGTGTGGGGAGGCTGTTTCAGGTTTTTGCTGCAATGTGAGAGAAGGAGCGTCCTCCACTTCTGCTTTGGTAGGTGTGGGGAGTATGGGCAAGTGAAAAGGAGGCAGAGCATAGTTTTCTTGATGGTTGGTGGTAGTTCAGGCAGTGTTTGGTTGTGTAGAGCCTTGTGTATGTGCGTCAGCAGCTTGAATTGACATCTCTTCTATGCGGGGAGCCAGTGGAGTTGCTGAGGTAGGGGTGTGATGTGGGTTCGTCGGGGAAGGCCGGGAATGAGTCTGGCTGCTGTGTTCTGTATGGTCTGAAGTCTTTGTAGGAGGTGCTCGGTGATTCCTACATAGAGGGCCTTGCCGTAGTCCAGTCAGCTGGTGAAGAAGGCCTGTCACGGTGGGTCTTGTGCATAGAGGTAGCCACTTGAAGATCTTATGTAGCATGCACAAATGAGGAAGCAGGTGGAGGAGACGCCATTGATCTGTGATTTCATGGTGGCCTTATCCATGATGATTCTGAGGTTTCTGGCGTGGTTGGAGGGAGTGGGTGTGGGTCCTAGGTCTGATGGCCACCAGGAGTCATTCCTTGTGTTTCTGCTGTTGCCAAAGATCAGTACTTTCGTCTTGTCTGTGTTCAGCTGCAGGCAGTTGTTCTTCATCCAATCAGTGATGCTTGTCCTGCATCTGTTGTAGCAGGTTCTGGTGATGGAGGGGTTGTTGGTGAGTGAAAGGATGAGTTGGGTGTTGTCTGTGTAGGAAATTATTTTGAGACCGTGGGATCTAGCAATGTTGGCCAGCGGGGTCATATATGCGTTGAAGAGCATGGGGCTTAGGGATGAGCCCTGGGAGACACCTCAGGTGATCTCCTTGGGCTTGGAGATGAAAGGTGGGTGCTAGATCTTCTGGGTTCTTCCGGTGAAATAGGAGGTGCTCCATCTGAGTGGGTCCCCTTGGATGCCGATGTGGTGGAGTCTATCTATCAGCATTTGGTTGGATACGGTGTCGAAGGCTGCCTAGAGGTTGAGGAGGATCAAAGCTGCTGTTTGTCCTCGGTCGAGGAGGGTTCAGATGTCGTCGGTCGCTGCGATCAGAGCAGTTTTGGTGCTATGATTGCTGTGGAAGCTGGCTTGGGAGGCATCAAGTAGTTGGTTCTGCTCCAGGTATGCCATGAGTTGCTTGTTGATGATCTTTTCCCATACCTTAGCTGGAAATGGGAGCAGGGAGATTGGTTAGTAATTTTTGGGTTTGCTGGGGTCGGTGGAGGGTTTTTTGAGTACTGGTCGGACTTCGGTGTGTTTTCGGGCGTTGGGAAATGTTGCTGTGTTATTAAAGATATTGAACAGGGTGGTGAGTTCCTAGCTGATCCTTTGGTTTCCAGGGTTGGAGATGTAGTGCGGACATGGGTCTGTGGGAGCCCCAGAGTGAATGGTGGAGGTGATGTCCTGGGTGGAGAGGATGTTCCAGGTGGTCAGTATGTGGTTTGTGTCGATTACAGTGGTGGCGTATCTGTCGAGGAAGTCCGTAGGTGGTCCTTTGGCTGTCGTCTTCATTGCTCATTTACTCAGATTTCGAGTCCCCCAAATCCTTCTACAACAGAGGAGAATCTCTGCTAATCCCAAACTATTGTGGCTTCACCCAAAAATAAGAATTACTTCCTAGGATCTTTTGTAAGGAAGTGCTACATTTTATTTCCCGGTCCTTCATCTTTGTCTGCCACTTCAGCAACATTCCTTGTCCCATAGTGCTTTTAAGCTCATTCTCTCATGGGTACATACTCAGGGAAAGTCATCACTATCTTGCAAACTTAACATGAGCAAACCTTCTGTGTTGACCTCTTGGACAACCTCAATATTTTGATGCAGGTGTCTCTAAACTATTCTCTCCGGTCTTAATCACCTCTCACATCTACTGTCTCCCTGAGCGGAAACTCCGTTACCAACAGAAGGTCTGAATCTAATCCTCTCTCTGGTATTCCAACTCTTAGACCCGGTCATTCATTCCAAAACAAGTACTATACATTGGTTAACGCAATTTAACTCTTACGTAGTCATTCCTATTACTGTCCTGACTAAAGCTCTGTTGGTTCTTGGAGAGACTGAAGTTGCGCACCCTCAAACATTGGACAAGCTTGTTATGAGTGGGTTTTCCTTACCTGCTGATACCTCTTCTGAGGATTTAATATTTTTATTGTGGCCTGCTAATCGCGATTGCGTTATTCCCTAAATCGGTTGCCCATGTTGTATAATTATAAGAAAACCGGAGGCTTTTTAAATCCCAGGGGTATTGAGCAGTGTTTCCCATTGAAAGAGTAGCTGAATCCAGGGATTAAGGAGCTATAAGGAGGGTAATATATTTCTAGTGCACCTTATATGTATGATTCATACCTGTGGTGTTCTAGTGTGGTTGAGGACAAACCTCTGCCTAGTTACCTAAAATAACTCCTGTCATTAGTGGTGTGGCGGTCTAATAACACGTTACTATAAACAGTTGGCTTCCTGAGCAAACAGGCCAATCGTCTTTTTTTTCAATAATCTTTATTGCCTTTTTTCAATGTTAAACGTGTTTATATCCAGGTTATACATGTTACATTATTAAATGCGGTCGTATAAGCAGATCATTGAAATAACTCGTTATCATATAACATTTCGTGGTATCTAATTGTTATCATGTTTGGGCTCTTTGTTTCATCTCCTTTTTCACTCATTTCAACTGTAACCTTCGATAACCATTACATTACTCTAGTTTCTATTATTAATATACATTCTTTACTTTTTCTGTCTCCCCCCGTTGATCAATGCGATCCCCAATTTATGGCATTTTTTTAAACTTCCAGTTATGTTAGATGTTCAGTGCAGAACTATATACTTAATACACCTCCATTAGAGTGAACAATCACCCGAGTTGGGAATAAATGTCAACGCAACATGTATACAAGTGTTCGGCTCATTTAGAGGGGATGAAGAGTTCTATTATTGTAGCCACAGGCCAATCTTCATGCTTCCTTCCAAATGCCGTATTTAGAAGAACCAGGGCGGCCCTATAATATTTTACAACTGGAGTGTTGTATTCATGTTTTCTTTGTTAATTTTATTTAGCTGTCTTTGGTATGTATCCCCAGGCTATAGTTTGTTTTGAACATGATCTGGACATAAACTTCAGGATGTACTCATGCTGGTTGTAGATGCCTAGTACAGATGAACATGACACACGATGAGAAGGGCCCGGGAGGCTCTAGACAATGGCACACAACTCCTCTGGGACATTAATTCATTTCAGTCAACTGCCTTTCATAGAATGACAGTACAAATTTACTGCAGGATTCTTGTGTACATTAGAATCACATTTTCCAGATGACTGAAGCTTGAACTGAAGCTATGGTGCAACTGAATGTGTTTTTTTTTTCTCTTCTATGTGACAAGCAAATTTACAGATCTGCTCATGTTTCAAATCACTTTTGACTTTTTTGAAGGTATATTTTTATCTAAGCTTTATCTGTTGATCTGATTTTCAACAGTTTACATGAATATTTCTGAAGTGATATTTCAGAGCATTTTAATTGGATATTGATTGGCAGCAGAACAGTGATGCCAGCTAACATATCCATTATGTTTCTGTTTCAAGTACCCAGGGACAAATCGAAATGAACATTTTTTTTTTCCATTCTCAAACATAACCAGCAACGAAATAAGGCATTTCATGTAGTTACTAGATGGTCCCTTGTTAGTAGAATTTTCACATACGGTTTAGAGACAAATTTAGCTCTCACTCACCAGCCTCATTTAAAAAAAAAAAAAACTATAAGAAACATGCATAAATATATACACAAGCGTCAAGGGAGGGGATTTCAGCCCTCCTCGTCTGTTGGTTTGTTCCGCTCATATTTACCCTCCCCCCCTGCAGCATACAGCGTGCAGCAGTGGCGCAGCCCGGTTCATCCATTAGCTGTCTTGCACTATGAGTGAAACCATTTTGCCTGATCACATGCTCCCTTAAAAGAAGTGCTTTTCATGCGTCGGATCTGATGTTCCTGGGCTGCCCAGCCACTCCTTTATTTGTATATTTTTGCCAATTAGTTTTTCAGTTAATGCATATGTTTGCAAAAAATAAATACATGTAAAAAATAGTCGTTACTTGCTTACATAAAACTTACGTGTTGGCTTTGTAGCTGTTTGTTAAAATTGTTTCGAAATCGCCTACAATGCAGGCGTGCTGAAGCGAGCCTGCAATGCAGGCGTACTGTGGTCATTGTCATGTGTGATGGGGCCGTGCGAGGACTTGGACAAATAAATAGCAGGCTCAGTAGGAGGGATGTTGGGGCAAACTGTCGCACTTCAACTTCACTTGGCCACGGCATGATGGAGCAGCACTAAGTGGCTTTGACTAGGATGAGTAGGGCGCTCTGCGGCTATTCTTTGTCAGCGACAAAACACTGCTTGGGGACAGCTGCACTGCAAACTCAATCATGCAGAAAACAACCTTCTTATGAAATCTATCGAGAGGTGGGCGACATTCACTTTACGTAATGGAAGACACATGAGTTGATCTCATTGAGGTTTTCAGGCACCGTGTATGTCTTGTTTGAGACGGCTAGTTCAGAAGGTTTTAACGGCCGATACGTTTTATTGCTCGTTTTAATAGTTTTTCTTGTTAAGGAGATTACCAGAAAGCCATTCTCCCAGTCTGATTGTTGTAGTGTGTCTATGCTGTTCACTGGAAGGAAAGTACAAAATTAAATTAATCAAATCACAACCTTAAAAAAGAGAAATCGCTATTTCCTTGTTTTTCGAAAGGCGGTTTTTAGTTTTAGAATTGCTACACGTATCCATGCCTTTAGAACATAATTGGAGACCACAGGCACAACACTTTCCAGGAAAGAGTTGTCACCCTCGGCAATCAGCCACAACAATAACTGTGTGTGATAAGCTGATTTGTTTGGGCAAACACTTCTTACTCGTTTAATACCTCCCTCCGAATTCAAGCAGTTTGCGTGCTAAAAGGGTAGTGTTGTGATAATGAAGGTAATTATATAAGTGATTAAGCAGAATTGAACTTGAGAGCAGAAACTACTTCATTAAATTTTTTTTCGAACTGCTTTTTAGATAGGTATATTTGACTTTTTTTTTGTTTGTTTAACATAACTGGTTCGTGGGTCCTCAGGACCGTTCCTTATATGTAATAATTTATTGTGAAATGGACCTCATTCCAATATTAAAAACCGTTCTAAGCATGTATATTATTTGCTGTTCTCTTTCGTTGACCAGTTTATTTGTGCTTTTCATCTTTACACTGATCTGCTGCTTAGAACACAGCAAAGGACGATCTACATACCTAAGATCCAACACGAAGGACTTCTGGAATGGATGATATTGCTGGCTTCGGACAGTTCCATGGACACGCCTAACCAAAACATCTAGACCATTACAAAAGAACTCGGATTGCACACTTTAACTGGTGAAGGATGAATGGCTTCCCAAGTTGTTCTTGTACTTCTAAGGTTTCGGCAACCCCATCTGCCGCCTGTGACTACAAATCAATCAGCATCCTCTGAACACCTGCCGACGTTTCATAAAAATATGCTTATGGCAGCTAAGCCAAGGCAAACTCCTACGTCCTGCATCTTTACCACCCATTACTAAAAGAAACTACTGCTTGGACCTGTGTTTCACCTTGAGTTTTACTCCTAATGTTGGCGTAATTCAAACATAGGGACATTTTAGATACGGACGTGTTTCTGTTTTCCACAATTTTTAAAATCCATATGTACAATTCTAAATTCTTGCCTCAAAGAAGGCTGAATTCGTGGCAAATACAAGCCGGCAAGGTCGTTATTTTGTACTTAAAAGGAGACTGAGCAGCACTAAACAAGTCAGTTCTTGCTCCCAGGTGCATGCCATGTCCCGGTGCATGTTGGGATGTGTGCGCCTGATGATTGCATATGACAAAAGTGTGATACCTCTGCTGGACCAGAAGCATAACACGTGGCTTTTCAAGGATATGAGTGAGCCTGTCATGCTTAGAGCATTCTCCTTTTTTTAAAGTGAATTCTGGAGTGAGGTGACAGTGAGTGGACAGGAACTCTGGTGAGCCATGCGATCAGTCTAGAGGGGGTTGTTTGTCTCCCTTGAGGAGCATAGGAGGGCGATGACCGGTGTGGTCCACTGCTCAGCTCCTGATGGGGCATGAATCTGGTAAAAACTGCCTCTGAAATGGAGAACAGGGACTGGGCTTGGTACAAATGAAGGATCGTGATATTGGTACTGTGCACGATTTAACACACCCTTCAAAGAGCTCTGAAAGCAGTTTAGTTGGCAGTCTTAATACTTATGAGAGGCCTCGCTATGGTTTGAGTTTGATCCCATTCACCCATTGTCTCGAAGAACCTGTCTCTTGTCCACTGAAATTATTGAGGCTGCTGATGAGTAAAATGACCTTCTTTGTTGTTTACAATCCTGTTGCCATTTAAAGACATGCTCTTGTGACGTCTGCTAGGAAATGTAGCCAATACCTAAACAAAACATTGGACTGTGTTTCAGGCGTAGGGTAGAGCTGAGATAGGAACATACTGTCCAGTTCAATCTAATCAGTGGACGCATATGTCATTTGACGTCCAATAGATTGCCTATTTTCTACTATCAGCACTGAAGATGAACTGTTACTAAGTGGTGAAATTCTGAGGGAACCTTTTAAAAGCTAGAAACTGGGATCCTTTATTTTGCCTGTAAAATAGAAGGTATAAACCTTTTTATAAGTATACATTCATTCAAAATATTCGTTAATATATTTACCATAGGCCCTCGTCCTGTATGACCTAGTTCTCTCCTCTAAAGTCAGTGACACAGATTGAACTGATGTCTTGATCGCCTTTGTAGGCATTCTTCCTCCTAGTGAAAGTTATCTATATTTTCAGATAACATTTAATAATGATAACTGTTTCCAGTATAAAAGCCTTTAGTTCTATACAAATCTGCATTTTAGTAAGATAAATGCAGACTCTTCTATGAAAAGCGAACATGTCGTGCATCAGAATCGTGCATTTTTGTGAAGGTTTACAAAGAGGACTCCCACACACATTGTTCCAAATAGTAGTTCAGGAAGGTTAATTGCTCAGACCCCTGCAGTTCTCTTATTCTGTATACTAAGTGGTTGTATTTTAGGTTTACGAGTTGCACCATTAAAAGCTACATTTTGTAATGGCAGAAGTGCCTGTTTGTTAGTACAATTAGAAGTCAAGTGAATGATGGACAAAAAAAAGTGCGTGCAAGAAGCATCAACTGCTAGACAAATGAGTAAAGGGTTCAACAAGGGGAAGCAGGTGAGGCGGTGGGCTGGTTGGTGCAGGGCGATCAGAGTTACATTTAGATGATACCTTGCATGAGGAAACGGGGCCTTGTGACAGGTCACTCTCTTGGGGCAGAAGAATGTCTGGCATCTTTTTCCTTTTGATTGGGTCTCCTACCCCTCAGTTGCTAAATCTGACGCTGCAGATTTCAGGGATTTTCCTGATGTCTTGACCTTTGTCAAAGGTATAGCAGAGTGCCTTCATTTACTGCTTTGTACCAGGGGCGTAACAAAGGACCCTGCACTGTGGGGGTGGGGGGAAAAGCTCCAGGGACCCCCAAAGCACAGCACCTGGCCTGAGTGAGTACGAAGGCCCCCTTCAAACTCCTCCCCCCACACAATGTTCTGTGCAGGGGTCTCTTCCAGTTTCGTTATGCTACTGCCTTGTACAAGATGTCTTGCAGAGGATGCAGGTGGGCAGTGGGAGCCAATGGTGGTGCTAGAGTTTGATTGTTAGTGTGGAAACTCTAGAGCCCCTGTATGATGTGTGCAGGAGCACAGAAGTTACGTTTCTGGAGGACAAGTGGGCCCTGTGAATGCCAGGAAGCAGGGCATTGCTGCAGCTGAGGTGGGAGTCCAAAAGTGCTTGTGTAGTCATTCCAAAGTCAACTTCCATGAGAGAGGTTTCTCTCTTTGGATTAGTGAGTTAACGCTAGGAGGTCTTTGTTTTGTATGCAATTTGAGCTTTCAAGTTGAATATGCCGTGGGAGTTGACACTGTTGGTAAGTTGTTGGATCAGCCCCTCCAATGTAATTTAATTCAACCATCCTTGGACATTGCCTTGTTTTCTGGGAGAGGCAAAAAGGATTTAATAAGGCATAGTTCTGCTTTCATCTGATTTAGCTTGAAAATGTACCTTGACATCTATGCTTGGGTAATTACTAAACCCTTTTCTAGCCATGTGACATATTGACCTGATGTGATTCTTGCATATAGGTGGATGTCTTTGGCATGCTGGTGAATGCTAATGGCCATATTCCCCTAGGCATTCCACGTAGAGACTGGAAATTATTAGCATTTACTACCTCCTTGGGCTCATATCAGAATGGTGCTACCTGGAGCAGCTTGGCTCATTTTTAAAAGTATAAGATGAACCACTGTAACGCTTTGCTGTTGACACCAGTTTTATAAATTTGGTTTTCCAGCTGGGATTTCTTTTGGTAAATGGATTGAAAGACACAGAAATGTCCGCTAGGACGAGAAGGCAGCGTTCACTCATGGCTGTGATCCACAGTGCATCATCTAGCACTTGAATGGTTGCTGTCATATCTTGATTGGAAGCTGGCTTTGTAGGTTTGCGGGGTAGTGTTACCTTTGGTTTTATTATGGAGCTGAATACCTAGTGCTTTCTCAATGTTTTTTCCAAGAAATCAAAAGTGTATGATGAGACAGTTATTGGTGGGGTCATTGAGACTGATGTTTGATTTTTATTTTTTTATTTTTTTTATTTTTTTTATTTTGGTGGGAAACAGGATCTGTCCAGAATAGAAGGAATCTCAGAAGGTGCCTTGTAGGAGGGCCACATTAATTTGTGCTTATGATGCAGAATGAAATGACTTTTAGTGACTGAAGAAATGTTGCTGGTTCCTCTCTGGAGGGTGTGTTGTAGGTTATCCAGTTGGGCATACTGCGAAGCAGGATCGAAATATGAATCTCAGGTGATAAGGTATTGATTTTGCATTTGAAGGTGTTAAAGACTATAGGCTGTAAATTGTTCCTTGATTTGATGGTGGCATTGCAGATTGTATATTTGTAGTACTTAAATTGACCTCTCTGAGTTGTCTTTGCCTGACTTGTAGGTATTTTAGGGCGATCATGTTTGTAAGCTGCCAAAGCCTAGTTGAAAATGTGTTATTTCTAAATGGTAATCTTACATCACTGATACATCTTGTTGTGTCTATGAAGCACATTTAACAACGGTGATCTCTCACTTTTACTCTTGCATCGAGGGGCAATAAGGTTATATTCTGATAAACAAGCAGGATGCAACTAATTTTAGGGACCTCATTTCATAACAGAAAAGGCCACCTAATCTTTCTTAAATTATCAGTAGCTGGAATAGACATCTGTGCGTTTTGTGATAGATAGTGAATCCTGTGAATTATGAAAGATAAACACTCAAATACTGTGTCCAATAGGCCAGTATGTAGTGTTTAAATTTGGATACGCTGTTTAAGAGGGAGCCAGTGGGAATGCAGTAATACACTTCAGAGATGGAATCTAGTAGTCATTTTTTGAATAAGACTGCAAGTGTCAATCAAGACTGGAATTTAAACCCAAGTATACAGAGTTCCCAATAAAAGTGGGATAACATAACCATCACTAACGTTGCTTAGCTTTCAGGCTAAAGAAAAGCACAACACATTGTAAGTTTTTGTTATTTGAAAATTCTTGAAAAGTCACTGACTTGAGGCGTGAATTAAACTTCTGAGCCTATCCTAAAATTATGTTTCTTCTCATCAGAAAATGTACTGAGGCAGGGTTCCTACCATATTCTGACTAGAAAAGTACTATAACCGTACCTCTGTCCAGTTTGAACCACGCTAGCTAATACGTGTCCACCATTAATTTCTGGCAGCCACAAATGATTTCGTTCAGTGGTTTTATGAATGTTGCTAAGTTATACAAGGATAGGATTTGGGGCAACATATTCAGAGTTAGTCCTGTCCTTCATAATGGCAGGTGTGGTAAGATATGCAGCATTTGATCCATGAAAATTGAAAGATGGGCTATAAATGCCAGCTTGGAGGTTATGGACATGTCTTGAGGAGAGGATTAACACACTCGCCCAGGGATGTGAAAGTAGTTAGCGGTGCTTTCTTTGGCGGCTGTTGAGGAAGCCAGCATGGGATGGTTGCATTCTAAATTGGTCTGGGTACCCCCAACAAATGATTTCGCCGGTTCATATCCTTTTCTGACCTCAAGGGTGTTAGACCTAATAGTACAACACAAAGTAGAAATGGTAATATGTTTATTTTTCCCCCTTAGTTATCCGAGCTAAAGTTTGTAAATCATCCCTAATGCAGCTTGGAGAGCAAGTTGCGATTTGTACTATATTAACAATGCCAAAATAATAATTATTTGACATGAACTCGCCATGACGGCCTTACACAAAGGTACAAAGTTTATGTAATTCCTATTGTTGCATAATAAAACAATTTTTAAAGGAAATATTTTGTTCACTTCGTATTGTCATTTATTGATAAAAAGTGACAATGGCTGCCTTTTGACAATATTGCTCTGTAAAATTAGCTATTTTCTACATGTTGCTTCCTTGTATTATATACAAGCTCATTCTAGTTCTTATGAGGTGGGGGTCTAGCCCCTTTTTCTTTTGAAATTAATATTTCAAATATTACCAAGCCAATCAGAACAACAAACCAAAAGCTTTTGTAACCAAGAGAAAATATAGAAACAAGAATGTGTAGGTTTTGCATATTCTCATCATGCTAATTGGGCTGATGAATTTATACAGTGGATCAAGTTCAATTATGTCTCTAACCGAAGTATTTTTTGATATAATGCATCTCTATTCAAATCTACGTTTATTTGTTATATTATTCTAGATTCCAGGTTCAAATAACCCCCTTCAATCCTGTTTGGCTATCCTATTTGAAAATGGGTGTGAGCGCAACAAAAATGGATTTTGCCAAGTTTTTACAGTCCGGGATGAACATGCATGTATGCGGTTGTACCCATAAACTTACATTGCTTCTGCAAATTGAACGATGCCATGGATTTCAGTTCATTCAAAATCAGACCAGCATTGCTGAAGCCATTCAGTCTTGCCTTTGGGACTTTATTGGCTTTGCCAATGTATTTACCAATCGGGGGTGTGTAATTTATTAAAATCTCTCCTTGTCCATGGGACAGGTTGCTTCTGAAAATGTACTTGTCCTGTAAATAAATCTACTTGTAACTTTGGTGCCAAGTAGTGCGGCGACAGGTTATGGCTGAAATCTCATTATGGAAGAGTTCTGACAATAAATAGCCTCTCTGATTATGCCAGGGCTAATACTATAGTAGGGCTTGAATACCAGGAATTTCAAGACCTACTATAGCAATTTTCTTATTTTGCCACCTTTCCGCAGACCTACATACTGGGGCTGGAGGAAGCGGTGAGCAATAGTTCCATGGATGGAATGCCTTTGAGTCTGTGCAAACCTACTAACTTGCATGTTTTAAGGATTTTCACCAGCTCTTCTCTAATCTTTTCCCATACTGAGAAAGGCTGGAAATGTACTCCTGACAAGGGCAAAAGTAGACGTTCTTCCAGGGTTGGGAAAAAAGTGGTTGAAGGGTAAGTGAACTTGTAAATACTCAATAAATTTTCGTGTGAGCAAATCTACACATGCATATTTGCTTGCACTAAAAGACAGTTCAAAACTATTTTCCAGTTGTATGATTACCTGGTCTACTTCTGCAAATTCTTGTGAATGCATGCAAGTCATTAATTCAAAGGCGTATACTATGGGTGCACTTTTGTGACTTTTTTTCAAGAAATGGGTCCCTAATTAGATCTGGCGTTAACTAAGATGTTTTGTATTTTTTAAGCCTTTCTCTACTTATCGGCTGTGCTTTACTGTGAGTGATAGCATTCTGCTCTTCCACATATTGGCATATAAAGTAGTTTTGTTCAGGGACGATTGTGGCAATCAGTGGTGTAATGAAACTGGAGGGGGCTTCCCTGCAAAGAACAGGGAGCGGGTTCCCCCTGTGAACTCACTCTTGACCTGTGCTATGCTGAGGGGTGTTCCCTGGAGCTGCCCCTGCACCACAGGGTCCTTTGTTATGCCACTGGTGGCTATGTAAATGTGTACTTTTTGAGACCAAAACTTTTTTTTTTTTTTGCTTTTTGCCTGTGCTCGTTACAATGGTGAGGGCCTGGCAGCTGCAACAACAATAAAGTGTTACAAAAGCCATATCGAAACAAGACACGCATTGACAAAACCAAAAGACTCGCAAAAAATGTCGGATCCGTTGGCTTTGCCAGGGCTTGTTTATTTTCATGTTTCCCATAATCTTTTTGAAAATAGTTACACTGATTTTCTGTTATGAATTTTTTTTGGAAATACTAGCATGCATCAACACATTTTACTCAGTGATGCTTCAAAGAAATTGTACCTAAAAGTTCACAGTGGCAAGCATTTTTATTTTCATATTTGCATTTTTTCTGAACATTTTATTGTGAAAGCATAGAATCATCACTCTTGCTTGCAATATTCTGCAAACATTTGCATCTAATCAGAGAGCATTCCAGGAGCATTATACTTGGCCTCATATTGTTAAACTGTTCAAACGTGTGTACACCTTTTTTTTAATCTTCTGGAATCAGTCATTAGTGCGGTGTGTCCTTAAAATGTTTATTTATGGTTCTCAACCTAATTTTAAAGGCTTCTCATTAATGAACCATAAATATAAGTTCGAACAGCATTAACATATGGACTCACATATTACATCAACTGCAGAAAGTTCCCATCCCTATAAACTGACAGCCAAAGGGTTTGTGCTGCATAGGGTTGGGCCTGCTTGTCCCAAGAACAAACTAAAGATGAAAACTTGTTGCCCTTGACCCCAAACAATATGTCCTGGGCATTTGGCTATAGGTATTCCACATACCTGCCAATGCTGTACAGCATCCCCTTGCGAATAAAAAGCAAGTAAACTAGTGACTTAGGGCTGACTAATAGGTCTTTTTGCCAATGGACATCTTGCATGGTCTGGTAGACGAGACCTAAAAAAGCAGAGGTGTTTTCCTTTTGAGCTCTTTTTTTATTTTGCCTATTTGATTTGCATAAGGTAGCAACAATATTACCCAAGGGTCTGATATTTTAAATTACAGTTAAACGGAAACATATTTCCCGTCATTGTGAAGTCTTCCTTTTCAGTTCAGTATTTGTTGTAGGTAGTTATAAACCGTGGCCTTAGCATCTTAGAACTCAATAGAATAAATGTATGACCTAGGTTTTCATCATAAGTCTGACTTTTCTTTCCATAGGTGTTGATAATGCCCACCTAATGGATTTCCAAATTTTAAAAAGATCTTTTTTTACCACTTGGTGAAGATTGAAGACTTCAGTACTTTCTGGTCTGGTGTGTCACAACTGAAACCTGTGCTCTGCTTTAGAAGTTAAAGGATGGACAAAGGCCGTTGTCCCCTCCCTGTGTCCAGGACTTGTCCCTGCTCTGCATCACAACCTGTCTCCTCTCTGGTTCCTATTTTTGTTTTATGCCACTGAAGGACGCAACAAGAATATTGTTGTGAATTGTATTTATTACTGAGCGCCTCTGCACAAAGTGATGCATGCTCCATGCACAAAGTTGTAAATTAAACTAAGTATACATTGTTATTCAATTATGTGATCACCTGAACATTACAGCACAAAAGAGAAATTTGTATGTTTCGGAAGTAATGGTGGGTAATGCTTGAGGTTGGAGATTACTGGCGAGTTGTGGGATTTTCAAGATAAGTCTTGAGTGACTACTTAGAGATGCAATAGAAGATGAGTTCTCGTAGTTTGAGGGCGAGTGCATTTCTTTGGAGCGGGTGAAATATGCAAATGGACAAAATCAAAGCTTGACGCAGAAAGCTTTTTGTCAGTGAGCAAATGTGGGGGGATGGGCAAAGCTAAAGTAAAAGGACATAATTTGCTAAATTGGGGGTAAGACGGAATAGTGATCCAGTTTGTACCTAAGTAAGGGTTTTGAATTTAGCTTCGTGAGCAATCGTATATGGTGTCTTTACGGCAGTGTGGGTGTTAATCAGGTAAGATCATGTCTCAAAGTTTAAGTTTCTCAAGTGGCATATTAAGGGAATGCTAGTAGGGTGAAGGTACGTTTTTAGGTCGAGAATGCAAGCGCTCTGCAGTGTTGTAATCTATCTGGGGGTTTAACCACTCCCACTGCATGCCCATCACTATCACTCGTTCGTGGGCTTGCCTTTCAAAAATCCTTTGTTATTATTGGTAAATGCTTTATGTTTGTACCTCTTTGGGGTGGTTTGGTTACCGCCTGGGACCTTGACCCTGTTACATGGATATTTGCACGTTTGCCGATACGTTTGACTGCAAGCGAACGTCTTTTTCCTTTTGTGTGTCTCCTTCGTTGTCATGCTCATGGCAGCCGTGGTGCTTTGAATCGGCTCGCTTATGTCAACTGTTTTACTTTTCATTTTCAATTTAAGTGGCAAGAAAAGTCCAGTTAGGAATTTACAGCCTTAATAGCTCTCCCTAGCAAATGCAGGTCCTACTGCATTGCAAATGCTTGTTTTCTGTGACATGATCTAGAGCAGTTATAAACGCAATCCTGTGACTGATAAGTGTTAATGACTATATTTCAGTTTATGCAAATAGAAAAGATCCATGGAAAAAGAACAGCTATTTCTAAGATCACTTCATAATTTGCACTCAAAACGCAGACCCTGTGAAAAATCCCTTGTATGTAGAAACGGCTATGTGCAGCTATTTTGCAGTTAAAAGTAAACTATTTTTCAGAGTAGCCAACCTTTAAGTCATGTTCAGCCGCCATCGTGGTTTAAAGTAAATATTCTCTCTTGGTCAGTGCCTTTAAAGTGGGTGTGTTCTATCTATTTTGTGTCCTGTCGTCAGTGGGCTTTGCTCATATCCTCCATAGGAGTTGGATGTGTTTTTCTTTCTGCTTGTAACTGTGTGTTCTCCTCCTTGGAGAAAGGGTCCTAGACTAGCCAAAACTGAAGGGCCGGGCTCTGGACTCAGTATGTTCAGACACTATATGCATATTCCATCCGGGGTGTTAGTCAAAAGCAGATCGCAGTAAAAGGCATGCACGTATGATTTATCCATCCACTGGGCTTCGAAAAGCAGGTGAACCCCAAGTTAATGAGTTAATGTCAAACAAAGTTATTACAACACATGTAACGTGTTGGCTTTGTTGTTCTACAATCCTACGTATATAAGCCAGAGCAAATGTTAATAGAATAATAGTTTGTGTTAATTTGTCATTTATTACATTTCATTAAATGTCTATCTAGTCTAGTCCTTGAAACATGCGTTGGAGCGAGATGACAAGGGTTCCCTTGTCACCACTTAAGTGTTCCTGTTCTCTGCACCAAAAGCAGAGCCAATGTTGTTGTGCGTTAACTTACATGACCAGTGGGACACGCGTGGCTGTTTTTCGGGCACTTAATTTTGTCTCAGAGGGCTTGGCTATATCTTTTCAGATTGACACACATTTTAGCTTCCTGCCAGGCGAATGTTTACGTTTTGCCCAGGGTTTTCCCTACTACCTAGCATATGGGAAGCTTTTAAATGGCTTTGCCTTTTATCATTAGTGAATTGATGAACAGCAGAGGCTTTACCACTGATCATACCATAGGTGCTGTACCCGTTAATGAGATTCTGTAGTTTACAGAATACAAACGTATTTAAAAAGCTTTAGCAATCTGTAAACCTGACTGCTTTTTGCCCATACATTCCTCTGGAACTGGTCGTTGTATTAAAAACATTCAAATTAAATTGAGGAATGGATGTGGTCAAGTAACTGATGAAAATGCATCATATATTACATAGCGAATTTCCTTAGGATAGTGATCTCAACTCTCAGTCCAGGTAACTGTTGGCTGGGGGCAGATTGTCTTCATTTAATCTTCGAACTGCTGCAGTTGTCTATAACATTTTGTACCTGTTTACAAATTTCTGTAAACCCTGTATTCTGTTTGAACTTCAGTCCAGACTGTCAAATGTTCACATTTTTTTAAACTGCTCTCTACCCTACATTTGCATGCTCTCATTCCATAATCATGTGTACATTTTTATAGAACTCCTGAAAAGCTAGGTCTGCAGTCACGCCCAGATTGATGTTTCATCTTGCTTTGACTGTCTGAGTCACCATAACTGTAATTTCAGTGTTTTTAAATTTTGAATCGTAACCATAACGGGCCTGGAATGCTTTTTAGTGGCTATATTACAAAGTCGCCGATTTTGATGTTTGTGGGTACTAGTCCGTAGAAGACGTTGCGGTCACTAGTAACTTTGAGACTGTGTTGATAAATGTTAATATACGTTTCAAATTAAACTCATTTATTCAACAAACATTAATTTTAGAAAGATTCATAATAGTTGGTCATGAAGAACAAACGTTTTTGGAAGATAGGGTGGTTTCTATAGTTTGTTTCCTATTTAAATTCCTATAGGAGAGCTATGCCGAGCACTAAATCATTGATCACTGGGTGAAGTATTATATTTGACACATAGAGTACTGCCTTTTATGTGCTTTTGTGTTGTTTTTTTATTAACAAACTTCATTGAATTTTTGGTACAGTAAAACAACCCATCAGAACATCGCACTGAACCCTATGCAGTGGAGAATGGCGTATCATCCCAATGAACAATAAGACAGAGTTATTTCGTTATAGTCCATGATCCACAAAGCCTGGATGGATAGACTCTCATATCCACCCGCCGTCCTTGAGTAATCCCACTAATCTCCCCAAATCTTTGCATGTTTACGAGGGCAGCCCAACACTCTGTAGATCGCCTCTTCCATCTTGGCGTACCAGTCCCTCTATCTCCGCCACTCTGAAAGGGTGGGAGGTTGTGTACTTGACTAGTGGCGGGCAATGTTTCTTTTAGCCAGGAGTGTTGCCAGTCCTACTAGAGTATGTTCTGCTCCCATGGACCTACATCATCCAGGATTCCCAGAATAGCCACCCTGGGAGTTAAACAAGAGGGGCCTAAATGACCCCAGTAAGCTCTTGTTCAATAGATTGGCCATAAGGTGCAGTATCGCACCACATGAAAGAAGTCCTCATCTGAGGAGGCACATCGATTACAGCTCTGAGATGGCAAGCTACCCGTATGCCAAAGTCTGCAGGGGCATAATATGAAGTGTGGAGATAGTTCAGTTGTATGACACAGAGCCGTGAGGGGGCCATCTGGACATCTCTCCAGTCTGCATCCTCCAGAGCCCCCACCCACCCCTCCTACTTGAGTTTGAAGCGGGAAAACCTGTCCTGTGAGCTATGGATCAGGAATTTGTCAATTTGGGAGGGCCCTCCTTTGCCCAGTGAGCCCATTAGATGCTTGGCATCTTAAAGGGCTAAAGTCCAGAAGATCTTATAGAAGGGGAGAGTTAATGACCAGGGCATGCTGCAGATGGAGGTATTTATGAAATTGTGTGTTGGGTAAGGAGAAGATTGATTGCAGATTCTGAAAGGACATCACTGCTGGTCCCTCCAAACATCTCCCAACAGTGATATCCCAAGCCTGTCCCAATCAGCGAGGCCCTCCAGCAGGGAGACCTGACACAGCCAGGTGCCTCTCCAGAGCGGTGTCAGGCAGGTGGGCATCCCCTGCCAACCCATCATCTGCATTGCTGTTCTCTACGTTTAGAAGACCACTCTTGTCGGAGGGGGGAGTTCTTTTGGGATTGGTCCCCCAGATAGTAGGTACAGGATGCTGCCCTGGCCTAAAAGTGAGAGCTGTGCTTCATAGGCTGGGTCTCCCCACCCTGGGAAGCCAGTTGTTGATCATTAATAGTTGGGAAGCCCAATAGACTAATCTAATGTCCGCTGAGCCAAACCCCCCCCATCGTAGGTGGACTGACAACACTTGTCAAAAGCTATGCAAGGGCAGATATTTGCACATAGAAAGGCACGTATGATCGTGGTCAAACTGTGGAACCAGGCAGATGGAATGGGTAAGGGATAATTTTGTAGGGCATAAGGAAAGCTGGGAAAGATCTTTGTCTTCAAAGCCATGGGCTTTTTTTGTGTTTTTTTTTTTTTTTTAACACGAACTTTGTAATGATTTATTGACAGTCTAGTTTGTTAAATTATGGTGGTATTGAAATCTGAATGAAAATAGGATTGATACTTGTTTTTCCTCCTTGTTCTTTAAGTGGTTTATGAAACGGCATGCCTGTTTTGAAAAATATCAGAAACAAATACACAAAGGTCCTTCTGCCCTTGTTAAATAGGTTTTGTTCCTGGACCCTGGCTCACTCTTCTAATTTGATCATTTCTGAGATATCAGAAAAGTCTCCTGACTAGAAACATTGATGACAATTATCTGGGCAGGAGCACCATTATGATGTAACTTTTTTGTACAACAGGTGAGCATTTGACTGGTGGGGATGGGGTTTCATATAAAGTGGTCTTCTTAATACTGGGGGATGTCGATCCCATGTCCAGGCTATGACATGATGTGGTTGGGAACACCTAATGGAATAAAAGTATTCTCACCTTTTTACCTGGACTACAAGTTACTCTAGCCTCCTCTATCGATTCGCCCTCACCTGAGTGTGAGGTGCATGTGTAGTGCAATAGTGGTGTGCATGAGGCACTGGGGGTACTCCAGGCTTGGTGGTACCATATGTTTGTGTACAACCTTAGGATGCTAGTCAGACAGACGTAAGCTTGCTGTTCGTTGTCTCTCTTGCTCCCCTGAATGTCCCTGTCTGCATTTCTCCTGCCTTTAAGCACAAGACAGTGTACTCTGGTTGTTATATGTCTGGTTTTCCTCATCACCCCCTTCAATGGATACTTTTTTTTAATTCACACAGCCCCATTTGAGGAATATGAGCCATACCATCTATCGCCTGCAAGAAGCAATGTGTTGCCCATGGCATAGCTGTAGCCATTTTCTCTCAGATATAACAAGGGGATATATCCTTCTGTTTTCCCCACACCCTGTGTTTAATTCTACAGTGAGTCAGAAGCCCCAGCAACAGTCTTATTGGATAAGGACTTTTTAGACTGATGGTATATGCCCTGCTATAATTATTGAATGGCCTCAGTCATTCTGATGCTTAGATACAATAATTACTATGGAAACTTGTTTTCCATGGAATTAGATGATTTGGGAGATGCACTTGATGTGTGTCTTTTCCCCAAATGTTCAAATACTGAATGATTATCTTTCCAACAGTTCCCTGTGAATATGGATATGTGAAGAACTATGTGAGCTAGAATAAAATATTTTTTCTCTCTTGAAACGGTGGCAGTTTTGTGGTGGTGGCAGCGGTCTGGGTGAAAAGCTCAGGTCTTTACTGGCATTGCTTGACATTGCAAGTCTTAATTTCTTCAGATCCATTTTTAGGAGTGAAGAAACGTATCTAAATCGTGGACAATTATAAGATGGCCCCAAGCAAATCCTGTAGAGCATATGGAGCGAAGACAGTGAGGAAAATAAGGGCCCAGTTAAATCCCAGCACTGCGAGTCCAATAAGGCAAAGCTGCAACCAGTCAATGCCCATAGATGGCCGCTCAGTGATGGGGGAAGGGTCCATAGGCGGTGGGAAACGTGACCCCAAGGGCATCACCCCTGGTGAGCTCTATTATAGATATCGTGGGGAACCACTTTAAGGGCAATCGGTCCAAAAAAGGGGAAGGAAACCTATCTTTTGTAACTGCAGCTCCCCGGGTTCCCTCCCTCCTCCCTTTAAATAAGGACATGGTAGATCCATCTGAATCACAATTTTTGCTTGAATAAGGGGTAGATAGGCTGTAACCTAGATTATCATTATCGCCTTGCCTTTTTAATGGGAAGATCTTCTGAACCATTGGTCTTCGATGATTTAGTTAATGAAGGAACACCATAAGGTACTTAATGTCACAGCCTCTAACCTGGGAAGTGATCTTGGAAGAGCCGCCATAAGCCCTACAAATATGGAGTGCCGGAAACTTCCTCCTGCCTTCGTATCTGACCTTGATATTGGATCTTCTTCCTCTTCATCGATGCTGGATGTTATGGTCCTAATGGAAATAAAACTCTGCAGGACATCTTTGCGGCAGTGGTCTTGAATACTGACACATTGAAATCACACAAGTTTTATCTGCAGACCGTTGCCTCAGAATTAAAACAGATAAATGTTTGTATGCAAAAGCTAGTAAGACCCGTCGTCTGGGTGGGGGAGTGGACGGGGGGTGTACTAGTATATCAATGTGGGGGTGCAGGTGATGGCCCTGCTGAAAGAACGCCTGTTAGGATTTCAGAGGTGACCCCAATCTCAGAAGGGTTACCTTTGGTATAAATATAAAAATATCTTATGTTAGAAAAGAGGTAGTTATTATGGTGGCGGTTCCTTTGCCCTGCGGTGTTTAAGACAGAACAAAGCTGGCCAGGGGCTGAGACCTAGGGAGTAGGAATAGGGAAACCCAGGATGTTAAATAACACTCTCAGACCACAGGCAGGAGAATGGAGACAAGGCAAGGAGAGGGCACAGATAATATACAGGCTAAAGGGCAGCCCTTCTTCCTTTCACCCAGTTAATCTGAATAGAAATATCTGTAAGAAAAGGGGGAAAAGCACTCTTCTCGCCATCCTGGGGGTTCAACAGGCCAGGTGTGCTGGCAGGGCCTGGGAAGGGCAAAAAACGCATTAAGGATAACAATGGTGACAAAATGTAGGATCCAACAGGGATGTAGATAGGAACAAAGAACCCATAGGTAGTAGAAAACAACTGAAGGTGTGTACTCCTGGAGTTAAATCTATAGCAGAGGTGGAAAAAAGAGCCTGCAATATTATGAAGGCGTTTGCTTCCGTATCGAAAGGATTTTGAGAGGATCGGGCGGAGGAGGGATATTCTCTATGGGAATTACCTAGAGCTAGCCCTAGAAAACAGGTGGGGAAAAAGACAAAGAAAGCTAAATCCTTTAAATAGATCACAGCTCTTGAGCTACTCTCCTCTTGTTCAAGTCTCCATGCAATTTCCACAACCGATTTGAAACCAGCATACTTTTTGGAAAATAGAGTTGGAAAGGAGGTAACAAAAATACTGCAATACTTAGGTCTGGTTAGAGATACCCTTCTTGGAGCAGAGTCTGAGCTAACGTTCCAGGGGGTGAAAATATTCAGGGTAATTGGGATTCACAGTGGACTTATTCTAGTTATAGGAACATAATGGAAACCAGAGAAGGTAGACTCCAAGTTACCTTGTCAGATGGAGAAACAAATAGAGGTATTCCCTTTGATCAAAACAGGTATGATCGTCCAGACTGGGATGAGGATGTGTGTGAATGTGCTGATCTAAGTAATGTGGACTAGGGATGGGTATCACTGCATGGCTTTACCCTGGTCTCCTGGAACACTCAGCTTAAATAATTTAAAGAACTTGCAGATTTTTAGAGAAAAAAACAGAACAGTATTTAATTTTATGTTTCCAGGGGACTTGGCTATGCAGTGAACCCCCATTGATAGATGGGTTTCTGGACGTTCACTGGAAGGCGTTAGATAGTATAACAGGGCGGCCTTAAGGGGGGCTGCTAACATTGGTCTCGTCCAAAATTGCCTCTATAATATGGAAAGTTAAGACATGTTGCAATTGGATGCTTGCTTGTGGTATAAAGCTGCTAAATTCAAGCAAGGGTAATGAATGTTTCATCATCTTCAAAAAGTATATTCATGCAAGAAGTCTTCAGAATTATCACAAAAAAATTGAATTGTTTAAAGAAGACGTAATTAGTATAGGTGAGCTGTTCCCTCGATACTTGTTTATTCTAATGGGGGATGATTTCAATCATAAATTGATTTCTGAGATGGTGGATCAAAAATACGAGGATCTTTTATCTGCTTTCAATATCAAACTTGTTTGCTCATTAGCAAAGGAGGCGACTGGAAGGGACATAGCCCTGTTAGATTTTCTTACTTCAGATGGCCTTATGAGCTTAAATGGCCGTGTTTGAGCAGATATTCCAACAAGGAAAACATTTCAGTATGGTAATCAGAACTGACCAATAGACTACGTGTTCGTGCAAGCAAGGGTCTTTGATTTCATTAGGAAATTTGAGGTTCTACAAATGGAGGGAAATGATCACTCCCCTCCAAGTACAACTCTTGATCTAGGAATGGTCCCAAGACCGTGAAGGTGCTCCCAATAGAGATTGGATATTCAAAACGAATATTATAACCAGAAATTCTGAGAAGCACTTAAGTTTATTGAAGACCATCCAACACAAATATAGGGAACTTATACCGGGGGGGTACCCCCTGATCTTTTGGTATGTTACAAAGAAATAATAAAAGAGGTCATAGCATGCTTAAAGACAGAATTGACGGTTTTTAATAATATGCAGGATAAAATGAAATCTGCGAAGCATTTAAGAACAGATAGTTAGATAATGAATGTAGATTTGTAAACTGGAAAATAAGCAAACTTGAATGATATACAAGGCTTACCAGAAATAAAATGGGTATGTTACATCTCCAAAGCCTAAGAAAAGAATTTAAAAATCTGGTGCCCAGCAAGAAGCGGGAATTTAAAGTAAAATGTTGGGATGTTATGATTGAGACAATTGAGTCTAAAAATACAAAGAAATTCTGAAGGTTGGTACAGAGTGGGATAGGAAACTCCCAGGGAGAACTGACCAGTTAATTGGGTGAGGACACTTGGTAGAATTCCTGGAGGAGACCTATAAGAAAGATGTTACGCTTACCCAATAGGACTTCTCTTAAAGGAAGAAACAAAGTAGAGATTTCCAGTACCAGCAATTAAGAAAACAATTGAAATGTTAGGACCAGATGAGTTAAGGGCAGTAACAACAAAAACTAACAGAGCCTGGTGGACCAGCTTGTTCCATTTCCATTTCAGGAAATTCTGTCAACAGGAAGATAGTCGGATAGTTGGATAGTTGTAAGGGGGCGATAATCAAACCTATATATAAGAAAGGGGAGTACACCCTCCCAGAAAACTATCGACAAATAAATCTGTTAGATGCAAGGGGGAAGGTCTTCTCAAAAATCCTTTTGGGGATGTTGAGGGATTGGGCAGAAAGAAACAAAAGTATCCAGGAGGAAACAACCATTTTTACAGGTACAGTTTCAGTACCCATCAGTGTCGCCAGACCCCTCCCCATCTGTTGAAAAGTGTATACTAGTACCTTGGGGTTTATTAAGCTGGCCAGTAGTTCTGACCGCACCCCCAAATCCTCCTCAGCCCTGTCATCTGGCTTACAGCACCTCAAACATATATCCTCAGCTACCGCCGTTATGCAACATCCGCAGCCCGTCGTTCCGTGCTTGGACCCAACTGCCTCATCCATGCAATGCCACCTGCCTCTTGGCCAAGAGCAGTACCTGGTGCACGAATTTAAATGCCATTTTCTGTCCCCTTTTGTCGAAAGATGCCATCCAGCAGTCACACTGCAGGGGTCATGTCCACTGGTATCCATACCACAGTTCTCACTTGAACCAGAACTTTCATCCAAAATACAAACACGACCAGGCAGTCCCAAGTCAAACGTAAGAAAGTGGGAAAGGGCTTTCAACATCTGGGACAGTCAGTTGGCCTACTGGGGTCCATTTTTTATGCAGCATCATGGGGAACGTAGGTGACGTGTAATACATGAAAATGAATAAGCTTAACTCTGACATTGCCCGAGACAGACTTTACTAATGCACATATCCTCGTCCACTGGGCACCCCCCCCAAGTTGCACCCCCAGAGCCCTCTTCCAAGTATCCTGAGCAGGAATCTAAACATTCAAATGATCTGCCATCATTGCTTTGTACAGTGTAGAGACCAGGTGTCACCCCCTGCCCTCCAGCTCTAACAGGCCCCTAAATGTGAGGTATGTAGCAGGAGCCTTTGGGAAAGTAGGCCGATTGTCCATACTGTTTGCTCCAGTGCTGGCATCCTGCATTCCCCAGCTCATATCAGTGAGGTTAGGAGGAAATGAAACCTCCTGCACACAGCGCTGGGCAAATTATGGAACAAATGATTCATTGAGTACAAGCATCTTGGTAAGAACGCCATCTTTGAGATGGCCACCTAACCCATAATCGAGAGATGGGGTGAATTCCAAAACTTCACTGAGGAATGCAGACCCTCTACCATCCTCCCGGTATTATATTGCAGATGCTTCTGTTTAGTATGAGCCACCATTATTCCTAGATATCAAAATTGGTCTGTCTCCTACGTGAAGTAGATGGGTGGCAGGAAGGCTGGGTTGCGAGTAGCCAATGTGCCTGATGGAAGTACTATGAGCAATTGCAGAGGAGCTAAAAGATAAAAAGCATGACGTTTTTGTCTTGATCCCCCATGCCACTGTCTGATCTGTATGGCTAGGGACTCCAAAACTATGGCAAAAAGAAGAGGTGATAGCGTGCAGCCCTGGTGTGTACCCCTGCCCACCTCCCAGGCAGCTGAGCATAACCTAGTGTCAGGTATTCTGGCACTTACACGAGGTGCAACCAGGCGCAAAAGCGTGCCCTGTGTTGATCATAGTGAGCGGCCTATAGGTGGACGAGTCTGAGGCATATGTCCCTGGCTTCAGCCTCAAAAAAATGCTGCCTTCTTTCATGGACGTGGGGAACACCTCCAAGTCTGCAGCCTCCATGTAGACCTCCAGTAGGCATTGAGAAAGAATGGGGGCAAAAGCCTGATAAGACTAGGCAGGAAAGCGGTCACCTGCGGTGCCTTTCCCCGAGGAAGCTGCCCCAAGGCTGAATGCATCGGTTCTAGGGAGAGTGCAGCATCCAATTCACGAATTGCAACCTCTCCCAGCCACAGAAGTGGCAAGGAGCCCAGGAAGGCTCTGGCTCGGGAGGGGATGGGTTGTGATATACCTGCTCCAAGCCAGCGCTAAAGACTTGGGCTGTGTCTTCCTGGGTAGAGACATCTTGTCCCTGGGGAGACTGCAAGTGAGGAGTGGGGAGGCTGTCACCCTCCCAGTGCAGAAGTTGGCATTAAGATCTGAGTGTATATTTCTCCAGCCAATCCCTCACCCCGGCAGTCTGCTGCTGGGCCAGTAATTCCACCCCCACCCCCTGTTTTTCCCTCACAGGTGGCAAACCTTGAATGTGGGCCAACTCACCCTCCCTCCAAAGGAGTTCATATTTTGGGGTATGCTGCACTCGACAGAAGATTCCCAGGCAACAAATTCGGATCACAGCTTTCATTGCTTCTCATTCATTGAACAGAGCGTTGGTCGGAGTCCAATTAATTCTAAAGAATTCCATCTGCACACTCGTAGTACGTCTGTCCGCATCCATTTTATCTAGCTTAGAGGCCTCTCCATGTGAGAGATGGGTCTCTTGGAGACAAACAGCATCCATCTTGTGCTGCTTAAAGGAAGAGACGAGACCGTTTCTTTTATGATAGGGCCCCAGCTCCTGAAAATTGCACAAAAGGACCTTAAATTACCTAAGTTCACTCTTTTTGTGAACAAATCGACCAAGGCAATGTCTACTCCCTTCTCCGTGACATGAAGGCATCAATGACAACAAAAAACAGAATAGCATATGTGATCAACCAGCCCCACCAACTTTGGACGTGTAAGAGTAAATCACCACCTCAAACAAGCCCACAAAGATCGATGTGTCTCGACGAACATCATCGCAACCCAACCCCACCAGACACAACACAACTTGCAGCAACCCCTACCCTCCTCGTCTGAATATCAGATGCGCCTCTGCTTATATTTACTAACGAGGATATAGCCATTCACTCAACATACAGACACTCCGGAGCAATAGGCAGACCCATAGAAGTGCCCACTATCTGGGAAGCGGTGCTAAAGCAGAGCCATCACCTGGGCTGAGATGACAACACCCCATTGACCGACCCGAACCCCAGCAGCAGTTTTAGTGTTGAACTATAGGTCGTATCTGAGAGTAAAATGCAACCTGGTACTGGGAGTCCTTAATATCTCTAGCATTTGTATTTCACAAGTTAAAGTTAGTGTTACGTTTAAATAATATCCATACTTATGTTTCACACTTGGTACACGAGTGTCTCACTCTGGACCAACACCAGAGTACTGTAAATGCTGAAGCTGCTTTGTCTGATTGTAGCCTCACCTTCTCTTCAAACATTTACTGTTGCTGCCAGGGTCAGGTAGTTTGCTTCTAGAATAATGTATTTTGCTTCTGAATGGAGGTATTTGATTGTTACTGTTTAAAACTGAAAAAAATGCAAGGTCGAGAATACACGAGGTGTTGTGCATTTGTGCTCTCTTACAATTTATGTAGCCTTAGAGTATCCTTAGTGCTTTATTCTTCAATGGGCTAATTTAATCTAATCTAATCTAATTTGATACTTTGTTTATTCACTTCATGTGTCTTCTCTGTTGCCAGCTGCATTATTATATTTTAAAGAAATTGCCTATTTCTGAATCTTATACCATACAGTTTGCTTTATCATTCTTCTCCTTTTAACCCATCTTTGGGATCACTTAGGGCCAGGTGTACAAAGCCGTTTTTGCATTTTTTAAGAGCTCGAATTGCTATTTCGGACCGTTAAGAAATGCAAAATGGAATTGTCTGATGTACAAGCCCGTTTTTAAGGAATCACAAATTGTGATTTCTACCCTGTAGAAATCGCAATTTGTGATCCCCTGAATAGGAAATCGCAAATACGGATAACCTATTTGCAATTGCTATTCAGATGTACAAAGCATGTCCTAAATGCCAATTGAGCACTTAGGAAATGAACCATGTGCAATTAAAAAAAAAAAAACACCCTAAGATGCTTGTTTTTTAAAGTGCAATAGAGCACATACATGCCCCTTGGGCATATGCGTGCTATACATGTGCACCATTATTTTTGGGGTGCACCAAGACACTTCATAGGAATCGCTATTAGGAACTCGATATCTTTGTACATAGCATTTTGCATTTCCTAAATAGCGATTTCTATGTAGTCTCTATTTAGGAGATTCAAAAATGCATTTTAGTACAACTGGTCCTTAGATCTTTGCTCATTCTTTTGCTAATGCGCTTAAACATGCATTTTCTTTTTACAGCAGTGAAGCACTGTTGTAGCCCTCTCTATCTTTAACTTTGCCATATGTCTCACCATCCCTTTTATGCTAAAATACTCTCGTGGTTTACACTTAGGACTATTTCTGTGTCTAACTGTTGGAGTCAGTTGTGAATGCAGGCAGAATTGCTCAGTAAATTCAAAGCTTGCCTGCTGATATATTAAGTGATCTGCAGGTCAAAAGGTTCAAATTGTTACAAAACTAAGGCAACTCTCAATGTTGTGCCATTAAATTGGGTGATAACAACACCTGGTGTTTATAGTGCTTAGACACTGCACAAGTGTGATATAAAGTCGTATATGAGCACGATTATTATTAATATACCTCGCAAGCGTCCCCTGCACAAGGGCAGAGTATTGTGATGTACAGATTGAGAAATGCTGCGTTTTTGCAGTGACCTGTGGAAGATATGTGGGCGAGGCTTCCATGGTTTGTCTTTCCAGCTTGGTGAACTCAACTGCATGCTTTTAACCTTGTACAGGGATCAGAAACCATCTTCCAAATCGTGCTTTTAATGAGTGTTCAAAACAAGTAATGAAAAAGGTGCCAACAAAGAGTGATTGATTCCTTCTCTAACAAGAAAATACAAGAAAATATCTCATGTTCTTGGACAAGCTAATGGCTGCCTTTTTGTTCGCCTTTAGCAGTCATATACGCTGCACCCATTTGCTTGCCAGGCTTTCATGGTACCCACTTTCATTGTTGATGGTTTACTCACTTTCATTTACAGAAACGTGTTGCTCCCAGTTTCTGTTGCCCTGCTTTTACCCGTATCCAGTCGTGCTGTTCTGTTGTACCTCTCAGCGTCACCTTGTCACTCAATCGCCCTCAGTTTTTCTTGTTTCCCCTTGTCTAGAGGACGAGCTCTTCTAGGAAAAAGACGCACCGTGACATCCTTTATTTCCCCACCTGCTCCCCTGCCTGCTGGCAAAGAACAGTACAGGCACTGCTGCATTCTGCTGGCAACGGGCAGTATACTCACTGCTATATCAACCTTAAGGGCAGAAGATGAGCATCAGTGGAAAAGTGCATTAGTGCGGGCAACCATTTTTAAAGGTGTTGTTCTCTACGCTAGACCATGCTTAAATATGGAAAACTAAAGGTACTCTGGGGGCAGAGCGAGGGGCTGCACCGTAATGGACAGGTTTATATTTTTGGGTCTGGTGTTAGCCAGAGTTCACCAAAACCCTTTGATTTTACCAAAATTGTACACACACTCACTCTCTCTCTGAAATAAAGGTTAAAGTGAAGTTATATGTGAGGAGGGTAGTAAGATTTTACCTTGCGTTAAAAATGTGATTTCAAGGAAATTGTGTCTTCACTTAGGTTCTCGAGCACTAACCGTAGTGTCCGTTAGAAAATCAAGAGAGAAAACGGTATATTTAAAAGCTCATCGAATCCTATCAGATGATCAGCATTTTACCAAGGGTGAAGTCACCTAATATCATGTCAAAATTGTGCAGCATGTCTAAAAACCATTGTCAAAGTCTATAGATCTTACATAGGCGAAACCAATTGGCTTTGAAAAATGCTTGTTAATTTAGAGCACGGTACTCTCAGTGGGTGGAATGTTCTGATTATATATTTAATAATAATCCAGATGCTTAGTGTAATAGCCCTCATTAAGGCCCCTCTTGTAAAAGCTCAGAGAGGGCCTTTGACATGCGATATAGCGATAGCAAGCGGACCATAATGCACCACCTTAGACCCTTTAGGGTGTCTGAGCTTTTGCTTGTAGCTTTTGGAATCGGACTGAGAAAATGTCTGGTACTTTCTGGATAGGGTGTTCGTAGAAGAAACGTACATAGTAGAAATGTGTGCTTTCCGCTATATGTGAATTGACAGTTCATAATTATGTTCACGTATTAACGTATACAATTGAAAAATCACATCCGTTGTAAGCGGACGTTTGAAAAATCTCCACTTTCTTAACAAAGAAAAATTATGCGCGGAGAAATGTTTGGGAACCAACGCTAAGTGCGTTTGCCTCGTGCAAAAACGAGCCCTTCTCAAATTCTCTGCTTTCTCCAACAGCTGGTGTAAAGCGGGCTCGTGCACCTGTTTGTAGCCACAGCACAACTAGCCAAGCCTTCAGTGTACTCCAGCGCCTGTGCGCCTCTTACAGCGCATTCTAACTAAACACGAGTGGCATGCCAAATTCACACGTGTTTAGTCGGTATGCTCTGGGATTACTGCCCAATTTCCTAACTTTAAGAATGAAGAAGTAGCAAATGCCCGATGTGCACCGGCTGTGCTGGAAGTACAGCGTCTCAGTGAGCGGCGCCCTTTCTTCGGGCCTTACAAGTATCCCAGTGTGTCTCGCGCTAACCTTTTCTTCACCTCGTCACAACCCGCGGCCGGAATCGTGTTTACTCTGTGGGGCTGACGTGGTTTCAGCGGCTGCTGAAAGTGATATTTGGTTCGAGCCGCATCAGACGTAACCGGCCCAACCGGTTCCTCCCCTTTGTTGCGCTACAGCACAGCGCACCAGTGCATGTTCCTCTTCATGGTTGCAAAACACACACAAAGGCCTGGGAGGGGCGGGGGTAGCGGGAAGGGAAGGGTTCTTGCAATCTGATACGGTCGGGCAGCTGTATTATTCAGTAGGAGTAAGTAATGTCGTGGTACAGAAAAACGGTGAACGAGTAGTTCATACTACAGACAGTCTATTAACATCTTATTAGCGGAATCAAGAGCGCAGTGTTTTTTTGGTAAGGGTTTGTCAACTAAAATCTTGCTGGCATGATCGCATTCATTTCTATTCTATACACTGCTGTTGAAGAGTGAGAAGACACCCATGTTTCCGCGCACATACTTTTAAATTTGACTTGGCATTTGCGAAGCTGATAGTTCTGGGTCTAATGCAGTAACACATGCATGCATAAACGTTTACATGCAGTAGCAAACTAAAGCTCGCTGTGTCCGGTGGCCGCTGGTATATGCCAGAACCTGTCTCTGCCCGCAGGCAGTGAGCAGTCTGGTGACTTTGAGCTGTCCGGAGGCGAGCACCATGGCCTGTGTTGTTGCACGGGTCAGTGGCTTCTGGAGTCCAGCCACCGTGCGTCTGAGCTGGCGCTGCAGTGTGCTGTGTATGAGTGGCCTTGGCTGCATCTGCCGCAGGCTAGAGTGGTTTAAAATGTCCTGCTCACGTGGTGCTGAATTCCCGTTGGTGTTGTGCGGACCGCTTCTTTAGGGGGCAACACGCGCCGCGCTTTGGGGTGTGCACAGCCCGCAGGGGATGGATCAGTAGCAGCCATTGTCCTGTCTACCCAGCTTGTAAAGTGGATCACGCGATGACACTCCAAGACCGATGTAAAGGGCAGATTGTAGATCAACAACCTGAAGGACACTTTCTTCTGCTGCCCCCACACCTGTATATTGATGTCTTCTTCCAAGATGACACCACCACCCACTCCTCAGAGCTGTTCACTAAATATTTCTGGATAGCTTTGACCAGGAACTAATCTTTTATTCCACAGAGTCCCATGGACTGCTTGAAAGAGTACCTTTAGCAGCTAACATATATTAACATTTTGGCAATCACAATAATGTCTTCAGAGGCGTGCTATAATCTTACTTGCATATATCACCATAATTCACACTCGCCCCGTATTGTTATGGTATGTTATTTTGTAATCAATATGTACGAATCAAGCTTAATGCACACTTGAAAGGGGAAGTCTAACAAGCCTGCCTAAACAGCCAGGCATTTAACTCGTTCCTACATTTCAAATAATCCGTCTACTAGCGAAGCATTTGGGGCAGGGAATTTCATACTGTAGGGGCTTGACCATGTGCTGTCTGCGCTTCTCCGCTTGTTACACAGAAATGACTGAGGACAGCTGAACCGTACACGGGTATAAGAGCAAAACTCTGAACTAAATCTACCCGCTGTGCTTACAACACCTTCTAAAAATGGGAGGCGTCTGCAGGACAAGGAAGCCCGACCCATAACCGAGAAAGCTTGCGACTCCAGGACTGCAATATATTATTAAACCCTGAAATTTAAATCAACTCGAAGTTATTTACCTTCACCCTTTGTAGCGTGCAAACCGCCCTCGTTCTTGCACTCCTTTTGACACTGCGTGTACCTGAATTTAGTAGAAAATAAGTTTGAGCGGGAATATTTTGCATTGTTAGTGATTCGCTCGCGCACATACCTCCTTGTATATGCATGCGGGCTATGCGATCTGATCATGTACACACCAATTCACCACAACAGATAACCTAAATATAACTATGCTCAGAATAGCTTCCGGAAAAGCATTTTAGTGAAGCCCATTCCAGACCTCCACGCCTTTTATGGCTTGAATTGGGGCATGCTGGAACGCAAGCAACCTTTTACAGGTGCAAGAAGAAACTTCACACCTGAATCTGAAACCGTCCACGCTGCTTCCTTGAAGTGGTTGCCTACTCTCAGAATGCACTGCAAAATTGTCCACCGTACTTTGTTATGCGTGGTCTGAGTGGATGCCACTAGCAATTCAGTCGTTCCTACCTCTGGCGATCATTGATTAATTCCATGTAAAGATACACAGAACACAAGTGTAATTTTACCTTTAGTTTGACAACCGCATAGCACCCAACAGTGAGCAGTGTCTCACATCCTCTCACCATGTCCCGAACCACCTTTTCCCCCTTTAGCCCCATCTAGAAAAGTTCCTTCATTTCTCCATCGTACCCAGAGCTCTTGCAGGTTGCTGCATCAAGAAGGCAGTCGGGTTTTATCCACGGCCGTGATTTGCAATGATGCCAACATTTTTGCTGATGTCAATATCTCCATATTGCAGGTGTCTGGACCTGCGATGTCTGGGTTCAGTCGTGCCACTGTTAAAACAGCAATTGCAGGTTGTCTTGCAGTGGCAGAAGTCTCAGCATGATTGAATGACTGGGGCTTTTTCCCATTGATGCACATCTGCCTATGAGTGGCAGTTGGTACTTAGCGTGCTGGTGCTTTTTCACTGAATTGAGAAAAAACCTTTGACCTTTCTGGGACAGGAGATGGAAGAATCTTGGAGACCACATATTTTGACGGAGGATAAGGCAATTCTTTTCGGGGCTGAGGTGTAGATGGCATCCTTTCACTCTTCAAGTCTGATGAATGGAATTTTCAGTCATCATCAGAGAAAGAAGTTTTCTAGGGAAATGTCTGCTTAGAGGGGCAGATGAAAGTCACAGAATAGCCTATTTTTCAAGCCTGACTATCAGTGAACGAAACAGCTGCTTAGTCTTTGTTTGCTTTTGCCGGAAGCATGCTTCCGCACAAGCAGATCTTTTAAAGACCTAAATAAAATATTAGGTGCGTGAAGAGTCGCCGTATTTTTTTGTTTAGCGCAACAGTGCAGCATGTCCAGTTATATACAATTTACTTAGCATGTGATTTGGGTCAGCCCTCTTCAGGCATTGTCTTCTGAAGGTCAGTTCTTTTCAGTTATTGCTTTGAGATGGAATCAGTCTCTTTTCGGATAGTGCAGAGGAATATACATCTCTCGCCTCAACGAATTGGCTATTTGGTGTATCATTCCGCCTATTGGGTACTGGCTGTAGTGCAACACACAAAGAACTGTTTTATATCTAAAAATATATATAATGGTCAGGCTTTTTGTCTCAACCATTTTTTTTATCTAATGCAGACATATGCAAAAAAAAAAAATATTTTCACTGGAAGACAAATTTTCACTTTCAGGAAAAACAAAGGAATTGCTAGGGATGCCGAAGGTTCATGTCTCCCCAGCAAACACATTGAGCTATTGAAGTGAGAATAGGATTCAGCGCAGTTAGCAGCTTTCCTCCTCAAGCTGCTTTCAGGCTCCTCCGATAACAAATTTAGAGAGCCCAGTGGCTTTTCTAAATGCAGTAGGTCAGGGCGATAACTGAATATGTAAACGCAAACAGCTAGTTTTGCCAGTGCCTTTTTCATTACACTCTGTACAAATGGACATTTATTGATGGTATTATGTAAAAATAAAAATGAACATTCGGACCAGTCCCTTGTTCTTTCAGATGGATAGAAGGTCATAAATACTTGTTATACTCATTCTAGAGGGAAAAATGTCCTTCAATCCCTTTCTCTTCAAATGTGTAATATAATGTTGATGATAACTTTGGATTGTTGAGAGCTCCGTTACAGACAGTGGAACAGCAGCGGCCTATGTAAACTGGTATAGGTCTGCTGCTCCCAGCGTTTCAATGTTCAAATACAGGGCCTCCACCTTTTTCTTTCCACTGCCTCTCCAAAATGTATGGAGTGGGAAGGGGAAAGCGAAAGACAGGCTGTGCTGTTTTAAGTCCCAAATGACACACAACAGGATGTTCTAGTTTGTAGGTTTATTTCTTCAGGCTAAAACCACTGGCACCAGCAGAGCTGAACACCAACTTGCCCTGCACCCGTCCTTCCCAGCAATGATCCCATACATTCTAATCCTGAGCTCACCACGCTCATTGCCTTCTTAACATTCTGAAGTCTTGCCTCACATTCTCTGATGACATGCTTATAACTCAACATGCAGCAGGGCACACTGGAGCCCTGCAGTCACAGCCTGCCGTAGCTCAGAGAGTCATTGCAGCTCCGTAAGGAGGGATTCAGAATTCTGCTCAGCTCCTGGGTCTCCCTGGCTAGGCTGAACAAGAAAAAGCAGTTTCACTGAGCCCAGGGAGAAGCAGGGGCTGAGTTCAGCCCCCTTTCACAGCTGTTGGTCCTGTGCATCGCTGTTAGCTGTTGAACAATCACAGCAATAGTTGTGAAACAAAGTCTTTGGAGCCTTGGGGATTGCGCTGTCCCCGGTCTTCCTGCATGCAACGCCTGTTGGGCGGGACAGTGCTCTTTATACCCCTGTGAAAACCCCCCAGTCCACTTTTCTGCCCCCTTATTGGGGGACTTTAACCAATACCTGTTCCCCTATTGTCCCCCGTAATAACTTGTTGCTGCTTTTGGCGCTCGGCGGGGTTTGGAGAAAGTGAGATGTAGGTGCCATTCCTTATGAAGTGGCCTCCGCCGGCCACCAGGCTGGTCAAACCGGTTCTTATGAGTCCCAGGCGGCCGTTAAGGCGCCAGCCCTCGATGCCCCCTTTGGAGGTGGCCTCTGCCCATCCCCTCGAGCTCTGAGAAGACTTTGCTTTTCTAATTAGGACATTCTACCCTCTAGGGGCAAATTTTCGAATAGGCTTATTGCCCGCCGTAGTGGGCTGTGCTGACCATGTTAAAGGATAATGGGGGTTATTACAACTTTGAAGGAGGTGTTAATCTGTCCCAAATGTGTCGGATATACCACCGGCTGTATTACAATTTCCATAGGATATAATGGACTAGTAATACGGCTGGTGGTATATCCGTCACTTTACCATCACTTTTGGGACGGATTAACACCTCCAAAGTTGTAATAACCCCCTAAGTGTTTAACACTAGAGCAGGCTTTTATTATAGACCAGAACTTTCTGCAAAGGTGAATAAAGCACATTATTGAGAAAGATTTATTGCAGCAGGAGGTTTTCAACTATGGAGTGCGGGATGTGGTTGTGGCGAATTTTGTAAACCAGGGTATGACATAGAGGAGATTATAAAATATAACAGCACTGCACAGCACACCTTACAGTTGGGAATTTACATGCTAGAGATTTAAATTTCAGATTTTGATACATGAAGTGTTTTTCTAAAACAAATCCACGTGCCCAAACCAACAGCCAAAGGGGGCAGTCAGGGTTCTAAGTTTCTCTTCTTAGCTAGCCATTAGATCACACCTCCGATAAATCTGAGTTTACTTCAAAAAATCTGGCAAACCCCTCACTGCTTAGTTCAAGCACTGGCCCTTTGAAAAGTTGCCAGGGAACACAGTAGCAGCTTGGGTGAGCTTTTGCTCTTGCACATGGGGCTGTTCGAACCACAATATAAAGAGATCTTACAGTGAGATATTGTGGTTGGCAAAATCCGTGCAAAACCGCAGAATCAGTATTGATGTTGACTTTGTATTTTCACAGCTGCAGTCCTTCACCTTCACATGCTTCGCGTGGTCAAAGTGAATCAAGCAAGGACGGTGCATTTCCTAGTCTTCCTTCCTTCTACTCAAGAAAGGGGGCAATCCCTCTCTGATCAAGAATGCCTCTAGTATTTGAGGATCAGCGGGTTATAGAGACGGCCCAAAAGGGTTGCTAGTCCTTCCAAACAAAATGCTATCTTTGTCTGCTTACATCGGGAGCATATTGTTCTTGTGAACTGTAGAGAGCGTTCAAGTGGAAAAACTGGAACTTTTTCTTTTGCAAGTAAACATTGAATCCCAAAAAGAACAGCAACTGAGGCCAGTTTACATCCTGGAGAAAATTCAGCAAGTTGATAAAATGGAGAGATTTAAAGTGTCCGTTTCTTATAAGATCCTTCCAGATTCCAAAAGATGAACAAGTATTTGGTCTTGAGTCCAAACATACATATCTACATCAAAGCAAGAGACCGCCACGAATTGCTCCGAGAACCGTTTAAAAATCCTGCCGTTTGTTTACAGCAGTGCAGAAAATGATTTTAGCAAATGTGCGTCACTGGTTGCTTAGTGCTTTAGGAGGCAGCAAATACAGATTATTTTCCTTATTTCTATGGCTGTGTGAGATAATAGTTGCATTATATGAGAGAGATCATTGCACCCATTTATTTGAGCATTTTGTTGCTGTTTTAGAAGATCTACTTTTCCACAAGCATATCAATTGTTTGCACACCTTGTACCAAGAGGGGAGATTTCTGGAAATTTCAGGGGTGAAGCAATTGTATCTTGTAAGAATTAGCGCGCGCGCGCGCGCACACACGCACACACGCACACACGCACACACACACACACACACACACACACACACACACTCTCTCTCTCTCTCTCTCTCTCTCTCTCTCTCTCTCTCTCTCTCTCTCTCTCTCTTGCGCTCTCTCTCTCTCTCTCTCTTGCGCTCTCTCTCTCATGCTCTCTCACTATCACACACACCCTTTCGCCAAATCCCCTACAGCCTTCCCACCACCGCTTTGTTTACCCGTAAGAGTTTTGGGTGGAGTTGTTACCTTGGATACTAGTCTGTTTGTGAAATAAGGCACACTCTGTCTTTGCTTCATATAAATGATCCTCTGAATAAGCAGGTATCTTATACATTGAGGTTATTGCAAGATAAACTCAGATTTTGAAATATTACAGTAGACCACTTTTACTCTGCTTTGACTTGTTTATGTATTTGAGGAATGCCAGAAATGCATGTATATCACATAGAAGCTTTACAGAGTTGTCCTTTTGTAATTTACGGATAAGAATTGCCACGCAAAGAAAAGTGAGAGTGGAGTTCTCAGTCCTACCACAGGTTGTTCTCCGGTCTTTGTTGCCAAGGACCGTTGTGTGGTGTTTCCTCAGGAAGATTGGTTGTCTGTCTTGATTACAGCTATTATGTTGACCTGCATTGTGCACAATTAGCTGAGTGTATGAATTTCAAATGATGTTAATGACTGCTGTAGTATGTGAGTAGAAAGGCTTTGAAGAGTAGGTTTGTGATTAAGTATGGGTGTGCTGATCACCTATGTGCTTTCAGCACCATGCTGTGTGCATGAAGATGTCCTGAGGTATACCTAAGATGTTATGATAGCAGCAAACTATAGGAATGCTCTTATCTGTTGACAATGCATAGACCACTATATGGTCTCATGAAGCAGTGCTCTGTGCATGGTGCTAGTACGAGCATCTAAAGGGTTAAGGTGAAGTATTCTGACTGTTGAGTGTACTTTGAATTTTCTGTGCTTTATACTATGATTTTGGCGGTAATATGGTTTAGTGGATCATTTATTGGAAATGGGAGTTATTATTGCTTGAGTGAACAGGCGTCTTTTGGCCTGGCAGTGCTTGGCCTGCTCTATGGGTCAGGTACCATCTGTGCGCAAGGAAACATAGTGTGTTGTTTAAGATGTTTTCAACCGATTATCATGTTTTTGGTATTATGGTGTTTGCCTGAAAGTGTTCTGCATGGCTTTTTAGCATCTGTGTAACTGCTGATTCTAGAGATTGCACATATTTTCTTGCTTGTTGGCATAATTTGAAACTGTTAAAATTTTCCAATGTCATTAGCTCTATCAATTTGTTACAATACGACAGACCGTCTACACTTGGCCCTGGAGATATATATTGGATTTTTTTGTGATTAAGTTAATATTCTGAGCATTTTATGGATTCCAAAATACTATACACTGTACTCCGAGAATTTTAGACATGAAGTTTAACAGTTCGAGATTGATGTTCTCCTGGTTCTAAAAGCAATCTTGTGTGGGGTGCATTGCGTGATGTTTGCGTTTGTGGGAGGGAGGGAGAATGCGTGATCTCAAATGGTTCTAGCCCAGGTATTAGTTATTTTGTTTCGGGGGGAGATGGGTGAAACAAATAGAGTTTGTCAGCAGGTGATTGCTCAAGGTGCGGCTGCACATTTGAATGGAGGCAGATCTGAATAGTTTATTTGGAAGTTTTGGGATCCCAAGGTTCACCTGGAGTAAGGAGGACCCCGAATGCAGTCACATTTGGAGCATGCACTGCGGCTGAAGGGTGCTTTTTAGGAGCTGCCAACTCAAGCGATTGATTCACAACATGCAAGTTTTGGCCATAACTCTTCTTGCAGTGCTGCATTTATCACGTTATTTTGCTACCGCAATCCTGTCATTTTCCCATTCTATAAATAACATATATTCGTATTGCCCAACCCAGTGGTATGCTTTTTATCAACACTGTCATGGTGAAAGGCAGAGTCAGCTGGTCCGTGTTTGGACAGCTGATCTGCACGTTGCACCCAGATCTCTTCAGGGACTGTTGACATTGTGTAATCAATTACTACCTGAAATTACTACCTCTCGTCAAGTGAACAATTACTCATCATGTTTTCAGAAATCTTCCCGAAAACGCCTTCACAATTTGACTGTTTGATAATAAAAAAAAATTGACATTTATGTGGTAGTGTCAGCGAATTTAGTTAATTACAGATCTGTCTACCGGCTAGCGTTTTTCATATGTAAAGTATTGTGACACCTGAATAGTTTATACAATGCGTGCCATTCATTAACAAATCTTAAAAAGTGATATTTATTATACTTCTAAACAGTGGCGTAGCGTGGGGGGTGCAGGGGGGGCCGGCCGCACCGGGCGCAACATCTTGGAAGAGACTAAATCCACGGGTTAGGGGGCGCAAATTACTTGCCTTGCCCCGGGTTAGGGGGCGCAAATGACTTGCCTTGACCCGGGTGCTGACAACCCACGCTACGCCACTGCTTCTAAACGTGTTCTTATCCTATGCATCCTTCTTAAGTATCTACTTTCATGAATACCTTTTAAGAGTTTGAGTGGGCCACCACTTTCCCCTCTCACAAGCAAAAAGCCACAGGCATTTCATTTACAAAACGTAACTTTCTAGTTTCGCGTGGTAAATGCAGAGCCTCTGCCCCTCCGCCGTTTTTGCACACCTCGTCTGAAATGTAACGGACACCTTATTTGAATTTTTAATAAACTTGAGCAGACACGTGGACAACAACGTGTTTGGTTGCAGGGCAAGTTCAAGGACCTGAGGGAGGAAAGAGGGTTTGTTTTGTGTGTATCTGCACCTGGAGGTGCTCGGGCTCAGCGGGGAGGATTGAGAGCTTCAGACTGACTGCTGGGAAGAGCGCCAATTTGCAACAGGGAAATATTGCTAAATGTGGGTAGTAAATTAAGAGGAAACCCGAGCCCATGTGCACGTTTAGCGAGCGCTCGTAATTCATGTTTTGCTAGATTTAGCACTATTTCATAATGCAAAATGCCACCTAGTGCCCATTTTGGACGCAAGGTGGCATTTTTACGCTGAGAAAATAGCGCCGAATGCAGATTTACTCTTTTCAAGTAAGTCTGCGCAATCATGATTACGCTACATGTAGTTACGCGGGTTACGCCCACCCCTATTAGAAACCTGAGCGGAGGGAGACGTGGCGAAACAGGGGACCCACGGGGTGGTGGGAGCGGTGATTAACCCCGTGCTTTACGGTTTGTACGCACTGGGGTTGTGCGGCATGTTCCAGGATATAGTTGGTATGTGGCAGGTATATGTGATGCAGAGGTGCTGTGTTGAAGGGATTAGCACTGCGGACTGGAGTCTTCATGAGCCTTTGCACAGTTCTGCCCCGTGGCACTTACACAGAATAGATGAATGACAGGTCAGCAAGCAACTTAAACACACGTGGCAGGCTATATTCATTACACGAAGAAATGCCGCCCTAAGAAGATGGGGAGGTAACGAGTGAAAATAAAACGGTTCAGAAGCAGCTGCTACAATCTGAAGCATAGGTTGCTGTGCAGTAGCCCAGGTAACGGCAATGTGCGTTTGCTTTGTTGGTTACTGCAATGGATCCATGCTGTATGCACACCACTGCTGCTCGCCTTTTGTGACTGTACAATTCTACCACTGGTGACATTCATTGTGGTACTGGAATGGCTCCCAAATAAAATAATACGCTGCTTGTGGTACTTACTGAGTTGTGGAAATTATGTACCTCACAATTGTACTAGCACCAAGAGTATCACTTGGATGGTACTTAGTAGTGGAATGGGAACGCGGAGACATGGTTTAGAGGGTATTACTTCCTTTGTGTGTGCCACATGAATGTAGTGTAATAAGTGTGTATGTACACCCTGTTTAAGTGACAATTTGAAAAACACAAATGTGTGCTATCAATTACAGTTCTGTATAGTTTGATTTCTCTTAGTCTCTGATAGGGATGCTAACAGTGTAATAATTTCCAGTTGAAAGTTTTGTGGATTAAAAGTTTTTCACTGTGCCATGGAAATGGCTGACCGCATATGGACAGGAGATTGCTGTCAATTGAAACAAACTGTGAAGCTGTGAGATACCTCCAAAGAATGTTCAGCACATGTTGCGAGAAGCTAATTTCATGTGTAGTAAATATTTCGTCTGTTTATTGTGGGCAAATGAGAAATTCACTCCTCTGTGTGTTCTGCAGCAGACACAGATAAATACACTTTGTGGGAGGTAGAAAATGTTCCCACCGTCAGAGTTTGCCTCTAAATCAAGAATACAAAATTGTACGTTTATATTGTTCACATTGTACTGCTTGGACCTGCTCCCTCCATGTTTTACTGCTTGCTTGCTTACTTGTGTATAACTTTTATAAAGGACATGTGGTTTGCGCCCTTCCGTTACAGTAATCATTTCCCACAAAGGTCTCGCTAGAGTGTTTTATGACACTGCGATTCATTGAATTCTTATGAGAGAGCTGGACCAACGCTAAACATTCTTGTATTTAAATATATTCATCGTTTAGGAATGTGACTTTTGACATGGCATATTACACAGCTCTTCCTCAAGCTGTGCTGTCCAGAGATCTTCCTGGTTCCGAAACCATCTGATTTCTTCTTTCTTGTAGGAAAATTATGCTCCAGGGAATTGTGACTAAGAGATGACGACGGCATAAAGATCGTGAGCTTTTCTCGGAGATGCTCTGACCAGTCCGGATGGAGAAATAAGAGTCAGAAAAGGTAAAGATTAGACCCACTGTAAATGTTCATTTGTAGCTCAACAGTTATTATGGTTGTCTTTCTCTAGTACAGAAATGTTTACTGCATGCTTCTTTTGTATGTGGTGTTCCACTTACTGGAGCCACAAACCTGTGTTCAAATTCTTTTTAAGTTTCTTAAGGTATCTGCAATTCATTTCTTGTATTTATGTTTTAATTTCTCAGACAGTCTCCTTATTTTTATAGTTCACTGTTCATTTTATCTGTTTTTAAGTTTTCTTGCATTCCCTCATTTTTTTGCGATGGAGACTAGAGGGCGTGTTATATATAGTTAGACAATCTTTATTTATATTTTTTTGTTTAGTGCTACCTGCCAGTTAACTGATTCACCCATGCTCTACCTAGAAGATGATAGCGAGAAGGAGAGGATCACAACCTTGGTTTGGGATGAGTAAGGGGGAACAAGAACGATCATAACATTTGTAGTCTTCATCCTAGTGACCTCATAAGTAGCTCAAGCTACAGCTCAAGTTGGTAAAGTCTTAAGGAGGGAAGAGCATATAGCTCAGTGGAGAGATCATGACTGGGAAAGATGCTGATGGGTAAGTATACCAGCTGAAGGTTTCTGACCGTGTAATGATCAAAAAGTCTACTTCTACATAAAGGAAGGAGGCCATGGCGGATGGTAGGCTAACACTATGTGAGCCCAAAGCAAGCGTAGAAGAGATATGCCGTCAATCCCTTGTGTAATCTGTAAAAGTTTCTTTTCGGCTACATGCGGTGTGTCATCCAGTTTTATATGGTGGAGTGGATCTGCTGCTGAATCTCTTGTAGCCGAGTAAGTATTTGACTGTTGGATATAGCCTGTAGGTATGTAAGGCTAGAAGACTTTCGGAGGTAACCCGGAGTGTGGCCACACATTTATTTGTGTACAAGACAGAGTTGTGGCCTGTTTTGACTCCTGTTTCAATGGGCCGGTATAATCTGGTACTGAATTTTTTATTTTGAGAGGGAGAGTACCTGCACTTCTCAAGAAAAACATAATACTTTTAATTGAAGAGTACCGGCAGTTCTCAGAAACAAGCAGTTACTCTGGCACAGAGTATCTGCACTTTTTATTTTTCCATTTCAAGCACTGGTTTCAATGCAGGCCTTTTAACTATATTGCCTGTACCATTGCTAGGACGCTAAATCAAGGTCAGTTGAAGATTTTCTTGTAATCCCTTTAAAGCATTTTGGATCTTTTTCCTGGGCTGTTTTCAGTGTCGGACTTAATTACCAATGAATTTTTCTTTCTCACAGTAAATGGAACAAAATAATGAGTGCTTTATCGATGTCTGTTTCCTTTTAAATGTTAGCTTTTTCGCTGTTTATTAATAGTCCTGTTTTCTCCGTAATGTACTGCCCTTTACACTGAAAAACTGTGTTTGTGTTCCAAATGAATGATTAGTTGCATTTTGGTTAAAAGACTTTCCTCACAATGTTACAAATTATTGTTCATCTCAACATCAAGGATGGAGGACTAGACCCTTTTTAGGGGCGAGCGCAAAGTGTTCGGTCCCTCTGAAGCTTTCTTGTGGGGGGGGGGGGGGGGGTTAACCACGCCCAGTGTTACGTCAGTCACTTTAATTGATTCGTGGGCTTGGCTTTTAAAATCCGCTTGTTTTTCATTCACGAAAGGCGTGCATGTGTTTTACACAGTGCGATCACACTCGTTTTTTTTTTTTCCCTAATTTAATGTGGCAAGAAAAGTCCAGTTAGGAGTTTACAACGCTAATAGCTCTAACTCGACGTAATGTAAGACCCGTTGCTTTGCAAATGCTTGTTTCATATTAGAAACGCTCCGTGCTTTAATGCCTTATTTTTCTCCTGTCCAGTTATTTCGGAACGCTGCTGCCAAAACAGCTAATACAAAAACTACTATTCAAAAAGGATACTGTATCTTTATATTTTAAAGGGCATTTTGTATACTTCGTTCTGCATATCTGGTCCTCCATCCTGGTATGTCACAAATGACTGCTCCCCTGTCAGTCACTTCCCTAGTAAATTATGTGGTGACTGATTTGCTTTCTTTACTTACACGACCATTTTTTTGAGGTTTCATCTAGGTTCTCAGTCGGTTCACCCTTCCTTGACTCATGCTCACGTACCCGGGACCATATTTCTTCTTCAGTGTTATCTACGCGATTCAAAGCACCTATTTATTTTTAGGGAGAGTTCTGTATGTATGGCCCGCTGATGGCTTACATGTTATGTATAAGTGCGCACAGTCCCAGTGCTACCTGCTCTTGTTGTGAAACTGTTGCTTTAAGGCCCTGCTTTCCAAACTTTTTAGAACTATGACCCCATTTTTGGAACTACAGAGTTTCACGATCCACCTATTGTTTAAGGGACAGAGACGTGCACGTTTTTTAATGTAAGGAAAACATTGTGTGGTTGCGTTCTGCCATTTACGAACAGCACATTTTCCATTGAAACGGCTACTAAATTTGCACAGACGTTCAGATTTACTGATATTAATATATTGCTCACAAATGATAATTAAATTTGAACGAGTTTCATTCAAAATATTTATTTGTGCATCACCAGGTAAAATGTCTTGACTTGTTGTGATCCTATTAAAACCTTTGATTTCATTACACTTATGAATTACAAAAAATGTGCTTCATTTTTGCTTCCTTGAATGCTAAATGTGTACAATTAATTTACAGGAATTTACATTTTGTTGTGTGAAAAAATATAACAGCAGCATTTTCTTTCACACTTCCTGTACCCCACCAATATTGTCCCAAAATTCACTTTACTTTCTCTGACTGCAAAGTGAGAGGAGTTGGTAAACCCCAATTCCAGTGTTAAACAAGCATTTGCAATGCAATGGTTCTTGCGTTTGCTCGGGGTAGAGCTATTAGCGTTGTAAATTCCTAATTGGACTTTTCTTCCCACACAAACTGAAAATAAAAAGTAAAACAGTCGACATAAGCGAGCCGATTCAAAGCGCCGCCGTGAGCATGAAGAGAGAGACAAAAGGAAAAAGAAGTTCGCTCGCAGTCACAGTTATCGACAAAAGTGCAATTATCCATGTAACAGGGTCGATAGTCAAGGCTGTAACAAAACCGCCCTAAGGAGGGACAAATGTAAAATAGTTACCAACAAAAACAAAGGATTTTTGAAAAGCAAGCCCAGGAACAAGTGATAGTGATGGGCCTGCAGTGGGTGTGGTTAAAAGCCCAGATACATACCAACGCGTCCAGCTATGCTCAACCTATAAAAAAAATAAGCAACAATTTGTCAGACTACATAGCTTGGCTTCTCTCTGTCGCAGCAAATGTGACAAGATAAACACAAAATTTAAAGACATCTTTATTTATTGCTTGGACCCTCCAGAAATCGGCTTGCCACCCACAGTTTGGGAACGCTGCTTTACGTTCTTTTGGTAGTTGTTTAAACCACATGTTGGTGAAATTTAAAAGAGCGGTGCAGCAGCAGATCAGACTTCATTGCTGAATACCAGCGTGCAAGATGTTGATAGTAAGTACTTACCAGGTATATAAGTGAAGTCAGAAAGGACTCTTTCAGTGCTAGTCTTAAGGGTGTTAACAACGCAGAGGCCTTCATTTGGCTTCTATTTCCCCATCTACTGAGCATATTACACATGATGCTGACTGTAAGGAAAGCACTCCATCAACTGGTTGATAAGCTTTTAAAAGCTTAGTTAAAGGATTACTGGGCTGAGTAGGTTCTGCAGTCTCTTGTCAGGAGGAATGAATAATCGTGGTGTCGATTTGGATAATTCGAGCATATCAGTCAAGCTTCTACCAGTTGTAGCACCATCTAGCATGCCGGAATAGGCTTGCACTACCAGTTAGAGCTGCGTTGTTGGTTGTAGAATGAAATTCCTTCAGTAAAGCATTGTCTGCATCTAGGTTCAGTCCCAAGTGATGCTAGCAAATAAAATGTGTGAGGTACATACTTTTCAAGAAGCTCATCGCTTCTATAGCTCTTGCTCAGCCATGGCCGTAGAGCTCAAAATGGGTAATTGTGACATGTAGTCAAGTATTGCCATTGAGGGGTTTGGTGACATCAAAATCATCAGCTTTTGATCTCATTGTTTCGGAACAGACATCGGTATGGCAGTATAGGACCATGTTGCACACTTTAGCTGTTTTTTTATTTTTTTTACTTTATATTTTTATTCTAGAGCGATTAGGCCAGACCCTGCACTCTGCCGTCTTCAGCTTCAGAACTAGAGGTTGATCGCAGGATCTGCTTGGCCTAAGATTGGGCTTAGTTTGCTAGCTGCCACATTTCATAAAGATTTATCTAAACTTTTACTGCCCCTATTAATCTTTCCTTCTCCATTGACAGAACCGCGCAAACTTTGACCTAACCAACAGAAAGCTAAAACGTATTGCCAAATATTGTGCAGATTCATCAATTTGCACTAAAGTTAAAAGCAAATATTTCTTAGTATCCCCTCCAATTTTAACTTTGCTCTTCTTAAAGGATTTACTTAGAACTTGACATACTTCAGGCTTCTGACCCATTTTATTCATATTCGTCACACAGTGCCAGTGTTCTTTCAAATTAACACTTTTTGCCCTTCCCCCTTTTTAAACTGCCCCGTCAACCCTGGATTGATGTGCACAAGCCTAAAACTACCAAGCGAAGGGCGAAGCTGGCTGGAAGTCTCTGCGAAGTTTCACGCAGATCCAGCAAACTGTACCAAAGTGATTAGTAAATCACAAATAGTTGGACCCTCCCTTCCTGCCTCTACTGGATCACACAAAACCTGAAATATCTGAACTGGTTGTGGCTTTCTTAACTTCCTGCCACATTGACATCAAATAGCACTAAAAGTTTAAGCACATTAAAATGTTATTAACTTTAACCCCTTTACGTTTTCACCCCCAGGGATTTCCACAGAACTTGAAAACTAATACTTTCAAGCTTCTGCTAAGGTTTGTGCAGCTCAATTACACAGTGCCAAACCTATTAGCAAATTAACATGTTGTTGATTCCCCAATTGACTGTATAAATTTGACAATTACCAAGTGTGATCTCACCATACTGTCTGCAAAATATCATGGATATTCGTCAAACATCAAAGTTATACGCAAATCAGCAAATGCCTAGCCAGCTGATGAGATATATTGTTAATTAATCCCTTTAGATCAATGCAGCACTTTTTTACTTGCTTTCATGGCTATTTTTCCTCCCTTGCACTGAACTGCATGATATTTTAGAATGCCAGCTCTTACCTGTTCATGCTGAGCCAGTGCCAAGTTTGGTATCGATCCGTTGATGGGGGGCAAAGTTACAAGCAAAATAAAAATGCATCTTTACTGGATAGAGTGGCTGACCATAACTACACAGAGGCGACTGCCACAATGTCATATAAAATGATATCCCTGTGAATCACTGCTTCGATGCACGATCAGTTTCTATTGGTCAAGCTACATGGACAACAACCACTTTTAAATATTGCTCAACTTCTGGCCTGTGATTATAGATATTTTCTCTGTTGTACACCTTTCCAGTTCACCTTTCTTCTGATTCTGTAGGGTTTCCCACTTGCCTTCTTTGTGGTGCTTTCATCTTAGGATAAGGGATGCTCTGAAATTCACTCTCTGCCTCAATAAATACTCTGCCTAATAGGAGGAGAAGAAGTAGGTGCCATTTTCTAGGTTACCTTTACGCAGCCCACCATTTGAGAGGGACTTTGGCACGGACCCTAACATTTGAAAATGTGTTCAGAAGTTCTGACATGAACTGAGGGTCTAAAATGTTCTTTGGAGAAAGCCTATCCATGCACATATTTCTCAGAATACAACTAACACGTGATCTCGTTCTACCTGTGATTCGCCCCATTCCACAGTCACTCTTACCTCCACTTTAATGATTCAGAGTGGATACTGATGTGGAGTTCATATCTGATAAATGCAGCATCCTGTCTGTTGGTCTCTGTGGCCATGCATGCCCTTTCTCGTACCCATCTTGAAAGCGAAAGGAAGTAATAATTAAATTTGGAAACTGTGCTACCCTTAAATGCCTGTAGTGTTTTCAGAAATGGTGAAGGGTGTGCACCTTGACCTTTGGACATTCATAAGAAGTAATGAAAAGCTATGAAATCCCAAGGTGACAAAGGCATGGTACTAGATTGGATGGAAGCTAGTTTCTATCTACTGCTTGCATTTATTTGTTGAATATGAGGGGAGGCATGTGGAAGCCCTATTTGTCGAGATAGTGGTAGTACATTGTACACTTGTTTTGGGCAATTCACTTAATACGCCATGATCTTAATGACATTACTGCATTCACAAAAGTTAAAGGTGGTTTTATGACTTCACATGCTTACTTAAGGGCTTCTTAGGTTATTAAAGGCATATAACATAAAGTGGTCATTGTAACATTTGAGGTTAAATCCTTTCCTGCCGTTCCACAAAACATATATTTGAAACTTGGTGGGCAGGTGTAATCCCTGCTGCATTGTTTAATGCTGTTGGGTCCCCCAGGCTTTCAGTCTGCACAGCCACGTGAATCCTTTAAGCTGAAGAAAGAGATCCTCAAGCTATGCTTTGTTTCAAAGAAATAATCAGGGCCCAGTTCACCCCACAATGATCGTTTTATGTAATCCTGATGTCCTAGGGCTGCAACCAGGGTATATAAATCTTGCATCCTTTGTCCACGTGGTGTACATGTTTCCAGCATCTCAAAATAACTTGATTTTATCTATGTGTCTACGTATTTGTATCATAAAAGTGGGTGCTAGGGACCCTGGTGCACAAGAGGTCTAATCCTTGAAAACAATTAGTCTTCCTAAAATCTTTCATTGTTCTAGTTTAGTAGCCATAACACATGGGAGGTGTTAATACCAGGTCAGTCTTTAAGATCAGTGAAGTTCGCAGTCTGATGTCTGACTTCCTGTTGTTCCACTTCAGTTTCAGAATTGGTGGTCCCAGCCATGTCTTCTACTGTTTTCAGCCCGTGTTCAGCCTGTTTTGTTCACCCTTTAAGTTTCCACTCCTTGGTGGATTCACACATTTTGCGCCAACACATCTATTTTCTCATTTTATTTATTGTCATCCACTAACAAGGAGGGCGACTTCTGGAATTCTTTTACTTCATCTTCCTTCCATAAAGATGATTGTTAATAGGTACCCAACTATCAAAACTTGCAGTGTGGTCCGGTTCAATGTTACACTCTTTCTCTTAATGCCTTTACCATACTGTCACTGATGTGTAATGTCAGGGTTAGGCAGACTCAAGCTTCTTTTCTTTAACTATAAATAAGTGATTCATTCCCAGCAGCACGACCTCATCAAGTCCTCTATGCTGCTTTTCATGCAATGATACTTCATCATACAGATGGACACTTGTTTTCTAAATTGCTTTTCTTACTTGAAACATAAGTCACTCCTCACAAGTCCTGTTTTATCTTTACTGGTCTTTGGTTCGTAGTGTTGGACTGTGAAAAATCCTTAGTTCTTAATTTCCCTGCTCATTCTGTGCAACAATCCAGTCTCTTGCAAATGACACGGTCTATATTTAAATAGTTACTTCACTCTGGTAACTTAGGAGCTCCAATTAGATGGCACTCCTGTGGGACCTGTGCACAACTGAATTTTGTGACATTTTTTTTTTTTTTTTTTTTTACAAGTCCACCTTCTGTATTTAGACACAAACTGTAATAGGATACAACTCAAAATCAATTGTCTTTTTTTTCATTGACAGTGTTTCATCCATCATTGTTACCGATTTGCAACACTCGAACATGCTTGCTGGGCTGTGCAGTTCATTGTGGGCAGTAGTGGAAGCCAATCTCACCTTTGCATGTTGGCCAAAATCCCTCTTCACAGTTGGCACTATTGGAAGCCCGCAGTCCTTGCTATATAAATGATGGGAAGCATTTTGCTTCTATCACGGTGGCCACTGCATCCATAGCATTCTTGTGTGAATCTGCTCTGATTTATTATAATCTAGGTAAACTGCAAGGCTCCCGTTTGATTCCTCTTCCTTTAAGCCTCTCTCGAATCATTGTTGCATGTCTTGAAGAGATCTGCCTCTATATATTAGGCTCTTCTGTTTGCCATCAGGAGCTGGGCACCAGCCACCTTCCCAAGTCACCGACCTGTGTGGTGAAACATATAGTTCGGTTCATCGTTTGATCACTCCGATGTAACCTCCTTATTTGTTGCAAGGTATAACTTGTCCATCCAGGTGCTCGGTTTTTGCACTTTCTGTTGCTTATTTCCAGTTCTCACTGTGATGGAGATGCGAGAGGGAGTTGCTTAATGCACCATCTTGGCCGCGCTCCCAGCACACAACACTCATTTGCCACCCCCTCCCTATGGCCACCAGGTTTTATTCATTCTCCCTTCACCCACATAAGTTAGGACAAATAATTCAGTCAGACTTTTTGTTTTAGCATTTTAGGCAACATGCCTATAAACACCCCTTCCAGAGATTCGTGTACAACCAGCTTCTAATAATGAATATCCAGGGGAATTGAATTGAAAAGAGGTAACCTACATCAGTCGCTGCTTCTCAGTAGTTTTCTCTCATTAGAAAGAGTTGCCTCTTCCTGTATTCGCCTATTAATGTCTTAATAGACTTGCAGGTTTTGCTCATTAACTAACCGCCAGCACCGTCCGCTTTGTCCGTACCCTACATAATGTATGCTAATGTCTGCAGAGCCATCTGTTGCTCTCCCTTTATTAATGGATTCAATAGCTGTTTTTCAGAGTTGTTAGTCCGCTATAAACATGTCTTTTTGTGCAGCTCATGAAGTCAGACTTTTAAGTAGTCGTCAATGGAACATTCACTTGAAAACGTTTTTTTCTGTCTTTCAAAATGGGCTTAAAGTTTAACAGCTTCCTTTTTTCTACAGTGAAGTATTTTGCTTTTGACAGTGTCATTTGGATTAGGTTTGCCAATTGCTAATAAGTACGCTGAATTCATAAAAGGAGCTGGTGGATGGCTGCAAAACATTGAGTGGAACATGTAGTAGTATCTTGTTGCTCACATAGAATCCCGATGGCTTGAACTGTCTTGAGTACACTCACCCTCCCTGCACTGCATACTTCTGTACATTTATTGGATAGCCTCGATAAGGGTAGAGAATGCCAAATGGAACTTCTGCATGCTATACATTAATTGCGTCTCGATGAATTATAAATACTGAAAGATTAGAACCATAGCCATAATTGTTCTGTAGCTAGTCTAGAACATTAACTGCAGAAACACTAGAGCATAGAGCTCTGCATCTGACATCAATGTGAGAATGTTTAAGAACCTCTGTCTACTTGAGATGGTGTTTAGTTTAAATTGGCTAAAATAAATCAGGATTACTTTAAACAAATGATGGCCAATGTTACAAAACTCTTACCTTTTTACTTTAGTAAGGAGGCGTGGCTGCATCTTTGGCTTAACCTAGAATTGGCAACTACCACATTGAAAAGAAAATAGCCACCTGTGTATCCAATAACGTTTTTCATAGAAAATATTACCATTGTGTATTGTCTTCACCCTGTTTTAACTATAGCTCATATCACAGCTCACCTCATATTTCATAAATTCACACGTTTACCCGGCTCTCCATCTTTGAAGGCCTGTTCTATCTTCTGAAACTTCAGTAAGGCACTGTAGGAAAGTACCATCTTGCCTGGCATGTTACCCCCATTTTTCACTGTATATATGTTGTTTTAGTTGTATGTGTCACTGGGACCCTGGTAACCCAGGGCCCCAGTGCTCATAAGTGTGCCTGAATGTGTTACCTGTGTAGTGACTAACTGTCTCACTGAGGCTCTGCTAATCAGAACCTCAGTGGTTATGCTCTCTCATTTCTTTCCAAATTGTCACTAACCGGCTAGTGACCATTTTTACCAATTTACATTGGCTTACTGGAACACCCTTATAATTCCCTAGTATATGGTACTGAGGTACCCAGGGTATTGGGGTTCCAGGAGATCCCTATGGGCTGCAGCATTTCTTTTGCCACCCATAGGGAGCTCTGACAATTCTTACACAGGCCTGCCACTGCAGCCTGAGTGAAATAACGCCCACGTTATTTCACAGCCATTTTACACTGCACTTAAGTAACTTATAAGTCACCTATATGTCTAACCTTTACCTGGTAAAGGTTGGGTGCAAAGTTACTTAGTGTGAGGGCACCCTGGCACTAGCCAAGGTGCCCCCACATTGTTCAGAGCCAATTCCCTGAACTTTGTGAGTGCGGGGACACCATTACACGCGTGCACTACATATGGGTCACTACCTATATGTAGCTTCACAATGGTAACTCCGAATATGGCCATGTAACATGTCTATGATCATGGAATTGCCCCCTCTATGCCATCCTGGCATAGTTGGCACAATCCCATGATCCCAGTGGTCTGTAGCACAAACCCTGGTACTGCCAAACTGCCCTTCCTGGGGTTTCACTGCAGCTGCTGCTGCTGCCAACCCCTCAGACAGGCAGCTGCCCTCCTGGGGTCCAGCCAGGCCTGGCCCAGGATGGCAGAACAAAGAACTTCCTCTGAGAGAGGGTGTGACACCCTCTCCCTTTGGAAAATGGTGTGAAGGCAGGGGAGGAGTAGCCTCCCCCAGCCTCTGGAAATGCTTTCTTGGGCACAGATGTGTCCAATTCTGCATAAGCCAGTCTACACCGGTTCAGGGACCCCTTAGCCCCTGCTCTGGCGCGAAACTGGACAAAGGAAAGGGGAGTGACCACTCCCCTGACCTGCACCTCCCCTGGGAGGTGTCCAGAGCTCCTCCAGTGTGCTCCAGACCTCTGCCATCTTGGAAACAGAGGTGCTGCTGGCACACTGGACTGCTCTGAGTGGCCAGTGCCACCAGGTGACGTCAGAGACTCCTTGTGATAGGCTCCTTCAGGTGTTGCTAGCCTATCCTCTCTCCTAGGTAGCCAAACCCTCTTTTCTGGCTATTTAGGGTCTCTGTCTCTGGGGAAACTTTAGATAACGAATGCAAGAGCTCATCCGAGTTCCTCTGCATCTCCCTCTTCACCTTCTGATAAGGAATCGACTGCTGACCGCGCTGGAAGCCTGCAAACCTGCAACATAGTAGCAAAGACGACTACTGCAACTCTGTAACGCTGATCCTGCCTCCTTCTCGACTGTTTTCCTGCTTGTGCATGCTGTGGGGGTAGCCTGCCTCCTCTCTGCACCAGAAGCTCCGAAGAAATCTCCCGTGGGTCGACGGAATCTTCCCCCTGCAACCGCAGGCACCAAAAAGCTGCATTACCGGTCCCTTGGGTCTCCTCTCAGCACGACGAGCGAGGTCCCTCGAATCCAGCGACTCTGTCCAAGTGACCCCCACAGTCCAGTGACTCTTCAGCCCAAGTTTGGTGGAGGTAAGTCCTTGCCTCACCTCGCTGGGCTGCATTGCTGGGAACCGCGACTTTGCAGCTACTCCGGCCCCTGTGCACTTCCGGCGGAAATCCTTCGTTCACAGCCAAGCCTGGGTCCACGGCACTCTAACCTGCATTGCACGACTTTCTAAGTTGGTCTCCGGCGACGTGGGACTCCTTGGTGCAACTTCGGCGAGCACCGTTTCACGCATCCTCGTAGTGCCTGTTTCTGGCACTTCTCCGGGTGCTACCTGCTTCAGTGAGGGCTCTTTGTCTTGCTCGACGCCCCCTCTCTCTTCAGGTCCAATTTTCGACCTCCTGGTCCCTCCTGGGCCCCGGCAGCGTCCAAAAACGCCAAACGCACGATTTGCGGCTAGCAAGGCTTGTTGGCGTCCTTTCAGCGGGAATACACTTCTGCACGACTCTCCAAGGCGAGAGGGATCCGCCCACCGAAGGGGAAGTCTCTAGCCCTTTTCGTTCCTGCAGAAACCTCAGCTTCTTCTGTCCAGTCGATGCTTCTTTGCACCCGCAGCTGGCATTTCCTGGGCATCTGCCCATCTCCGACTTGCTTGTGACTTTTGGACTTGGTCCCCTTGTTCCACAGGTACCCTAGATTGGAAATCCACAGTTGTTGCATTGCTGGTTTGTGTCTTTCCTGCATTATTCCTCTAACACGACTCTTTTGTCCTTAGGGGAACTTTAGTGCACTTTGCACTCACTTTTCAGGGTCTTGGGGAGGGTTATTTTTCTAACTCTCACTATTTTCTAATAGTCCCAGCGACCCTCTACAAGGTCACATAGGTTTGGGGTCCACTCGTGGTTCGCATTCCACTTTTGGAGTATATGGTTTGTGTTGCCCCTATCCCTATGTTTCCCCATTGCATCCTATTGTAACTATACATTGTTTGCACTGTTTTCTAAGACTATACTGCATATTTTTGCTATTGTGTATATATATCTTGTGTATATTTCCTATCCTCTCACTGAGGGTACACTCTAAGATACTTTGGCATATTGTCATAAAAATAAAGTACCTTTATTTTTAGTATAACTGTGTATTATGTTTTCTTATGATATTGTGCATATGACACTAAGTGGTACTGTAGTAGCTTCACACGTCTCCTAGTTCAGCCTGAGCTGCTCTGCTAAGCTACCATTATCTATCAGCCTAAGCTGCTAGACACCCTATACACTAATAAGGGATAACTGGGCCTGGTGCAAGGTGCAAGTACCCCTTGGTACTCACTACAAGCCAGTCCAGCCTCCTACAGGCACCTAATAGCTTTTTCTGGAATCCCCCAGTAAGTATGAAGTCTCCTAAAGCTCAAATCCATTAAAATGAATTCAGCATTGCCGCAAGGCTTGTATTGCTTGGGCCCTGTTTACAAAACCTTGGCACAATTAATTCAGGTGTGAAGAAATGTGCCATCTGCACCCCAAATTAATTTATAGTTTGTGTATAGCAGTTTTATGGGCTAGGGTTACAGAACGTGGGTACAAGGGTAATAAGCTGAAATGTTAATAACAATGAAGTAAGCGATTCTTTGGAGCATGGCTAACAGTAGCAAGGCTTTTGTGCTGCTAAACTTAGGCATCTAGTAGGACCGCGTTTTAATGACCTAGTATGGACCCTGGCCATGCAGGTTCTAGTGCACAGCATGGAGGGTTTTAAGTGGCAGCCTTTGTTTGATTAGGAACAATTAAGTACAGGAGTGATGTGGTCATTGCACCCCGGATCAGCAAGTGGAGATTTACATGGAAATAAATCAGTCAGGTGGCGAAGGTGGGTATCACAGCACTTCTGGATGGTCTAGTGAGCTTGGAGGCAACTGAGCCATCCTTTCAACAAGTAGAACGTGTTGTCTCACAACCTCAGGAAACAAATCCTTTTGTTGGGTCAACAGACGACCAAAATACGTCCTCTTCGGTTTTAGCTCTCGGTTAGCAAAGCATGAGCATTTGGGGCTTACTCCTGCAGACTAATATATTCAGGTACAGACAACACGAGTCTTCCATCATGCAAGTGTTCTCCAAGCAGTTTTACGACTTCATATATATTGCTGTCTTTCACAGTTAAATATAAGTCGGTAATTAAAGTGATGCTTTTCTTCTAAGTCTCATCTTGCTTGCAGGCTTTTATTTTGGGTAAGCTGCCGTCGCTATGTTAGCAGGGGAATTATACATATATTCATATTAACTACACATGCATATCCTAAAATTATTTGTGGATGTTCACAGGTGCAACTCTGTGACCATAATTGGCGGGTCCATTTAAGTATGGTGACCCCTTTACTCACACTTACAAGTTTCCACTGAGGACTTTATTTGGTAAGGCTGAGGGATTGGGTACGGCTGATCATCTTATCTCATAATTCCGAATTCCCTGCAAAAGTGTGCTACTTCTAGGATGATAGCATAGCTGCAGACCACATACATGCAGAATGCATGTAAAAATGACTGAAAAACGGGCACATTTGCATTAGTGAGGAGCAGTGCAAACACCAGCCAAAAGATATGAGACATAGCTATCCATTGATCCCTTCTTCCTCTGCTGATTGGCACAGGATGCAGCAGTACCTGGTCAGGACATTCAGAAGTTGTCAGTGATGACAGTTTCTGCTTGTCCTAACTGCTGTGCTATTACTGGGCTTCATCTTAGAACAAGTGAAGAACTAGAAGATTGCCTGCAAGTAATTCAGAAGGAGGGTAAGAGCGCGCGTGTGTGTGTGTGTGTGTGTGTGTGTGTGTGTGTGTGTGTGTGTGTGTGTGTGTGTGTGCTTCATCTTAGAACAAGTGAAGAACTAGAAGATTGCCTGCAAGTAATTCAGAAGGAGGGTAAGAGAGAGAGAGAGAGTGTGTGTATGTGTGTGTGTGTGTGTGTGTGTGTGAGCACAAGTGACTTGAGGGTGTGTTTATAGGGGCGGCCTGACAAAAAGAAGACCACCTGGGTCTCTTCTTATCCCTGACATAATGGAGGTTCATCATGGACATAAAACATTTTCTTATGACGTTCTGGATGACCCAGACAGTAGAGTTCGTTTCTTGACATACAGTGGGGAACAAATATGTATTCAATATAAAATAGAAATCTGACATTAGGGTAAGAAATACTTTAGTTCCTGAAAAACAACAATCTTCTGTTTGGGGGATGTGAGTCTGTTTACTCAAAATGAGCATTTTGGATTTTGAGCTGAATTGTATGATAATTCAGAAATTACAAATTGATGTTTCAGGCCAGATTACTGTAGTGCTGACATATGCTTAATGTGTAGAAAGATAATTCAAGTTGAGTTCAGAGGACATGTTGATTTGGGCCTCTTGGTTCCAGTGGCCTGTTAGTGCTGTGGCTTTCTGTTTCTGGCTTGTGAAAGATATCTCATCTTTACTGAAAAATCTTTCTTTGATAGTATCACTGATATTCGCTGTACCCTCTGCATCTATGACTTGTGTAATTTATCTTCTGTCTGATCCTTTTAAGCTCTCTGTGATTGGGCAATATCGTGTCTGTATGTGCCTCAAGGATTCCTGTTGCTCTGCTGTCTGATATTGATTGTGAGACGTGTATAACATTTGATATTTGATATTGACATTCAGTCCCTTCAGTTAAATTCACAGTCTTAACATATGATTGAGATTCTACCCTGGAGAGTCAGTAAGGAGCAATCAAGTGGAAAAAAAAACAATGCTGCAAAAATTCTAAGAAATCACTATGCGACTTTGCATGAACAGATTTTAACTGTCTGTCACAGGAGCCGTTCTTAAGCCAGGTTTTATGGACATTCTGCTGAAAATTCACTGCAGTACAGCAATTTTAAGACTTTAAGCATTCCGTCTGCACGTCCCATGGCAACTGGCAAAAATGGAACACTCTACACAAGGATAAACCAAAAAGGAATGCAGAACCCTTTGTCAAAATGTCCTCTAGGACACTTGCAACACGTTGTCTCTGTATTGTTTTCCACATAGTGACTGGCCAATGTCAGAAGACACCAATCAAAACCAACAAGTTGTCATGCTCTCCCCTTACCCTCTACCTTTTATGGGACCAATGAACTCTAAAGTTTATTGCTCTCACATTTTTTGGGGACCTTGCCTTATGTCATTGGTGAGGTTCATATCTTACATACGTTGTCCGTATTACAGCAAGCCAAACATTTTCTGGTCAGTTTGTGAACCTGGAGATCCATGCTAGGCCTGCAGTATTCCTTAATGAACTGTTTACCTACTAGTACACTCACAGTGGTGCCCTTCATGAGCTAACACTATCCATATTTCTCTTAACACTGTGGGGAACCAAATGTTCCCTCGTGGAAATTGAATCTTAACTGGTTGACGGCTTAACTTTCACAGTCCAGAAACCAGCTTGTTCCGGGTTACTCTAACACTTCTCATCTCAGTCATGTGAAATCTTTCTTTTAATCTACTGTAAAACCAAATAACTTCTTAAGCACTACACTCACTCCTTACGATGCACAGCACCCAAAGATAGTGAACACATCTTACCTATCCCTTCCTCCCATCCCCAGCCATGCTCCCTCTACCGACAATGACAAACTGCAAAAGGCAATCTATACCTTTTGTGTACACTCCTGGAATGTACTTTACCTCAAAATCATCCTTCTTTGAAAAGACAATGTATTCACTAATTTGTGCTAAAATAGCAAGCATCTAAACATTGTCAACTAGAGGTTTATGATCTGTCCAGATCGACAAGGCTGTAACTCAAATAAACTTCTTGACATTATTTACACCTAATAAGCCGCTAGTTTTTCCCATTCTCTTTTCCTGTGGGAACCTGAAGGCAGATGCTGTAGTTTGATAAGTGCTTGCAGCTAGCATCAGACATGATACAGCATCTACACTTTGGGTTAGAGCTTTGCAGTTCCAAATCACTCTCTGTCTCCCCCATACCTTGTTTAAACTCTAGTTAACGCTAATTAGACCATATCCCCACAGCACCTGTCTTATGTAACTTCCTCATTTCTGAGGTCTCACTAGCCATATTATCAATTAATTTGGCATACATCTCTATCATGCCAAGAAATGCCCACAATTCTAACCGCATTTCCCATTTGATAGAACAAATGCAAAACACCACTTCTAAAGGTAAGCTGTCCATGATGCTCAATCTCACATAACTTAAACACTCACTTCTTATTTTTTAAAGTCAGTCGACTCCCTTTCAAAATGTCAACTAAAAAGGAATGCGGAACCCTCAGATGTTCACTATTACCAAAGTTTAATCACAAGATGCCACAATTGAGTTAAGGAAACGTAGAGCAGTTTTACTAGCGCATCACAACGTTTTTGGAGTATTTAATCGCTACCTCAGCAGACCCTCTTGGATTGTAGTAAATGTATATGAAAATTACAATTTAAAATGGACTGGCCTGTATTGAGGGTAACATCACATACTTGTGTGCGCGTGATTGTTACAAGTCTAATTGTTCTATTTTATGTACGAACGGCTGCCCCTTGGATCTTTCTGAAGCTTGTGTGTGCTTTCAGTGAACCTGGGCAATGAGTTGGCTGTAGTCAAACTGTTTGGTAGGGGCAGGCAATGTTGAGGTGGTGGTGGGAAACCAAGCAGTACTTTGGCTGGTGTGGAACTCCTGCTACAGTTCAATGCCACACAGTTTGGGCAAACAGTAAAAGACGGTGCAGGTCTCTGGTGCGTCGTGACAGTCGCAGTTAGCAAGGGGTTTCCTCTGCACCATTCGATGGTTGCAACAAAGCCCCACATTGCGTTCGGCACACAAGAGCAGCGCAACAGTCTACAATTTTATGGAGAGCAACTGTGTTTGTCCCGACCATATCTTGAGTTACTCCCTCTCTCTTCTCCATGGGTGCATTTAGAAATCCTAATCTCTGTAATTTCCTCTTGATCTAGGTAGAGGCACTGGTCTGTACGCTCAGCAGCTTTCTGTGATAACAAATATTTAGTTTTTTACTCAAAGTCCTTGTAGTCTTTGGAATGCACACCATTGAAAGCTATTACGTTTCAGAATGTGAAGCAGCCCCTCTTCCTAATCCATTTTGAAGTAGTACAGTACAGTGGCAAACACTACAAGTACATTTGTGCTCATGGCTGCCCCATCAAGAAAACAGAACGTAACATTATTTGTTCTGAAGGGCCAGCTTACGATTTCTTTGATGTCTTTGTATTTCAGCTACCAGTATGTTGGTGCCGACAACTGTATATTTAGAAATAAATGTTGATGGCTCTAGTTAGCGGCTTCGCAGAGCTGATTGAATTACAATTGCACATCTTCAGCTCATTGCCCTTGTTTCTCTTAAAAGCAAAACACTCCCATTAGGTGCTTTTTATGTCTGATATGTCAGTGATAACATCATTAAATGTTTATATTATGTGCAGTGAAATAAAGTAACTTTCCTCTCAATTATCATTCTGTGACGCCTCCATCTTGGACCAGTACATCTTTGCCGCTCCCCCATGTGAAGGAAACTCCCATATCCACAGATGTCCTCATGCACCTTACAGCTATACATGTAAGATGCAGCATGCAGCCCTGGCAGTGACAGTAGTAAGCTGTACCTGTGGCAGCCATGTGTTACTCAGATTCCAAGGACAATGCGATCTCGGTTGACTATTTGGTAGCTGTGCAGCAACATTACTCCAGGAATGTTAGTAATTTTAAGTGTATCCACAGTAGGTCTGTCTTAGGACAGAAGACTTTCTACTCGGTCTTCTGTCCTAAGACAGACCTACTGGCTTGACAATGCTGAGGATTTTGTGACCTGCTCCCTTCCCAGTTTTATGGCCATCCACTTTATATCATCCAATTCTTATTCACTTGCCTACTTCCTCTCATCATTCACCTATCACTGCGACTAATCCCTAACTGCATGTTATTCCATATACCCTTAGCCCCAACCTTCCTATCCCCCTGACATTTCTAAGCATAAAACCCCTTTTGAGTCCGTTCCCAACTCGCTAAATCAACTTTGTGTCAAACCAAATCCTCAACAAAATAATTCATGTGACCAATTCAACAATACATTTACTTCAGCCTTTGTATCTCTTCCACCTTCTCCAGAGAGATCCGTAGCCTCAAATGTCCTGAACCGAGAAATAAATTGATACTTACCAACTCACTGTGTGCTATCGTACCCCTTCACCCAAGCACATCAGCTTAATACCTCACTCAAAGCAACAAGAAACTTCCCAGCACTATCCACTTCTACATGTATTCTCTTGGTCACAACTCTTGTAAACTATTGTTTATTTTCACGAATCTGTCCAGCATGTAGTAGACATATGTTCTGCCACTGCACAAATGGTAACTGCTGACCTCTCCTCTAACTAGAGACGAATATCCCTATTTCCTTAACTCTCTAAAACCCTTGATGTCTGTTCAGTTAGCTTACTTAATACTTCTCCATACTAAATCCACTGCATTCTCGAATTTACAAATGTCACTCAGCTGAAACAGCTCTTTTCCATGTCTCAAAACTTAATTACGACCGCACATTGCAATGGCTCCGAATATAACCTCCGGCTTCTTTAACTCTCCTCTGGGTTAACAGCCAGAGATACCACCATAGCAGTTACAGGTTCCTAGGTGCCTGTGCTTCTTATTCTCGACACCTGCATTACTACCAGTAGTTTCCCGAAAGCTCTGCCCTTGTTCTACTCCATTCTCCAATTAAAGCATTGCCCTTATTGAATTAATCTTATTCCTTGACTTCTTATTTCACTTGTAAGCTAGTTTTCCCTAAATGTGTTTCTCCTTCTCTTCTCCTGTATGACTTCTCTCAGTTTAATAATTTTGCACTCCTTGGAGAGGAGAACCATTAATTCTCTCCCTTAAACCTATCCCACACCTTTCCCATCCTCATTCCCTTCTGCTAGATACTTGGATACTTTCTCCCGTAGCCAGAAAGCTTGGAGTATAGTTTAAGTCTCTTTTGAAACTTGGATACTTAATGGCATCCACCACCAATCTCTTATAGATGCTAAATATTAAAACAATTTAATGAGCACCTTCCTTTCTAAGTCACTTGGTCATGATTATTATATTGGTCATTAGCAGGATGGACTACTACAGCCCCATACTCCTAGGACTTCCTTTATGATAGGGCCATCAATGTTGCTATGAGGATAGTACCTTTCCCACCTGCCTCTTTACGATACAATGCTGGTTGACTGTCTGCCAAAAAGTGCAAAACGCAGCCCGGGCCTTCCAATACTGTGCCAGTGGTTCAAGTACCACACCCCAGCTTGTTTTTTGCGTCAGGCCAGTCTTCTCCCCCTTGCTGTACCCACAGCCCTTGTGATTCCCCATCAGGTTTATATTGCTTGAACTACTTCCTTCTCTCCTCTGCAACTTCCTACCATAGATCTAAAGTTGGCGTGCACTTTTGCCAGGGCCGTAGCTTGGTCAGTATGACTGGGGGGTGGGGGGCGGTTTCGTGAGCTTCAGATTTCCCAGCAATCACGCTGGGACAGCTTGTTAAAACACATTTTATGAGAAGCAGGACATGAGGGGGGTTTAAGGGGTAGTGGAAAGACGGAGGGGTGCGGTTTATTAAGAGTACTTAAAACGCAATATTTTTCAAACCAATCACCATTTTTAAGGGTTCCAAAACATACATGAGACAGTGTGTTTTGGTGTTGGCATGGAAAAATCCAGTGTGAAATCTGACACACTCTTAATATGACCCTAGAGAAAGCACGTGTACCCGACTGTTTACTGCAGAATACATTTTTTTAGGGCGGTTTAACACCCCGAACAACCCCCTGGAGCTACGCCCCTAGCTTTCGCTACTCCTCTCTAGTTGTGTTTTCATCGCATGTAGCGCCTTCTGAATTTGAAAAGACCTGCCCACCAATCCCTATCTACGCCACCTTCACTACCTCAGAAAATATGGTTAATTTGTATGCAAAGATAATGTATGCGCCTACATGTAGTGCATTGTAATATTTGTAAATTTCTCGCTTCCGGAATCATTAAACTTCACCTTTGTATTATCTTCATGTAATAATCCCAAAAGTTAATGTTGATTTTGTTTTTAAACACTGGTATTGATGCGCACATGTCCAAAACGTACAGTGCAGTCCAAATGCTTCATGCAGGGAAATACTTGTTCCTGAAGGAATACGAGACGCTCACTGTTGGCCCAGTAAGTTTACATAACAAGGCGCGCCCATTAGTATGCGGAGCACTTATCCGTTTTTCCGCAACATTCTGAACACTTGGTCACTAATTGGATAGGCACATTCAAGTGTGAAAGATCTTCGCCCTAAAAGTGCTCAAGCTGTGCTGTAACTCTAGATGCTTTATGCAACCCTTCTTAGAAGAGCTGCTAATTTCTCCATAAGTAAATAAAAACGTGTTTAGTGTTTTAATCACAAATGTGAAACTGTATTTTTTGTGTACGTGTGAGTTTTACAGTTTATGAAATTCTACACAAAACCACATGGTATTAACCGAATAATCTGGTTTTTTGTGTGTCAAAAAATGCATTCTGCATTATGTTTGTATGGGGCAAAGAGTTCATGACAGGCTATTGATTTTATATTGAGAACCAGCCTATTGCACAGTTTTAACAAAGTATCGTATTTAGCAGAACATGAGAACAACAGGCACCTCTGGGTTGCCAAATAGAAGTGTAAAACAACTGGGGAGTCTGGCTCTAGTGTGAACAGAACCTAGAGATGTCTCCAACAAAGAACACTTTGTTCTGGAATCAATTATATGTCTCTCGTCTGAAGGAACTTCCTGACACGAGCGTGTCAAGACGGATATTGGTGCATTTTTCCATTGGCAAACCTGATTCATCCATTTTAAAGAAGTTATTCATTTTTACAGTAACTGCGCTTTGGTGGCAGGATTTGTAATCCGAGCTTTTCTTTCAGTTCCAAAAGAATTTGTGTCTATTAAGATGTTTTGAATTTAGATATTGTTGAATATGCCTCTATATTGCCTCTCCAACATGAAACATTAGCTGTGACATTGACCAATAAGGAGTCTTAATGCTTTACTTGATGGGACATCGATATATTAGTAACATATAGCTTTAAAAAGACTTACAAGTGAATGCCGACATACAACGTCCAAAGAACTTCTTCAAATGTTCTGTGATCCCATTGAAAAACTCTGAACATTAAAATTGGCTGTGAGATAGCCACTGCCTAGGGTATCTTGTTCCATTTTACACAGTGTTACCTTGTATACAGGAAGCCTCTTGATGGTTCCAGGGCAGCTTTTACTGGGCTGCAGATAGAAAGTGCTTTGTTCTGCTAGGCCCCCACTAGCTTTTACTCCTTGTCTGTTGCTCCTGTCTAAAGAAATCTTTCTTTCAGCAAAGGCGAGTTAATTTCTTTCATATACTACTAAAACCAACTTCCAAAAAAGCTGTCTTCTCAGAATATCAGTCTTTTCAAGCCTCACATGGCTTTGGCACCTAAGGAAACATTATCAATAGTGGTGGAGTGTTATATCCTTTGCAGCACAATTTTCTTCACTTGACAGGCATCATTTCCAAACATTGCAGCTAAACTCTAGTAGGATTCGTAGTACTAGAGTGCAGCCTTATTTTAATATTGTTTGTTGTTAGTGGCAATGGATGAGGGATGAATCTTTATGGTCTGCTGGCCAAATCCAGCAGAGAAAGAGTTTATTGTTGGATGATCGTGAGAACAAATATCTTCACTCATCATCTAATTTTTTTGTCTGGAATTAAAGTTTATTATATTGAAAATTACTACGAAGTTTGCCTGATGTCTGCAGACTGTGCAAGTAGATGGTGGAAATGGAATTTGGGAGTGAAATTTGGAGCGAAGCCCAGGTCCTTTGTTGACGTGTATTAAGAATAATACCTACTTGGGCAAGCTTATGTCAAAATGTGGACTTTTATTTTCCTCTGCCCATCAACAATCACCCCAGTCTTCCGTCTTGGTTTCTTAGGATCACTTTAATTTACGGCCGGGAACCGTGCTGAAGTATCGCATGCAAAGACACATTCGGCAAGTCTCAAGGCATATCTGACTGCACATAACTTATATAGATTTCAAACACAATGATTTGCATGGTGTGCTCCCTGCCACATTCCATTGCTCACCACAAGCACATCTGCTGATCATCAAAGTCACACCATCCTGTTTTTACTGAGAGTGTCATTTATTTATGCCTGGGCTTGACACTAACTTCCCTCTAGGCCGTATATGCTCAGCTAAGTACAAAGGTCAGTAGGTTATTTCTTGGACCAGTTTGTGTTCTTTGTACCAAAAGTCATGGCCCTCAACCTGTGACTATCACATGTGCTGAAACTCTGGTTTCAGCACATTTTACTGGTGTGTCTATTTCTGTCTCACGTGTGTTTTTTTGTACAAGATGGAGCCTGTGACTAGCACATGTACTAAAACTCTGGTTTCAGCACATATTTTACTGGTGAGTCTGTTTCTGCCTCATGCATATTTTGTTGAACAAGATAGACTCTGTTCGCAAGATGGAGTTACTGTAGACATTTCTAGTCCCACAAATTCCCCCTCTTGTCAATTGATTAACATCTGTTTGATGCTGGTGATCTTGTGGCTGTCCCCAATTGTCCATTAGCCAAATTTTTGTTCTAGCCAAATTAATTCCTACTCTGCCCATGTTTGCCATCTCTCTCCAGCAGCACAGTAGTATTATTTGGAAGCAACAGCAACATAGCAGTAGTACTATTATGATGGGCAGGAGGGCTTTAAATAACCCTGACATCCAGGATGGTAACCATGAAAACCACCCTGAAACCAGTCCGTAGGTTTGCTTTGTTCCGTTGCCATGTTTTCTCTGAGTGTGCAAAGCTAGCATTGCTTTGGATAGGGTACCGCTGTCTTCATCATTTCCTGGAATGAACATACAGCAGGAGGAGCCAATCTTGGCACACACTCCTCCTTCCATGGCCGTTAGTAAGTCCAGTACAAAACGATGCTGCATCACCATTATTCTCATTGCCCTTGATTCTTCTCTGATATCATTAAAACCATCATCTGTGCCATTCACTAACAACTTAAGTTCATATGTTGTTTGCTGCCGCCATCTGGCATTAGCAATTGCTTGGAACACTGGAATCTGTCCTCCGGGGGACATACTCGCACTCCAAACCTCACTTTCAGAGCAGAGTAGAAACTCTCCTGGCACACCTTTCACATTCAGGGCAAATTGTTGACGGATGCTCCTCTTCCACCTGTGTGTTAGGGCATGCTTTCTCTCTTGTGCATGTGCATAGATGTCTTCCACTGTGACATTTTCACGTAGTGGCGCCTCTAGCGTTTGGAACATTAGCATAACAAGGGAACGAAAATCCTGCCAACTTTTGGGCAGTTGATAATGTGCTTGTGTGCCACATGCCCAGTACGTATCCATTAATGCTGCTGTTCCTTCTTGTAGGCTTTGAAGACCTAATGTAATTTGACACTTTTTGTTCCTACCTACTTGTTGTGTCCCATTGCCTCGAACATATAGTTTAATTCAAGGCTGGAAAAATATGTAACGGTGGTGGTATTGGGTCAAAATATGTCATACTTGTTATTTCCTGGTCCCATATGGGACTACATCCTGTTTTTGTTTCCCTATAATCGGTAGCATTGAAAGCTACTTCCTTTAACACTTTGGAGGGACAAATAGCTCTAGTATTGAAAACCCACTGCCTATTCTCGTATGTTACTCCTTTAAAGGTAAATGTAGGCCATTTTTCGCTGTGCTATTTACATCTATGTTATTCCCATTTGTACAATGCCGCTCCGCTCTTCTTCCTAATACTGCTGTGGTATTCATCTTTACTTTCCTGAAATAATATTTGGAATACTGTTTTCGGCTCCCAAAGAAGCATGACATTAATGCGAACAGACGTGGGGTCTGTTCTCTCCCTCCCTGTCTTTATTTCAGTACTACCTGCTGCATGTGGTATTAATGAGCAAACAAAACATGTCTTATCTGAGTGCTCCCTGACAGTAGTGTGTAAACTTCTGTACCATGTGTTCCTCATCCACAATGGGTGTAGTGAGTGGTCAGTAAGCTCTCTTTTTTTGCTTAGGTGATCGGGCAGATATATGCCTATAATCCCTAGGTGCTTGTGATGTTACAATTGCATTGTTACCTAGCAGATCCTTATCTCGTAAAGAGGGGATCAGCAACTCTTTGTTACTACCTGGCAGACCCTTATCTCGTAAGGAGGGGGTCAGCAACATCTGAAAATGACTACTTGGCGGGCTCTCACCCTTTATGAGTGTGAGACACAGCATCAGAAACAGAAACAATAAGCAACAAAGAATAAATGCAGTCCAACAACTGTTCAGTCTCTTAGTCCCCCCTCTCCTCACTCCTGAGGAGAAAGGCAGTGGTATTAGGACAGTCGTACATCTGATAAGTGAATCCAGTACTTCAGTTCCACGACCTTTACTGCTGTTGGTGTTACTTGAATCACTTTGTAGGTGCCATGAAAATGTGGATCCTTCTACTGGCACACAAAGTTCTTCATGAAGACCTTGGCATCCAGGATAGATGTTCTTCTGTGGGGCAGTGGAGCTTGCATGTTGCAGCTGAACTTGCTTCGAGAAAACGGGCACAGCACATGTTAATGCACTCATATATGTTGACATCTCTTGCCATACTAAATCAATTGTTTTTTGTACATTAGTATTTTTTCTATGAGGCACATAGACTACAGGCATTAACCTTCTTGTGACTATTTGATGTGGTGTCAAATGATGGTCCGAAGAGGGAGCCTTCCTTAGGGCAAATAGAGCTAAGGGCAAACAATAAATCCAATTTACATTCAAGGTGGTGGATAATTTACGTATTTTATCCTTCAGAGCAGTATTAAGGCTCTCAACAGTTCCATTACTTTGTTGGTGATAGGCTGATACTAAAGAGTGGTGTATGCTTAATAATTTAGTCATGTGCTCAAATATTTTGTTGGCAAAATGTTTCCCAAATCCGAGTGAATCTCTTTTGGAATTCCCCACCTTGAGATAACTTCTTTAACAAAAAATTTGGCTGCACTTTTTGCATCTTGGCTGTGGCAAGGTCCTGCCGCTATCCATCTTGAGAATGGACAGACGAATACTATCAAATATCTCATGTTTTGGCATCTGTGAATCATGTCCACATAATCTATGTGTAACTCTTGAAAAGGGCCTTTGGGTCTTGGAATGACAGATGATGATGTAATTGGTGGTCTTGTGGTACCATACTGTTTACAAATGAGACATTGATGTAAAAATATATCTATTAACTTGGGAAGATCTGGAACAAACCAATCTGCTGAAAGTATATCCAATAGTTTTTTCTTTGGTACATGTGATGGCAAATGTGATTGAGTCAGTGCTAAGTGCAACAACCTCTGTGGCGTCACTAGCTTTCCTGTGTCTGTATGTTGATAAAGAAAATCACTTGAAACCATGCATCTTCTAGTTTCCCAAACTTCTTTCTCTTCCATAGGAGCTGTTTCCTGTATGTCCTGTAAATGATGTGCTGCTAATGCGAGATAAGATACGTCAGTATTTTCAAAGTGCCCTTCTGCTTTGTCTGCTAGGTCATTACCTTGGGAAATGGTATCTAACCCACCAGATTGTGCTTGACGTTTCGCTATTGCTGTTGTCCCCCCTTTCTTTAACTCTGAAATCAGTTCCTGTAGGAGGAGACCATGCTACTGGCGTACAGTCGCTTTTCTTGAAACCCCGTCTCTCCCATTTGCTGAGACCTGAGTGTACAGTGGAAGTGACATATGCTGAATCAGAATAAACAGTAACATCATTTGGGTGCACTATCTGCAAGGCCTGTATAAGAGCTTTCAATTCTGCAGCTTGTGCTGAAAAACGGGATGGCAGTGGTATATACTGTAATACTGAATACATAACATTCAGTGGAACTCCTGTTTGTTCTACTACTGCTGCACCTGTGTGCCTTATTCCTGTTTGCTGATCTATTAGGGTCGAACCATCAATATATAACATTCGGCTGTGTGGTAAGAGTAATTCTGAAGCATATATTTATGTGTCTTCTTGATGTGTTGCACAATCATGATCAACTTCTGTCAGTGGTTCCACTAGAATTTGAGCTGGGTTCACTGTGTGAACACAGACAATTTTAATAGCGGCATTAGAAAGTATTACTTCATATCCAGATGGTCTCTGTGTAGTTAAGGTACTTTTTGCTTTTTGCAGAACTGCAAAAGGGGCATGTTCCACGTATAGTGTTGTGGGATTCCCTGCTGTTATCATAGATGCCTTTTCTACCCCGAACGCTGCAGAAGCAAGTCCTTGTTCGCATGGAAACTGTCCTTTCATTATCTCATCTAGTTGTCCACCGAAATAGGCTATGGGTTTATAGCAAATAGGATACTTTTGAGTTAGTACTGCTGTCATGGTATCTCCATTAGTCTGGGAGAACAGAAAAAACTATTTGTTATAATCCAGTGTTGCTAACACTGGGGCTGTGGCTATGCAGTTCTTTAATTCTTGGAGTATTTGTTGCAATGGTGGTGTCCAGTGCATTGTCATGGTCCCTGAAGCTGTGCCCTTGATCATCTGGTACAAGGGTGCAGTCATTGAGCTGGAATTAAAAATCCACTGTCTCACAAAGTTGCATAATCCTAAAAATGTCTGTAATGCCTTCGCTGTCTGGGGTAGTGATTGATTTCTAACCGCTTCCACTCTGTCTTGAGTAATGCGATGACCCTCAGCAGACACTACCTGTCCTAGGTATTGTACTTGCTGTTGAGCAATGTGCAATTTCTGTTTTTCAACTTTGTAACCTTTGTATGCTAACAGTACCAGTAATTCCACAGTGTCCTCTTCACACTGTGCCTCAGTGTCACTGCAAATCAGCAAATCATCCACATAGTGTAGCACTGTGCTTTCACTTTGAAAATTCATCAGATAATTCATCAAAGCTCTGTTAAAAACTGAGCATTATTCACAATACCCTTGAGGCAAATGAAAATACACCTATTGAATTCCAAAGAATGTAAATGCTGTCAAATAATGACTCTCTTGGTGTAAAGGTACACCATAAAATGCATTCTTTACACCAATCACTGTAAACCCCTTTGCTGTGTTTGGGATGTTGGTTAATATTACTGAGGGGTCTGATAATGCAGGAAACTCTTGCACTACAATAGCATTCAAGGGGCAGAAATCCTGTACCATCTTCCAATTATTTCCTTGCGATTTGGGAACTGGAAATATCGCAGTGTTGCATGGTGAGGGCGAGGGGTATAAAATTCCCTGCTTCACTAAGGCTTGTATGGTAATTGCTATTCCTTCATTTGCTTCACATGAAATAGGGTACTGTTGAACTCTAGGCAATTGTGCATTTTCCTTTAGTGTTAACTTAAAAGGTTCAGCACTCACTATTAATCCAGCATCGTTTGAATCTTGTGACCATAGCTATGGAGGTACCCGTGCAACTAACTGACCAGCTTCCCCTGTTGTTTTCTTGGATATCCGTGGTGAGCACACTTCTACTCTTATTTCAGTCCCTGCTGCTTCTTGAAACACTCCTAGTATCCTGTAATTTTTCTTCTAGTAGGTCTTTATCGGAAACCTTGACTCCTGGAATTGTGATTATCACTGTTGCCCTCATATTTCGCTTGTTGTCTTCTGCTTCTAGAATCCCAAATGTTATTGTTAACCTGATACTGTTTAGGGATAGCACTAGTATTTCTTCTGTCTCCGGGTCTGGAAATTCTGGTCAAAACTGCAATTTAGATGGTGTCTCTATCCACTTGCCCTTCAAGGCTTGTTCTGTTATTATGAATTTCATTATGCCATTCTGCAGCAGGTTTACATTTAGGGGTATACCTCTCATTTGTACTTCTGTATTGTCTGGGGCGGTTCGTAAGACCATACACATGGATGGTATCCCTGGTGTGGAACAAATCATTGTCCCATCATCGTTGAATGTAATGGGCATGTTCAGTTTGTGTAACAAATCTCTTTCCAATAAATTTGTAGGAGCTTGGGGTGTGTATAGCAATGACTCGGAAACTACAGATTCTCCTACCTGAACTGGAATCTCACAGGTGTATGGTACTGTCATTATTCCAACTGAGAACCCTTGTGTTGTCATTGTTTTATTTGACAGTGGTAACCCTCCATGTCTAATGCACGATTTGGTTGCCCCTGTATCAATCAAGAATTTATATTGTCTTCCCAATATACTAATGGATGCTATAGGCTCTTGTTTGTAATTCAATGTTTTTGCTATCACAGGGCACATCACGGTTTTAGGTGCAGACTGTCAAGATGTGAGGAATGGATAAGTCCCTTCTTGAAAAATTGTTCCGCCCCCCCCCCCCCCCCCCCCCCCCCCCCCCAAATCATTGGCTGCAGTACAGGTTGTTTCTTGCTGTGGTGTCTGCCGAATATACTGTGGTGCTGACTTTTGCCCTGGGGTGGATGATACCATCCCTGTCTGTTAATTCTCTTGTATCATTTGCTTTGGCTGTTTTGGAACCATTTGTGGTGCACTGTACACAAAACCTTGTGGCTGTTGCTGGTAATGTTGCACAGGTGAAAAATTCCCTCCGGGGGAGAAAATGTCTTCCTTGTCCCAGTTGTGCCTTTCTAAAGCGACAAGCCGCTATTAAGTATCCTTTCCCGCTGCAATGATAACATCTCATATTTGTTTTATTTCCTCTCCCTCCCCCGTTGCTGCTGTTGGACCTTGATACCACTGCTGTGTGACTGTATCTGTGGTAATTGTGCTGTAACTTGAACTGGGAGGTGCTTGAGTGACTACATTTGCTCCTATTGTGCTCTCTCTCTTTGTGTTTCTATCTAATTTTTGACTAGCCAATTTGGCTGTGACACTGTCCAAATGTTTCTTTGTTTTTTCTTTCCTTCACCAACCTTTTTGTAGCATGTGCAGTATTATGCCCTTAATTTCCTCCGAAGGTTTACTCTCTATTGCCACTACTGTGTCTAATGGCTGCTGGAGATCCTCTGGCAATCCGTTTTTCACATTGGAAAGAATAGTCTGGTCCCTTGTGCATCTAGGGGACCCATCTCAGTGGTCCATAGTTTTCTTATGCGTTCAACATATTCCAACACTGACTCATCCTTCCCCATTCCTCGGCTCATCATGCCACCTATATCTGGCACATCTGGATATCTCCTTCTCAATTCTCCCCAGACAAGTGCAGGTATGCTGTTAAATGTTTCTGTGTCCCTGTCATCATTAATCAAGGTTATTAGTCCTGCATTGGTACGTGGTACTACCTGAAAAATATTGTCTGTATCATCTCCCAATATACTGGCAAGGAGGCTCTTTACGTCCCCTATTGCTAATAGTACTCCTGCAATGTGCATTTCAAGTGCAGCTATCCATTGAGAAGCCCCTTCAGAAAGTGGTGGTAATTGTTTTGTTTCTTTAAGTTCTCCTTATTCCTGTGTTGCCATGGCACATAGGTCAAATTTTGTGTTCCTGGACCCCTTTGTATCAGTGGAAGCTGTCTGAATTGTGGTGGTCTTCTCCCTATCTGTTGTTGTCTCATGCTGGGGTACCCACCATTTTTGCTCTCCACATATTGTTGCCATACATGTAAAGAGTCCCACATGTATTCATAATCCCAAACTACAGGTCTGCCCCCCCCCCCCCCTTAATACAATCTTGGGCTGTTGCTAAGTTTTGGGGGTGGAAGGAACCTTCTCTAGGCCATGGTGAAGGAAACTTGCTAGGTCTACTCTCTGTAATCTGCCAAATCATTTGAGAAAGGGTAGACTGCAAATGAGTCTTGTTCTCCTATAATTACTCTCTCATTAGGTGTCCGATCTCTCCTATTTGTCATTTTGCAACATACATTCATATTAACCTGCTTAGCGGCGTCTAAATATTGCATATCTAAATCATCACATTCTCTTGTTGTCTAGCTGTCACTGTCACTCTGTTCAACCATTATTTGCCCTTGCATTGTTGCCTTAATCACACCTGGATTTCCATGTTTCCCATATATTTTTTACCTTTCCACTTCTGTCATCTTTTTCTTTTTCTTGGTGTTTTAAATCATCACTCAACCCTTCACTCACCATTGGTAACCTCTGCTGGTACCCTTTATGTTCTGCAGTGGCTGTATCATATATATCTTGCACTAGCATTATCAGTGCATGTTGTTATAGCCTCTAATGTATTCCTTTCTTCCTCGGTCATCATTCTGTGTTCCTGTTCCTCTCTCTCAACATGCGTTTGCTTTTTCTTCAATTTCTAATAGGTGTTTTCTATATAGTTCTTCATTTATCTGTTCAATATGTGATGAACTGAATGTGAAATGTGTTTGTGGTAGGCTAATCTCCCCGCTACTTCTGGAACTTTGGTCTGGAGAGTGTTGGATGACGTCTGGTGCTAATAATCTTGTTGTTTTACCTGAAATCATAGGGTCATCTCTTTTTGTGTAGGACACAGTGTCCTGGCTATGAGATGGTGTCACCTTTTGACTTTCATCTAGTTTCATCTAGTTTCAAAGTAAAGTTAGCTGTGACTTGCCCCGTGTATTTACTTTTTAGTGTGCAGTGAGTATGTGAGTCTTCTGTTTGTGTTATGTCTGGAACAACGCTACCCTCTCCTAATGGATGCATTTGTGTTGCTTGTTTAAGTAGTCTTTTTGTTTCTTGATAGGGACTTACTTTATCTTCCTTATAAGGAGGAGGAGGGTGATTCCAACTACATTCAGAGGGTTCCGCTACCTTGTTAGGTTCAAATGCTTGCCACATGTTTAAGGTCACTATTCTCTTTTTTTTTATTTCTCACCTTTATATGCCCCATAAAAATAGGTTTGTAAATGCCTCAATTGACATGGCCAAGCACAAGGACTGTGTTTTGTACCCATGCACCACTCCTTACAATGTTTCTTTATCCTATTTTGATCACCCTGAAACACTTTGATAATATGTTGCAAAGGAGTATCAGACAAATTACTTTGATCAAATGTTCACACAAATTAGATAATTTACAATAATAACCTTTTCTGTGCATAACAGAACACAAGCTATGTACATATATATATCATCTCATAATCTGACAAGACAGTATCATAAACCATTACACTATTGTCACTTTCCTGTATTTAGTGGCACTTCATTCCTGTTTGGTCTCCAGGACCCAGGATGGATACACTACTACTAAACTATTTACTTAATGCAGACACTTTGACATTCTTAGCAATATCTGACTAATTAGTAGTCCACCCTAAAACAATATCCATATTGTGCCTTATGCACCTTCTAAGAAGCTCAAGAGGGAAAAACTTTTAAGGACATACATTTATTCAGAGAATGTCCTGGGCTCACCTGTCTCTCTGAACTACGAGGTCCCACTACCCCTCCCCCCCCCCCCCTTTACCCCCTTGATGGCAGATTTTGTACAAACACTGGTATCTGCTTACCTGTTTCAGCGCTCTTTAATCAACGAAGGGGAGGTGGTTGGTTTGACCCCCGAGGTGCAGCAGGCTGACCGCAAGAATTTTCCTGGCTGGCTCGCCAGTGTCAAAATGTGGACTTTTATTTCCCTCTGCCCATCAAAAATCACTCCAGTCTTCCGTCTTAGTTTCTTAGGATCACTTTAATTTACGGCCGGGAACTGTGCTGAAGTATTGCTTGCAAAGACACATTCGGCAAGTCTCAAGGCATATCTGACTGTACATAACGTATATACATTTCAAACACAACGATTTGCATGGTGTGCTCCCTGCCACATTCTATTGCTCACCACAAGCACATCTGCTGATCATCGAAGTCACACCATCCTGTTTGTACTGGGAGTGCCAGTTATTCATGCCTGGGCTAAACACTAACTTCCCTCTAGGCCACATATGCTCAGCTGAGTACAAAGGTCAGTAGGTTATTTCTTGGACCAGTTTGTGTTCTTTGTACCAAAAGTCACGGCTCTCAACCTGTGACTATCATATGTGCTGAAACTCTGGTTTCAGCACATTTTACGGGTGTGTCTATTTCTGTCTCACGTATATGTTTTTTTGTACAAGAGGGAGTCTGTGACTAGCACATGTACTAAAACTCTGGTTTCAGAACATATTTTACCGGTGAGTATGTTTCTGCCTAATGCGTATTTTTTTGTACAAGATGGACTCTGTTCGCAAGATGGAGTTACTGTAGACATTTCTATTTCCACACTTCTCAGTTGGAAATACAGGGATATTCTGTCATAAATACCCTCACTGGTGTTCTAGAAGTTCCTTCAAAGGTAGAAGGGATCAGAAAGGTAGCATAATTGTGGAGAACATGACGATAGTCAGTACAATGTGCCCTGCTAATACATGCAATTTTTGCCGTCTCAGGAGTACAGAACCACTTCACTGTAAGCATGTCTCAAGTTGACCGAGTGCAGGAAGTCTTTAACAAATTCAGGGCCTCATTTATATGTTGGCAGCATGATACTCTGTTGCAACAGTAGTGGAATACACATACAGTCTATATGAAGGTACACCCACTTGATTAAATGCATGCAGACCTTTGGTTTGGCTACGACAGTGACTACTCTGTGACCGCCATAGCCAAATGCAGTTGGGTGGGTTGGCATGTAGCCATTTCCCAGACGGCCCTGTGGCTGTATGTCCGCCCACCCAATCAGGATGGACAGACATTTCACCTTTTTTTTTTTTTTTTATTATACTGTCAGGCAAACCCTGGCAGTGAGGGGAAGTAAAAACTAAATGAAATGACTTTTTATATATTTTTTTTAAAGAAAATGTAGTTTTATGACTTTCTTTAAAATAAAGAATACTGTTTGGTGTAGGGTTGCCTTAGGCTGATGCAGTCGTGCATCAAACAGCATATTTTGCCAGAGCTTTATAAATGACCATTGGCGTTCTCATTATTTTTTTTTTTTAACCTCCTGTCTGTTGTTGCATCCTGTCGCAGGCAATTTTAGCTGTGTTAGAAGATCTTATGTCTTGAATATTTTTAAAAGTCCGATAAGAAGAAGAATAGAGAGAGAGCGGGCTTTGACTTATCCTCTTTCAGCTGTTGTTTCTCGTGTTTTTTAATCATTTACTGCTGCTTCCATGGGCTGTCCATCCAGCCTCTAGCATTTCGTGGAATGTTACATTGTCCCATTGCAGTTACTATTAAGTTTTTTGAAGAGCTTCAAAAGGGACTTCTACACAACTTGTCTCCCTTATAACCAATCAAACCTGCCTTTCTTGTTCCCTGTCCTTTCTTGCTTCCATTAAGGTGTTTCCGTTCCCTCCCTGCATTGCCCATTTCATCCATTCATTTCTTTCATTTTCCATCCCTACAGTGCCCTTTTTCTCGTCCTCGCTTGATCCTGCATCATCTTCCTTCCGTCCTTTCCTGCTTCTGTCATTGCCTGCATGTTTCCCTTCAGTTCGCCTTTGCACAGTCGTTCCATTCCTGACTGTACACACAGATGGCTGTCTGGTTTGTGTACCTTGCGCAAAGCACCTTCTGGAAAACAATGAAAGAGCTTTTCTAGGTATTGAATAGGTGGACTTTTTTCCACAAGTTGCTGATAATGCTTAGCAATATTCTTCCTGAACATGCAGGTGTTGCTTGAAAGTCCTAATAATGACTAGGACCATCATAACCTAGCATTATCATATTTATTTAGGACATTATATATTTATTTTATACTTGGGGAAAGTGAGTAGGGAAATTTATATGCCATATCCTCTCTATGATCTAATATGCTGAAAACAAAAATCACAGTCAGGTTTGTTTTCCCATTGTTTTGTTCAACAAAAGGAAACTTTAATTGAGTGTCCTGTAGTGAAATCATATGGGCTCTCTAGTAACAGGCTGATGAACTGTAGCCTACTACTGAAAAGACGTGTCTGCCTCGAGGGGCCTGTAGCATTGGCCAGGGGTGCTCCATCCTGCTGTGGCAACAACTGACTTCTGCAACCTCTAGCAAAGCCTTAAGATACTGTAGCCTGTGTTGGCAAAAGCTGGTTGCTGCTTTTCAAATCTCTAAGGTTATGCCTATGCCATATTTGGCTATGGTTTTTTTTGGCTTTTCTTTTTCTTTAAAACATTGTCTTTTCAGGGGCTGAGTATGAAAACTGTAGTTAGTGGGACTGACTATGAAACATGAAGAATAATTGCCAAAGGACTGCTTATGTTTCGGATAGATAGGTCTTCCCGTAAATACCTCACCTTTTGAATATCCTGGGGTGCTAGACTGGATTTATAACAGTTTTCACCTAGCATTAAACTGTCCACTACTGCTAAAGATGCCACACACCCCCTGTCACTTCTCCATCTGCCCAAGAAGTGACAATACTAACATATATACGAACCAGGCTGACGCATAGGTGTCAGTTCCTGTTTTTCTGCACCACACCGAAATGGGTTCAGAGCTCTCATTCGGATTTTACCAAATCCTTTAAATTTTCAACCACACTTGTTCAGAAGGCAAAATCCTATGTCATCTCTCAAGCTGTTGTGGGTGGGCTTGTCCTAATCAGATGTCCCATCTATGACTTATCAAGAACCCAGCTTTCCTGCCTCAAAAGCTTTGCCAAATGGGCATTATCTACAACAGTATTTGTGCTCCTTTTGTAGCAAGGGCAGATGAAAGAATAATTAGAAGACTATCCCGCCTCTTCTGCTGGTGCTGCCGCTGGAAAATCACTATTGTGCTGGCAGTGGTGGCAGCCTCCCTGAGATTGTTTGTCCCATATTTCCATACTTTAGTGATTCGCTGGTAAAGCTGGGATCTGCAAAGCTGGTTTCAAGCCACTTGTTGTGCACCTAGAGCTTGCGCCATCTGGAGTACTTCTTTAGTCAGCAGAAATCACTCCTCATTCCAATTCAGAGACTAAGATATGTTCTGTTTATTTGGTTCCAGTGCCTATTCGGTTAGTGCCTAGACCTGTCTTTTGCGCTTGATGACCTTGTGTGCCCTCCTGATGCACTTTTCCTGGTTGAGAGTGAGGTATTCCCAGCAGTGCATCAGGTTTCAATGGCCCCAGCATCAGAGTAGGCTCTCTGCACTGCTGACGATCTCCATCTCAGTACTCCTGGTTCTTCACTTGTAGATTAGCTTTTCCATCCTCACTTCAGATTGCTGCTTCAGTCCTCTGCATTCACTGTGCCAGCAAATGCCTCCTCATAGGGCCGGTACACTTACATGGGGCAGGCAACAATGAGAGGCCTTTAGACTCTAGCCGAATGGCTAAACATCCCCAAGTTGAAACTGAGAGCATATACTCTAGCTCAGAAAGATATTTATCATTTGCATCTTGTGCCTTGCAATTCGTATTTGACCACACTACCTCTTTCCACTACAGGCTAGGAGGAGTGAGTTATTTGGACCTTGTGTCAGGGAGGCAATGCTCTTGTGGTAATTGGCTCTGAAACACAGACTGTTTCTGGTGGCAGCCTAACTGGTGGGTGCCTAGAGTCACCTGACCCAGGAAGATTTCAAATGGGAACTCCACTCCCATGTGACAGGTGTAGTTTTCTCTTATCGGTAACCCCTACAGAGACCTCTTTACCATTGTTCTGAATGGAAAATGCCCTTGCTCCTGTGTTCACTACTTCCCACCAGTTGCGTCTTTGAGGGACACCTTGCCCTTGAGATGGTCTTACGACTTTCTTTGTAAGCTGTCTCCATTTCTGTCTGCTCATCACAAGTGCTTCAAAAAGCGCATGAGCATGATGCGCCAGCTGACTCTCGCTTTTCCCAGACAGTGTGATGAGGATTTGGTATGCCAGTCTTTTAGAAATCATTATTCACCATCCCCTTCATTTTTTAGACAGACAAGACATTCGTTTGCAGTATAGTGAATGGGTCCTCCTCCTAAATCCTCTGACGCTTTGTCTCCATGCTGGGAGATTTAGGAGTGCCAACCAGAGGGTTACAGGCTTCCGTCAGAGGTGGTGAATGTCATTCTGGCTGTCTGGAAACCAGGCACCTAGTCTGTGTACACTGGGCTTGGGATATACCTCTTGGTTCCCAGCTGCAGGTTTGGAACACTTTTTTAATAGCTAACTTTAATAACATTTTCAACATCAATTTACTTTCAAGAAAATAAAACATAAAATCTTGTTTACATCATTTCTCTTATCAGAGATGGCGAAATATTGTAAATGTTTTCAATGCAAGAGGAAATTACTACCGCCATGCAGGTACCTAAAGTCATTTTCTCCAAACTTCTCTTAAATTGTCTCATTAGTGTAACGAACTAGTGTTATCCATTCTTGTTTTTTTTTTTTTAAATGGGAGACATCTGATCCCAGTAAAACTGTTGCTATGTTCTCTGGAATAGGGAAGCCCAGTTTAATTCTCATCTGCTGCAGTACTTTCCTCCAAAAGTTCTTAGTACGTGGATAGTCCCATCAAATGTGTCTCTTATTCACTAGTCTTTACAACCTCTCCAAGATCAAGGACTCAGGTGGTTGGAACTGGTATTTTGTCAGGTAAAGATGCCTATCATATTTACCTTGTAGTGGGCATCCCTCTTAGCAACACTACATGTATTGTTTGCTGTCCCCCGTAGTAAACCTGACTGTTGAAGTCTGTGACCTCCCTGTCCATCAGTGTGGATCATCCATGCCTTTGATGGCTATCCATTGTCAATATCAATATAAATATAAAGCCGATAATATGCCTGTAGAGCCTGAGGTTGATTTTACAGATTTTTCTGTGGGAGTAAGCTCGCAAGTAGCTGCCAACTGAATTCGGGGAAGAGAGTGCCCAATGTCTCATGTCGTAGTCTAACCTCTCATTTCACATAGAGTTGAGAAGTCTCTTATGGATACTCACTATGTACATCCTTACTTGATAGTTTGTCAGCTCCAAAACATTAATGAAAGTAAAACGGCGACGGTAGTATGAGCCAGCGGGTGTGTAGTTATGTAACCTCTTCTCATTTCAGTAGATGAGTAGACTGTGTAGGTATGCGTTGTATCCCAGTGAGCAGTGCGTACTGTGTGTCTGAGGTACTTCCCAGCTCAGATATGGTATGTGCAGAATGTAGAGCGAGGGAGTGTCCTGCCTGCGAGGGTTCTACTGGAGGCACAAACGTCGGATAAGGATGGGGCCGAGCCACGAGATCCTGTGGAAATTGCTCTTTTTATGTAGACTACCTGTGAAACTGCATGCACTTTTACATTAAAGAAGGGGTACGTGTATCCGGCAAAGCATCACTGGTCGTTTCTAAAGTTTAAATGTTTAGGTGACCACGTGGACGGTTCTACCAAGTATAGTAATTATGAGCAGACAGCAACACTGTACAACAACTGTTACAGCTAAGTAACTTTCTAGTTTCTGATATCTGAGACCGCATTGAAGGTTGCTAGCAGTCTTCAATAGGTAATATTTCCACCTTCCGAGTCAATTTAGGTAATCTTCAAAACACTTATGTACACTGCCTTCTTCTTTCGAAAGACTATTTTCAGCCTTGGTTTGCGTGAGCACAGAACAGTCAAAGGTTAGAGGGCTGTCTTTTATTTGCAGGTTTCCTTTTCTAATTAACTGCTCCACTGTAACCGTATTAAGAAACGTTACTTTGATTTCTCTAAAGCTGTTGCCTGGGTCAATAAAAAACATTTCAAGGTTGACGATTTTCTCCCTGCACACGCGGCCATGAAGGTGACTTATTTTGGAATGCAAATGTGTTTTCTGAAACCTCGTATTAAAAAAACTGCATGCAGTCTTATATTTGTCTCATCGCTGTAAATGGCAGCGCTAGTGGAACAGCTGAGGGGAAAATTCATTGATGCCTCGGCCCAGATTTTTTCTAATATTCCCCTGAAAGCAGCAATAAAACTCTTACTTAAAGCAGACAGCAAGCAGATTAATGAACGCCTTGGAGTTTTGCGATAAAGGAGGGATTTCACGTAGTCAGATTATGCAGTTCGAAGATTCCACAGGACCCGCCATGCTTCTCTCGCAGGCTGAGACCTGTTGTCATGGTAACTGACTGTTCAGATTAAGGGCGCCTGCTGGAGATTGCGGTTAATGACAGGTTGTGAGCTATCGGTTTGTCTCGCTAGATATATTGCGTACTTCTGAGTTTCCGTAATAAGGCGACAAACCCCTGGGAGGGCAAGGTTTTGCCTTGTTGAAGAATCTTTACACTACTGCTCCATTTTCCCTGCTGGCTGGCAAATTAAAAGGCAACCCGCCTGCCTTTCTTGGCGCACTGCGCGCCATTTAACGCCACCGCTGAGCTGAGGGGGCATAGTTCCGTCTTTCGTTAATAACTGTTAAATTCTTGGCATTCATCTGACACCTACACCCTTTTAGAAAAAGAAGTATTAGTCTGCCAACGTCGCAAATCCCGGATAAACTCGTAAATGTAAAATAAATTATACCGCTTTTTAGGATCTAACACTAGCACTCCGAGTTCTCTATTTAAGAGTTTTAAGGGGATGTTTTTTGTAACTTTGAAGAACAAACTTGAACAGAGAAGTCCTATTTTTGCGAAAATGTTGGTAATTTCAAAAAGCGTTTTCCACTAAGCTTCAAATGAGAGCATTTTCTATTAGAACATGTCCATTCGAATACAGATTACCCATTATGTTTGTCAAGGTATTTTATTTTTGACTGCGAAGTTGTTTTTCATTCATTTACATTGTATGTGGGTGTTTTGTGAGGCACTATTACCTTACCCGCGGTTGCTTGAGGGCGCTTTCGGGAGATGGGTACATAAGGTGGCAGTGGCTCACACACAGTGCAGTGCGTTTGTTCTAAGCCAGTGATGGAGATCGGCCAGTCATTCAGCAGGGATGCATAGTGCCAGGCGATAGCCCACCTCAGTAGATCTACACGACATGGTGACAAAGCTTTGAAGGAATAGGAGTCCCGAGGGCCTGGATAAAAAGGTAAAGCTGTTATCTGGGTTATGAAGTTCAGAAAAGAAACTTATGGCGACTTTACGGGTGCTGTTGACTGGTAGGTTTCCTAGTTACATTTAGAAATATAACACAGTTACATGCCTACAGGAGTAATGCAGAGTCTCCAACAATCTACAGTAAATGTTTTTGCAGTAATAGGAAAGATATGTTGAGTTCATTATGTAAGGACCCTAGCAGGTGCCCCTCTCTTTGTAATGGGGTATTGTAAGCAAGTGCCAGCAGCAGCTACACGTACATGCTACCTGAATAACATACTTTCACTAGTTCCCTTTAACTCCTCAGTAAAGGCCTCCTACCACATCCAAGCTTATAATGATTCTTTACAAGTGACTTATGTCATCATTGAATGGCAAGTTGAGGCATATACTTGCATGGCTCGTGTTCCTTGACAGTACATTCTTGTTTGTGTCTGTGGACAAAGATTTGGGAAAAAGAAAACTTTGCACTTTTAAGAAACGAAATTCTGTTCTGTGCCTCTGCAGCTTTAAAACACTTTTTTGCCTCTGGCTTCCCTGAATATGATTAATATGGTTCTGACAGTCCTTCGTTTGCAGATCGCCTATTTTGTTTTCTTTTGAGTTTTCATGACTCTCAGTGCTGCCATTAATTTCCATTTGTTTCCAGGAAGTCCTCGATTATTCAAAGGCGGCTCACAGAGCTGTTGTGTTTTTTTTTTATTTTATTTGCAAAACTTAGTCCAACAAAAGCATTGACCACATGTAGGGTTAGGGTATCTATTGACCTACCGTTTCTGTTATCACATATTCTATAATATATGTATTGTAATAGGCAATATAAGCTAGTACATCTTTTGGTAAGAGATGTATTTCGATGATTGCTACCTGTCACATAGCCCAGACATGGATATATTCTCTCACTTACTATTAAGAAATATACCTAAACCTGCCCTTCTTGGTACTGTTTCCTCCCTTGGCTCTGCCTTGCATGCCACCGCTTGTCCCATTGAAAGCCAGCCCTGGTACCTGTCTCAGACCTGACACGTCACTGTTGAGATTTAGTGCTTCATGTACTGTAAATCCCAGGAAGAAGGTAATCCTTGGCGATGTTCACCACAGTAGGGCCCAGTCAGTGCTCTACAACAGGCATTGCTGTTGTTCCTTGATTCTTAGTCTCGCAATCATTAGCCAGGCTACTCCAGTAGTCTATGATGTGTGGATAGCTGTGCTTGTGAAGTCAGATAGATGCCTGCTTTATGATCTCGTAGCTACGGCCCGAAGTATGAATTTACGTTTTAATTCAATGTATTTAGAATATGCTCCAACATAGCATAAAGAGTCCAAACATGCATTCTGTTAAAGCTTTTGTATATAACAGATGTTCGATTTCTTAAAAAAAATATTTCATGCCAGTTCAGGGTGCGCTTGGGGGGCTGGGGGGGAGGGGGGGGGGGGTAAGAAGTGGTGTGAGAGATACACTTAAAATCTGCTTAAAAGCTAGACATTTTCTCCCAAGCCAAATGTATTTAATTCCAGATGTAGTGTTAAATTCTGTATGTAGTATTTCATTCGTTCTTGTTTCTGGTTTCAGAGATTGTTCAGAGCACCATCCTCTGTACTACCCAAGCAACAAGCTTTCAGCACCTCACCACAACACCCTACTTGCCACACCTCAATCACTTGTCACACCCCAATCACTTGTCCAAATTAAGATGAGAGAGTTAACATATTTTGTTGTGGTGAGTGAAATATTTAGTCTTGGGTCATTTATGTGCGCATTATCATGCCGCGCAACATGGTGACAACGTTAGTTCATAATTATGCAATATGAAATCATCACTCTGCACCCTGAATCTTGTTAATTAGAGTGTGTGTACTTTCTTCCCTCCCTCTCACTTCTTACATTTCAGTGTCTGGGGCATGGCTGAGAACTCTACGGAATCAACTGGACTGAATGAGACCTAATCCCACTTTTGTTGGAGCCAGCCCGGGCAGAAGTAGTTTATACAACCTATATTGTGAAAAATAATGGTTTTGTATAGCACCGGGCTTTGCTAAAGCAACTTAGAAGACAAAAATCTCAGCGAAAAGAAAGGGGTGGTTGGGTGCCCAGTGGAGATGTCTCGGTGGGCTACCAGGAGGGATTGTAGTTACTGATATTTAACCAGAAAGCTAGAATCGGTTCCCAGAATGAGGCCGAATTGAAGGAACTTTGCTTTATGTTAATTTCAGTCATTTGCATTCCATCTTGTGTAGAATGTCAGGCAGTAGGGAGACACCCCCCTACCCAGTGTCATCAAACGGTTCCTGTTTGAATATAGCTCAGTGTATTCGTTAAAGGCCAGATGGTTTGCGTTGATAAGTGTAACCGTGATTACTTTTATTCAATCTTATCAGTTCACTCTGGAAATACAACCCTGCCTGTGAGTGGTCAGGTAGCGGAACACAAGTCTTTTTCTGCTTCTTTATCTCTATTTTAAACCCCCCTACATGTCTAAAGCTTAGTTTCCCAAGTGAGGTGCCTTTGTAACTTTTTCCTTGTTTCATTTGATAACAGTGGCCATTAAGGAAGTTCGTTGTGTAGCACATTCAACTCTTTGTGAGTGACAATGTCATCATTGTTTACTTATTTGATAATACAAGATTGTACATGTTCCCTCCATCTTCTTGCCACTACCCCACTGTTTATTAAACACATACTCCCTGATTCCCTTAGATATTAATTTCTTTTGAATTTATTGGTAACTTTGTGCCAATAAATCTTCCAGTTGTTAACTCTTTATTGCTGAACAGTGTTCTTGGCACAAGATTGTTCAAAATTTCTTTTAGACTGCAATTTTCTAAGCATGAATGTAAAGCTCCAGCTCGAAGAATCTTGCTACTAATAGCCAAGCACTCCATTAGTTGCTCTACACTTTAACTGATTTGCCATTCTTCTCTGGCTCAATGTTATTGTCTTTAAGTAGAAAACTCCAGAAGCTTGTTTGCTCTACTGTATCTGTTTAAATAGTTGGGGATTTGCTCTGAGAGATACAAGTCAGACCCATTAGCTTTGCCAGTGATTTGTCGTAAGAGTCCTGGCAACAGGATTAGGGGGAGCTGGTGGGCACCCTGAAAAGTAGCAGTGGCCAGAGACAGTAGGATGAAAAGGAGCAACTAGGCATGCTAATAAGTACTAGTGGCTTGGTAATCAGATTAGAGGGACCTGCCAGGCAGGTAAAAGGCAAATGGCCAATGGAAGTCTTGTGAGATTAAAACTCTGGGTGGCCTTCTTTGAGTCAGTTTGTCCCCATGAAAGAGACAGTTTGTGGCAACAGTAGATCAGCCAGATAGCTAAATCTAGTTATACCCAGACCTACGACGGTTCTGAAACCTTAGTGAGCAGTGCTTGTTATAGTGTAAAAAATACCTGGTAGGGTTTCAGTGTTAATTTGTTCTTTTGCACTAGTGTGGTGATTGCTTACATGGGTATTTTTTGTTTGATCACATTGGCATTTTAAGTGAAATACAATCTCTTTCCTCTGTTAGAATAATAAACTATTTACCGGGCCCACACTGTTACTCAAAATTTATATGTATTTATACCAAAGTGCTTGTCCATGTCCATATATTCATGAAATTAAAACTCTGAACAAGCACCCCAACCTACTTGTAGTTGCCTGGCAGATATTCATGGCTGCATGTAGGCTAGTTCATGTGACTACACTGCCACTAAAAATATGTACTGGTTGTGTTTCCTAGTCCCTCTATCTTTGACATTCATCTGGAAAGGAACTTTTGACATGACCTGTTTGGTGGACTGCAGCAATGCAGGAGGCTGTTGGAGACCCAGGCTGGGGTGAAACTACGTCCCCCACCCTCCCACCCACCATCTGTATTAGGAGAGGAAGAGCCTTGTCACACATGATTTTAAGTACTTGGTGCCTCCTACGGCGCAGGACCAGTTTTGTGGACTGCAGCCACGCAAGGCACTGTTGGAGACCCAGGCTAGCGTGGGGCTATGTTCCCCAGCTACCCAGGGTATTAGGAGAAGCAGAGCCCTGTCACACGTGCATTTAAGCGCTTGGTGCTCCACCGTGGTGCGGGACGTGCTCGGGCCAAAGCTGGGACCGCCTGCGTCTGGATGAGGCTGGGCTGGGCCACATCCCTTGGCTTTTATCACTGAACCCTCCAAAAGGTGCTGTTGTCAGTTGAGTGGAGAGAGAGGTTTTGCTGCCTAGAATTTATTAATAGCAAGCCTGTTATTTTTTATGGACGAACTTGGTTACAGTAATGGGGAGTGAGAAGGTGATTGGGATTACCCTCACCTCAGCACCCACGCGAAACCAACTACAATTGATCACATGTTGGAACGTGCTGTGGCATCATAAACAACAAAATCACCTTAACTGAGAGAAAAGTTTCATTGAATCTTGGTTGAGGTCTGGGGTTGGGCCTGATTGTTTCCTTCCTTGTGAGGGCCCGGCTGCTGAGTCTAGGTCAGTACTTTCTAGTGGTTCCATTTTCACTTTGTCGCCTCTTGTTAACAAGGCTTTTTGTCAAAAGGCAGCCCATCCCCATTGATGTCTAGGCATGTTTTATCCTTAGTCCTTTCTAGGAGCGCCAAATGTAGAAAAATTCAGGCAGTAGAATAGTAACCTTTTGGGACACTGAACAGCTGACTGTGGACATGGAAGCATCTTTCTGTCACTTGATTTTGTAAATAACTGAGAAGGATATTGCTAAGGTGGTGGAAGGTATGTGACCAGCATATTGGTAGGGCATTTCGAGAGATTAATGACATTTTTGATGGCGGAGATATCATCTTTGCTCCCGCGTTTAAACACCATTGAGGAAAAGTTAGCAACCTCTGCCCCTGGGGTGTTCTCTTCTAGTGATCCAGATACCAGGGGTGAGCAGAGGGGAGGCAATAGTGTTTGGATAAGTGCCAATGAGGCCCACACAGAAATGCAAGCTATAGCACAGGTTACTTAACAGAATACTTTCGTACGTAGGGAAAGGGGCCCTCACTAATGTAAGGTCGACAGTAAAGCCCCATTTGACCCGTTCTGCCGCAGGGACTTTTTTCTGGTGCTGACGTGGGCAGCGAATGCTGCATCCCAAGGGAGCTAAGCAAAGTGAGTCTTGAAAGGGATTCTATACCACCCGTATCCAATAAGGTTGTTGTTAACCTCCCAGCAGCATGACCTTAAATGGTAATCTTGACAGGGGTACCAACCCTCTAGCAAGCAATGCATGAGTTTGATGGCGAGCTTCCCAACAAGACCTTAGATTGGCTCATATGTCACGGAGGGTTGCCTCCACACTATGTTAGTGACCTCTTTATGGTTCGGAGATGTGCATGGGTAGGCCCTCATACTAGTGATACTCCTTGGTATTGCTTCATTGTAAACTTCAGATTTCCATTCTTGGCGCATAATCTCCAGTGCAGTCCGAGTGTTAATACTCGAAGGAGAAGTAAGTACCTCTTGGCAATTTTTATAAATATCCTGTCCTTCGTACTCTCAGCCCTCTCTGCACCAGAGCACACAGTTCTAGATCAGGGTCTGTTGCAGGGCCTCAGCAAAGGCCCTTTTTATGTCCTTCTGTTGTCCCCTCCCCCCCCCTCCCCAAAATAATGTAATTCGCCAAAGGTCATTGGGGTTACCTGAAAGTACTGCGTTCTCTACTGCCAGTCCAACATTCAATAGAATTGAAGCACTTTTAGATATAGCCCAGGAATAGTGTAGATTGTAGCCCGTCTTTGGAAGTGGCTACACCAAAGAGTGGTTTTAGAGGAAGATAGGCCATTTCTAATGGGGCTCGATCTTTTACAATACTTTGTTTTTTATATCTCTGTTTTCATTGAGTTTAGAAAACATAATCAACAAGGAAAAAAAATACAGTGCAGTGCTGATCAATGCGTGATATGGCAGTATCATTATGTCACAGTACCGTAGGACATCATTGACATGAATCCCAGCCAAGGGGCGATAGCAACCACTGTGGCAGAATTTCCTTCACACACCCCTTCCCCCGCTTAGGATCCTCATGGAACCAGTCATTACACACATTGTAAAGAACAGAAACAAACATAACCTCACCATAGTTGGTTGTCACCTGTCAAATCAATTCAAGGCGCACTCCCACACCCCTCATCATCCGTGCTTCCTGCAGAACTTAATTCCTCCACTCCAGTGAACTGTTCCAATAGTGCACCCCATGCAGCCACATCTGTCAGTGCCCCCTCATCCCGACGTGTCAGCTGCATATGTTGTTCCTCAGCCGCACCCCATTCCATTACATCGCGAATCCAACAGGGGACCGAGGGACTCCTGGCACTCATCCAGCCAATAGCCACCCTGCGGCTAGCCAGCACCAGCACCAGCTGTGTGAACTTAAGTGGGATCCTCCGGCCCGTGGTCTCCGCACTACACCCAAAAGGGCATGTCAATGGCGTTGCTGATCTTTTACAATACTTAGTTGAAATGTTGTGGGCTTGAAGGCGAAAGCTAAAAATAAGGATTGGCAAGCTTTTATTTCTAGGCATATTGTCATGGCACTGCAGGAAACCTGAGCTACGGACTCGATAATGCTGCAAGGGCTTTGTGTGCTATTTTAGCCCAGCCTCACCCTCTGAGGGGCAGGGCAAAGGAGAGGGCTTGCCATTTGGATCAGTTTGAGTTTGCAGGTCGATGTTACGGTCATAGACCACGGAAGTTCGGCTCTGTTACCCTTGTGTGTATAAGGTAAACTGTCATGGTTCATTTTATATTGGTAATTTTTATAATAATGATTTTGTGAGTAGCACCTGCACTCATTTTAGTGTTCTCTTCAACTTTTTAGCCACATTACAGCTTGCAGGGGACATTGTTACAGCCCAGCCATTCCTCTTTTTGTGTGGGGATTTTAATGCAAAGTTGGGGGACTGTAACTTGGACATAGGAGGCCTGAATAATGTGTTCTTAAAGACCCAGAAAGGACTCTATCTTATGCTTAAGGCGATTCAAGGCCCTTTTTAAAACTATTTAGGAAGGGCCAGTTGGGGTGATATGCTCAAAGTGTATAACAGTTTAATGCAGTTCATTAGAAACTTTTTCCTCAAACCCATTCAGCTCAGTGAAGGAGGCCTGCGTTGGTATGATGCCCACTGTTCATTAGCCAATCGTAGACTGAGGAAGGTGCGTACTGCTAGCCTACGGGTCAGGGATGTGATACGGGTGGCACGCTTAGATTAAAGTACTCTGAATTGTAGAAAGAGGGCCCTGTTGAAACATGATTGGAAGTGTTTAGAGTATGCAGCAGTTGGGAGAAATAGTAAGATCTTTTGGGACACCCTGAAAACAATCATAGATGGAAACGTCCCCGAAAGCCCTCTTTTGCAAAGTAACGTCTTGGTGCCATATATTATATGGAGGAGGACCTTGACATGGGTAGCTCCTTCGAACTAGAGGTGTGGAATTCTCAGCCCCTTCTTGTTTCCCTGTGGGAAGTGGAGCAGGCCATACCGCAGTGTTCAGGGGGGAAAAAGCACCAGGGCCCGATGGGGTTCCAATGGACCTCATAAAATGTAAAGTGGATCCATGGTGCCCACTGATTACCAACATATCTAATAGTTCACTGATTGTTAAAATTCCCCATTCTTGGGCCCCGGCTACCATTGTCCCCATATTTAAGAAGGACAAAAGTGCTTCACCTAAATGTTATAGACCGATTTCTATAATTGACAGTGCTTTCAAAATTATAGGTTGGGTGGTATTTAATCACCTTTCCACTTGGGCTGAAGAAAATAATTTCCTGTGCCCATTCCAGATTGGTTTGTGCTTTGGGTGGGTACTGTGGAGCCATGCCTAAATCTGAGTTTGTTACTCAGAAAATAAATGTTGACTGGGCATGGCCCACCGTACCAGGACTTTATGGATCTGTCCACAGATTTCGACTGTGTGAACCAAATAAAATTGTGGATGGCGTTACTGGACTTGGGTATGGAACTACCAATAGTTAATTTCTTGCATATACTTCATGTTGATCTTGCAGCCAGAGTCTGTTTGAATGCCCATGGGGATACGACTACTTAATTTTCCCTCAAACGAGATAGTTGACAGGGTTGCATAGTGGCTTGGCTACTTTTCTCAATTTATATAGATAAATTGTGTTCCAAGTTGACCCAAACTCTCATGGACGTCCCCAGAATTTCTCGCATTCAGGTCCCGCCGCTCTTATATGTGGTGATACGGTGCTGCTGGCACGTACTCCAAATGCACTGTGTATGCTGGTTGACCATTTAGTTTCATTTAAGAGTAGTTTGGACTTGACCTCTAATTTTGGAAAGTCACACATAATGGCGTGTGAGCGAGGCAAGATTAACATCACCAGGGCCAGTCTCTGTGTAGCATTAATGATTTTAGCTATTTAGGTGTCAAATTTAGTTCTAAGAGATCTTGGTAGCCCTAGGTGTGTCAACCACGTCTAAAACTGAGTAGAGTAGTTGGTGCACCTTTTAGTTCACCCAGTGGAGGGATGAAGGGTTCTGGTCTCCCTCTGTTAAATATTTCAAAGCTCAGTGTATCCCGCTGCTATGTATGCGACTGAGATTTGGGGATTTTGTAATACCTGGTCCCTTCACACTGAGGAATCCTGCATTTGTCGACGACTGCTGCAGGCACCCCTATCTAGTTAAAGTTTCATCATGCCTTCAGAGCTTAACTTAAAATATATTTAATATAGGGTGAGCCTTGGCTCCCTTACTGTTGTGGGTTAGGATCCCTTTTTTAGACTATTACTTGGTTTTATTTACATATGTGCCTTGTACAGCAGCAGGATTTGTGGGTGAAGGCGAATATGTCTGTGATGATTATTGCTGCTACTGTATATAGCTATGAACTGTAGTTGAGTTTGTTATGAATTTTACCATGTATTGTATGGATAAATTGTTTTTATATTCTTTTATGGTTAGCACTTGGCCGAATAAAGATTTATGAAATTGAACTGACATGCTGTATTAGAGTACAAAATTATGGCCATCATAACTTTGGCACAGAACATTTTGTCCTGAATAGATTATGCTACCTCCTTTAACCCCTATAGTGCTGCAGGCGAGCTGGTCTCGTCCAGGCACATGGTTCCTGGGCAAAGGCCTTTTCTGTCCCCCTGGAGGCAGATCGGCCTAATATCATTAGGCCGATCTGCCCCCAGGGCGGCAGAAACCTCTAGACACCAGGGATATATATATTTTTTTATTTACTTTGTTTTTATGTATGGGGAGCGACCCCTTAGGCAAGGGTCGCTCCCCTGGAGGCCAAATTGTATTTAGGCCATTTTTGCCCCTCTTGGGGGCAGAAACCTCTAGACACCAGGGATCGGTGTGTGTGTATGTGTGTTTTGTTTGTGGGGGAGCCCCTTAGGCAAGGGTCGCTCCCCATGGGGGCACATTATTGTTGGCCATATCTGCCCCCCTAGGGGGCAGATAGGCCTGTTTTTGGAACTGAATGGGGTAACAGTCTTTCAGCTCTCCCCCGCACACTAAAGCATCTTATCCCATGGCAAGCAAGAGGACTTTTGATTATTTTGGGTTTTGGTTTTACATTTGGGCCATGAGAGCTTGTTAACTCTCAAAATCGTCCCACTTGGAATGGTGAGGGCTGCACTTTTTTTACTTTGGGGCGCTGCCATGTAGAAAAATCCACAAGACCTAGACTCATCTGAAAACTAAACATCTGGTTGATTCCAGGGTGGTGTGCTTCACATGCACCCCGCACCATTTTCTTACCCACAATGCCTTGCAAACCTCCAACTTTGCTGGAAATCACAAATTTTTCCCACATTTTTGTGATGGGACCTCCTGGAATCTGCAGGAGTCCACAAAATTCCTACCACCCAACATCTATTGCAATACAACTTCTGCTGCACTTCTCAGCCAAAAAATGTTTATTTTTTTATTTTTTTTAATAAACTGCCCTTTTGGACCTGCTTTGGTTCCCCCTCAATTGTGACATGTTTTTGGCTCTTCCCTGTCACAGGCACTTGGCCCACCTACACAAGTGAGGTATCATTTTTACCTGGAGACTGAGGGGAACGTTGGGTGGTAGGAAATTTGTCCCAGTGCGGTGATCCCACACAGAAATGTGGGAGAAATGTTTTTTTTATTTGAGCTAAATTTGAGGTTTGCTGAGGATTCTGGGTAAGAAAACATTGGGGGATCCATGCATGTCACACCTCCTGGACTCGCTCGGGTGTCTAGTTTTCAGAAATGTCTGGGTTTGGTAGGTTTCCTAGATAGCTGAAAAACACAGGTGTTTCTCCTCCTCAACCCCCAAAAAAAGGTAGTTTTGTATTGAATAATTTTGATGTCTCCACGTTGTGTTTTGGGGCATTTCCTGTTGCGAGCACTAGGCCTACCTACACAAGTGAGGTACCATTTTTATCGGGAGACTTGGGGAACGCTTAGTGGAAGGAAATTTGTGGCTCCTCTCAGATTCCAGAACTTTCTGTCACCAAAATGAGAGGAAAAAGTTTGTTTTTTTTTGCCAAATTTTGAGGTTTGCAAAGAGTCCCACAGGTCACCCCATCTTGGATTCCCCTAGGTGTCTAGTTTTCAAAAAAGCATATGTTTGGTAGGTTTCCCTAGGTGCCTGCTGAGCTAGAGGGCAAAATCCGCAGCTAGGCACTTTGCAAAAAACATGTCAGATTTCAGTGTAAAAATGTGATGTGTCCAAGTTGGGTTTCCTGTCGTGAGCATTAGGCCTACCACGCAAGTGAAGTACCATTTTTATCGGGAGACTTGGGGGAACACAGAATAGCAAAACAAGTGTTATTGCCCTTGTCTTTCTCTACTTTGTTTCCTTCCAAATGTAAGACAGTGTGTAAAAAAGACGTCTATTTGAGCAACGGCCTGTAATTCCCATGCTAGTATGGGCATCCCGGAATTCAGAGATGTGCAAATAGCCACTTTTCTCAACACCTTATCTTGTGCCCATTTTGGAAATACAAAGGTTTTCTTGATACCTATTTTTCACTCTTTATATTTCAGCAAATGAAAAACGGTATACCCGGTATGGAATGAAAACCCATTTCAAGGTGCAGCTCATTTATTGGCTCTGGGTACCTAGGGTTCTTAATGAACCTACAAGCCTCATATATCCCTGCAACCAGAAGAGTCCAGCAGACGTAATGGTATATTGCTTTAAAGGCTCTGACATCACAAGAAAAAGTTACATAGTAAAACATGGATAAAAATTGCTGTTTTTTTCACCTCAATTTCAATATTTTTTCATTTCAACAGTTATTTTCTGTAGGAAACCCTTATAGGATCTACACAAATTACCCCTTGCTGAATTCAGAATTTTGTCCACTTTTCTGAAATGTTTAGCTTTCTGGGATCCAGCATTGGTTTCACACCCATTTCTGTCACTTACTGGAAGGAGGCTGAAAGCACAAAAAATCATTAAAATGGGGGTATTTCCCAGTAAAATGCCAAAATTGGGTTTTCTGATTCACGTCTGCCTGTTCCTGAAAGCTGGGAAGATGGTGATTGTAGCACCACAAACCCTTTGTTGATGCCATTCTCAGGGGAAAAAAACACAAGCCTTCTTCTCCAGCCCTTTTTTCCCTTTTGTTTGAAAAAAAGCTAAATGTTCGCTGTATTTTGGCTAATTTCTTGGTCTCCTTCAGGGGAACCCACAAACTCTGGGTACCTCTAGAATCCCTAGGATGCTGGGAAAAAAGGACGCAAATTTGGTGGGGGTAGCTTATGTGAACAAAAAGTTATGAGGGCCTGAGCGCAAACTGCCCCAAATAGCCAAAAAAGGCCTGGCACCCAAGGGGGAAAAGGCCTGGCAGAGAAGGGGTTAACATAGCTATATTTCATAAGTTAATGTACAGGCTTCAAATAATTTCGAAGCAAGGTAGCAAGATGCCGAGTTTGATAGTCAGCTGCATGATTTTATGAAGTCTTCTTTACGTGCCCTGCTGCAGCACGTCAAACTCCATCCTCTTGTAGAATTTTAATCCTCATGTAACAAAGCAATCAGACTTGAAGACCTTGTTGCTCTTTGTGGATGGGTTCCAGAGTCCAACTCATTGACATTTTAGATCAAGACATGACTGCTTGTTGTTTAATCCCTGCGTTGTCTTAAACATTTGGCTGTTCAGACATGGCTTTAAGCACCCTCGACTTCCTTCAAATACAGAAAATTGAAGATCAGTGGCAGTTCAGAAAGATTCTAAAAGCCTGGCCCTTTAAATATGCCTTACAAATGAGTATCTGGTCATGGGCCCGGGCCTGTTCCACCTCAAATTGCTCATGCATTTTAGCTGTAATGTCAAATGGTTTGGCCTATCTTCGGAAACAATTCATGAGTACATGTTCTACATTACAAAATACATGTAATAGATCTCTTTCTTCCATAGATTTGACCATATGCTTCTATAGCAAATTAAACTGTGGTCGTTTTGTAGATGAGCCGAGTTCTGAAAACGGATTGTACAAAAGCACTAGTTCTATTTCTAAACTGGTACCTTCTACATATAGGTGTCAAAAGCGACCATTAGGTGTTTTCTATCCATGTGCTCCACCAAACTGAGGCAGACCCCGGCATTGACAAGATAACCACATTGCTCCACTATGTCCTTGTGCCCACCTTCCAGCATAAGATCTGCTGGACTTATGTTCCACTGATCTATTTTCTATGTAAACCCTGCATAGTACTTGAGAGTAAAAACAATGTACCTTTCGTTGCTGACTTTATTTAATCATTTTTTGTTACTTCACACACTCTACCTGTGTCATCCCTCTTATTTAGGCAGTTGCATTGTTGTGGTCATTCTGCCTTTTTACTTTTATTGGTGGCTTTAAAGTACTCGCTAGCTCGGGGGGGGGGATCCCGTGTGCTCTGTTGATACAAATGTGTCCTAGTACTACCAGTATCTATTTCCTTATTATAGCATAGCAGAGTATATGGATTATCCGGGGATGGCAAAGTAAATGGAAATCGGACAGGTTGGAAGGTAGATGGATGAGCGGATGGACAAAAGAGTTAGTGGATGGAGGAAAGAAAGGCTTTATTGATGGATGGGTAAGTCAGTGATGGATGGATGTTTAGATGGATGCATGCTTAGATGATGGATGTGTGACCAAATGAATGAATGGATGGAATTGTCAGTAGACAGATGGAATGATGAAAGTTTGAATGAAGAATGAAAGATGAAAGAATGAATGGATGACAGAATGTACAGATGAAATAATAGATATCAGTAGGAGGATGGAAGATGTAAAGAATGAATGGATAAATGCTTGGCTGGACGCTGTTCTAAGCAGGTTTCAGCTACATTGCTGTGGGCCATTAGAGCTTTGGTTCAGTCGTATTTTTTTTCTGACTACTTGCTTGGGTGGGCCGCAGCGCCCATTTTGTTTTTGTGTCCAATCCTGATATTCGTCATGGATGTTTTCCGTCACACAGTCACAGCAGCCTGCCTGCCTTACAACTTCACACAGGCTGTTATAAGGCTAAATAAAGACAGAGAGATGTATGTCAAGACATGTCTAAAGTATTGGGAGAAAGGACATAAATGGTTTTAGTCAGTGTCCAAGGTTAGATGTGAGCACTGTATCCAGGCTGTTTTTCTAGCATTCTTGAATTTGTAATTTTGGTTTTGTTATATGAATAGCAAACCTAAATCTAACCTGGCTTTAGTACAATCGTAACCTCACCTCCTCCCCACCCTGATAGCCTCACTCTTATGTATGTGGATCTAGACTGCACCACTGGTGCAAGCGTAGGTACACCCCCTGGTTCACACATAAGAAGTGGGCATCTTCAGTGTAGCTTTAAGTGTTGCTTCACTGGTTTTCACTCCCACAGACATTTAGATTCAGAAAATCATTCATTGCCCATCTCAAAAAACACACAAGCATGCTCTATGCAGTCCCCAGTATGTCCATTCAGTTTCTGTCTGAGCAGTTAATAGGTACATGTGCTGGGCCTTTTCCTCACTCGCTCAGCCCAGGTGTCAGGGAACATCGACACTCTGTGGACTGTAGTCTATTCCAGAAGTGCTCAGGACCTTCTCTGGGCAGTGAGACTGCATATAGTGATGCACAACTCATGCAAATAAATGTGGTAATAGTTCACCCAAAGACTTTCTTGTGTTCAAAAGATTTTGACTATTTTAATGATTCCTATCAGACATATACATAATTATACCACAGTCAGTGTGGACCAAAGTCTTTGGTAATGACCCCTTCAGGATGTTTGCTTCTCCCGCCAGTAACAAATAACTGTGTTTGGAAGTCTAGGTGGTGACCTGTTGCACACTGTCCATTTCCTACTCACCAAAGAACTGTGCCTCTGTGTCCGAAAACACTCTGTTTTCTTTGCCTATGCATCTGGTGAAGACTAGCTGTACTTTGCCAGGAGCCTCTAGGAATCTTCCCCCCCTTTGGCTAGATGAGTGCCTATTACCTGCTGGCCCAGTCCTTAGGGCCCCTTTGAGCATGGCCTTCCTGTCAGGCTGTGGACCTGCCTGGCCAAGCCAGCTCCGTGCATCTAGCAGTAATATTAAGTGCCTCCAACCCATAGAAAGAGAAGCACCGGAAAGCAGAGAACCGCTGTACTGTCCCAAAGGCAGCACTTCACTGCTCTTTCTTGATACCAGATCTCAAAAAACTGCTTCTAACTACATGAATATTCCATTCATACTCTTGTTGCCTGTACAGTCAGCCAATCTGACAACAGATCTGCCAAGTCATACAAGAGCCCATTGACTCATCGGGTCTTGTACCATCCTTACGTCTTGGAAGTGATAAATCATCAGCTTCCTCCAAAAATGTCGCTCTCATGGTGCAAGGCACATACGGCGTTTCCCACATTCTTCTAGATCTTACATGCTTACTTCTGCAGGGGATGGTATGGACTTTTGCAAGTCCCAGAATAAAAAAAAACAGGACGGGATGACCAACTCTTACCTGACCAGGGACAGCCTTAGGAGGTTGGAAATACCCATTTAATAATTGACTTAAACTTCTCCCATCTGTGCACGAAGAGAATATGTCACCTCAGAATTCCACAACTTCATAAAGACACTTATCCCGAAGCCTTTTGCCTCTATTTGTTCATTGAACTAGAGAGTAAATTCAGGAATCGTTGTAGTGTGTAGTTGTTATTCCATGCAGCTGCTCAGCCATCAATATACTTTTGCCATGTTGGGGTTGGTGGTGGTTTTCACAGGCTGTTGACTCTATTGTGCCCATTAATTAATATACGTTCTCACTGCTGCCATACTTTATCCCGTTGTTAGAGTCGGGGTTTCTAAGAACAAAACTAAAGATTACTATTTTTCAATTGTGCAGCCTCAATTCATGTTCTTTTAAAGCAGTCTGAAGCAAGGGTATATCGCACAACCAATCTACGATTTGTTTAATCCAAATAGTCTTTGTGTTTTAACAAAATGAAGAACCGCAGTAGCCAGAGGAAATCTGTTATTTCCACCACAACCTTCTCTATTACGCCCCAGATAGCTCTCCCCAAACTTCAGTTGTGACATGTTGTAAATATTTGAAATCTTTTCTTCGTGTTGTTTTCTTCGTGTTGTAAAACAAAGACTGTCAGTCCACTGCTTATAATATTAAAGTGCAGCGTCAATCGTGTTCTACAAGAAACATACTGATGTGTGGCTCGTCTTATTTTGATTTACACTTCTTTCACGGTTAAGGTAATTACTTCCTACAAATCTTACCAATGTACTTAAACAGAAAATGCTCTCGCTGGCTAAAGACCCCCCCCCCCCCCCCACACCCCCCCCACCACAATTACTGTCAACAATTGTGCCTCATGCCTAATCTATGACATGTCCTCCATGGGGTGTAACGCAGGACCCTGCAGCCCCTGCAGCACGAGGAATCAGGGGCAACCCTTCAAGGGGTCCCCAGCCCCTTCAAGGGCGGGCCCATTCAACCCAAGGCTAATGAGATATAGGAGACCCGGGGCCACACATTACATTCTGCAGGGTGGCCCATCATTTTGTGTTGCGCCACTGTGTCCTCTGGGTATAGGTATCTTATAGTTCCCACAAACAAATAGTATCTTATAGTTCCCACAAACAAATAGTATCTTATAGTTCCCACAAACAAATAGTATCTTATAGTTCACACAAACAAATAGTATCCTATAGTTCACACAAACAAATAGTATCTTATAGTTCCCACAAACATATAGTATCTTATAGTTCCCACAAACATATAGTATCTTATAGTTCCCACAAACAAATAGTATCTTATAGTTCCCACAAACAAATAGTATCTTATAGTTCCCACAAACAAATAGTATCTTATAGTTCCCACAAACAAATAGTATCTTATAGTTCCCACAAACAAATAGTATCTTATAGTTCCCACAAACATATAGTATCTTATGGCTCGTAGGTGTTTGGGTTTTGAAGCAAATTGTTGGACTCTCTCAGTTAGCCAGTCTTGCGATTTTAAAGTGACGTAACGAGACTGGGGTTGAGGGTGAATATCTTTCACTTAAAAATTACCCACCCAAAATGGAAATCATTGTTGACTTAGCTAACTAAAGACCGACATCTTTTCAATAGGGGTATGCAAATTTTACATAATTTACTTCCGCGTAATTGTAGCAAAGTTATGCGCAATAACTCTCACCGCTAATCTCTCAGTTAGCTCTATATTTCAGCTCGAAATACATCCTTGCGGCAGTCTTTGCTTCGAGGATACTTTTCAGCAAAAACACAACGAAAAATAGCCACTCACGTTCTGTTGTTCCTAAACATAGTTGTACATTTGTACCACAAATAGCATGTAATTACGCAAACTGGCGTAATCTTGTGAATTTTGCCTAACAAGTGCAACATAAAATTCTTTAAATTGCTCAAATTATGCGGCAGTGATTAACATTTTGTCTAGGCCTACATTTCGGCTCATTTTAGAAAAGTTTGCATTGTCATGAACTGATGGCCCTTGCTCCAAGACTTTAAAAACTAAATTTATTAGGTTTATAGTGTCACTAAATGGAATTGAGAAACTACTGTCTGAGTAAGCATTCCAAGTCTTTACTTCCATGCACAGCGCACGAGTGTATACATTCCTCATTACCTGGTAATGCCCAGATTCCCATTTCCTGTTCCTGTTTTCAGATGTACTTTAAGTTTTTGGTGACTGAATGGATTTTATTGCCAAAAAAGATGCTGCTTAGCTATTTGGAAAGCTCTGATTGCTCCTTCATCAAAATACGTTATCCTCTCGCTTCATAGGCTTGTGGATTGAGATAGAAAAGTCTACCACAATGCGCTTGATTGCTGTGTTAGAGAGGTTTATGCAGGCATCTGCAAGGGTTTGCCGTTGAATGTTTAGCAAAAAACTGACTAGTTTGAAACGTACATTTTAGATCTAGATTTACACCAAAAAAGCATGACCGTATTTGCCAAACTTGTCATCACAGTATTTCCGTTAGACCAGTTTTCCTCCTCTGTTTAACATCCATCGTTTCCTTTATCCTTCTAATAGTGTTTCTTGCAAATAGCAATATATGACCAATGTTGCTAGGTTTTAGTTGTCACATGGTTTTCTTTCTATGACTTATTTATTTAATGAGCAGCTCTGCAGTTTGCCTGTTAAGGATCTTCCTTCTGAGTTCTGTTGTTCATGTCTACAGAGTATAACCTTGTCCATGCCATAAGGAACCCTTCTGCTGGTGCTGCCTAATGCCAGGGCTAAATGAATACTGGGGCTCCATGGTCTTGATTTCACGCCTGCTACTTTCTTCCACTATTGTATAGTCCCCGTCTCTTTATCTAACTCTTGCTGGTTCTTTTTCATCCATGCTTTCTCCATTTCTGTCTTCCTTTTTAGGTCAAACGTAGCAGCACGCAAGCGCTGCTTTTCGACCTGTTGTAATCTATTCTGTGGGCTTTAACAACACCCATCACATTCATTCGCTCCTGGACTTTCCTTTCAATAATCCCTCGATGTCATTCATAAATGCTTTACGTTTTTCACGCATTGAGGGTCTTTTGCTGCGCCTTGCAGACTGACTCTGATACATGGATTATTGCGCAATTGCCGATACGCATTCGTGAGGACACACTACTTTTTTCTTTTGTCTCTCGCCTTGGTGCCTTAAAGTTTCATTTTCTTTTGTCTGTCCCCTTCACGCTCCATGGCGCTTTAAAGTTTCATATAATGCCAACTCAATCGGGGATGTTGGAGCGCTTTACAATGCAACAATTGTCTTTGGAGGTGGGCTTGTGTGGTCGCTGTATATGTGACCTTTTTTCATGGGGAGTGGTATGTGCACGTGTGTGTATGCAATGCTTGTGTTGAAATCTTGCACCCTTCCTTTGGGTCTGAGCTGTAGAAGCAATGGGATTCTCCCTCCCCCTCTCAAGGGCAGCTCTGCATTTCCCAAACATGTGTTCTTTCACGCACCGAGTTCCACTCCTGCAGTCCTTGCATGGCTCAGTGGCATACACGCTTGGTGAGAAAAAAAAACATTTATGGCCCAGAAACGTGAATTTGCTGCTCCCTTTCTAATTGTGGTCTGTAAAACGAAGCTCTTCCCCGTGTGTGTCTGTTTTTTTTCCCTTTACCTCACTTTTTTTTTTTTAAGTCGCCATGGACGTAGAGGTGGATATAGTTGGGAGGACCTGCTATACCATTGTATTTATGGCTTGTTTCAGTGATTAGTTTCGTGGCAACATAACACAATAGGTTGATTTTAAAACATGAAGGCACACATTAAAACGTACTGCAGATATTTTAGATTATTGTTCTCTGGACAGCTAAATCCGCTCCTATTATGCCCTGTCTTAACTACCGTTTCTTCTTAGTTTCTGGCATCACTGTTCCTTTTTGTTTTCTTTTCATTTTGTAGTTTTTTCCCCCTTGACCTTCTTGAGCAGTGCATGGGAGGGATGGAGTGTTCACATCCTTGTGTTTGGGATACATTCATTGTAGATTTCGTGAGATTTAGCCACATGGTCTCGTGGTGAGCGTTGGTATATTGCATGTTGAGATCTGTATTTTCTTGACGTTCTTGTTTCATGCGTGTATATAACACAAAATGAACTGAAATGAAGTATTGGAGCACTTCACAACGCTACATTTGTCTTGGAGGTGGACTTGTGTCGTCATTGTATACATAACCTTTTATCATGGGGCGTAATGTGTGTGCATGCAGTTAAATTATAAGGCGCAGAGTTGACCAATTCACGTGGAAAGAAAAGTCCGATTATGCGTTTACAATGCCAATAGCTCTAACACTCGCAAATGCGAGGCCTATTGCATTGCAAATGCTTGTTTTCTGTTTCACCTCAGTTCTCCCTTTCCTGCCTCTTCATCTCTTGCGCTGGGTCAAGATCTGCAGATGAAAAAATTGCCTAAAAACGAGTTTCCTGCCCTCCATCTGCCGCAACTGTCACAAATTAGTTTACTTTTCAGATGCAAAATAGTTCCATATACATTTCTTAGAGGGCAGAATGATATACGATGATATACAGTGCAGATGGTAGCATGAAGTGAGACAGTGATACTCCGCTTGGTGGTCCCACACCCCTCTCTGTGTATTTTAAAGAATTGCAATAGTATGTTCTTGCTTTCAGCTGTGCTGTCAAGTCGGACTTAAAAGTTACAAAACCTGTTCTCATCCTTGTCAGACCCACCTGAACAAGTGTAAACAACAACGCGTTTGAAACGAGCATTGGTAAAACTAGTAGGTCTGGCTTTGTCTGCTCGCCTATATTAATGTTTGTTTTGTTATGTTTTTGGAAACAACTATTGTTGGGCAAGTTTCTGGACCAACGTCAAGTTAATAAATATATATATGGTTAAAAGCCAAAATATTTTTGGTCTCGGGAAGCACACATTGCCATAGTAGCCCCTGCTATTCAAGGGAACTCATTTTTGCCTGAATGTTCTCCTAGTGAAGGGCAGAATGGCGCCACTCACAGTGAAAGTAGCCAGTGGTTTGAGTGAGCTGACCCATTACTCCATTCTTCGTATTGTAGTGGGTATTGTTCCCATTAACAGATAAATGGATGAAGAAGACTGGCTAAAAGCCTCGTTAAGCATATTATACATATTATTTTCGTGAAGTCAATATGCTTTGGTTAACGTCAGACCTAAAACGAGTTATCCTCTTGGTAGACGGTCTTCCAAAGTCTGTCTCGAAAGTGCTAAACACTCGTTGCTGCCTCTTGAGGACAATGGTTTCATTTTAGATTAAACTCCTCCTTTCCCTAATTTGCTTATATTTAAGGTAGTGAAAGGTACAGTCAGCGTGTCGCTCCGGTTCCTAACTAGAACACTCTGGTTAAAATATAGACCGAGTTTTGTTTTATCTATGCAAACATCTGAAAAGAGCACAATAAACATTCAAAGCTCAAACTACTTGTCATTTTGCCGGATATTGTTTGTAATAAATTACTTTAAAAAACCTGGATGCAGTGAGTACTGCACTAATGCAGAACAGTTTATATTTTTTAATGATTTGTTGTTATTTTTGCTTTCATTTTATCACAGTTAATGTTATTGCATCTGAGCATGAAATCCTAATTGCCTCAGTGTTTCTGCAGCTGCCTCAAAAGCCTAGGTGAGAAGAATTAACCAATATTCAGTTTCTCGAATCCCAGCTGCTTCATTTCAAATCAAAGGGCCCGTTTACAACCTCAGTTTATCCAAAATTAACAGACTTCCAGACAGGCTTTCTCCATACCGGTTTGTAAACCACATATTCCGTTTCAGTTTTTCAAAAGCGTATATGAAAGGCGAAAGGTTAGAGAACAAATTCTGGTTCCTCAAGAATTGGTACACTATCCCAACGATAAAAATCTTGTAATTAGAAAGGATTCTTGGGAAAAACAAAAAAAGCAGTCTGTACTACCGGTCTTCAAAACACCTAGACAGGTAGGCACAAGAGATCTTGGAAATATCTACAGCGTATTTATTAAAGTTACCAATGAAATGTTATGCTTTAAGTAAATATAGAAAGGTAGTATAAGGAGTGGACTTCCAAACTACTCACCTCATTTAGAACCCTAGACGAAAGCTGCGACCGCTGCAGGGGATAGCCTAAGGTGACCACCCCACCTCACTTTGCTATCTTTCTTAATCTGAGAAGATGAATTTTGCTGGAAAAAAGACCTTTTCGATGTCTCTTGTCTCGAAGTCGGCAAGAAGAAAGAGCAACTGCAGGCCACGAGAAGTGCATGGAAACTTGTTGGGAAGGGTCTGTTTGGCAACCATGTTGTGGACTCGAATAGAAACACGGCGTTGGGCAAGGTTCTGCGTAAGATGTCGTGCCTCCCAGAGATGGAGGTGTATTCTTTGTGCAGGATTTTGGGTAAAAGGCCCCTCAAAAAGCTCCACGACATTAGGTAGCAGGCAAACTTACAAACTGGAGTGGACAGGAGAAGGCTTCCCTGATCAGTTAATTTTTAATGTAGTGTGGCCTTCAGTATCCTCCTTAAATTGTAAAGGCTTGAGAACTAGGTCTTCCTGCAAAGTCCCATGCGGTTCCCATGATTTTAGATATCTTTCAGTTCAATTGAAGGGTTTAAAAAACAGTATACAGCGTGTATCATTAATATTCTTAATAGTAAGAAGACTCATGTGTACACTTTGAAATATTAAAGAGCACAAGGAAACCAGTAACTGTATAAGTTCTGAATCACTGGTTCTATTACCTTTTTCCAACCACTCCCTCTGCTCAGGTAGGACCATAGCTCACAAGAGCTAGTTTATTGTCCCTCTCTTGGAGTATTCAAATGCAAAGGTTTCTTACTAATTCTGTAAGCCAGTGCTCAACCCTAACCAGGTTGGGGTTAGTGTAATGTCGGGTGTCTGGCAATCCTGTGAAGACTATGCAAAATATGCCTACAGTTGCCTAGACTATGCCAGGGAAGGCCTGTAATATGTAGGATATGACCGACATTATTCAGGTTTAGGTCCATCATGTCAGAGACTGGTCTGCTTGCAGGTGGGGAAGCAGCAGATGCTGTAGGTAGTGCAATTTACACACCTACACTTGGCAGTATGTGCCAATAGGTATGGGTATGTATGTATGTATACGTTTTTTTTCCTTGCTTGGAAGAAAAAAAAATGGCATAGAGCTTGACTACCTTTTAGGGCAATTTGTGTTGGTTATGTAAAAATTAAATAGTCTATTGAACGCCTTCAGATTCACTTCCTAACTTTACTACGATTAAGACTTAACATTTTCTGTGATTATATATTCAATAATCTGAAAATCAAAGGACTCATATTTTGTTAAATTCGTCTAAAAAAAGTTTGTGATTTAGAAAAGTTAGTCACAGTTTTTGAAATTGCAATTGAGTTTTCAGAAGTTTTATAATTTGAATTGTTTTGAATAAATAAATTATCATAACAAAACTTCAGTTACATGGACATTAAGGTTACTATCTTAAAAATTAATAACCACTGAAGTTATTAAGTAATGGTACACAATGCAGCCATTACTCCACAATGCACTTCCCATGTTGTCACTGGCACCATCACATAAACATTGACTTATTTTCACATCACGGAAAGTGTTGAAAGCCGCTGCACCTCGTTATCCACTGAGCATCATCAGTTGTCATACCCAACAAGCTCTGGGGGTTCGGAGATAATGATGCACAAACCAATAATGAAATGTGAAATGTTGCTGAGTCTAACACTCACTTCTGCCGTCACCAGACGGCTCTAGTCAGTCCTAGTACTCAATATTACTACCGCTACACTCCTCCTAGCATGACCTGTGGTCCTCGGTGTACATGGATGGAGAATTCTGTGTTATGGCTGTGCGCAGCAGAGGGCATGGATAGATATCAGTTTTGGTTTAAGGTGTCCCTTTTAAAATGCAGAGGGCGTATGCAATGTCCCGCCATTATTGGCCTTAGCTGCAAGGAAGTAATTGGCAGTAAATAATCTAATTCCTCTTTGAGGCTTTGGTTCGGGTCCCTTATTGCAGTAGCTGATCATGAACTACCACTGTGGCCCGCACTTGATGGACATAATCTGTAAATTAAACATAGAAAAGGAAGTATTTTCTTCTGTGCTGGTAACAGTGGCAAGAAGGAGTTGTGATGCAAAAAGATTGTTTGTAAGCACCTACTTCTAACTTAAGTTTTTGAAAATTGTGGGGTAGGCAAGCACCTACCCAGTGTGGATGTCAGATGAAGTTACTTCTACTCTGCTTTAGACTGCAGGTTGTTGCTCTTGTTGCCACATTTTGTCTTTGAGAAAAGTGTGGCTCTGCTTCATGACAAAAAAGGGCAAGTTGTAATTATTCATTTTATCTTATGCCTTTCTTAATGTATACATATATATTTTTTGTCATCGTTTGTTATAGTTTGGAAACTTGTATCTATTTCTGTATGTTGCTGTATCTATTTTGCCCTGAGGGTGGATTTTAGTTAAGGGATTCATTAGACAAAATGCCTGATTAAATTTTTTTTAAAGGTTTTATGCCATCTAATTGAGCGGTCATTTTTAGGGTGCAAATGCAACAGTTTATCGAATAGAAAAAATCCTTTTGATTTTTTTTTGGATTATGCAACAAATAGGCACTGTAATATGTAATATGGACATTTACATTGTGATGCTGTGAAAACATAATTGTATTATACTATTTGTTTTACGAACCCAGTAGGCCTCATGTAGGAGGCTGGCCTGGTTTGTAGTGGGTACCACAGGTACTTACACCTTATAGCAGGTCCAGTTTTCCCTTATTAGTGAAATGTAGTCAGTGTCTAGAAGCCAGGCTGTCTAGAGGTAGCTGTAGACAGAGCAGCCAAGGCTGAACTAGGAGACCTGCGAAGCTCTTGCGCTACCACTGTAGTCACAGTACTCACACACATGAAAGACAATACTCAGTCCTACCAAAAATAAAGATACGTTATTTTAGTGACACAATCCCACATGTATCTTAGAGGCTATACTCACTTAGGAGGTAATTATTGTACACAAAATGTACACTAGTAACCAAAATCAGGTAGGTAAACAGTCATAAAATAGCGCAAACAGTGAAAAACGCCATAGGTTACAATGGACCTAGTGGGGAACACAAACCATATACTAAAGTAGTGGAATGCGAATGTTGGTTTACCACCTAGGCAAGTGTAGTGTGTAGAGGGGTGCTGGGAGTGTAAGAAAACACCAAAGGTAAGTAAAATACCCCACCCCAGAGCCCAAGAAAGCAGTAGTAAAGTACAGCAAGTTTCCTAAAAACACTCGAGAAGTCGTGATAAAGAATAATGCAAAAACCAAGCAAGACTGCAAGACCCCAACAACGGGTTCCTGTAGAGGCCTGCGGAGAGAGAAGACCAAGTCCAAGAACTGCTGAAGAGTCCAGGAAGAACAGGAGCCCCTGCTAATCTGGATGAAGGTGCAAAAGTGAAACCTCCTGTTGGAAGAAAAAGTCAGAAATGCACCAAAGAAGATAGCTGCGGGGTCCTGCTTGGTGCAGGAGATGTCCCACGTCGGATAGATAAACGCAGGCTGTTTTTTGTCGTCGGATTCCACCAACAAGCCTTGGCTCACACAAGAAGCGCGTTTGGTGGGAAAAGGCGCTGCCCGAGCCAGGGGGTGCCTGGCCATCTCAACTCAGGATGAGGAGATAGAGGGAGCTCTCAGCACTTTCCACAAGCCCTCAGAGGACCAGGCAGCACCCACAGGAGTCGTCCCAGGATACAGGGACAAAGGAGTTTCAAATGGCAGTCATCGCAGCACTACACAAAGGGATCCCACGCCACCTTGGAACAACTCACGGACCTGAACGTCGCAGGATAGAGTGCTGGGAACCTGGGCTAGGCTGTACACAAAGGAATTCTTGGAGAAGCGCACAAAAGCCCTAGGAGCTGCAAAACATGCGGTGCACAAGGGGTACTGTCTGGTATGGGTAGGCAAGCTCTTACCTCTGCCAAATTTGGACAGTCAGTGACACTTTAGTACACCACCTGTGTTCCAGGATCCAAACTCGTTGTCAGGAGAGGGAACCCAGAGTACTGGTTGTCGCTGCAGAGCGGTGCCTGCTGAAGCAGGGAAGTGACTTTATCACTCCACGGGAAATTCCTTTGGTTCTTCTGGTGCAGAATGAAGACAGGCAGTCCTCGGAGCATGCACTGGAAACTGTTGAAGTTGCTCGCAGGATCTGAAGTTACAGAGTTGCAGTAGTCGTCTTGGACACGTTGCAAGTTATAGAGTTCCTGGAGCAGTTCTGCGGTTGATCTGACGGTAGAAGGTGACACAAAGGATGCAGAGGAGTCCTGCTGGAGTCTTGCAATCCAAATCTGAGGAAACACCCACAGGAGAGACCCTAAATAGTCATCAGAGGGAGATTGTCTACCTAACCAGGTATGGACCTATCAGGAGGGGTCTCTGACGTCACCTGCTGGCACTGGCCACTCAGATGCTCCCAGAGTTCCCTGACCATCCTGAAAACAAGATGGCAGGAACCAGGGGCATTCTGGAGGAGCCCTGGGCACCACCCCTGGGGTGGTGATGGACAGGGGAGTGGTCACTCCCCTTTCCTTTGTCCAGTTAAGCGCCAGAGCAGGGACTTGGGGTTCCTGAACCAGTGTAGACTTGATTATGCAAAGAGGGCACCATCTGTGCCCTTCAAAGCATTTCCAGGGGCTCTGGGAGGATACCCCTCCCGTGCCTGTAACACCTGTTTCCAAAGGGAGAGAGTGTAACACCCTTCTCCTAAAGGAAATGCATTGTTCTGCCTTCCTGGAATTGAGCTGCTCAAGCCCCAGCCTGTCTGTGAGGTGGCAGCAGTTGGAGCTGCAGTGAAAACCTCAGAAGGCTGGTATGGCAGTACTGGGGGGGCATGTTGAAGCCCCCAGAGTGCATGGGATTGTGCAACCAATACTGGAATCAGAATTGGGGTACAATTCCCAGTTGTTAGACACACATGACCATATTCAGAGTTACCACTGTGAAACTATACATAGGTATTGACCTATATGTAGTGCGCACTTTTAATGGCGTCCCCGCACTCACGAAGTCTGAGAAAATGGGCCTGGATGATGTGGGGGCACCTCTGCTAGTGCAAGGGTGCCCTCACACACAGGTTCTATGCACCTATCCTTCAGGGTCTGAAGGTTAGACATATAGGTGACTTATACGTGTTGTGGTGCAGTGAAAACGGCTGTCAAATAGTGCTTATACTATTTCACTCAGGATACAATGGCAGTTGTGAAGAAGTGTTTATATGGTCTCCTTATGGGTGGCGCAAAAGAAATGCTGCAGCCCATAAGGATTCCCTGGAACCCCAATGCCCTGGGTACCTATGTACCATATACTAGGGACTTATAATGGGGTCCAGTATGCCAATTTTGAGCAGAATACCGGGTTACCAGTATGAAAGTACAAACTTGGAACCAGAGAGAGCATAAGCACTGGATTAGCAGGACTCCAGTCAAGCATACTGACAAAAACAGTAAACATACTGACATGTAGGGCACAAACTATAAGCACTGGGGTCCTGACTAGCTGGATCCCAGTGACAGTCAAAACATACTGACAAACAGGCCGAAAATGGGGCAACCATGCTAGAAAGAGGCTACTTTCTCACACCTCATGGTTTGGCTGTGCCTACAGCCCCATGGAATTGGGCCTGCATTCCCTTACTGATGCACAATCAAAGCTCATATTTCACCTTTGGATTATCACTTCCTGGAAACCACCCTTTTAAATAGTGCTGTATTTGAGCAGGGCGGCCAAATGGGGAAAATGAAAGGATGGAGGTCAAAGGGAAGTGTTGAAAGGTATTAATGCTTGCACATTGGTGACTTGCACAGTTGTATAATGCACGTATAATGTTAGTAAGGCTGCAGGGTGTCCCTCATGTTATAATTTCTATGTTTTTTCCAAGATTCTAGATATACTGCAACACCCATGTTTGGTTATTTCAAGGAGCCTTTAAAGCCAGGTGGAACATTTTTGTACCTTTTTGTTCTGTATGAATGTAATGAATTTGCCTCAACTCTGAAACTTACATTTCCATATTTAGTTTTGATTTTTAACATTACATTTAGCCATTTCTGGTGTTTATACAAATTATAGAAAACTCCTCGAATCGTTTTTAAGCTTTATAAACCAATCTTCTGAACGGAAATGTCCCCTGCTTGCTTTTCATGACGCAAAGAACCTAAAGAAAGCCGTATAAAGGAGCCCTCGAATACTCAATTTCATTTTGCATTTTTGGATGACTTTAGCACTGATAACCAAAGCACATACGTCCAAAATCATTATATGGGCATCCCTACAGCAACCGTGTTAACGTTTAAAAACATGAATGGAATCAAGAAAGTAGATGTTTTTTCAAACATTTGCTATACGAAAAGACGTTGTTTGTCGTGGGAGCAACACTTTACCTTTTCCATTTGCTAAAAATTATTTACGCCGCTCATACCACGGACATCATCAAAAGGGGGGCGGAGGGGGGTAGGAGCTCTCCCATTAGTTAGATTTCATGATTTTTTTTTTAAACAAGGAAGTGTTTTCTGATTTAAAGTCGAGTCCATGCCTTTCAACTTGAATTCCAGCGGACTTGTGTGAAGTGGAGTGCATGGTTACAAAAGACATTGACCTATTCCCGTACTTAGGTGTGAGAGTCACTGATAAAAGAACGAGTGAGAATACCCCTCCAAAATGTATTTATTACGGGCCACAAATGCAGTTTATACTGGACGGTACTATAATATCACTCTCATTAATACCATACCTAGTGAACTACTCAATAGAATTTACCACAGCCAGCAAAGGACAGATAACATTGAGGATAAGCCCCATGAAACATACTGCAGCTTTACCAGACCCTGGGTTTTTAACATCTACAAACCTCAAACGACTGAGATGGCCAAACGCCTCCTTACCGGGCCTACACAACATTGCAAAAAAACTATTGGAGGATAGTACATCTATGAGTAATAGTCCAATAAATGCTTGGACAAATTTCTCCACACAAATGATATTGCATGCCAACTCAAGCACAGATAGTAAGCGTACAGCTAGCACCTGGGTTACACAAAACAGCTGTGGGTTGACAGGAATGCAAGGAAAGAAGTGTTCTGGACAACATTGATCTTCACTACCAAACAGCCCGATTCCAGACTATTCTGGGAGGTTGTGAATGGCCTGAATGGCCAGGGAAGTTAATAAACAACTCAAATGTTCAGGGAACTGTTTGGGTCGACTACTTGGCAAAGATGTTTGAGGGGTGCCCCTTTTGGGACTGAACACTTGTAAGAGTGGACCCAGCAGACCTGAGACAAGGATGGGCATTAACACTCCCATACAAGGGGCAGCTCCTAGAGAAAATGAAATAAATTCAAGAGAGCAAGAGCAAACACACTCATTATATCTGCAAGGCGGAATCAAAGAAAAAAATAATTAAAGGAGAAGAGACAGAGCTCCAGGACATAATGGAATCCCCCAGTCCATCTTTAAATGGCATGCCCGCTACTGATCATATTTAAAGATGTGGAGTCGACAAGCTGAATTTCATCCAGCTGGCATGGCTCCATCATCATCCCTATTTACAAAGGTGGAGACCCTTCAAACCCAGCAAACTTTAGGCTAATTGCACTAATAGATACAGAAGCAAAATACTAAGCATCACTACTCCTAGAAGATCTTATAGAGTGGTCAGACAAGAATAACCTTATTCCACTTAATCAGACCCTATTTCAAAAAGGGATTGGGACAAATACAAATATTATATCCATCTCCTTGATAGTGAACAAATGCAAGCGAAAACATCTAAAGCTATATCTTTGTTTTGTAGACTTAAAAGCAGAATTTGACTGCATTGACCAGGGCATTTTGTAGAGGAAAGTGCGAATGTGTAAAATCCCAGAACTAGTACTGCGGCGAATAGAACAAATCTACACACAAACCTGGATTCTTGTTAAACTGGGTGATGACTCAAGGCTATCACGAAGGATTTCCACAAATAAGGGTCTAAGATGGGTGTGTGTGCTGGTTCCACATCTATTTAATCTGCTTATGGCAGACTTTACCCCACAGCTTGATAAATTTAATTCACCTCCACTGTGCTTGGGCACTCTACCACTGACTCACCTCTTCTATGCAGACGACGTGCTGTTAATGAGCCTAACAAAAGTAGGCCTACAAAGGTCTCTGAATGAACTGAGAAATTATGTCTCAATCAATAAATTGAAAATTAATGCTTCAAAAACGATAATAATGTCAATCAGGCGCCAGTCTGGCCCCCACTTAGAATATGGTTGGACAGAGCCCAACTGGAGGAGGTAAGGTGTTACAAATACTTGTGAACATATATTTGCAATAGATGTAATCACCAGGCACAGAGGCGATACCTGTTAAAAAAGGAAGTGCTATGGTAATGGCATTCTGTACATTGAAAAAGAAATTGGAGGGACCTTCCTTTAAGCCGCTGATCTTAGTAATGCCATAAAAAATGCTGCCAACGGTGGCTTATGCAAGCATTGCTCTGCACAGAAAGACGCTGACCTACTGAACAGACAACTGCTTGCAAAAGGGCATAGCCACTCCCAAAAAATGCATCGTTGGCGCAGATGCACCTGGAGTTCAGCCTTATTAGAGAGAACTTGGGGAGAATGTACACATATATAAAAAGTTGCTACAAGATCACAATAAACAGGTTCTTCTTTCCTCTGAGCAGTGCAGCATGGTTGACACTAGAAAGTGATCCTCAGTCGACATATAACAAGTACCTCTTCGAGGCTTTAAACGTGTGTTCATCATTTAGGAAAATAACAAAGCTGCAAGAGAGCACTCCTTTTTGTTTGATGTGCGTGAATGGTGCTCAAATATTATGAAAGTTTGAAACCAGCACCTTATTTTAGACTAACTTTTCCAGCGCACAAAAAAAGGAAATTGGTGTCCATCCGATTCAGCTGTCTCCCGACTCTGGCTGACCACCCAAATTTGGAAATATAGTGGCAATGCTTCATGTAGACTCTGCGGTTACAAGCAGGAGGATTTCTTACATCTGGTATGCATATGTCCCTATCTGTATATGGCTCGTGTTAGCCCGCTAAAAAAAGGCTTTAAGGCCAGGGGTATCCGTACATGTAGGAAAGCAATAATGAAATATCTTGACCCAGGTAATCCCCAACTGAACACTAAACTGATGAAATATCTATAATTAAATGAACAAGCAATCATTAATCACTGCAAGAGGAAAGCTGCAGTGTGTCAGGTGTGGGATAGCTGTTGCCCAACAACTCTAGGTAGTCACACAGTCTCCCGCCATGTTGTCTTCACTTGTTCACACCCAGCTGATTATCTCCTCTGCCTTATTTTTTATATGCCCAGCAGTTTATACATTGACTTCACTTAGTTTACTTCCATCGTTGGTTTCCTTTGTTAGGATGGCAAGTATTCAAACTAATGGGAATTGTCACATTTTAGTGATTTTACAATACTTGAACGACTTTACAATTATAATTGGTATGAATTTGTATTGATGATTTTACCGCAGAATATATTTATTGTACTCCATAGATACTAATATTTGTATGTAATGAGCAATATTGTTATGGTCTTTATTAACTAAACAAGAAAGGTTGTTTTAATTCTGTTCCCGAATAACATAATATTGCCCAGCCTAAAATTGCTGTCCAGTTAGGGAAAAATCTAAATTAAAATCTGAGTTTATTGCCATAAATTCCTGAATGCATGACTCAGCTGGCCATTGCCATAACTTGTAATTTTTTGTACAGTTCTGTTACCTTTTGTTGGTAAATGGTTTAATTTTAAACTTGCCAAATATTTGTCTTCAATAGCTTTGCAGGTAACTTGACTGATCAATAAAGTAAGTAACGTGATTACATGTCTTTAATACTTAGCTTTTAATACTCCAGAATTGAAATGGCAGAAAATAATAATATTGACCTGAAAAATAAAACAGCAATAACTGTATGCTACAAACTTTGCCACCTTCTTCAGTGCCATCTTGTATTTAGACTTGCTCCTCAAGTGGGTTTCCTTAACATGCTCTATTTTTGTGTCTTTTGTCTTGTAGAATGGGCTGAGAAACACATATTTCTCCTGGCAGCCATCTTGAAATAACTTCTTCAAAGTAGCGCTCTACAGAGAAAATCAGAAGTCTTAACTCGAGCCATTTCCTTTTCTGGTGACATAAAATATGTCTGCTGTCGATGGAACCCTTAATGGATTTGAAAACGAGGTGGTAACGGCCGGGGACAAGAAGGCAGGAAAACTTAATCCATCGTTTTGCAAGTCTCTACACGTAAACCCTGAGCCAGCTGCTCCCAACAATGGTTGAGAGTAGTTTGTGGCTGATACAAATGAGAGAGACTTTTGTGTTGGCTGCAGAATTATTTTTTGTTAGAATATGACAACCTTTCGACCAATTCACAATGAAAACTCGGAGGTTGGTGGAAACCTAATAAAAGGGAATGCTGTACTCAGTCCACGCAGTGGGGATTACTACCCACAAGGGTACTGGGTACAAAATGGCAGCGCCATGCAGCCTTACCCAGCAACAGCTGAAAACACTACTACACGGCCTAGCACGACCACCCCTGCAGTGCCAAAAATGGGTGTTCGTGCCAGGATTGCTGATTGGCCACCAAGAAGAGAAGCATTAAAAGAGTCGTCAACTCCAAGCCCGCTGAGAGAAATGGAAATGTCGAAAATTGGTAGAGAATTTGGTGTGTCTAGAGGCATACATAATGTACAGCACCCACCAGTCAGTGCAGGATTCAGAGGAATCCATAGAATGTCCAAGAAGAGGTCCAAGGATATTGAATTCCTTGATGGTTGGCCACGGTCACCCGGGAGGAACTTCATACAGCTTCGAAATCGGAGTAACAGTGAAATTACGCTCAGTGAGTGTGACGGTGAGGAATCCTTGGAATTCCGAGGGCCCAGGTATTCTAGCGGGTTGCCTCTTTGTAGAGAATATGGCAGCACCTCTTCCATAGATGTTCAAGGAATTTCTGAGCAGAGTTTCTTTGAAATGCTGGAAGAGTTTCGTAGCGAGAAGCCTGACCAGCAAGGTTCAGCAGCAGAAGATCTTAATCAACTACTCAGGGCCGATTCCAGCATGGCATCAAATCTACATCTAGCTGGGAGCACCAAACCAGATGTGCGAAATGAACAGCTACAGAAAGAAGAATTCCGTTCCCTACAGAGAGAAAGAGATAAGCCTAGGAAAAAGAATCAGAAAGGTGAACATGACCAGTCCATTTTTAAAAAATTAAGGAACAGCAAAAGTGAAAATGAATCTGGCAAAGCATCTTTGGATCCCGAGGAGGTTAAATCTCATGACAATGGCAAACCTTGGATTTGTCAAAAGAGTTTTGGGCATTTTGATGTACAGAGCATGGTTTTTGATCTCAACGAAGTGGTGGCTAATAGGTCTTATATTGCACAGCGACGAAACACTACAACAGGTGCTTCTGCAGCCTCGGCGGTATCCCTGGCTGTTTCAAGGGCTTATGGACTCGGAGGGTTGGAGTCCACTTTCACCAGCACAGAAGACTTGAACTACAAGGAAAATTTAGAACATGACCTTGGAGATGAAAATAGTAATGATTTACTCCTTAGCTGCCCACATTTTAGAAACGAGACTGGTGGGATGAGTGAACGGAATGTGAGTTTTTCCAAAGCTTCTGCCATCTCCCCAACTGGAGGTGAAGGTGGATTTATGGAACCTTCTCTAAACGTTTTTTGCACTAATGCAAGCATCTCCGTACTAGAGGTACCAAAGGAAATGCAAAGGAATCAGGCTAGATTGAAGCACTACAGCATTGAGCACGTGGATTTAGGAGCTCGGTATTTCCAAGATTACTTTTATGGAAAAGGTAAATTGTATTGTTTCTTTTTTGTATTTTATTGAGAAAAAAACAGTTTTCAGTTGTTTGTACAGAGTACAAGTGTGAATAATCACAGAAAAAAAAGAAACAACCAGTTACTCACCTCCCTTGAGCCCAACTTGACATTTGATTCCCATTAGAATGTGGTTGCTAAAGGAAGTCAGCCCAAAGGGCGCAATCATACTCCCGAAACCACACTGTGTAAATAGAATCCTATTGTAGTCATTTCCTTTGTCATAAAAAAGAACTACAGAGCACTATCTAGGTGGAGGAAAGCATAATTGCTCATTCCTTGAAAAATAAGAGATCATTGGGCACCTCTTTTTTTGTAAAGCAGGGTTATCTTCTCCACATCCAAGAGTACACAATTCATGAAACCATTGTGCAATACCAGTTGGTTCCATTTTCCCAAGGTAGTGCAATGTGCATTTTTGTGGACATGCTCTTTCAGTTGACGTCATGAAGTCATCTAATCTAGGATCTCAGAGGCAGAGTATCATTTTTTTGTGTTAAGGTACAAAGGTGGCTCCTGGTGAACACAGCATCAAGCTAACAAAATAAGGTTGGTTGAAAAATAACAAGTGTGTATGAGGGAATGGAAATATTGTGATTCCTCGATCTTGCTTTATATTACCCCATCTACTGACCACATACTCCACCCACTTATTCTATTCTTCCATGCTTTCCAGAATCATGCACCTTTTTAAAGTTTCAGAAAAGCATTACGGGACCTTTGCCAGTCCTCAAACAAATCTTTAAGTCTTTTGCAACTCTGACACTTGCCCACATTACTTCCCTTACCTCCATCACCCCCTTGTGATTCACCCACTTTCTGTCTCCACTGTCGCCACCTACATTGAAGTGGCTTTTAAGAGTATGGTGGTGGTATGTATAACTACATCTCAAAAGCTTGTGTGTGAGTACCACAGACGGCTTTGAGTTTAGGCAGTCTTTCCCTTTGGATAGGCCACTTATGTGCATGCAATGTGTGAGTGCAGATGTTCTTCATTCCCACTGTTAAATTCTGCACTGTTCTTCCTCTGGTTGTAGTCACTGAAAGAAGCCTGACTCGCATACTCCAAACGGGAAGTGAAGTAACTAAAATATGTGAGCGAGAAAATACCAAAAGCACTCCAAACACTGAGCACTATAATTTTCAAACTCTCTCTAGTAAGGAAACGTAGAAACCGAATGAAGTTCAATTCCTTGATCAATCTTGGACCAATGTTCTACGTGATATTAGCCTTTGAAAAAGTCATGCTAGTGATGAAACGCTCGTCGGCTGTTGTGTAAGGAATCTCTCAAGGTGGAAGAATTGATTACGTCACACACAATAAAGGAATTGAACTCCATTTGGTTTCTACGTATCCTTACTAGGGAGAATTTGAATATTATTGGACTCAGTGTTGTAGTTCGTTTAGTATTTTCTGAACTCATATTGTGCAGTGTATCCCTTGGGTAATACTGACTACCAAGCCTTTGGCAGCAGGGCCTACATTCCAAAATGCACCCTTCGTCTACGGTGTGAGTTGTTTCAAGTTGACATTGCTCACTATTGTTTATGCCTGCAGGACAGGAAGTGCAATTGTCATACCACTACTACCGTTTATAGTGCTGTAAGTAAGATATGTGTCCCTATTTCAGACCATTTCAACTACTTTGGGGTGGACGAAAAGCTTGGACCAGTAGCTGTTAGTCTCAGAAGAGAGAAGCTGGAAGATAGTAAAGACTTTGGACCACAGTATCTATATCGAATCATCTTCCGGACCAGTGAGGTATTTCGAGTCTACTTATATTAAACTTTTTGTGAAAATAAATAACTTTGTAAAGCAAAGAAGCCAATATAATTTGTGTGTTATTTTTTGTTCTTCTTGAATATGACTGTTTTATTGATCATTCGTTTCTCCTCCTCCTTCCCTTTTCTCCCGTTTTGTACTTGTAATGGATTTCTATGCCTTTAATTTGTTCACATTATGTAAATACAAAGAGCTGAACCACAACCAACAACTGCCGTGGGCAGAAGTCTTTAAACGTTCTTCTTCCAAGCCTCTCTTAAATGGGACATTTTTTATGTTGGTTCCATTTTACTTTGCGGTCAAGAAGGCACTTATATTAAGCCTAGTAAAAATATGCAAAAAACAATGTCTTTTATCTTTGAAATGTAAACTCAAAACAGAAACTTCTGAAGGGATTTCTTCCTATTTTTCAGTGATATCTAACCTGTTCCTCGGTGACTAATAAATCAAACAGTTGTGGAACTGGCAACTAAAAAAAGTACAGCTTTTAAAATTTAAGGGAAGGCATGGCGCATACCTCTCAAGATCTTTTGAGTCTCCAGGGAAAGTAAGATTCAGGAATTCTAGATGGTGATCCCATTGAAATCAATGGAACTGCTCTTTTTGTGAGGCTGGGGGAGGTTTTCAGAGCGAATGAGCCAATTAAAGTCAATGGGGGGATGTCCCTGGTTATGAAAGAGGGTGAAGTAAGATGAATGCATGCATGATGCTCACAGCCCCATTACAACAGAGGCAGAATCCATTGGCGGACAGAAAAATGTAGATATCTGAAATTTACCAAATGCTTTCTAAATTGTAGCATTTTCAGTGTGTTTACAACATGTACTTGACGAAACGTTTGTAAATACCCCTAGGTAAAGAAAAACAGCTCAGATCTGCTGCTTCTGTCTATTCAAGCTGTAGAGGCTTTGGGATGTTCTTCTTTTGTGTGTTTCTCAAAGCACCAGTTAGAGATCTGTTGATCCGTTTTTTTTTTTTCTTAGAACATTTTCTCGCTGGAGTATTTTTCACTCCTCTGGGGCAAGATGAGCTAACATGCTGCAGCTGGTTGTAATTTCTCCCCTCTGCTTCCCTCTCCTATTTCTGTCCTTGTGCCTCAGCAGGCAGTGTCCTCATATTTGTCAAATATCACAGTGAGACCCCCTCGTCACTCCGTCCACTGGGCCATTGCTACGAGGCTCATCGCATGTAGTCTCGTCTTCCTATTTGTAAAACATCCCAGCAAGCCTTCCTCGGACCTTGCCTCATTCTCATGGGCCAACATTAATAGCCCCCTCAGGAGTGTGGACAATGGGAAGTGCTGCTCGGAATGGGCGCCAGTACCAGCCTGATGGAACACCACAATCCCTCTCCCCTCACTACCACATTGAATTAAGTGCTAAAGACAGCCTGGATATGCACCAAACAAGGCCACCCTTCTTGGCTACCTCGACAAGCACTGGTGAATTGCCGTAGAATCAGTCCCTTCCTGTACCTTGTGGCTGCACTATCTGCTGAGGGACGTGCGAATCCCTGAACATCTGACTGTCTCAGAAATCTTAGTAGTTTCCTTCAAACATTCGTTGAGCTATCTCAGCTTGCTTTAATTGGCATGGGGTCATGTTGCCTCTGAAAATGAAGCAATTAGACATTTTGATGGCCCTGTCTATTTGCAGCTTCCTGTCGAAGACCCTACCGCATGATGTGCTCCAATTCTGTCATTAACTCATTAAGGCATAAACAACATGAACTTATGGCACCTTTTGCCATTTACCTCTTCTTGTGAAAAGCGGCCTTCCTTGTTGCCATAACAGATGATGAGCTTCAAAATCTTTAAAAGATTAAAATTCAGTTTTTTTCACGAGGACAAACCAGAACTGAAAATACTTCCTGTTTTTATACGGTTTTATGAAGCTGTATTTTACCTATTGACTAATGAATGCTTAGGTTTTTTTCCTGTATTTTCAGCCAAGGAGACGTAACACATTATTGATATTTTTATTGCTTTTGATTTGGAGACAAATACTGCCTTGAAGTTGCATCCTCTTTCCTCTGTGGTGGGCTCATTCCTCGAAACAAAGGGCAAAAGCCACTGCTGAAAAGTGGACAGTCTTGGAAATATTTAAAGTACAAATCACAGGAGGGGTTCAACCTATCGCAAGCTTACCTTAGGCAGCATTAGCCTCTTTCTGTAGACGGTTGCTCATTGCTGAGGCAGGGAAATAATCAGACGAACGCTGTACATTTTGTCAGCATTACTGACGGGATGTACATTCCAAAAAAGGAGCAGTTTGTTGCAGGAAGTTCAGCACATCCTATTTGATTCTAACAAATGCTCTGTTCTAGTTCCGACATTTTTGGGGCTTTGAAATGGGGATTCTTAACTAGTTAGCAAGGTGGCAGGGAAAAGACAAAGACGTAAGGAAGAATTATCTTTAGGGTATTTATGTTACTCTTGTTCTCCCTCCTGAACAACATGCTGCAGGCCAAAGTTTAGCGAACATAGGACGATTTCAGACTATAGCTAACAAACAAAAACATGTGGCAGGTCACATTGCTTGTTTGTGATAGAGGGCAGGACCAGTACAGCAGGATGGGGTACTTTTAAGAGTAGCAGAATCCTTTTGGAGTTTTTGTTACTGTTTTTATTAATTTTCAGAAGTTATAAAGATAGCCGAATGGTCAGCATATTTATCACATATAGAAGTTAAAGAGTAGCCATGTAGCACTCAAGGATAATCAACCTTTCCTAAGCAGACCCTTTTCCAACCCCTTTCATGCTATTAACCTTGTTTTTCAGTCAGCTTTCCAACCACGACAAGAGCTCAAATGGTAACATCACAAAACAAAATAAAATGATGGATGGAGTGTTGAAACTTTTCAAACACTCACCCCCAGTCACATATCTGGGTTTAATCCATCATTATTTTGCTCGCCATGTCATCCCAGTTTGGACCCAGCCATATGTAAGTCAGTCTTGACCCTGTTCCCCAGGGGAACAGTCCAGCCCAAACTGCCAGGCCAGGTGAGCAAAAGAATGATGGATTAAACCCAGATCTGTGACTGGGGTTGAGTGTTTGAAAAGTTTTAGCACTCTGCTCATCATCCTTTTGTGTTGCTAAAGTTGCCCTAAGTGGGAAGGGTATGCCCAGACGTGGGTACAGTGCTCACGGTGCCACTGGATTCAAGCTAGCCTGGCTGATGAAAGGGGATACCCTGAAACCGGTCCCAGGATGCTTGTTTCTGGTCCGGGGGAGGACCTGGCCTGGCAGTTCGGGCTGGACGGTTCCCATGGGGACTGATTTATATATGGCTGGGTCCAAACTGGGGTGGCATGGTGAGCAAAAGAACGAAGGATTAAACTCAGATCTGTGAATGGGGGTGAGTGCTTGAAAAGTCTCAGCACTCCGTCCATCATCCTTTTGTGTTACAAGAGCTGAAATGCACATTCTGAAATGAGGAAAATACGTTTAGTGTTCACAAACTGGATGCCCAGGCTGTTGCAGGCAGTCCACATGGGAGGTAATCTACCCTAGGCCTCCAATTTGCATCAAATTTCAAATCTTACTACTTTATGTTGGTTATAAGCATTTCAGTGAACATTGGATACAAGATGCATGAGTGCCTCAAAGTCAGAGTGGGGGTATCTCTTTATAACTTCTGTCATGTTACGGTTGTCAATTTCTCATATGCCCGACAGATCACAATATGCTCTGAACGCAGTATATCCATGTATCCTTTTGGCCTCAAACCCACAACCAAAATGTCTGGGCCATTGGGTATGGAGTATCCCACCATTTCCTTAATTGATTCTTGTATCTCCTTCCAAAAGGGCTTGGCCGTGGGGAAACTTCACCAAGAATGTGCCACAACGCCCTTTGGATTACTGCCTCTCTAACAACTGGAGTTTGTCTTAGGGAACATGTAGCGTATCCCTCTATTCTTCACCGTGATCGAACTTTTATATATATCTTCGCATAAAACGTCTGACTCTTTATTAGAAATCTCTCTCTGCAGAGTAGGTTCCCACATGCTCCACTATGTACTGAGGTGAGAGATTTTTAAATGCTGCGGTGTTTTTTATTTATTTTTAAATAACAGCTTGGTCAGATGTGAGTGACTGGTAGAGCAAATCGAAGTTTGTTTACCCACTTGGTTGCTTCTTTCATTGTGGAGTTGATTACCTGTTAATGAGTCTAGGCAAAGTGCACAAGTTCTGTTTCCCCTAGATGAAAGTCTTTTTTGCGTTCTGTGAATCTTGTGATTGAGCCCTTTGTGAACATGTCTGTAATGAGTGTACATTCCCATTACTTTTATTTATCGAATGAAGGGAGGCGAAGTCCTTGTCTTGGGTGTACACTATCCCAGATATTGAGAGCAGTCTGCACAGGTGTACCTAAGTAAGGCACTGATGTCCGAAGGCCCATAGTTAACTGGCTAACATTTGTACTCGTTTTTTTCCACTTAAAGCCATATTATAGCAGTTTCTATGTTAAACCCACACATTTCCCACTCTTAATTGTTTCCAGATAGTTTGTGCCTAAATCTGACAGAGCTACTCCTCCTTGCCTCTTGTACTGCACAAACATTTTACAGGGCCTCTAGCTCTATTCCGCTTTCTTCTAAATGAAGATGTACATTCTAGAAGGATTTCCAAGAAGAGGGGTTCTGCCTTTTACTGGCAAGGCCTGGAAAGGGACAACATTGTCAGACTTGTATTTATTTTTATGACTTCTGTCCTGCCCAGCCACGAAAGTGAAATATTTGCCAGGTCTGCTCGAATTTTTTTTTTTTTTTTTTTTTTTTAACAGCAAAGAAGATTTCACTTTAGCCATGCCCGAGAACATTTTGTGATTGTACTCTCGAAATATAAGAGGTAGCCCATTGAAATTGTTCTTTTAATTGTTCTTTAAGTGGGGTAATAATAATATCCCCAAGAATGCAAGATTCAAGATCTCAAATTTTTCATATGCTTTTTATAGCCAACTAAGTACTGAAATTGTTGGCAGTCATTCACAAGTTCAGGAAGGGATTGCTCGGAATTACCTAAGGTTCAAAGGGCATTGTCTGAAATCAAAATAAATTTGTGTACATCTGATCCAAAGGCTTAACCTATGCACTTCTTGAGATTTTTGTATATGGAATGCATAGTAAATAATACCGTTGGTAGGGTGCATGCCTGTCTTGTTTCCTTTGTAGCCTCATCTGGTTCAAAATCTTGACATTCAAGAGAATTCCAGCAATTGGGTTTTTATAGTTGCCAGCGATCATTTTATGTAAGTTGTTCTGTCACCAACCCCCTAAATACCTGCCTCTTAAAATCCTAGCCCATCTGAATAGAAGCCATTTTTGGTGTTTAAGGACACCAAGATTGCAGGTACCTTTTTATTTCTCTTTTCTTGACTGGGTGGACTTTCTGCCTATTGTTATCACGTGTTTTCCTGCCCAGATCAATTCCTGGTTGCGGTAGGTATGTCAGATAAGGTATTAAGTATTCCAGTCTAGATGCAAGTATTTTTGTATAAACCTTGGCATCAACATTCAGAAGAACGATCGGTCTATAAGAGGAACAAAGAAGCCAATTGTGACCATCCTTCCGGATAGTCAGAATATCAGCCTTGCTTATAGTTAGAGTAACGCCTTCATGCTTAGCTATGTAGTTAAACAAAATTGTTGATTTGAGAACTAATTGCAAGGTAAAGTTTTATATATTTTAGTTAGATTACCTTGAGGTATATTTTCTTTCTGACCCCTTTGAGGAGTAAGCCTCAGAGAATATAGAGTTTCGTAGAACTTTCTGAATTCATCCCCTTCCATTGTTAGCTTGTTATTTAATTTGATATTATTTTCCTAACATATGCCTTTTCTGTCTGACAGATTAGGAGATTTGGTAGTTTAGGAACGTCCTAACTTTATTATTTGTGCTGTGTTATTACCTCTCAAGGTGGAGCACAGCCAGTTAAATTTCATTTCCAATTGCTTTTGACGGTCAGTTTTCATCCGGAGCCTTGCTGAGGTGTTTTTTTCTATATTTGACTGCAATGTCTTTAATTTCCGGCTTTTGTGTCTTTATTTCCAGTGTACATAACCCTCCTATCCTGGCTATAAATGTAATTATTAGAAACGCTTTGAAAGCATTCCACCACCTCGAGAAAGGACCCCGTGCTCCCTTACTTATGTGAGCCTCAGTCTCTTTTCTGAGAATATGATTTCTCAATCATAGAAAAGAACCATTACAGTCGAGAGAATAAGGTGTATTCCCTTTCTTGTTCATAGAGTTGCCTTCATATGTCTTGGACATCCATACCGGGCAATGACGTGTTCAGTGTTTTAGAAAACGCCTTAGCAAATCCTTAACAGGGCCAAGATATATCTTTGATCCCACCACCATCCAAGTTGAAATCACCTGTGAGATTATTATCTTCTTCTGAAAAACTGGAAAATTGTGTTGTTAAATCCAATAAAAAAAAAATCACCCTACTATTTGAGTATGCATTTTTGCCAAATTTACTTGAAGCCTTTCAGGGCACACTTTACCGTTACAAATCTACCATCTATGTCTTTTTTGGTATCTGCAACAGGGAATTACAGATCCTTGTGTAGTGGAATAGCTGCTCCATTATGTTTCGAGATAGTTGAAAGGTAAAATACATCTGGGTAGTGTATGTGTACTCCTATTTAGTTTTTTTTAAGACAGATACTCTCGGGGCATTGTTCTGTTCAGTTTATTTAACTGTTTTCTTTGACCATTGAGACCTTTTCTATTTAGTGATAGAACTTTAGCCATATTTCTAGTTTAGAAACGACTTTATAAAGTCACCTTCAAGTGTGCATTGCCTCCTCTCCAAACTACCAATTGGAACAATATGTTAAAACAGATTATTCAGCAGCAGTCTGGAGCTTCACACTTCACCCTTAACTCCTACTGGATTGCGCCCCTTTGAACATAAAATAAATTTAAACTTATAAAGTGATTCAACCTATGTACAGTAAGTGAGAACTCATTAAAATGTGGAAGATCCCTTAGGGTGGAGCCATTAAAGGCTTAAGTCAGGCTCCATTTTCATTGGTAACTGGGAAGAGCAAGAGTTCAGCAGAATGGAAAGAAGCTCCTCTGACTGCGCCAGCCCTTTCATAAATACTTTAGAGTGCAACTTAAATTGTGACATTGGGCTTCCTCACCACAAGGTTGCTAGAATACCTAGTTGTAGCATGAAGTGTGGCATTCAATTCACTTAAATGGTAGGATGATCAGTTTTAAATCTGTACATGAAACTAGTAGTTCCTGATCATCGTCAGTTGTCTTTTACAGCAGATGAGACCATAAACTTCCTTTCCACTCCTCTTTTTATCTGTGACCTCGTACTAAGCCATGATCAACTGCCAGGTGGATTTCTTGCTTGTTGCACATTGTTTTTTTTCTCCATCTCCAAGGGTCGTCACTGCTACCTGCTCAGTCAAGTGTAAGGGCTTATTATGTAGTTCAGAGGCAATTCCAAAAGCAAAGGTCAATCATAACTAATTTTGTCACTTTTGTAGGTTATATGTATCTTTTTTGAATGACATTATCCTCTTTAGTGTGGCCATTGGAAGGTTATTTTGGTCTTTTGGTCCTGCCTGTAGCGTGCCATATCCAGACATTCCTGATAAACGTGAAAACTCATTATTATGTTATTGGCTGGCACAAGCACCAGCCAGAGCTGAGAATGCGCATTATCATGTTGGGGATAATTGTATAAGTATCAGACTGTGAACCTAGACATACAAGTCATGGTGAAATGTGAGAACTATGTGTTTTTTGGCTTTACTGTTCGCTAGTCATCTACTGAAAGCATTGAACAACTCTTGATACCTTCCAAACACACTATTCTTTTAAGGAATGCCCAATAAGTGTTGTCAAAAGGAAGGAATGTTCTACAATTCTAGCATTCTGAAATACTATAACATTCCAAGATTTAGAAGACCTACAATTGCTACTTAAGGATAATCTCTGAATCATTTTATATTCGGTGCGACTTCTGTGAACTCAAGGTTCAATAAAATACTTTTTACATTACTGATTGAGTTTCAGTCATTGTCAGAAGAACAAGAATTGTTTATTATTGTCATTTGCACACTCCATTCTTGCACGTGAAATGTAATTGCATTGAATTGAAACTGCGGTTATATAGCACTTACTACCCCTGATGAGCCGTCGTAGCACTTTATGACGAATAGCACCCTCCCCGGGAGTCCAAAGTTTTTGGGTAATCCATTGGTTATTGGGATTCATTTTGTGCCCTCAAAGAAGCCATTACATGCATTTACTCAAGCTTTATTATGGTACATTAATGACTTAAATGTGGTCAGTAGAGGGGCTAGAGTCGAAGTAAATGGTTGATGGAATTAATAACACATGTTAAATTCCAGGGATTGTATTTCAAATAATGGGAGATTATGATAGGCATGCAGATTTAGAGAAGCTTTATACTCGAGATGCATGTAGAAGGGAAGGGAAAGAGAGGGGCATATAAAATAAAAAGGGAAGGAAAAATTAAAGTTTAAGTCAAGGTCAGTTTTTCATGCAGGTTTTCAGGAACCTAGTGGGTGGCTATTTTTTTTGCAATAGCTTGCAATCTGTAGGAACCTTTAGAAGAAATAGTTTTTTACATTGTATCTAAAGCAAGGGAGCTTCAACAGTCTTTCTAGAGACACTTTTTTTGAAAGAAGGTGCAGCTACTTGTGTCTCTGTCTTTTTCGAGCGACCGTCAAACAGTGCAACCTATTTAAGCACATTCCAGTACCAGTAATTACCATTTGACAACATCATTGAGAAAGTTCTTGTGCACATCACCGCACTGTAGATGTGATAAATACTTGAACATCTAGAAAGGACACCTGTGTGTACCTACTACAGCAGTACGTTCAGTACTGTGAAGTCATGTTAACAGTTAATGCATGCAAATCATTTAACACCATAAACCATACAATTAAATATGTTATGTAAGCAACCTCCAGCTTTATATATTACAAGGCGGTCGAAAAACACATTGCAGCAGTCATCAGCTATTATTAACTTCAGTGCGTTGTTTATCTGACCCATTCATTACCTGGCTTGGAAGGGTGCAGAAGGTGTCGCCTGTTCTCACCTGAAGAGCACCGGGCATTACAAAACAGACGCCAAGGTCCACCGGATGGATGTGCCTGAGGACGCTGTGACCCTCCACCATCCAGCTTGCCTCAAAGTGGAGCACACCAGGCCCTTCTGTTAGCCCGGACTAATGCCCCTGCATTTGATTCCAAACCTCGCCTCTGTGTGCACCCGGACGCTTAGGGAGAATCCCACAGCCGACCTGTGAAAGTACTTTCTCAGGGGGAAGGTTTCCTCTTCCATGGTGGGACAGCTCTTTGGCTCAATCAAGGAGCAGCACATGGGATCCTGTCGCTCTGTAAAACAGTGAGGCAACAAAAGGTACTTCAGCCTCGGTAGGGGGAGGGATCTCTGCCATCACTACTCAGTTGGACTACAGGGCTGCTTCAAAGTCCTTCAGAGACAAAACAGTCCTCAGGTTGAAAGTTATTTGAGCAGCAAGAGTGGGGGTGGTGGTCGTCGTGCACTATATTTTTCGTATAGTAAGGAACCTGCTGCACACTCGGAACCTGTCTACCAGTCGCTTTAGGTGTTGAGTGGATCTTGGGTGTTAAAGCAGGAAACTTCATTGAAGACTTTGGCAAGGGTTTAAAGAGTTTGCAGGGAGAAGCCTGTTTAAAATATTCCAGTTCACACAGGGTTCTAGTTAAGCAGAGTCTTAAAAGACTGGGGGTGCGCTGGAAGAGGGTGTGGGTCTTAAGCCAGCTGTGGCTGGAATGGTGGTCGAGTTAATGGGGGATCTCTATCACTTGGTTGAAAAAAAAAACAGAAGGTGTCAGACGAATTGAGGGAGTGAAAGTGTGACCTACAAAGAAGTTATGTACCAATAAATCACAGAGCGCTATTCTATGAAGCCAGCATTCTGGCAATCTTGACAACACTTGCGGTGTGGCTGATCCCCACGTTTCACGTGATCTCTTATGGTGGCAGAGCTGAAAGGCCAATTTTTCTGCAAACTGAGCAAAGCCCTTGTGCTATTTGCAACAAATTGACTTATCAGTGGGCTCATCTATTGTTCGTAACGTGTCCTGTTCAGAAAATCTTTTGCTTACCGCGTATTTTTTCCTTATTGATCACAAGCTCATTTGGAACAATGGATAAGGTCAGTTAACTCATTCCATTTTCCACCATTCGTGGGCTGGTTTACAGTCCGTACCTGCCTCATGGACACTGGCCATGTCAGCCCTTGTGGTTGGACTCGTTTGCCGTCTGGGCACTGCCCGGTGAACACTGGCCATCTCAGTAGACACAGTCTGCTGAAATGCACGGGTTTCAGTTCGCCAGTCATTCTTAAGAGTGGTGCAGGTAAAAATGCATTCTGACTCGTCACGAATATCACTAAGGCATACATCGTGATAAATGTTCAATTCAGTCGATGTTCAGTGATCCGTAATAAACTGCCGGCTTTTGTTTCCCCAATGTTGGCCGTCAAGCTGACCGCCAAGCCAGGTTATTTGTGCCATATTTACGAGAATTGGGACGAAAGCGTTTTGGAATATGTGAATTTTACTTTAGCCGATTGGGAGCACTTAAGCATGTCGAACTGAACGCTGTAAAGAGTCGTCAGTCGCACAAATACATCTCTCACGTAACACAAAATGAAGGGATTCCTCAATAAAACGTAGCGAGGAGCCGTTTAGACTTTCATATCTCAGACTTAGAAATAGGCCTAAGGCTAAATATTCCGCCCTCGTGTCCTCTTTCCCCTTGCGCCGCAGGGGCGCGCACATTCTGTGAATTATGTTTACGGATAATTTAGGGTTTTTATAAACTGCTCTTTCTGTGGAAGAAACTGCACACAATATTCATAGTTTACAGATTCCCTTTGGGGGAAAACTGATCATTAAGTTTGATGTCTATCCATCCTACCACTCTTGCATTCCTCCTCTTGGTTGATTGGAGCCGCAGTCTCAGTGTTACGTCTATGCAGCTGTAATTTGTCACAATACTGATTGTGGCAGGTGGTTGAAAGTACTGGAAATAGACGGACATTAATTGAAGCAAGCGCACCATCTACTGGATGTGACCGGTACTGAGCTTTCATATAATGAAGGATCGATAGCAAAGTTATTAGGACGTGAATCAGCTTAAATCTTCAGTGCGCACTGCAAAGCACACTCGCAAAGCATTGACTCAATACTCAGTGAGAAATTCGTTGGCTACAGCACAAGTGTAAGGCGCAAAGGGACAAATCTTAAATATACTGTCTTCTGTCATGTGTTTATATTTTCTTGAACATTATTTGTTACACTAGATGCCTCCGATCAGGGGCGTAGGAGACAATACATTTCTGGGGGGGACAGGGACAGCCTTGGGGACTTTCAATCAACCCTATACAAATCGCTCGTTGTTTACGAACTGCAGGCTCCGTTAAATATACACAATCATATATATTGGAAGTGAAATAGGGAGAAAGGAAGGCATGTTTTCACAGTCTGAAAGTATCTTTAATTGTTATTTACATTCACAAAGTAACTAGCTCAAATGTGAAAATAACATGTTAACCTTGCATCTTCATGCACCAAGCAAATAAAGGTAGGAGGGTAAAAAGGAAGAACATACCCTTTGCGCCCCACACCCACCATGCCCTTCGCCTCATGCCAATTGGAACCGCACTGGAGATATCAAAAGCGATTAGGTACAAGAGTTGTAAACTGTGCTCGGAAACCATAGTTCTAATAACACTTCTACTCCTGTGTGTGATCTTGGGCAGCTCAGCTCCACATCAGTCATAACTAGAAGCATTTCAACTGAAGAAGCTCTTGCAGTTACAGGCTATATAAACATGGATTCTCTAATCTCTGTATAAACTGCAGTCACTCATTTCTTTAGAAACGGCTGTTTGTGATGCACCAAGTCACTGCGTATAAAGAAAAGACATTCACTGATTATAAATAAAAAACATCGGTAAATTACTATGATAGGGTTACTACTGTCGAGTTCTGACATTACAGTGCCTTCTGCCAGAGCTAGCAGCCAAGGTAAAAGGCAGATCAGGTCACAGAGCATAATTAATGCAGCTGTTTAAAGCAAAAAATGGAATATTGCTTTTCTTTCTTCTGCTCTACTTTAATAGCTTGGAATGACAGAAGCTATGCACTAAGGTTTTAAGTGGTTTGTGGGAAAGTTGGTGGCGTGACCATATATTATATGGGGTAAAATACCCCTGGCGTACATAAGGATATTGCAAGTCACCTTGAAGTTCATACCTTATAAACAAGCATTGGCAAAGCCAATAGGTCTCGCCTATGCAAGTTCTATTGCCTTTGCCAATGTGTTTTAGCCATGCTGTACACTAGTGAGACTACTATTCAGCATGGCTCAAAGTTAATGGCATAAAGGAGAATGATGTGTCATCGACTGGTGTGGTGTAGTGTCATGGAGTAAGTAGAGTGTCCTAAAATGGAGCAGTAAACTAACTTTAAAGGAACAGGGGTCCCTTGAATAAAATGCATCACCACTCGCTTAAACAATGATATTAAAGTAGTATGTAAATGGAATGTTTCATACATTTATTCAATCAAAATATAAAAGATCAAATATAGTGGGAAAACATCAACAGGGGAAATCGAGAAAGACTGGTATTCGGGCATTACACAAGTTATCTGGATGACCCAATGTCACCAATTACAAGAAAAATGAAAAAAGTAACCTATATAGTACAGTGGTTTGGAGGAGGCTGGCCTGATTTGTATTGGGTACCTATGGTACTTACACCTTATACCAGGTCCAGTTATCCCTTATTAGCAAAATGTAGGCAGTGTCTAGACGCCAGGCTCTCTAGGGGTAGCTGTAGGCAAGGCTTATCTAGGAGACATGCAAAGCTAATGCAATACCACTGTAGTCACGCAGCACTCGCACACATGAAAGAAAATACTCAGTGTTACAAAAATAAAGGTACTTTATTTTAGTGACACAAATGCCAAAAACACCATAGAGACTATACTCCCTTAGGAGGTAAGTAATACACCAATTATATACACTAGTATGCAGCAATAGCAATAAAAACAGTTAGAAAAGTGCAATTAGTGAAAATCACAATGGTTAGAAATGGGTCTAGGAGAAACACAAACCATATACTAAGAAAGTAGAATGTAGAATGCGAATGTCGGTTTCCCACCTAGGCAAGTGTTGTGTGTAAAGGGGCGCTGGGAGTATTAGAAAACACCAAAGGTAAGTAATAGAACCCACCTCAGAGCCCAGGAAAGCAGGAGTAAATCACAGTAACTTTCCTAGAACACACAAGAACACGAGAAAGAAGATAATGCAAGAACCAGAAGATACTTCAAGACACAAAGGGTGGATTCCTGGACCTAAAGACCTGTGGAAGAATGGTACTAAGTCCAAGAAGCACAGAAGAGTCCAGGGAGGACAGGAGCCCCTGCTAACCCGAATCAAGGTGCAAAAGAAGAACCACCGGTGAAGAACAACAGTCAGTTCTGCACCCAACAAGATGGATGCGGGTTCCTGGTTGGTGCAGATGATATCCCACACCGGATGGATGATGGCAGTCTGGTTTGCGTCACTGGATTCCGCCAACAAACCTTGGCACACGCAAAACTCACGGTTAGCGGAAAATGGCACTGCCTGGGACCAGGAGGGACCTGGTGGACTCTACCCAGGAGGAGGAGTCAAAGGGGGATCTCAGCAACTCAGAGAGCCCACAGAAGACCAGCCAGTGCACACAGGAGTCCTTCAGCATGGGGACAAAGGAGTTGCAAAAGGAGGCCCATGAGCACAAAAACAAAGGATCCCACACCGCCAGAGAACCACTCAGGAAGCTGTGCATTGCAGTAAGGAGTGCTGGGGGCCAGAGTTACATTGTGCACAAAGCATTTCATAGAAGGATGCCAACAAGCCTTGGCAACTGAAAAACACGTGGTGAACAGGGTTACTGTCTTGCGTGGGAAGGCAAGCTCTTACCTCCACCAAAGTTGGACTGTAGGACGTCAGGACCATCCGGACCACTTCAGTCCACCACCCGTGAGGTAGGATCCATGCAACCCAAAAGGAGAGGGGACCCAAGCAGATGGTCGTCGTTGCAGAGAGGTGCCTGCTGAAGCAGGGGAATGACTCCTTCACCCCAAGGGAGATTCGTTCATTCTTCTGGTGCAGGCTGAAGACACGCTGTCCTCTGAGGATGCATGACCGGGAAACAGTTGCATTTGCTGGTAAGAGCTGAAGATACAATGTTGCAGAAGTTGTCTTTGCTTCGTTGTTGCAGTTTGTGGAGTTCCTGGAGGGTCCAGATGCAGTTTCTTCAGTGAGAAGGTGAAGTAAAGGATGCAGAGGATTCCTGCTGGAGTCTTGCAATCCGAATCTGAAGAACCTCCCAAAGGAGAGACCCTAAATAGCCATGAAAGGGGGATTGGTCAGCTAAACAGGTAAGCACCTATCAGGGGGGGCGGCTCTGACACCACCTGCTGGCACTGGCCACTCAGATGCTCCCGCCAATTTGGAATCCAAGATGGCAAAAAACAGGGACCCTCTGGAGGAGCTCTGAGCACCACACCTGGGGTGGTGATGGACAGGGGAGTGGTCACTCCCCTTTCCTTTGTCTAGTTTCGTGCCAGAGCAGGGACTGGGGGTACCTGAACTGGTGTAGACTGGATAATGCAAGGAGAGCACCAAATGTGCCCTTCAAAGCATTTCCAGTGGCCTGGGGAAGGAAGCTACCCCTCCCAAGCCTGTAACTCCTATTTCCAAAGGGAGAGGGTGTAACACCCCTCTCCCAAAGGAAATCCTTTGTTCTACCTTTATGGGCTTGAGCTTCTCAAGGAACAGGAGGGTAGAAACCTGTCTGAGAGGTGTCAGCAGCTGGGCCTGCCTGGAAAACTTCAGAAGGCTGGAATGGCAATACTGGGGGTCCTCTAAGGAGCCCCCAGAGTGTATGAAATCATACAACCAATGCTTGCAAAAGCCTTGGGTTATGATTCCAACATGTTTGATACTAAACATACCTATGTTTGGAGTTACCATTATGTAGCTGGGAATAGGTAGTGACCTATTTCAAGTACACATGTAAAATGGCATCCCCGCATTCAGGAAGTCTGGGAAAATGGTCCTGGAGGTCGTGGGGGCACCTCTGCTAGCGCAGGGGTGCCCTCACACACAGTTACTCTGCACCCTGCCCTCAGGGCTGGAGGGCTTGCTATAGGGGTGACTTATAAGTGATCTGGTGCAGTGTAACTGGCAGTGAAAGGGTGCATGCACCTTTTCACGCAGGCTGCAATGGCAGTCCTGCAGAAGCCTTTGCATGGGCTCCCTATGGGTGGCAAAAGAAATGCTGCAGCCCATAGGGCTCTCCTGGAACCCCAATGCCCTGGGTACCTAAGTACCATATACTAGGGACTTATAAGGAGGCACCAGTATGCCAATTTTGGGTGAAATACTGGGTTACCAGTATGCAACAACCATAATTTAAGGGAGAGAGCATAACTACTGGGGTCCTGATTAGCAGGATCCCAGTAGACACACTCAAACACACTGGCAAACAGGCCAAATGTGGGGGTAACCAAGCTAGAAAGAGGCTACTTTCCTACAAGGTTAGCATCCACAATAATGATTTACAAACTTTTATACACCGACTTTTACATGAATGACTCAAATAGTGAATCAAGAAGTCATTCGCTCATAGTACCTATGCTTATGCCAACTTATGTACAATATCACAAATTCAAGTCAAGGTACTTTGGCCGACGGTATTTTGATCCCCTAGACAAGTATCAGGATCATCCTAAGCCTTTGTTAAGCTTGAGTTAAAAGGGTTACAGAGTGCTTGTAACCAAAACGGCGAAGATAAATCGGACTCGCGTCTCATATGAGTGAGAAGGCGATCTGAATCTCTAATCAAGCGCCAATGCCATAAAGTAGTAGTAGTAGAGTGGAGTAGTGTCACAGTGTAATAGAGTGTCATAGAGTGGAGTGGCAGAGTGTCGTAGAGTGGAAAGGCATAAGGAAGAGTGAACTGGAGTAGAGTGAAGGTAAGTAATGTGAAGTGGCATAGAGAAAGTTGGGTAGAGTGTTACAGTGAACATAGTACATTGTTGTATAGTGGAGTGGCATAGAGGGTTGTGCAGTGGCATTGTGTAGAGTATCGTAGATTGAAGTGGCATAGAGTGGTGTGGAGTGGCATACAGTGGAGTAAAGTGGAATGGAGTGGCGTATAGGGAGTTGTGTAGAGAGTTACAGAATGGAGAACGTGTTAGAGTTTAACGGAATAGAGTGTCAGAGTCTAGTATCATGGAGTGCAATGTCAGAGTGAAGTGTCAGAGTGGAGTTGGGTGGTCTAGAGTGAAGTGGCATAGAGTACAGTGGTGCAAAGTAGATTGGTGTAGAGTGTAGTGATATAGAGTGCGTTGGTTTTGAGTAAAGTGGTGTAGAGTGCATTGGCGAATACTGCACTGGTTTAGCGTACAGTGCAGTAGCGTAGAGTGGTGAAGAGTAGAGGGGAGCAGAGTGGAGTGGCACAGCATAGATTGCAGTGGTTCAGAGTGCTGTGTCATAGAGTGATGCGTTGCATGGTAGAGTGGAGTGGTGCAAGGTAGAGTAGACTGGTGTAGAGTGCAGTGGTGGAGTGCAGTGATGCAGAGTAGAGTGGCATAGAGTGTAGTGGCATATTGTACACTGGTGTAGAGTGCAGTAGAGTGGCATATAGTTGAGCGGTGCAGAGTAGATGCTGTGGTGCAGAGTAGAGAGGAGTATAGTTCAGTGCAGAGTGCAGTGTTGCAGAGTAGAGTGTCATAAAGGGCAGTGCTGTTGAGTAGAGTGGCATTGAATGCATTGGTGTAGAGTGTATTGATGTAGAGTGATGCAGAGTAGAGTAGAGAAGAGTGGCGTAGAGTACAGTGGTGCAGAGTAGAATAGCGTGGGATAGAGTGCAGTGGCATGGAGTAGATTGCTGCAGAGTACAGTATAGTGGTGAAGGGTAGATTGTTGCATAGTGGAGTATAATGAGGTAGAGTGCAGTAGCATAGAGTGGTGCAGAGCAGATTGGAGTGGTGCAGGGTACATTGGCGTGGTACAAGATAGATTAGACTGGCATAGCATAGAGTGGAGTTGCGTAGATTGCAGTGGCATAGAGGAGATGATTTCAAAGAAGAGTGAAGTGCCCTACATTGGAGTGGTGTAGAGTAGATTAGAGTGCAGTGGTGCAGAAAAGAGTGCAGTGGGACAGAGCACAGTGGCATTGAGTGCAGTGGTGCAGAGTAGAGTGGCGTTGAGTTCAGTGGCAGAAAGTGCAATGTTGCAGATTAGAGGGTTGCAGTGTACAGTGGTGTATTGTAGAGTGACAGAGTGCAGTGGCATTGAGTGCTGTGGCGCAGACTACAGAGTAGATTGGTATAGAGTGCAGTGGGATAGAGTGCATTGGTTTTGAGTAAAGTGGTAAACAGTGCACTGGCAGAGTGCAGGGGTGTAGTGTACAATGGTTAGAGTAGAATAGCATATATTGCAGTGGCATGGTGTAGAGTGGAGTGGTACAGCATAGATTGCAGTGGCGTAGAGTAGCACAGAGTGGAGAAAAGTGCTGTAGGGTGCAGTGGCATAGGGTAGATTGTTTCAGAGTAGAGTGAAGAAAAGATAGAGAAAAGATAATATACCTCAATATGCTGAAGTATGTAACGATAACAACATCATAAATAATAACGCTAGGCATAATGGCCCAAAATGAAATATGGCTTCTCCCTGTTAGCCACACTGTAATCAAGCGCTTCATTACCTAGAAATCAAAACATTAAACATAAATGTTAGAAAAATATACCCTTCTAATAGCTAAATTGTTGTGTGAAAAGGTAAACTCTGGGCTCAATCTCTGCTTCACTGTTTCACCAACTGGTGTGATCTTAGGCAAATACAAATATTGTGTTTCACAGAGTCTCCTTTCTAGCCTGCAGGTGTCAGGCTGAGTGCTACTCTGTTATCTCTTTAGAGCTTCCTCATTGTCTTTTCACTCCTCTTGAAGGCCTCCTGCAGTGCCCCTCTTCAAGGCGGCAGGTGATGCAGACAGTAATCATCCAAAACTCTTTTCTCCTCCTCGTGCCCTTTGTTCTTATGAGCACCCTTAATGCCCACAGCTGTGAACAGGACAAACAAAAGGGCAGAGGAAAAGGCGCAGGGGGCCTTCGGACTCACCTTCATTCTGTTCCCATCAGATTGGAGGATGGTCGGTAAAGGGCTATTATAAGTAGCGCTTTTGTGCGCTAATGGCCCTCTGAATAATAGATGTGAGAGGGGAAAGTATTGTGTCCCATTGTCCCCCCCACCTTCGTCCCCCGTGTCCCCCACCCTCCAAAATCTGGGGGGGATACATCCCCCGCGTCCCCCACACTTCCTACGCCCATGCCTCCGATATACTGTCATTTTTTAAAGCTGGAATTTTTCAGAAAAAATGAACTGCACCGATCAGAAATACAAGATTTTGATAAGATATGATGTGCTATTAACACACTTCTTAAATAAGATAATGATAAGATAGCTTATTAAGTTTACTGCCCCAGTCTCTAAGACGAGGGCTTGCCACACAATCGGGTTCCGTTTTTCTTGGGAGCAGTACCGTCTGTGGTAGGAATTTTGTGGATCTTAGTAAAGTCTGGAATTTTGCGTCTCAAAAGAAATACATGAATCACATCGTCCTGGACTCCCCCTGGATGTGAAGTTTTCAGAAATTTTGGGGGTTGGTAGCTTTCCTTGGGTGGCGGTCAAACCAGGGCTAAAATTCCGCAGCAACCGACATAGCAAACATTGTTCGATATTTGATTGGGGAAATTTGATGTTTCCATGTTGCACTCTGGTGCCGTTTGTGTCATGGGCCCTATGCACAACCACATAAATGAAGGGTACTGATTTTTGTTTTTTCGGGGAAGGGTGGGAACCCTGAGTGGTAGTACTTTTGTGGATCCATGCAGATTTTGAAACTTTCTCTTTCAGAAATGTGAGGAAAATGTGTGATATTAGCCAAAGTTGGAAAAAAGCAGGACTTTGAGTATGGGAAGGTAGTAGGATTCATGTAACTTAGACCAACCTGGACTCTACTTGATGTCTTTGAGAAATATCTGGGTTTGATAGGGTTCCCTGGTTTCTGTCTCACCCGAGCACAAATGGTGCAGGCATTCAGCATGGCCATTGAGAGGAAATTAATATGTATCTCACTTTGCTGGCCTGTATGTCAAAACGTCACTCAAAAGAATCCAAATGTCCTCTTTCTTTCCAAGGGGATGGGTATTGTGCAGGCTCTAGGATGGCAGAAAAAGGGGGGAGGGTGAGGAGAACAGGCCCCTATGGCTCGGCAGTCTGGTCACACCCCATATTTTGTCTTTAAAAAACATACTCCTGATATCTAATAGGCATATTAGTGATAAACCGCAAGCTAAAAGACTGTGGCCCTCTTTAGATTGGCCATTTTGATCCCCCTGGGTGCGGGTGAAAGACTTGCCATGGTGCAGGGGTGGTGGGCTTGAGGAGCACAGGTGCTGCTCAGTGCTCTCCCCTCATACCATTTCCCAGGGATCCACTAGCGTGAGACATTATCCCCTTTCCAGTGCATCCTCACTTGCGGAGATTGGAGAGTGCTTTCACCTGAAACCTAAAGGGATTATAGAAGTATATACAGGCAAGCAATGCGGGGGCCAGTTAAGCTGCCAACTGTGCGGATGTTCTGCTAAGGGAGCAGCATTGGGGGGGAGGGGGGGGGGGTGGAGTACAGTTTCCTTCATTTACCCACCAAACCTTGGGTGCTATGAGTTCCCCAGCAACCCCACAGGAGTGAATGGTAAAAAACGACGTTGGCTCATTAGTGGTGGTAACACCAACATTCCAGTGACTACTATGCACACAGCTAGCAGTAATCCACAGAGGTTTTCAAGTACCAGTGTCTCCTTACGTTTGTTGCCTTCATTACCCAATTCTCTTCTTACCTCCCAGGCTGGTAACAGCTCTCAGCTTGCTTGCCAAGTCCGGACTCAAATGCCTATATTCCATCTCTACAAAATAGAAACCCTCTAGTTTCCACCATACCCACCCAGGGTGGAATGAGCTCCACCAAATTTATGACAAAAGGTCCCCATGTTGGCCCCTGGACAACACGAATCAACTGAGTCCCTAATAAATAAGGTGACAACTGGATCCATTACAAACGCAAGTGTCTTTCTCTTATCTGCTCAGATATAACATCCATGCAACGTCTGTCAAGCAGTCAGTGTCCTTATGATAACATAAAGCTGGTTGTAAATGACCAGGCCATGGTGGTGAGACTCTTAGCTTTGGAAACCCAGTTGTCCCCCCCAACAACGACCCCCAAAGGACTCCCTCGTCCTAAATAAGCTCGAGGATTCATGACCGGTGGCACTTCCGATAGTCTGAGAAATTCAAACGATCTATCACATGCTCAATTCGGCAAGGCATCATGTCCACCAGCAGAGTTTGAGAGCAGCAGAACCAGCAATAGTTTGAGTAATCCAGAAGGTCCATCACAAGTCCAAATCAGCAGGCCATTGTGTACCCCAGAAGGACTTCATGGTGAAAGAAGTTGTGACGAATCCAGTTCACTCCCTTTGGAGTTGCCACCAGAGGGGCTTCTCTTTCATCCCCATTCAAGGAAATAGACTGACTGTCCAGTAATTTTTTGAATCTTGGGACACTGCCAATTCAAGCAATGCTGATTTCCCTGTGCAGTGTATGGAATGAACACCAAGGCATGATAACATCCCTCAAGAGGTCTCTCCTAGCTTATCTTTGTGGCCCAATGGAAATTATTCATGGAGCATCCTTTCATGGAATATTGCTGGCCTAAAAGCCAAGCAAGCTCTCCTACAGTGGAGGGGTCTTTCATCGATAAGCATGGAATTTGTGTATTGCTGGAATCTTGGCATGCAGAGCCTTGTTTTAGATGTGGATACTTAAACTTTTATTGCCCTACTATAGTCCAGGGGAGAGGTTGCCCTGTTGAGGGTTTAATTGTATGGGTGAAAAATCTGTTAAATTGTAAAATCAAGAGATGGCCTGGAGCCTCTCCCGAGTTACTTGGCCTATCATTGAGCAGACACAACCACTGCATCTAGCTATGTCACGTTTACAGTAGGCCCATAGGCATTAATAAGGAGTCTCCTACTTAAGTGTTTTAGATTATGTGTTTGGTGCTTTACCTCCTGAAGCTCTTGTGATAATTGCAGGTGATTTTAATGTGACATTTGAACCATTGGATATTTGTAATTTGAAGTTAACTGATGAGGAAGATGCTAATTGGAAAATACCTAAAATTGGTATCTTCCAAGTGAAGATCCACTCAGCGTTAGAGCACCAACTGTAGGGCATTACATTGAGGTCAGAGATAAGAGCCTGTAATGGTAGATCTTTGTCTGACCAGGATAGTGCTGCCACTTTCAAATGACTAAACTGCAGGAGCAGAATAGACTACATACTTCTATCCTTGCATATTTGGTCATTCATAAGAGACATAACCATAATTGAAAGAGAGGTACAGTGACCACAATGCCCTCAAATTAGAGCTGAGTGGTCTCATAGTCCACAGACCAGGGGTAAATAAATCTAGCCTCTTGGGAAATGCCGTCCTATCAAATAACAAAAAAGTTAGTATATTCGGAAGCCCATCCTGACCTTCTGAAACAGAAGTACCTAAGCCATGGGGATGCCCTGGAAAATTGAGGTACTTACTAGACCAAGGTACAGCCCTCAGTCCAACACTAATGTTTAGGCCTGGGTGGGAAACTCTGCTCTCCTGGTGGAGCTTGAGGAGTTTTGCCACTCCGCACTCCGTTTGGAGTGCGGCATTCGGCAAAAACTGTCGTAGTTGGACTCTTGCTCCAAGTCAGTACTGCTGGTTTAGGGATGACAGCACTTTTGTTTGTAGGTGACTGAGTCACTCTTACAGCACGTCACAAATGTTGTCCCAACCTTCCCGGCTCACAAGCAGTACCTCACAAAAAACCCAAACAGTAAAAGGTGATTTTTGGCAGCCTTACGCATGGACTCTAGAATGCAACATCTCAGGGGAGTCGTGGTGGAAGGGAAGTTACCCTTTTCTCTTGCTAGCACAAGTCTCAGTCACACACATGCAATGAAGGAGATATGGGAACGTTTTTAATAGGTTTATCGAAAAGACTGCAATCTATGGTAAAACACATGAGCTGCAATGATTAGGATAATGAGCAATAAAAGAAGCATTGTTGTGAAGATGAGTCGTGAATGCAAAGATGCCCACCATTCTTGCACTAAACATTAAATGTAGAATCCCTAGCAAAGAGAACCTATTCCCTAACCTAATGAGAGCTAGGCATGATAAACCTAATCTGCCAGTAGGAGGCTGGCCTGGTTTGTAGTGGGTACCTTGGATACTTACACCGTTTAGCAGGTCCAGTTATCCCTTATTAGTGAAGTAGTAGTGTTCTAGCAGCTTAGGCTGATAGAGGTAGCTATAGCAGAGCAGCATAGGCTGAACTAGGAGACATGCAAAGCTCATGCAGTACCACTTATAATTACACAGTACTTATACACAAGTAAAGACAATACTCAGTGTTACCAAAAATAAAGGTAGTTTATATGGGTGACACAGTACCAAAAATATCTTAGAGACAATACTCCTTCTGGAGATAAGTATTATACACAATATATACACTAGACACCAAAATAAGGTAAGTAATCAGACATAGGATAGTGTAAATGTAGGAAAGTACCATCTTGCCTGGCATGTTACCCCCATTTTTCACTGTATACATGTTGTTTTAGTTGTATGTGTCACCAGGGCCCCAGTGCTCATAAGTGTGCCTGAATGTGTTACCTGTGTAGTGACTAACTGTCTCACTGAGGCTCTGCTAATCAGAACCTCAGTGGTTATGCTCTCTCATTTCTTTCAAATTGTCACTGACAGGCTAGTGACCAATTTTACCAATTTACATTGGCTTACTGGAACACCCTTATAATTCCCTAGTATATGGTACTGAGGTACCCAGGGTATTGGGGTTCCAGGAGATCCCTATGGGCTGCAGCATTTCTTTTGCCACCCATAGGGAGCTCTGACAAATCTTACACAGGCCTGCCACTGCAGCCTGAGTGAAATAACCTCCACGTTATTTCACAGCCATTTTACACTGCACTTAAGTAACTTATAAGTCACCTATATGTCTAACCTTTACCTGGTAAAGGTTAGGTGCAAAGTTACTTAGTGTGAGGGCACCCTGGCACTAGCCAAGGTGCCCCCACATTGTTCAGGGCCAATTCCCCGGACTTTGTGAGTGCGGGGACACCATTACACGCGTGCACTACATATAGGTCACTACCTATATGTAGCTTCACAATGGTAACTCCGAATATGGCCATGTAATATGTCTATGATCATGGAATTGCCCCCTCTATACCATCCTGGCATAGTTGGCACAATCCCATGATCCCAGTGGTCTGTAGCACAGACCCTGGTACTGCCAAACTGCTTTTCCCGGGGTTTCACTGCAGCTGCTGCTGCTGCCAACCCCTCAGACAGGCAGCTGCCCTCCTGGGGTCCAGCCAGGCCTGGCCCAGGATGGCAGAACAAAGGACTTCCTCTGAGAGAGGGTGTGACACCCTCTCCCTTTGGAAAATGGTGTGAAGGCAGGGGAGGAGTAGCCTCCCCCAGCCTCTGGAAATGCTTTCTTGGGCACAGATGTGCCCAATTCTGCATAAGCCAGTCTACACCGGTTCAGGGGACCCCTTAGCCCTGCTCTGGCGCGAAACTGGACAAAGGAAAGGGGAGTGAACACTCCCCTGACCTGTACCTCCCCTGGGAGGTGCCCAGAGCTCCTCCAGTGTGCTCCAGACCTCTGCCATCTTGGAAACAGAGGTGCTGCTGGCACACTGGACTGCTCTGAGTGGCCAGTGCCACCAGGTGACGTCAGAGACTCCTTGTGATAGGCTCCTTCAGGTGTTGCTAGCCTATCCTCTCTCCTAGGTAGCCAAACCCTCTTTTCTGGCTATTTAGGGTCTCTGTCTCTTGGGATTCCTTAGATAACGAATGCAAGAGCTCATCCGAGTTCCTCTGCATCTCTCTCTTCACCTTCTGCCAAGGAATCGACTGCTGACCGCGCTGGAAGCCTGCAAAACTGCAACATAGTAGCAAAGACGACTACTGCAACTCTGTAACGCTGATCCTGCCGCCTTCTCGACTGTTTTCCTGGTGGTGCATGCTGTGGGGGTAGTCTGCCTCCTCTCTGCACTAGAAGCTCCGAAGAAATCTCCTGTGGGTCGACGGAATCTTCCCCCTGCAACCGCAGGCACCAAAAAGCTGCATTACTGGTCCCTTGGGTCTCCTCTCAGCACAACGAGCGAGGTCCCTCGAATCCAGCAACTCTGTCCAAGTGACTCCCACAATCCAGTGACTCTTCAGTCCAAGTTTGGTGGAGGTAAGTCCTTGCCTCACCTCGCTAGACTGCATTGCTGGGAACCGCGACTTTTGCAGCTACTCCGGCCCCTGTGCACTTCCGGCGGAAATCCTTCGTCCACAGCCAAGCCTGGGTCCACGGCACTCTAACCTGCATTGCACGACTTTCTAAGTTGGTCTCCGGCGACGTGGGACTCCTTTGTGTAACTTCGGGTGAGCACCGTTTCACGCATCCTCGTAGTGCCTGTTTCTGGCACTTCTCCGGGTGCTACCTGCTGCTAAGAGGGCTCCTTGTCTTGCTCGACGTCGCCTCTTCCTCCTGGTCCAATTTGCGACCTCCTGGTCCCTCCTGGGCCGCAGCAGCATCCAAAAACGCTAACCGCACGATTTGCAGCTAGCAAGGCTTGTTGGCGTTCTTACGGCGGGAAAACACTTCTGCACGATTCTACAAGGCGAGAGGGATCCGTCCTCCAAAGGGGAAGTCTCTAGCTCTTTGCGTTCCTGCAGAAACCGCAGCTTCTTCAGTCCAGTCGAAGCTTCTTTGCACCCGCAGCTGGCATTTCCTGGGCATCTGCCCATCTCCGACTTGCTTGTGACTTTTGGACTTGGTCCCCTTGTTCCACAGGTACCCCAGAGTGGAAATCCAGCGTTGTTGCATTGTTGGTTTGTGTCTTTCCGGCCTTATTCCCCTATCACGACTTCTTTGTCCTTTGGGGAACTTTAGTGTACTTTGCACTCACTTTTCAGGGTCTTGGGGTGGGCTATTTTTCTAACCCTGTTGCAACGTGCAAGTACCCCTAGGTACTCACTACAAGCCAGTCCAGCCTCCTACATTGGTTGTGCAGCGGTGGGATAAGTGCTTTGAGACTACTTACCACTCTTGTCATTGTACTTTTCATAAGAGAAAAATATACAAAACAAGTTCAGTGTATATACACATTGCCAAAAAGTTTTGCATTTCCTCTTTGCATTTCCTCTTTTCACTCTTTTCTAAGTGCTGAAAAGTACTTCTAACTTTCTAAAAAGTTCTAAAAAGTTTTAAAAGTTTTTTTTCTCTGTCTTTCTAAAAGCTCTGACAAACTTTTTTCTCTTTTTCTATCACTTTAACTCTCTCTAAAAATGTCTGGCACAGGCCAAAATGTTGATCTGTCCAAACTTGCATATGATCACCTTAGCTGGAAAGGAGCAAGGAGTCTCTGCATAGAGAGAGGTTTGAGTGTAGGGAAGAATCCTTCCTTGGAATTGTTACTTAACATGCTTAGAGAACAAGATAAGGCAAGAAGTGCCCCATCTGTTGAAAAAGTAGCTAATGGTTCCCAATCTGATCCAGGGACTCCCCCAGGAAAAGATTCAGGAAATAAACTTCCTAGCCTGCCCATTACTAGACAGTCTAGCATAGTTGGTAATGATGTTGAGTCACACCATACAAATAGTGTTGTCTCACATCATAGCAAAAGCATGTATTCTCACCACAGTGGTACTGATGTTTCTGTTAGTCAAGCTGTTAGGGTGCCCTCTGTAAGGGACAGGTCTCCTTCTGTCCATTCTCACCATATTTCTGTTTCAAGGCATGTCCCTCCCACCCACCCTGATGACAGATTGTTAGAAAGGGAGCTCAATAGATTGAGAGTGGAACAAACCAGACTGAAGCTCAAGAAGCAACAGCTGGATTTGGATAGACAGACTTTAGAAGTAGAGAAGGAGAGACAGAAACTGGGTTTAGAAACCCATGGTGGCAGCAGCAGTATTCCCCATAGTCATCCTGCAAAAGAGCATGATTCCAGGAATCTGCATAAGATAGTTCCCCCTTATAAGGAGGGGGATGACATTAACAAGTGGTTTGCTGCACTTGAGAGGGCCTGTGCTGTACAGGATGTCCCTCAATGGCAGTGGGCTGCTATCCTATGGCTATCATTTAGTGGAAAAGGTAGGGATAGGCTCCTTACTGTAAAATAAAATGAAGCTAATGATTACAAAGTTCTTAAGAATGCACTCCTGGATGGTTATGGCTTAACCACTGAACAATACAGGATAAAGTTCAGAGAGACCAAAAAGGAGTCTTCACAAGACTGGGTTGATTTCATTGACCATTCAGTGAAGGCCTTGGAGGGGTGGTTACATGGCAGTAAAGTTACTGATTATGACAGCCTGTATAACTTGATCCTGAGAGAGCATATTCTTAATAATTGTGTGTCTAATTTGTTGCACCAGTACTTGGTGGACTCTGATCTGACCTCTCCCCAAGAATTGGGAAAGAAGGCAGACAAATGGGTCAGAACAAGGGTGAACAGAAAAGTTCATACAGGGGGTGACAAAGATGGCAACAAGAAGAAGGATGGTAAGTCTTCTGACAAGGGTGGGGACAAATCTAAAAATGAGTCTTCATCAGGCCCACAAAAACACTCTGGTGGGGGTGGTGGGCCCAACTCCTCTTCTAATCAAAACAAGGAAAAGAAACCATGGTGCTATTTATGTAAAATAAAAGGCCATTGGACAACAGATCCCAGTTGTCCAAAGAAAGGCACCAAGCCTCCTACCACTACAACCCCTACTGCTACACCTAGTGTCCCTACTAATAGCAGTGGTGGTGGGAGCAAACCTACTAATAGCCAATCCAAGGGAGTAGCTGGGCTCACTATTGGTAACTTAGTTGGGGTTGGCCTTGTTAGGGAGGCCACAGAGGCTGTGTTAGTCTCTGAGGGGGCTATTGATTTAGCCACCTTAGTTGCTTGTCCCCTTAATATGGATAAGTACAAGCAGCTACCCCTAATAAATGGTGTTGAGGTTCAGGCCTACAGGGACACTGGAGCCAGTGTGACTATGGTCATAGAGAAACTGGTCCACCCTGAACAACACCTACTTGGTCACCAGTACCAAGTAACCGATGCTCACAACAACACACTTAGCCACCCCATGGCTGTTGTAAATCTCAACTGGGGGGGGGGGGTTACTGGTCCAGAGAAAGTTGTGGTAGCTTCAGATTTACCTGTAGACTGTCTGTTAGGGAATGATTTGGAGACATCAGCTTGGTCAGATGTGGAGTTGGAGGCCCATGCAGCAATGCTGGGCATCCCAGGGCATATTTTTGCTTTGACAAGGGCTCAGGCCAAAAAGCAAAAAGGACAGGGAAGCTTGGATCCTGGAACAATGGACCAAGTGCTCCCTAAAGCTAGGGCTAGTAGAAGCAAACCACTTCCTACTATCCCTCCCTCTACAGTGGATTCTACTTCTGAGGAAAAAGAATTCCCTCCCTGTGCAGAACCTACACCAGAGGAGCTTCAAGCAGACACTGCTGAGGTTTTGGGTGAAGGGGGGCCTGCCAGGGAGGAGCTGAGTGTGGCACAGCAAACCTGTCCCACATTAGAGGGTCTCAGACAGCAAGCTGTCAAACAGGCTAATGAGGATGTCAGTGACTCTCACAGAGTTTACTGGGAGGACAACCTCTTGTACACTGAGGCAAGGGATCCTAAACCTGGAACTGCCAGGAGATTAGTGATCCCTCAGGAGTACAGAAAGTTCCTCCTAACTCTTGCACACGACATTCCCCTAGCTGGGCACCTGGGACAAATGAAAACTTGGGACAGACTGGTTCCGTTGTTTCATTGGCCTAGGATGTCTGAGGACACAAAATAATTTTGTAAGTCCTGTGAAACCTGTCAAGCCAGTGGCAAGACAGGTGGCACTCCAAAGGCACCCCTTATTCCACTGCCTGTGGTTGGGGTACCCTTTGAAAGGGTAGGGGTTGACATAGTTGGCCCTCCTTGACCCTCCTACTGCTTCAGGCAATAGATTTATCTTGGTGGTAGTGGACCATGCCACAAGATATCCTGAAGCAATTCCTTTAAGGACCACTACAGCACCTGCAGTGGCAAAGGCCCTCCTGGGAATATTTTCTAGGGTGGGCTTCCCAAAGGAAGTAGTATCAGACAGGGGAAGCAATTTCATGTCTGCATACTTAAAGGCCATGTGGAAGGAGTGTGGTGTGACTTACAAGTTCACTACACCCTATCATCCACAAACAAATGGACTGGTGGAGAGATTTAATAAAACTCTCAAAGGCATGATTATGGGTCTCCCTGAAAAACTCCGCAGGAGATGGGATATCCTGTTACCATGCCTCCTTTTTGCCTACAGGGAGGTACCCCAGAAAGGAGTGGGCTTCAGCCCCTTTGAACTTCTTTTTGGACACCCTGTTAGGGGTCCACTCACACTTGTAAAGGAGGGTTGGGAACAACCTTTAAAAGCTCCTAAGCAAGATATTGTGGATTATGTACTTGGCCTCAGATCAAGGATGGCTGAGTATATGAAAAAGGCCAGTAAAAACCTTCAGGCCAGCCAAGAGCTCCAGAAGCAATGGCATGATCAGAAGGCTGTTTTGGTTCAGTACCAACCAGGGCAGAAAGTGTGGGTCTTGGAGCCTGTGGCCCCTAAGAGCACTCCAAGATAAATGGAGTGGACCCCTCATAATTGTTGAAAAGAAGGGTGAAGTCACCTACTTAGTTGACTTATGCACTGCCAGGAGTCCCCTTAGGGTGCTCCATGTCAATCGCCTGAAACCCTACTATGACAGGGCTGATCTCACCCTGCTCATGGCAACTGATGAGGGACAGGAAGAAGACAGTGATCCTCTACCTGATCTCTTCTCTTCCACAGAACAAGATGCTCTTGTGGAAGGTGTAGTTTTGGCTGATTGTCTTACTGCTGAGCAGAAAGACCATTGCATAAATCTCCTAGATCAATTCTCTGAACTCTTCTCTACTGTGCCAGGCGCCACTTCTTGGTGTGAGCACACTATAGATACTGGAGACAGTTTACCTGTCAAAAGTAAGATCTATAGGCAGCCTGACCATGTCAGGGACTGCATAAAGCAAGAGGTGCAGAAAATGTTAGAGCTGGGAGTGGTTGAGCACTCTGAAAGTCCATGGGCTTCTCCTGTGGTACTTGTACCAAAACCCCATTCCAAAGATGGAAAGAAGGAAATGCGGTTTTGTGTAGACTATAGAGGTCTCAACCTTGTAACCAAAACTGATGCTCACCCTATACCCAGGGCAGATGAGCTCATAGATACACTGGCATCTGCCAAGTATCTAAGCACTTTTGATTTGACTGCAGGGTATTGGCAGATCAAATTATCAGAAGATGCTAAACCTAAAACTGCATTTTTAACCATTGGAGGACATTACCAGTTCACAGTAATGCCTTTTGGTTTGAAAAATGCACCTGCCACTTTTCAAAGGTTGGTGAACACAGTCCTGCAAGGGCTGGAAGCTTTCAGTGCAGCATATTTGGACGATATAGCTGTCTTTAGCTCCAGCTGGGATGATCACCTGGTCCACCTATGGAAAGTTTTGGAGGCCCTGCAAAAGGCAGGCCTCACTATCAAGGCTTCAAAGTGCCAGATAGGGCAGGGAAAGGTGGTTTATCTGGGACACCTTGTTGGTGGGGAACAGATTGCACCACTTAGGGGGAAAATCCAAACAATAATTGATTGGGTTCCCCCTACCACTCAGACTCAGGTGAGAGCCTTCCTAGGCCTCACTGGGTATTACAGGAGGTTCATTAAGAACTATGGCTCCATTGCAGCCCCTCTTAATGACCTCACTTCCAAGAAGATGCCTAAAAAGGTATTGTGGACAGCTAGCTGTCAGAAAGCTTTTGAGGAGCTGAAGCAGGCCATGTGCTCTGCACCTGTCCTGAAAAGCCCTTATTACTCTAAAAAATTCTATGTCCAGACTGATGCATCTGAAGTAGGAGTAGGGGCAGTCCTATCACAACTTAATTCTGAGGGCCAGGATCAACCTGTTGCTTTTATTAGTAGGAGGTTGACCCCTAGAGAAAAGCGTTGGTCTGCCATTGAGAGGGAGGCCTTTGCTGTGGTCTGGGCTCTGAAGAAGTTGAGGCCATACCTGTTTGGCACTCACTTCATTGTTCAGACAGACCACAAACCTCTACTTTGGCTAAAACAAATGAAAGGTGAAAATCCTAAATTGTTGAGGTGGTCCATATCCCTACAGGGAATGGACTATACAGTGGAACATAGACCTGGGAGTAGCCACTCCAATGCAGATGGACTCTCCAGATATTTCCACTTAGACAATGAAGACTCATCAGGTCATGGCTAGTCTTATTGTCCTTCGTTTGGGGGGGGGTTGTGTAGGAAAGTACCATCTTGCCTGGCATGTTACCCCCATTTTTCACTGTATATATGTTGTTTTAGTTGTATGTGTCACTGGGACCCTGTTCACCAGGGCCCCAGTGCTCATAAGTGTGCCTGAATGTGTTACCTGTGTAGTGACTAACTGTCTCACTGAGGCTCTGCTAATCAGAACCTCAGTGGTTATGCTCTCTGATTTCTTTCAAATTGTGACTGACAGGCTAGTGACCAATTTTACCAATTTACATTGGCTTACTGGAACACCCTTATAATTCCCTAGTATATGGTACTGAGGTACCCAGGGTATTGGGGTTCCAGGAGATCCCTATGGGCTGCAGCATTTCTTTTGCCACCCATAGGGAGCTCTGACAAATCTTACACAGGCCTGCCACTGCAGCCTGAGTGAAATAACGTCCACGTTATTTCACAGCCATTTTACACTGCACTTAAGTAACTTATAAGTCACCTATATGTCTAACCTTTACCTGGTAAAGGTTAGGTGCAAAGTTACTTAGTGTGAGGGCACCCTGGCACTAGCCAAGGTGCCCCCACATTGTTCAGGGCCAATTCCCCGGACTTTGTGAGTGCGGGGACACCATTACACGCATGCACTACATATAGGTCACTACCTATATGTAGCTTCACAATGGTAACTCCGAATATGGCCATGTAATATGTCTATGATCATGGAATTGCCCCCTCTATACCATCCTGGCATAGTTGGCACAATCCCATGATCCCAGTGGTCTGTAGCACAGACCCTGGTACTGCCAAACTGCTTTTCCCGTGGTTTCACTGCAGCTGCTGCTGCTGCCAACCCCTCAGACAGGCAGCTGCCCTCCTGGGGTCCAGCCAGGCCTGGCCCAGGATGGCAGAACAAAGGACTTCCTCTGAGAGAGGGTGTGACACCCTCTCCCTTTGGAAAATGGTGTGGAGGCAGGGGAGGAGTAGCCTCCCCCAGCCTCTGGAAATGCTTTCTTGGGCACAGATGTGCCCAATTCTGCATAAGCCAGTCTACACCGGTTCAGGGGACCCCTTAGCCCTGCTCTGGCGCGAAACTGGACAAAGGAAAGGGGAGTGAACACTCCCCTGACCTGTACCTCCCCTGGGAGGTGCCCAGAGCTCCTCCAGTGTGCTCCAGACCTCTGTCATCTTGGAAACAGAGGTGCTGCTGGCACACTGGACTGCTCTGAGTGGCCAGTGCCACCAGGTGACGTCAGAGACTCCTTGTGATAGGCTCCTTCAGGTGTTGCTAGCCTATCCTCTCTCCTAGGTAGCCAAACCCTCTTTTCTGGCTATTTAGGGTCTCTGTCTCTTGGGATTCCTTAGATAACGAATGCAAGAGCTCATCCGAGTTCCTCTGCATCTCTCTCTTCACCTTCTGCCAAGGAATCGACTGCTGACCGCGCTGGAAGCCTGCAAAACTGCAACATAGTAGCAAAGACGACTACTGCAACTCTGTAACGCTGATCCTGCCGCCTTCTCGACTGTTTTCCTGGTGGTGCATGCTGTGGGGGTAGTCTGCCTCCTCTCTGCACTAGAAGCTCCGAAGAAATCTCCTGTGGGTCGACGGAATCTTCCCCCTGCAACCGCAGGCACCAAAAAGCTGCATTACCGGTCCCTTGGGTCTCCTCTCAGCACGACGAGCGAGGTCCCTCGAATCCAGCAACTCTGTCCAAGTGACTCCCACAATCCAGTGACTCTTCAGTCCAAGTTTGGTGGAGGTAAGTCCTTGCCTCACCTCGCTAGACTGCATTGCTGGGAACCGCGACTTTTGCAGCTACTCCGGCCCCTGTGCACTTCCGGCGGAAATCCTTCGTGCACAGCCAAGCCTGGGTCCACGGCACTCTAACCTGCATTGCACGACTTTCTAAGTTGGTCTCCGGCGACGTGGGACTCCTTTGTGTAACTTCGGGTGAGCACCGTTTCACACATCCTTGTAGTGCCTGTTTCTGGCACTTCTCCGGGTGCTACCTGCTGCTAAGAGGGCTCCTTGTCTTGCTCGACGTCCCCCCTACCTCCTGGTCCAATTTGCGACCTCCTGGTCCCTCCTGGGCCGCAGCAGCGTCCAAAAACGCTAACCGCACGATTTGCAGCTAGCAAGGCTTGTTGGCGTTCTTTCGGCGGGAAAACACTTCTGCACGACTCTACAAGGCGAGAGGGATCCGTCCTCCAAAGGGGAAGTCTCTAGCCCTTTGCGTTCCTGCAGAAACCGCAGCTTCTTCAGTCCAGTCGAAGCTTCTTTGCACCCGCAGCTGGCATTTCCTGGGCATCTGCCCATTTCCGACTTGCTTGTGACTTTTGGACTTGGTCCCCTTGTTCCACAGGTACCCCAGAGTGGAAATCCAGCGTTGTTGCATTGTTGGTTTGTGTCTTTCCGGCCTTATTCCCCTATCACGACTTCTTTGTCCTTTGGGGAACTTTAGTGTACTTTGCACTCACTTTTCAGGGTCTTGGGGTGGGCTATTTTTCTAACCCTCACTATTTTCTAATAGTCCCAGCGACCCTCTACAAGGTCACATAGGTTTGGGGTCCATTCGTGGTTCGCATTCCACTTTTGGAGTATATGGTTTGTGTTGCCCCTATCCCTATGTGTCCCCATTGCATCCTATTGTAACTATACATTGTTTGCACTGTTTTCTAAGACTATACTGCATATTTCTGGTATTGTGTATATATATCTTGTGTATATTTCCTATCCTCTCACTGAGGGTACACTCTGAGATACTTTGGCATATTGTCATAAAAATAAAGTACCTTTATTTTTAGTATAACTGTGTATTGTGTTTTCTTATGATATTGTGCATATGACACTAAGTGGTACTGTAGTAGCTTCACACGTCTCCTAGTTCAGCCTAAGCTGCTCTGCTAAGCTACCATTATCTATCAGTCTAAGCTGCTAGACACCCTATACACTAATAAGGGATAACTGGGCCTGGGGCAAGGTGCAAGTACCCCTAGGTACTCACTACAAGCCAGTCCAGCCTCCTACAGTAAACAATAGGAAAATCTATAGCATGCAATGGGAGAAAATAGATCTAGGGGCAACACAAACCATATACTAAGAAAGTAGAATGCGAATCATGAATTTCCCCCTAGACAAGTGTAGTGTGTGCAGAATCGCTGGGAGATTAAGAATACAGTAAAGGTAAGTAAATTACCCCACCCCAAAGCCCAGAAAAGCAGAAGTAAAGTACTGCAAGTTTCCTTAGGACACACTACACCTCGTGATTGGGATATTGCAGTAACCAACCAAGTCTGCAAACAACAACTGCTGGATTCCTGGACCTGAAGACCTGCAAGGGAAGGGGACCAATTCCAGAAGTCGAAAGAAGTTCCAGGAAGGACAGGAGCCCCTGCCAACCCAGAAGAGGGTGCAAAAGAAGAGTCCCCGGTTAATCGAAGACTGCAGGAATGCACCCTAGGAAGATTCCAGTGGGTTTCTGCGTGATGCAAAGTATGTCCCATGGCGCGAAGACTGATGCGGATGTGATTTCCTGTTGGATGTCGCCAACAAGCCTTGGTTACGACAAAAGTGTGTTTTGTGTCAAAATGGCGCTGGCTAGGCCCAGGAGGGACCTGGGGGCCTCAACTCTGTGTGAGGAGGAAGAGGGGGCTCTCAGCACTTTAGAGAGCCCTCAGGATGCCAGACAGCACCCACGGGAGTCCCAGGACAGGAGGACTAAAACGCGGTTGGTGCAGCACAACAAAGGAAGGTCCCACCCCGCTGGAGAACAACTCAGCGAGTTGAGCGTCGCTGGGTGGAGTGCTGGGGACCTGGGCCAGGCTGTGCACGAACAAATTTTGCAAATGGTGCACAGAGGCCTTGGGAGGTCAGCAGGACCTCAGGACAGTCTATGGGGTCAAACCTCTGTGTCCTTAGGAGCACGCTCGTCGCTGTGAGAGGAGTCCAAGGGTACCGGTCGTCGTCTTAGAAGGTGCCTGCTGGAGCCAGGGAGTGACTTTGTCACCCCACGGGAGATTTCTTCGATCCTTCTGGTGCAAGATGAAGACAGGGAGTCCCCAGAGCGTGCACACCGTGGAAACTGTTGCAGTTGCTGGCTGCAGCTGAAGTTACAGAGGAAAAGTATCCCTTGTGGATACTTTGTTGCTGTTACAGCGGTTCCTGGAGCAGGCTGCGGTTGATCCAAGGTCAGAGGATGAAGTAGTAGTTGCAGAGGATTCCTGAAGGAAACTTACAAGCAGAATCTGAAGAGAACCCACAGGAGAGACCCTAAGTAGCCCTGAGAGGGTGATTGGCTACATTATCCGGTAAGGACATATCAGGAGGGGTCTCTGGTGTCACCAGCTGGCACTGGCCACTCAGAGCCCTCCAGAGTGCCCCCGCACCTTGCAAAGCAAGATGGCTGAAGTCTGGGACACACTGGAGGAGCTCTGGGCATCATCCCTGGGGTGGTGATGGATAGGGGAGTGGTCACTCCCCTTTCCTTTGTCCAGTTTCACGCCAGAGCAGAGGACAAGGGGTCCCTGAACCAGTGTAGACTGGGTTATGCAAGGAGGGCACCATCTGTGCCCTTCAAAGCATTTTCAGAGGCTGAGGGAGGCTAATCCTCCCCAGCCTGTAACACCTATTTCCAAAGGGGGATGGTGTAACACCCTGCTCTCAGAGGAAATGCTTTGTTCTGCCTTCCTGAGACTGGGCTGCCCAGACCCCATGAGGGCAGAAACCGGTCTGTGAGGTGGCAGCAGCTGTAGCTGCAATGCAAGCCTCAGAGAGCTTGTTTGGCAGTACTGGGGGTCCATAGTGGAGCCCCTAGGACTCATGGAATTGGCTCCCCAATACCAGATTTGGAATGGGGGGGACAATTCCATGATCTGAGACGTTATATGGCCATATTCAGAGTTACCATTGTGAAGCTACATATAGCTATTGACCTATATGTAATGCACACGTGTAATGGTGTTCCCGCACTCACAAAGTCTAGGGAAATGGCCCTGAGCTATGTGGGGGCACCTTGGCTAGTGCAAGGTTGCCCTCACACTTAGTAACTTTGCACCTAACCTTCAGCAAGTGAAGGTTAGACATATAGGTGACTTATAAGTTACTTAAGTGCAGTGAAAATGGCTGTGAAATAACGTGTGCGTTATTTCACGCAGGCTGCAATGGCGGGCTTGTGCAAGGGTTTTTCTGAGCTCCCTATGGATGGCAAAAGAAATGCTGCAGCCCATTTGGATCTCCTGGAACCCCAATGCCCTGGGTACCCAGGTACCATATACTAGGGACCTATAAGGGGGGTCCAGTGTGCCAATTGAAATTGGTAAATGAAGTCACTAGCATATAGTGACAAACTTAAAAGCAGAGAGAGCATAAGCACTGAGGTTCTGGTTAGCAGAGCCTCAGTGACACAGTCAAGCACTATACAGACAAACACATTAGGCCGTAAACTATGAGCACTGGGGTCCTGACCAGCAGGATCCCAGTGAGACAGGCAAAAACATACTGACATACAGGTAAAAATGGGGGTAACATGGCAAGGAAGATGATACTTTCCTACACATGCCCATGAGAAGCGCCCCCAGCCCTCTTTAGCTTGGAATGAGGTCTATAGGTCAGACTTTGTGGTGACATGATGGCTGAGTTCTGCAGCGAGGTGACCTGCAGCATAGATGGCGTAGATGGCATCTGGGTGTAATTCCTCTGATAACCTTGTCAGTGTGAACTGTATTTATACAGATCATGTAGGACCTCTTACGCAGGTAAGTTCCCAAACAATTGATAAGTAGGTAGACTTGGGGTGGTAATTATGTAAACAATCCCCAACAAGTGTACATTATGTTCTTGTGGCACATAAGTCAGAAAGGGACATGATGTGAATATCTGCGTACATCACTTGATTATGCGCAGATAGTGACTCCTTCACAGAGTGGCACTGATAATGCAAATCAAAATATTTCTTTATCTATAAACAAAAGCAGCCAACTTTAAAGAAATAATAAAATAAATGGAGTAAGACAGAGCAAGCAAAGTAGGTTAAAAGTCATTAGGTTATGAGGGCACAGGCCTGAAAGCCAAAGGCTAAGCTAATCTCCTAAGGATTCACTACACCCTCCCCATTGCCGGAACAAGGATGCTAACACGCTATAGGAGGTGCATGAGTCCAGGCTAATATGCTTTGCGCTAAAACAGGCTAAAACTAATTAAGACCAAGCTAAAAACATACAAAAGTATAAAATGTCGACCATGACAAGCACAGTAGGCCAAATATAAATCAAATTGATAAGACAATTTGGCATGAACTTTTAAACTTTTGAATGAGGGCAATGGCGAAATTAATTACCAATAATCGTGATCTTGAAGAATGTCTCCAAATTCATCATATGGGAGCGCATCCAGGAATGACTCCACATCATCAGATGTCATATTAATTACGGGATTGGCAGACCGATCCACAGAGCATAAGTGCGTACAAGCCCCAAGCACAGGATCACCCACGAAGGTAGAATCATCCATAGTGCCTGGTGGAGCCAAATAGTTCACAAGAGGTGGCTCATAGGTGGTCTCACGAATCAGCCTCAGCCTCATGAGCCACGACCGTGAACGAACCATCATCAGGAACATCATCAGTTCCTTGTCCACAAGAGGCACTTGAAGAAGTGCAAGACACATGGATGGTAGATACTTGTAGAGGCACCAAGTGCAATGAAAGACAGGTTGCACACACCATAGGACTGGTCGGAATGACAGTGAGCCATCATGCTCCAATTCCTCCAGCAACAGAGTACCAAAGAACTGTACCATGCAATCAAGGCACGGCTGTGCCAGTGGTACTAGCTCCATCACTCCGCTGTGTATTAGGAATAACTACAGCCGAATCCAGCCAATCAATTCCAAAGTCACAAGAAAGCCACTTGTAAAGTGTAAATGGATAGCTGATGGAATGACTCCGAAGACAGTCTGGAAGATGGAAATTAATCCAGACCCAACAGCCTTAAAGAATTGTACAATCCCTGTATTGCTCGAGACGTTAAATATTCTGAAGTCCAGGTCTCCTAAGTGCTTTGGGAAGTTGGTATTTAATAGGGATTGTATCTCAGCTGATGATCTTGCTATCTGGGGGAGCATACGTCTTTCTGGCCTATGTCAACGACACTTTTTTTGGAACAGTAGCGCCTTTAATCAATCTGTTCAGCTTGTCATGACTTACATTAGTAGTATCAATGTGAGGCCGCATTTCTGCTACTTTTATCTCTTGTGTAGAGAGAAATAAAACATGTCCACAAGTTACAATTTGAGAGACTGACATTGCATCGGCAATTTGTGGCCTCATTCATCAACAGCTGTGGTCGTTCAGGACCACATAACTTCCATTCGAAAGTATATGAAATGCTGGACGAATCAAGGGGACAGGAGTACCCTTCAGAAAGCATGTTAAGTCCGCGACACCCGCATTGCAAAAGCAGTGAAGCGTCACCTGTTTCCAGATCATTGAATGACTAACATTAGTCTCACATTCAATCCACTCAAAGACCTCTGTTTTGCCATTCAGACATTTGAACTCGAAAGGCAACTCCCACTCTTTTTTATTATAGCTATCTCCTAGCCGCTCGTATCTGCCCACTGCAAAATGTTTCAAGCATTTTGTGAAACGAAAGGTGGAAATTGCCAGAATTATAACGCCATTTAAGGGCCATACCCTTGATGGTGTCACTGCTACGTTGAAAGGCAGCTTTTCTAACTTCTCTAAGTTGAGCATGGTGTAACTTGCTTCATTTTTAGCCATCATATGTTGTTCCCTGGACAAATGAAAAGTCGCGAACAAGTCACTGCTGTTGGTGTATTTCCATGGGACACGGCCATTTTTCCAAATCTGTAACATCCAACCCAACTGATGGAGCGCAGCTTACTTTGCCCATGTTGTAAATGGGACATATCCTGTATGATAGCATTTGCAGAAGACACTGTTATTAAGTGTGTATATTCTATTGGACAGAGTATTCATTCCATTATCGACAACAGCTAAAGTCTTTTCTTTATTTTCCTTATTTATCTGTCGTAAATGTGCAGCTGCTTCCATTTGAGAAAGCTTTCATATTTTATTGTATTTGGCATACAGGAATCGTTCAGAGCATGGTTTTCTTGGACCCAGCAAGAAACCTTACAAGTCTTCATCCTCTGATAGGAGACTGAAATTTAGTTTAAGGTGTTAGTGCGTAACCATTGTTGGCACAGTTTACCCACACTCTATGTGGTAACTATACTTGAGTGTTGACCTGAGACATAGCGAGAGTCTGGCCGGCTAATCTTGAAACCCCCTTAGGAATTCACAAAACGCACCTGACACCTATTTGTGTCTATTGGCCATAATAACCACCCACTGGGACTTGAAAGTGTGGAATTACAGGTACCATCCTGAACCTAAGAATTCAGTTCTTTCTTGTTATCATTTAGGAATGATTGCCAATTGGTGAATGTGTCTGGTGTGGGGATACTGGGCACATTAATTTCCTTTATTTTTGCTAACCCTAGGCAGGATGTTTGTTGAGCCATGCCATTTAAAAATATCATTTATACAGGAACAAGGGATGCTCTAAATTTGCCAATCTTGTGTTCCCCCATACACTTTTAACATCAATGTTGCCCTCCAGTATTCATAACCTTCAACAGCAAGTCGGGAAACAAAGGAATCTGAATAGATCAATTTGGTGTCAGTTAGCAAAATTTTCCGTATTTTGAATGGTGGTAATTTGAAATAATATGACTCTGCATTTGTAGTGTCATGCCCAGAAAAGTATGTAAATTTGTCTATATATATTTTAGGGCTCCCCACATGTGGAGTGGAACAGTGTTCCCACTGTGTGTAATTAAATACTGATCTATGTCTAGTTGGAGATAGTAATGTCCCAAACAATTATAACAGAACATTTCCCCATAATTCGCTGTGTTCATGTGTACAACATCACCTACAAATACAGTGTAATCTTTCAGTTCAGCAAGCATAGAATAAACTGTTTGAACATCTCAGTCATCAGAAACACCAGGTGTAATTACATCAGTCATTGACATTTTGAATATATATGGAATTTGGATAACCTCAGTAGGCACATACATATCAAAGGGAACTTTATCCCAAACAATCCCATCTGGAATTGGTGCTGCTGAAATGTTCACAATGGACAAGTCTCTTCAGACCTTATATGAGGAAACACCCACTGGCTTTACAGAATAGCGTTGAGTATGATAGTGACCATTTATCAAGAGAAAGAAAATAGTCATAAAACCAATCCATAGCAGAAAGGCAAGCACTGTCGGAAATATCCACAGATAATACTGTGGATAAGTCAAATAGTTATTTTTAAACCATATGTACAGCTTACGTGTCTTTGAAATAGTCTCAGTGGCAGGTACAGATGAAGTTGAAGGAAAGATATCAAGGTCGATTAAGTAACCAGAAGCATTCTCTACAAACACAGCAGCCGGTGCATTACTGGTGGATGGATCCACTTCATGTAGAGGTTCATAGTAGACGGTGTCATCAGTTTGTGTTGCATTGGAGTAGAAAACATCCACATCTTGGACAGTTCTTGCAAGTGAAGTGGTAACAGGAAACGGCAGAAAGTCATTCTCTGCCCTCCTCATGCTTGAGGAGGCATTTGTATCATTGTTGTACATACTGGTGTATTCAGAAGTGTTTTGTTTCTTCTTTGAAGAGGTATATGCTGTTGAGTAGTGCAGGATTAGCCACATTGTGCAACTTTGTTGTTGATGGAGACAACTCTGTTCCATTTGGAACCTGACAGCGGTGGTAGAAGTTCTGGTTCCTTTTATTCCCATTAATGGAACTATTGGAATGGTATAATGGTATAATGGAACTATCTATAACTATGGCTCTGTAGGATGGGCTGAACTACTTCTTCACAGCAATCTTCTCACAAACCAGATCCCCAACTTTAGGAATCCAGCCTGTATAAGTTGTTGGCAAATCCCTTACACATTAGGTGGCAGCACTGGCGGATAAATGATCATTACGAAATTGTTGAAGCTCCTGTAAGACACTGAGACTGTCATTTATGTCAAAAGGTGTGTCTGCTTCCACCATTCCAGGGCCCTCTAGATCTGGGACAAACATAGGTATCCCAAAGAGGACTTTTATAAGGAGTGCATCCTCCCAAGGACCGTCTTTGCAGATTATTCAGTTCTCTCTGGAACCCATATAGGGGATGAAGCCAGCTGCAGCCTGAACCTAATACTGTAGCTGTTAAAGACTGCTTTAGGTCAAAATTCCTCCTCTCCAAAACAGAATGACCCTTGGAATGATACGGAGAAGAGTAATGGCATTCAACACCCATCGTCCTCATGGTGTCCCTGATTGTCCTAGAGGCAAAAGCAGGGCACTGGTCCGAGTGGAATGCTGCAGCTGCATATATTCCAATAAAGACCAGCAAGTCTTTTATTGCAGTTCAAGCGTCACCTGACTGCTGTAGCCATACCCACAGGAGTCTAGAACAAGAATCAGTAGCAACTAAGGTGTATTTGTATGCACCATCAGGTTGTAATGGACCACAATGGTCCAGGTACATACGTTGTAGTGGCCTGTTGGACACTAAGCGGGATGTCTGAGGTGGGCGTTTGATGTTTGAGCCCTTTATTTGCTGGCAAATGTCACAGCAAAGAACATATTGCTTGGTCTGTTTGTATAGACCCAGCCACCAGAAGCGTTTCTTAAGCGTGATATTGTCGCTGAGACACCAGCATGGGCAGATGTCACACCCTCATGTGCCGCTTTGATGAGATCTAATCTCTGGTCTTGGTTCAGGATCAGTTGATCTCCAACACCAGGAATTGTCGCAAAGGCAACATTCTGTGCACTGATATGTGAGGTATATTTGTAAGGTATGCTTTTGGAAGAGGCTTGCCCTCAGCCGAAGCTTTCACAACAGCCTGAATTTCATAATCCAGTCTTGTGTGGGAATAAGTCACTGCAGCAACAAATGTCGTAGCTACTGCGGATTTGGCCGCTTCATCAGCCAAAGCGTTTCCTATAACGTGTACTCCTACATGTTGGTGGCCCAATCTGTGTACTACTTGAGCGTTCTGTAGCTTATACTTAAGATGATCCACCGTCCCTCACAGAGTTCTGCGTTTAATGGTGTTCCCTTTTGAGTCACTGAAACCGTTCAACCACCAATTATTGAGATAATGATTGTAGGACAGGGCACAGAAGTACGAATCACACACAATCAATATAAGATGTTCTGGATCTGTATGTTCCAGTGCCACGATAAGAGCTTTAAGTTCAGCCAGCAGTCCCACTGGATCTCCGTATAGGTATTTTGAGGGTGGAATACACCATCCTTCACCACTCCGCTCACGGCTGTGCAAGCAGCTGAGTATTGATGTTTTGAACGTACAGCTGGTTGTGCAGTACCATCAGTGTAATTACATTTTGTTACCTGTCAAGTGGCAAGATGTTGAAAGGTGCGGGGTACTCCTGTTTGTATTGGAGTAATTCTTGTGTTTGCAGTTTTTGGTCAAGATGTAGTCAACATTAAGTGGCAGTCAGGGAGGTTGCCAGTTGAATCCAGCGTGGATGTTATGTTTTAGCATTGGGAACGCTTGCTTTTGTGACAGCCTCTAGAGCTGGCACCAGGGTAACAACAATAATGTGTTTCCCTTAAGCAAGTGGCCTCTCATTGGTGACAGCCATCAGTACAGCAGTCAGAATTTTTTTCTGTGGGTGCAAAGCGTTGTTCTGCGTTTCAGTACAAGTGTGATTTGTATGCTATAGGCACCGTGTTGCCCTCATTAAAGTTGACATAGGTAAACCCAATGTCTCCAGCAATTATTCTGATGACCAAATTCGTTTTGTTGTCACACATTTGTAAGTGTTTTGCTTCCAGCATTTCTTGCTTTAATCCTCTATGGATGCGCATGTTCAATTGTCCAGTGTCTACTTTGGAAATTTGGGCAGATTAAATCATAGAGTTGTTAGATGCATTGTGCATTATCTGAAATGTAAGTTCTGACAAAGTTGAAGAAACCAAGTAAAGACTGCAGTTTCTTGATAGTGTTTGGTGGTTGAAGTTGAGCACACTTTTAAAAAAAAGTGCAGGGCCAAGCTCTTGCCCTCGTTTAATAGTTCATATCCAAGGAACAATAGACTGAGAAAGGCTATTTTAGTTTTCTTGAAATGTAATTTGTAGCCAAGGGCGGCGAATCCTAAGATGATCTGATTGACCCTGGCAAGATGAATGTTGAGGTGGTAATCTCTGAGATAGATGTCATCCACATAGGACAGCGCCGTGGGATCAATATCATGCAATATTGATGTTACACGGGCTGAGAACAACCCTGCGCTGTTGTTATAGCCCTTGGGCAAGAGACATAAGCGTTTTTGTGAGCCAAATGAGAATGCACTCAGGTCCCGACTTTCATGCGCTAAGTTTTGGCACACAAAAAGCATTGGAATATCGTAGGTTGTTTTTTTAATTTAAGTACTATGTTGTTAATTAGTGCAGTGCTGTGTGAGTTTTGTATTGAATATGTGCGTGTGTAATTGTTTAAGTGTCTGAAATCTTAAGATTGTTCTATATGAATGGTCTTGTTTTGCAACAGGGAATAACAGGTTATTCATTGCAGAGATACATGGCTGTATTATTCCCTGGTATTCAAGCGCAGTGAGGATCTCTGTCACTGGAGCTTTAGCCTCTCGTTTAACAGGATATTCAGTTTAAGGCTGGGGTGTAGACCTGATAGGTATTACACTGTAGGGGGAATCCTTATCCCACCCTACATGGTTGCGGTATACCGCGGGTGCATGCGCCAAAGCCCAGTAAACAGCATAAGCTTGTTTTACCGCTTCCGGATCAAGATCTGAGAAAGAAGGGAAAATTACATCTTCCCCATGTGGGAGCTTACCAACGTGTTTTGTTGGCCAGTCTCTTTCTGCCATTAGGCTATCACAATTAAGTTCTTCCCATAAAATTATCCGAATTGTGCGCTCTATGTCTCCCTCAATCTGTATATTTAAATCATAAACCCTGTCTTTTAGGAGAACGCGCCCATCCGCAGTCTCGACTGCAAGAAAGTCCTTAGTTGCTGTTGCATTCAGATGATCTTTCAGACCGTATTGTGACTTCTGCTGCCCTGTCCAGCAGGGTCACTACCCAACCCTTGTACTTCGACAATGTTCTCAAGCTTGCTGGCATGTTTAATTAAAATTGCTGCCACCTTTTTCTTTCTTGTCTGAATACCACTGTAAGTCGTTTTTCTGTTTCACGTAGTCAGGGCGTTGCTCTGACTGTCCCACCCTCTCACTACATCTATCCGCTTTGTCCTAAAACGAACAAGAAGGACATGAGTCAGTATATCTGTCAGGAGCCTTTAAAGGTTCTCAATTTCTGAGATTATCTCTCCTTTTGGGGCTCTCCAGATGCGGAGAGTCTGCTCTCTGACTTAGTCTGTCTTTATTTTGTTTATCCCAGCGTTTTGTTTTAGAACCCTCTTGTGCTTGTTTAGTACCGTCCTTAGGGGTGGTTCTCTGAATTTCAGGCTTCTTCGGCTTGACTCCCAAACTATCCCGTCCCATACTAGAATAGGTTTCGGAAATAATTTTCTGTAGTTGACCCTCCTTTTCCAAGTGGGGAACCTCCCGAATCTGCTAGCGTATAGCCAGCGCTACCTCTTCCCCTTTAATGTTACTGAGTATTATTGAGGAGACTGTGTCGAAGTTATGCAGCAGTTTCATCCCCGAATCCAGGGCTGTAGCAGCCCTGTGCTCATTTTGGATTTGTTTTAACACTTCCGGAAAATTGGTCGGGGTACCATGCATGGTAGTGTAAATTGCGGCAAAGACTGTAACCTATGTGGTGCAGTCATCCTCTGAGGGAACCATTCCGAAAAGCAAGCACATTGTGAGAATTCTATGTTTTTCTTTGGCTCCCATATGGGGAAACACTGCTTCTAGTTTTTTGTGCTTTCCAGAACAGAATCTTCTCATGTTTTGTGGATGCTTTGCCAATGTATAGTTTGTGGGTTAATCCCAGTAACGGCCAATTGGTGACCAGCAGATGCAGTCCATGCTGGGGAGATATTCATTGTTCACATAGCGTATTGTACTCATCGTCTGTAAAATTGTAATAGCTCATTATAAAGCATGCATACATCAGCTGTTTGCAGTGCTTCTATGCCAGGATGTGGTGTGTACCTGGCAAACATAGGCCACGTTGGTTCATCATTACTTAAGGAACCTAATCTCACTGGTTGTATTATATGTGGTAGGGCGCCACTGAACCAATTTTGATGTTCTTGATAGGTAAGGAGTATTTCTAGATAATTATATGCTAGGTACTGCTGCCGTACGTTGGCTATTTTGTATGTGTGAAATGTATACGTTGACTCATCTTCTTCAGGAAAGGTGACCCAGGGAGAGAATGTTTGTTTGGTAAGCTTCATGAGCTTCTACTATATATGTAACATCTCCGCCCTCATCTGTCAAGCCATGGGCTATTAGATGTTGTGTTAATGCATGTCTGACATTTTCTGGAATGTCTTTGGCATTAGTAATGGGTGCAGAGGTGGAACACCAAATGGAGAGAAGGTACTTTTAAGAATTAAAGCTTGATCAACCTACAGCCTAGTTAGGGGGCTCCCTGTTCAGCTGAGGAGAATTATCCCCAAGACTATGGACGTCTCAGTATAATGGTATTTAGGGTACCTGCTGTGTGTGAGGCAGAGATACTCAGGATATCCGTGAATTAGTGCCAAAACACCATCGTTGGTGGCGGCATGTCGTAGTTGAACTCTCGCTCCGAGGCAAGACAGCTGGTTTTAGGATGACAGCACTTTTGTTTGTAGGTGACTGAGTCACTCTTGCTACAAGACACAACTGTCGGCTGAACCCTCCCAGCTTACAAGCAGTACCTTACCAAAAACCCAAACAGTAAAAGGTGATTTCTGGCAGCCATGGACTCTAGATTGCGACATCTCAGGGGAGTTGTGGTGGAACAGAAGTTACCCTTTTCTTTTGCTAGCAACACGTCTCCATCACACAAAGGCAGTGAAGGAGATGCAGGAAAGTTTTCAATAGACTTATTGAAAAGACTGCAACCTAAGGTAAAATGCATGAGCTGCAATGATTAGGATAATGAACAATAAAAAAAGCATAAATGTGAAGATAAGTCGTGAATACAAAGAACCCCACCATCTTGCAATAAACATGAAATGTAGAATCCCTTGCATAGAATCCTAATCCCTAACCTAATGAGAGGTAGGCATGATAAACCTAATCTGCCAGTACCCATGTCCATGAGAAGCAGCCCCCCCAAACCTTTTTACCTTGGAATGAGGTCTCTTAGTCAGACTTTGTGGTGACACGGAGGCTGAGTTCTGCAGTGAGGTGATGTGCAGCATAGATGGCATCTGGAAGGTATCCCTCTGATTACAGAGCAAGCTAAGTAGGTTAAAAGTGACTAGATGACACAGGCTTGCAGGCCAAAGGCTAAGCTATTCTCCTGAGTCCCAATAAAAGTTAAATTGGATTCACTGCAAAACCTTCTGCCACCTGCCGGCAGAGCGAAGTTTACCAGCATGCTCAGCCACAGCCCTCTCCATTCTGCCTTAGCTGCATGTGCAGGTTACTCAGTTATATGATCTGTTTCCTCTGCAGTCATTGTCTTGGCGGATGTATTTCCCCTAATAAACTGCACTATGTAGAATCCACAGATCTCTAATCTGTTCAAGCATTATACTTTCATGAAAACAATGGAAGGCTTTGAAACATTTGCTCCATGTGGCTCATCTCTTGTTCTATTAAATGGACAACAGAAATGTTCAGCAGGGGTCTGTGGGATGCTGGTAGAAAGTCTGCACAGATGGGGCACAGTACTGGTTGCTGTTTCAGTTCACATTTGGCCCCTAGCATACAGTTATTGCACTTTTTGCTAAAGGGCCATATGTTGCACTTATTTATTTTTTCACATAATGTGCACCAAGAGCGCACAGCTCGCTGAAGAGGATGGAGTCGGGGAGCTGGGCAGCCCCTGTAGGCTTTTGGCCGTATTAGACGGCTGTCTGTGAAAGGTACCAGAAGCAGAGCACCGGAGCCTGCCTGATCTGAAGTTCTCTCTCTCTCTCCTGCTCAGTCAGGCTCATCCTCCCTCACGTGTCCTTGAGCTTGGGGAAGCTAGAGTGTCTGATGTGATGCTACCATTCTTCAGATTGCTTCCCTCTCTCACACACACACGACACACACACAGGAACTCTTGCTCCTAAACACACACAATCTCGCACTCACACCCATGCACATTCTTGCGCGCCCACACACATACATATACATATAGACATACACGTTGTCTCTCGCACGCACAGATACACACGGACACTCTCTTTCTTTCATACTTATTCTCTCTCTCACTCCTCCTCACAGGAATGCTTTGTGTGCACCCTTTCTGGACAAACAAGGCTTCAAGTCCCTGATATTACAGATGACGGCCAGTCTGCTAGTTGAGCTTACCAGCGGTCCCTGGCTCCCCCCAGTAAGATGAGGGCCTTCAGTTCAGGTAGCAAAGAAAAGCAGTACTGTGCACCGAGCTCTTCTGCAGCGTCATGTAGGGGGTTCATGCTATGCTCATGTCCGTCCACAGGCCAGGTTGGGTAGTCTAATGCAAAAACGGCAGTGTAGCGAACTCATTGCTGGCAGGAGCAGGCTGTGAAAAATGTTTTCCTGAGTCCTGCTGACCACTCTATTCTTGATGTCAGGTGGTTGGGGAGAGATTTCGCTACTTTTGGGCTCTGCCCAAAGTCATCTACTCCCAGGACGAGGCTAAGTGCGATCGCACTGACTACCCAGCAGCCCATCATCACCACAGTACCTACCCCCCTTTGGGCAGTTGAGGGAGGTACAGTATGCAACAAGACTGTTTTGTGTCTGTGGGGTCAGGGTTTTTTTGGCTCCTGAAAAGTGCAGGGAGAGCCCATGGTTTGGCGGTCAGTTGTAATACGTGGAAGGAGGTGTTGATGATTCATCGAACTAAGCTCTTCCCATGCCTGTGGGTGGTGGTGGCGGCGGCGGCCAGGGGACAGGGGAAAGAGAAAAGTGAACGATAATTTCCTTGTATATTGCTGTTCCTACCATCCACCTGTGTGTCTGCTTTTGGTCTGGTGCTTAGTTGGTTGTATAAACTTATTTTGACTTTTGCTGGTGACTTTAGTGAAACTTCTTGGTTGGCCGAGCAATATTCTGCCTTCTTGCGATTCCCTGCAGAATTTGGTGGTGTTCTTTGATACCCACAAGGAATTCCGCGGAGTAAAACTCTGTGAGCTCTGCCTAGGCCTAGTAATGGTCTATGAGGATTTATTTGCTAGTCTAAGGAGTTTGCTCTTTAGTGATCCAAAGAGAGTAGCCTTGAATAGTTTAAAGTCCCATCCTTGGTATAATGCACAGTGTACGGTAGCAAAATCTTCCCTTCTGGAATCTGTCAAAATCTAGAGACCAAGGTAACATTCAAGGGGCACATGAAAATAGGAAACTTTAGCACAAACTAAACTCTGTTGAGAGAATGAGGTTTGGTCAGATCTGACACGTGCAGCTAAAATAGGTGATATCAAGAGCTTCTGGGCCATTATTGCACATGGTAGTCACTCTTCAGGTTCCCCTGTAGCCTTTAATGTACAGCCGCACAGGTGGGTCGACCACTTTGATAAGTTATATTCTGCCATTGATAGTGGAGGAGGAGGCGGCAGTGGGCCGGATGGCTGAGGTGATATGAACAAATGAAGGCAATCAGAAACCCTGGAGTTAGCTTGCTCAGACTCTCTTAAGGCTTTAAAATCAATTGTTGCCAACAAGACTCATGGGCCAGATTGTATTCCACCTGGCCTTTAGGCTGCAGAGACCAAAAATCTGGGTAATTTACCTTAGTACTTTTAGGAGGTCAATCCTAACAGGAGATTCTATACCAAAATATTGTCGAAGTGCAGAGATCGTTACATTATACAAGAAGGGGTGGCAGGACGAACCTGATAATTATATACCTATTCGTTTTTTGGATGGGCTCTAGAAGATATTCTGTCGCCATCTCCTAGGGAAATTGGCAAACATATGTATGAACACATTTTCCCATAAATCCAGAATGGGTAAAACCCTTTGATACATCTGGCCCCTGGTTTCGGTTTTGGACTTTCCAACAAATGATGCCTCTAAAGTCGGTCTTAAAAAAAATATACCCACACTGTTATTTGCAGATGATACTCTCCTCATGTCAAAACACCTGCTGGCCTTCAGACAATCCTAAATTGATTCTTGCTGTTTTGCTCAGACCGTTGTTTAGAACTAAATAAAAGCAAAACTAAGTTTATGATGTTAAATACATACAGGCCCACTCAAGCCAAGAATATTGCTTTAAAATACATCTCTTGAGCAAGTGCATGATTTTGTTTATTTGGGAGTGACCCTGTCCCGAAGCATCAGTTGGAGGGCCAAGACAAGTGCGAGCGTGCTTAAGCTGCAACAAGAGACCGGGGTGATTTTTAAGATGGGCAAGAAAATCAAAAAATGTGGCACTAGCCCTAGAGCTTTACAAAGTGAAAGCAAAAAGTACTGCGCTTTACGGCGCTGAACTCCGAGGCCATTCAGGTATTAAGGAGCTAACAGTGGTGGAAAATAGATTTTTTTGACAGCTAACCAATCTCTTACACAGTACGCCAACTCTTCCTTTGTTGCAGGATATGAGATTATACCTGATCTCCTTTACAGTGCAGCTGAGACCCCTGCTGTTCTGTCATAGACTCTGGTCAACCTCAAAACTGTAAACGTATTGGTTCCCCCTCAGTGAACTTCTAAGTACAACTGGCCATCTAAGAATCCCTTGGTTGTCATACTTAAAGAAAATATCTAATATGCTTGCCCTTGAATCTCTCTGGGATAACTCGGATGAAGCTGCTCAGATATCACAGCAACAGAGCAAGGACAGGTGTAGAGACTATCTCTGGAGAGAAAACTTGAAAAAAGGTAAATCCGGCTGCTAGAGACACCAATTTCTCGACAATAAGATTACCCCTTTCTATGAAGCTTCCCTTGATGTCATCCAAGGCAACTCTATTTAAAATGTAGATTTGGCTCTCTCCCAATACTTTGGCTCACCGTCAGCTGGGGAGACAATATTAGGCATAGCAGTGCATGTCCAGCATGCAATCTTGCCCCTGAAACAACATCCCACTTTGTCTTTTTTTGTGCTGCCTACAGATCTTCCCGCAGGAAAGTGGATCATTCTTGTGTGTTACCTTTTAGGTCCTAAGGACCCTGGAGACCGTCTTAAGAATTTTGAAGTCTGACACAAGGACAGTGGCTAACATGACCAAATTCTTGCATGTCGCTTGCCTTATTCACAAGCGTCCGGAGAATCCCCTTGTAACCCCTGTTAACAGCATTGATGGTAATTCTGCTTTCCAGTAGGAATGGGTGGGGTCTGTATAGCCTGTAAGACCTTTGACCTTTGTCTATTGCTTGTGTGCGTGTGTGTATGTATATATATATATATATATATATATATATATATATATATATATATATATATATATATATATATATATATATATATATATATAAAATAATGCTGGTTACCTCTATAATACTAGTAAGTCTCAGGGATACAGCCTGTTTCTAAACACACTTTTTTCCGTCGGAGTACTTGATGCACTAGGCTGTTCATTGAAGTAAATATGACCTGTGTTTATATTTTTTATGGACGAAGGAATGTTTTGTCAATTTTGTTTGCACATAGACATGATGATGGTTATTTTTTTCCATTATTGCAACATACTAAGAATGTAAATATATCGTAAGCATACTCCTTTAGGCTTACATCTGACTCATGATAGGCCTTATGCATGGATTTTAATTTTTAATGTGACTGTATTTAATTGAAAGTAGCCTGTTGCATTATCTAATTTGCACAGAAGGGTTTGCACATTACAGGAACTTTTTACATTAAAAAAGGCTTATTGTATTGTCTAAATTGCTTAGAAAGGTCATATAACTAATTCATCACTTTTAAATGTTTTTATAAAGTTGGAGTTGTAATCATGCTTTATTAATGTATCAAGTCTTTGCTGCTTTTTGTTTGTGCATGTTTTCTGGATTTGCAATCCAAAATGAACTATTTTGATGATGAGAAGCAAGTGTGTATGTATATTGTAGATCTTTCTAATATACAGCTGTTTTACTTTCAAATGTGTGTTTCTTTTCCGGCTACTCTTCACACTTTCTTTTAGAAAATGGCCCAAAATATCAGGCAGACATCAAAATATGGCCCACACAATCAAACGATGTTACAGCAGACAGTTATGTGTATGGCATTGTGCAGGCACCATAGGATAGGCACACAAGCAAGTGGTGTTGCTCCCTGTGAAATAACTTTGGAGAAAACTGCAAGTTCGGATGGGTGGCATTATTGTCTGTGCATATATTCCCTACTCATGCCAGCATGAGTTGCTTGTTCAGAGCTGTAGCCCATCTGCTATCCCTTCTTTTCATTGTGGTTCCTTCCGGATTACAGCATTCCACAGCCTTTAGTGTGATTGGTAAATATGCTGTAGTGTGCCGGTTAGACAGTACTGCTGCTTACCTGGTACCGCTTCATGAATGCCTTGATCTGCTAGGCCATCTTGGTTTTCATATTTCTTCAGCTCTTCTGACTGCAGCTGTAGTTCTTCACTTGTCTTCTTTGTCACCATTCCCAAATACCCACTCCTTCCTCTCCATCTATCTCTTAAAACTCCAGCTGAGGTCCACATAGCAAACAAAGTCATCTTTCCATGGCATACTGTAATCTGTTAATTTGTCATTGTTGGACTTGTGGTTGGCTCCATTTCTTCACTTCCTTACTGAAAAAGGGACATTCCCGGATTGTGGCTAGAGTATAATTTAGGACAAGGTATAGGTAGATTGGTAAAGTAACATATGCAGGTAATCCACCTGAAATAAATTGCTTAGTAACGAGTAAGAGCTAGCTGAAGGTTGCAGACCTTATTTATTATATTATACTACTTGTTTTAACTTTCCTGTTTCCCTTTACTGATTGCACATGGCCTTGCGTTATCCTCTTAAGTCTTCCTGTCTCTCACTTCTATTGGTATGCTTTCCGTTTGTTTCATTGAAATTTAGGATCTCTTTACACCATTAATTTTGAATCATCCCAATTTTACAAATTGTAACAGTAGTCCAAACCAGTGCTCTTCTCTTTAGTACATTTTCTTCTTAACAGTGCCTTAACATTTCATTGTGATGCACAGTTTTTTTAACATGTGTATATCAAAATTGGTGAAATCTCTCAAAATAAGTAAGCGCACATTTCTAAATTATCCAAATGATGTATTTGCTGCAAAGCCCTTGAAATGCTAATAACGCTATCTTTTTACGCATACCTTTCTCGCCTCTATTCCGCACTGTTTGTACACCTAATCTGGAGAAATGTATGTTTGAGGCTGAAAGGAGAAACCATTATTAGAACATTGGAATGTTGAGAGCTCTGTTGAAGACAATGGAATAATTTGTGGCTTATAATGGCTGGTATAAAACATCTGTTCCAACATTCTAATGTTTATCGTTGTTTTTCCCTTTTTATTTTAGAACATCCTACCTTTAATGGGTGGAATGTTATAGTGGCCCAAATGGTCTTCTGCCTCGGGCTATATGGTTGTTAAAGGATCTCTCCCTTGTTTATATGCCCTTGCCTCTGGTTTGGGCCTATAACTCGAGTTGGGGGCCTTAAACAACCGGTATAGCTCTTAGCAGGGGGCTATAAGTCTAAATTAGAAGCCCTTATAGTATGACTGGGCATTCATAGTGTAAGTCTGAAGTGCTTAACTGAAAAGTAGGTTGTGTTCTTACAGTAATGAACATTATGGGTGAAATCTACACAGACGTACAGTTCTGCCTTATTTAGGCCTAGAGATTAAGGTGACGTACCAATCTTTGGTAAACAAGGATCACAGATGCAAACGTGATATTTCTTCCCTTATATTCGTTATATCAGTACTCCTTCCTCCACTGTACACTTTTCATAACTATTTGAGACAGCTCTGTAATTAGATTTCTGATTTTGAATTCCCTAACTGGGCCAAGGTAATGACTCCCCTAACCAGCTAGAGGGTCAAGAGCATTCCCGCACAGGAGAGCCATTTGTCAGGATCAGTCCTGGGCCTGGTAGGGACTGGGATCGGGATGGATTTCGAACCTCTGTTGGTGAGTCCTAAGGCTGTTTGGCAGAATTACAAAAATAGAAATGATCTCATGTACACAGTCTCACTATCAATAAAATAAAATCAGTTTAATTTTCAAGAGTTAACAATTGATCATTACCCATCTTAAAATGCTTTATTGACAAAAAAGGTAACATTGTGTCATTAGATGTTCTAATGAGTGTCATTGTGAAATGGTGTGATTAGTCATGATTTATGGTGTTGCATTGGTGTATTATGACATCTTTCTACTCTTGTTAACCTGAGAAAGCTAGTTGGCCTGTCTTTTGATAACTATACCCCATTATATTGTGTCTGGTTTATGTGATGGTTAGTGTGGTTTTAGGGTTAAGGGCATGTTAAGGGTGTGAACTGTTAGAAGAATGTGTTGTCAAAGGTATTTCCACCTGCCATCATGTATATATGTGTAAATGAATGCATATGCTTGAGTAATGTGTGTGTAATAAAGTAGGTTTCCTTTTGTAAGTAACACAACTGACTGCAGAGTGATTTCTTGGGTGTTTGTTGCATGAAAGGGGAACTTTTCCTCACCAATTCTCTTGAGTTGGCATTGGACATTGCCTCTCTACCCTTTGCCCCCAGGAGATGGAAGGTTGCAGACTTATTACTTGTGAAGGACCCACATCCCTCTTTACTCAGAACTCCCTTTCTTACAATTACCGAATACTCTTAAGTCCTCAATATGTTTTAGAAACGCCAGAGGGTATTTACTCCTCAGTACGACTGGAAGGCCTTGTGAGTTTAAAACAGTCTTTCTTGAGTGTCTGCCTGGTTGGTGGGATTACATCAGTGCATGTTTACAGTGTTTTTTGTAATTCACGGTTACTGTAATAGCCCTTCAGTAATTTATAGATAATCTGTAATCTATGTTGTGTGTGTGTGTGTATATATGTATGTATGTGTGCATATTTTTATATATTTTATATATATATATATATATATATATATATATAGTATGTATATGCTTAAAGTGTAGGTACCTAGTATGTATATGCATATAATGTATGTACATAATGTAGTTGTTCTCTTTCTTTCTTTTTCTGTAGCTTATAACTCTGAGAGGATGCATCTTAGAAGATGCTGTTCCAACAACAGCAAAGCATGGGACTGTAAGAGGGATTCCCTTGAAAGATGTTTTGGAATATGTGTTACCTGAATTAAATAACCACTGCCTACGACTTGCCTTGAACACACCAAAAGTAACAGAGCAACTATTGAAGCTTGATGAGCAAAGAGTAAGTTCTGTGAATGTCTCCATGTATACATTTCTTTGAACCCAGCAATCTTAATTGTCTTCAAAATCACCTTTTCCGTTGAAACTGTGATCAAATAAGTTTTCCTTACGCAGTTTTCTGAAAGTGCATGTACCAACATTTACAGTGAACACAAATGGTGGTGGAGTAGTTCTTGCCCTGTGAATGTAACTGTTCTGTTTCCTTCATTTGCTTATTGGCTGATGAAAGAAAAACCTAAAACATTGTCTTGATCCTGTTCCTCCAAAGATACACAGAGTTCAACTCCTCTTTCCAAGGCTATTTCCTAGGCTTTACAGATCTTGGTGAGCCATCAGTTCTTAGTCATTTTGCGCTTAAAATGACTACAGCTGACTGAATCACTTTTTGCCTGTCATTTGAATGTATTGATGTTTGATGATTATCGGGAGACATTCAGCAGAGTCCCCCCCCACTTGTTTCATCCTTGTGCATAGGCTTATTTTTATTATAAGCCATTCCAATACATGTTGTTCTATCTCTCCTATTCTTCTATTGGAGTTGCCTCACCTGAAGTATAACATGTTAGTAACAAATTTGAGAATTTACTAGACTTTACACGATAGACTGTAGTAGTAGTACTTCTTTTTCTTACCTTACAACTTTCTCTTCTAATTTGAGCTTCAGCCACATGTGAACATCTTAGAAAAATCAGCTTAGTTGTCAATTTTGTGTTGGACGTATGAGATCAGGATTCAGTCTGCACTTGCTATATCAATGAAAATGAACCATGTTGCTGTAGTTGTAAATGGTCCTTTGTTGTTTAACTTGATAATACATTCTATAACTAGAATGTTTCAGTGGCTAATCAAACACATCTTGCTCTTTTTCTTAAATATTTTATGTAAATATCCCTTGGGTGAATTTTGAATATGAAGTCCCAAACCTGTTGCTAGTTAACAAAAATGCTGTTAAGAATGAATGCTGCACATACATTGAAGCTTTTTAACTTTGGCATAACTTGCCATTGTTAAAGAACTATCACATACACTCTAAAGAGGGTCTACACCATTGAACTATGTCTTGTCTGTCCCAGAGCTTGGTGTTCATGGTGTACTTTGGAATCTAAAAATACCTCAGCCAGTTGAGCTAGGTATGAATATGACATGCTAAAGATTTTAAAATAACTTTTAAAAGTGGGATTGCTAAACGAAAAGATAAACTATTCTTCATGGAAGTTGCACCAGGAATAGTTTTTGTTATGACCACTCTTCATTCAGTGAGCCCAAAACAAATGCAATACCATGTCCTACAGTGACCAAATAATATTTTGATTCCCGATTTATAGTGAATTAAATTTGCTGAAAAAATACTGGTTTCAGCAAAAGGGTGGATCTGTAGTATAGAAATGTAGCTTCAATTGTTTTGAATATTCCACAGCAACCTTCCATTCCAGTGGGTAACCTACACCATCTCTCCATGCAGTAAACTATCCGTACAGCAATCAGTCATTGTCATTATAGAACATATTTTAATATATTTGTACTTAGCCTCTTTTCCTTTAAAGCATGCCCACTTTTTATGGTCTTTAATCTTGGTTATAATGTCTCTTGCTTGCACTTCACGAGTGTAGGTTTGTCCCCAAGCCTATCAAATGGTCTGTGGGTTTTCATTTTAACACAGCATCCTTCCCGATCATCGTACAAGAGGCCGAATGCAAAAATAATCTTCTTTAACAGTTGGTCTTCCTCCTCCAACAGACAATCTGGATATTCTTGTAGTACATTGAGACCTCCTCCTTAGTCAGCATGGCTTGCACTGCAGGCCGTTCTTCAGTATGATGAAGGTCAACTTAATAAAGATGAAACATGGTTTAACTCACAAAGGCTGTCTATTTCTGTGATGCTACCTCAATAACAACAGTTTTTAGGATGTTGGACTGTGTTTAAAACACTAGTGCGAGGACTGACAGCATCTTTAGCATCAAGTGCAGCTTGCACATGTTTGGAGGTCTGGTTACAGATTCAGATACTGTTCTTTAACGCTCCTCGGGGGGAAATTCAAATGCACAATCGGAAGGGCACTGTGAAAAGGACTGAGGAAAATATAATTGTAAGTTTAGACCTCAAGGCATGTCAGATACTGTGCAGTAATTTAACTTGATGTGCACAAGAAGATAGGTTTGGTGGCTCACTTCTCTTATAGTAAGATTTAAAAAAATGGTTTTAAAACCACCTTTTGATGATAAAAATCCTTCTTTCCTCCTTGAACGCTTGTTAGAAGTCGAGATTTTGTGCAAAAACACAGGGCTGTTGACCGCTTTCTTTCTGTAACATAAGATATAAAATATGCCATGCCGATTTCTCCTTCAGGATTCAAGAAATTCCTTAACATCCTGAAGTATACATTTCAAGTAGAGGGTGGAATGTTTTCCCCTTCAACATACATTACACAGGAAACTTGGATGAAGAATATCTTCAAGGAAGGTTTTCCTGGATCTCGTATTTCTTTGCCTCCCAATTGTCCTCCAGTATTGTAGAACTTAAAAAGGAAATGAAGCCAACTTTCTAGCTGGGGTGATTGAAATTAGATTTTATTCCTATTACTTTTTTATGCCCATGAGGACCAGGGGATCAGATTGATCTTAATCTTTGATTTTAACCAATATCTGCTAATAGAATATTCCCACAGGGTGCCTTTAGCTGATGTCTTGAAAAGCATGTCCATTGATAAAGGGATGCCATCTCCAGAGCTCCTGTGTGCTTAATTAGATCTACCAGACAAGGGACAGCAAAGAGAGATATTGTGGTTTGGTATCAGTGGAATACACTATTAATACCCTTTGGCTTGAACTCTTTTCCGAGAATGTGTGTGAATTATTTCTCAGTTTTAATGCCATGATCTTCTTTACAGGATTCAGCCATTACCTTTCTGAGATAATTAGAAGAAAAAGTTTTCTGACAACTTTTTCAAGTTCATAACTTGTTCGAACGTATGTATGCATACATGTGATCACACTTTTAAAATTTCATTTTTTTGTTACAGGTGCTGTTTATTACTAGCAAAGAAGCATTTATTTTTATTTTTGTCGATGTGGAACAGCATTGACAAAGCCAGTAAGGCTGCTTTGCTTTTAAAATGAGAGATAGGTTGGCATTGTCAATGCTTATTTGTACAGCCAACGCTCCTCTGTCTTCTTTGGTTATTTTGCCAATGCAGGAAAAAACAAAAGTGGCAGCATTATTTGTTCTTTGACAAGACTGATAATTGATCACACGCTTCCACACCATTTATTTCCATGTGCTAGAGCAGTTGCTAACAAGGATTTGCAATTGTGAATTTTTATTTTCAAATCAGAGTATATTTTCATCTAACCTTCATGAAAATGTTTTTATTTAAATTGAATAGCATTAGTATTTGCAGCCTTTATCGTTTTCAGATGATTAAAAAGCTAGATATTTTCACAAGTCTTACCTTGTTTGTCTCTTTTGCATGTCCTGGAGCTTGGAAATTATCCTACTGATCCTACAAGTAAATACGTTATTCTCTTATTTTCTTAACAGCTTTGCAGAAAACATAAAGTGGGTATTCTCTACTGTAAAGCAGGTCAGAGCTCAGAAGAGGAAATGTATAACAATGAGAGCGCAGGACCCTCATTTGAAGAGTTCCTTGCATTGATTGGGGAAAAGGTTTGCCTCAAGGGGTTTGACAAATATGCTGCCCAACTGGACACTAAAAGTAAGCTTTTACAAAATCACTTACTGTATGTGTTCATTCACATGTGTTCAAAATAAATGTAATTTTGTGTGATATACACCAGATGACCATAAAAGTTTCATAGAGCCATAATGTTAGAAAATCCACTTGATATGAAAATGCAGTGAAGCTTGATGGCCAGTGATTAGTTGTTTGCTAAGTTGTGGTTCTTTTATTGTTTTTTTTCTTTTCTAAAAATAGTAGTTCAATAAAAGTTCATTTAGAGCACAGTCTGTTAAACAATTTAAAAAATCCATACGTATAGCATTTATATTACATAAACATTCAGCTAAAAATCAATTTATGATTGTTAAAGATCTTCATATACAGATTAAACCTGATTTGATCTACAGCTAAAAACTCAACTAACTAAAACCATTATAAATTGTTTAAAAAATGTATGGATCCACTAAAATAAATAGACCATCCTATGCTATCTGTGTTGATATTGCAGGTAAAAACCTACCCAGACTGTGGGTTATATCCAAATATTGCATATCCTTTAAAGATCGCAGGGCTTCCATTTGAGCCTATACACCATATTTGAGAAGAATCAATTTGATAAACTTACACCTTGAAGTGATGAAACATAAGAATTCCATTAAAACATGTACAATGGAGTAATGTAAATTTAACCCACACCTGCAGTACCTGTCTTCACCCATCCGGGCCTTACCCTCACTTTGTATTGCATAAGCGTGATTTAGGCCTACATGGGATTCTAGTAGTGCACTCCTCATCTCAAGATTCTACAGGCTTGCAAGGTAGGAGTGCACCCCACAATTAATCCAGGAATTCTGTAGTGCTTTTGTTGAAAGATTTGTGTTGAGATATCTGAGCTCTTTAACCCATGATTGCATGACACACCATTCCATTAATTCATTTTTAATCAGAGGCAAGGGAACATTACTTACAACGTTTTCTAAATTACAATACTCGCCGTAGATCCTAAGACACATCCTTACATCCCTTGCCCAAAGTATACCAATTTGGCAAATTTCTATTGCACAGAGTATTACAACTTTTCTTTTGGAGCCCCTTAACTGTCTATGCCAGAAACACAGACTTACATTTGCCACTGTGAGTCCAGCTTGGCTTCCATATTTATTGTTTTAACAATGGAACATGGAGGGAGGCCTAGTAGGTTTTTAAGACATGTCCTCTCTATTTTCTCCTTAACATACCTGTGCGTAGGCCTAAGAGTACTGTCCTTTATAACATTTGAGGGGAGTACCATATATTTATCTGCAGTTAACACTGGTTCTACCGATGGCCCTCCAGAGTCTCATTTACATTTCAACCACTCCACTGTTGTTAAAACTCAGGTTTCTAGGGCACCCACATGCATTTTCCAATGTAACATTTTCCAATGTAACTTTTTATTGAGCACCATACCTAAGTACTTATAGGAGAAGGTTACATCTACCTTCAAATTCCCAATAGACCACTTAAAAGGCTTGTGTTTTCTCCCCATTACCAGGATATTGTTTTTCTCTACTTTTTTGTTAAACCATTTACTTTCCAATAATCTTTAGATACTAGTCATTTTTTTAATCCCTAAATGCTTCACTTCCAAGATGACAAAATCATTAGCGTTGAGTTGGCAGAGTATATGTCCCCCAACCCCATCTTAGGTAAAAAGGAATGTGTTCTATAAAGTCTCCAGCAAATCTGCCAGGTAAAGTACAAACAAAGGTCGGGGCAAGCACACATTTCTGTCATATACCATTCTCAGTTGGGATTTTCTTTGATGGAGCTGTTTATATCTAACTCTACCTTGGTTGACTTCCCTTGATATAGTTCCTTTAGTAAGCTAATATGCTTCTGAGAATATCCATATCGTTAAATATTTCCCAAACTATCCCCAACTCCATTAACCAAATCAAAAGCTGATCGAAAAACAATAAAACAGCAAAAGAGGTTCCTTTGTGTTCTATTGCCTCTCATCGTCCAGAGACAAAAACAGTGATCGATAGTTGAAGGTTCCCCCTGAAATCCCCCTTGCTCAACTGGGATTTTCTTTTTTTTTTTCACTTTTGGTTTAGTGATGCTATAGCTCCCGTCAGCTAATATAGATCCCTAGTATGCACAATAAATTGGCATTTCCTTAAGTATTTTCCTAAAATTAGTAGGTCCATTGCTGTGCAAATGCCTCATTGCATTTTGCTGTGAGCGTGGTCAACTGATCTGTTTTATTCAGATCAATGTTTTTTGCAAACTTATTTTTTAGATTAAAAAATACAAATCATATAAACTCAAAAAACATTATTATTTCATGCACGCTGGACAGCATGCGCCAATGACAAACAGATGTCAACAGTTTTTCTAGTTAATCTAGCGAAGGTTGAGCCAACTTTAGAAAAGTTTAATCTTTTCAGTCGTAAGAATCCGTTTCTGGCAGACATTTCTCAAGCACCTTCTTTTAACACAGCCAAAAACTAGCCAAAGTCGTTTAAGTCTTTGTCAAGTTTATCAACTATGATCATTATTTTTTTCTCGCCCACCAACCCCACATTCTCACATATCTCTATCCCATCTCTCAATTTCAGGACCATTTCATTGCAGCTATACTAATGTGAAACCTCTTTTTGACAGCACCAGACATAATGCCACAAACCTATACATCAGTCTACATTTCCAAGGGTTAAGATACAGTCCAAAATTACAGTGTTCTAGCATACTAATTCTTAAGTTTCTTATAATTGTTCTCAACTTCTTCACAAAGGTACTCAACAATAGTCATTATCAAACATTTCCATATCATGTGCAACAGATATGTTCTCCTTCTAGGACCCTTTTTAGATTAAGCTTTAACATATCATTATCAGTGTGTTATAATCTTATTCTGAGATATTTCAGACCCTCTAACTGCTGTTCCAGTTAAAGATCTAGTAGATCTGCGTTACTCTTTTGGACCAGTGCTCCAATAGTTTGTCAACACATGGGATTTGGTAAGGTTACCTTTATTATTGTGTTAATATTTCCCCAAATGTCCCCAATATATCCAACATACATTTGACTCACTTCAACAGGACACTTTAAGCTTATTAACGCGTTGTTTGCGTACGTTGACACAACATGCATCATATCTGAAAGAGATATCTAGTTGCATATTCCTTACCCTAGAACTTCCCCAGGCGTCAGCCTGGGTCTGGAGATGTTTCTCGAGCAGAACCCCTGCATGCCATTAGGTAGCATTGATTGGCTTCACGTCAGTTGTCCTCGGTCTTTTCCACACTGGATAGGATGTCGCAGGTCCTATATAGGCTCCACCCTGGTGCGATGATGTCAGTTTTTTTTTCTTTCCACGCCAGCCAGCACCAATCTGAGGAAAGAGCTTCTTCATAGTCCCTTTTTGACTGGTATTTTTCGACTTTTTATTGAAGATCTTTAAGTGCCTACAATTCTGGTGAGTGGAGGATGTCTTCTAGTCAGACCAGGTTCAAGCCCTGCGGATCCTGTCATCAGGCAATGTCCGTGATGGATCTGCACTTCATCTGCCTTTGGTGTCTTGAGTCTGACCACGACCCAAAGCAGTCCCTAAAGCTCCTGGTTCACTATTTAGAGTAAGGTCTTGAGATAGGTCGCAGAACCCCTACTTGTCGTCGTCCCACTCCAGGTCCTCGGGATGATCGGGGAAGTCGAAGAACAACAAACGTTCTTCCACTCCACCCAGTCCGTCGGATGACGAGAGAATGGGAGCATTGTCGCACTAGCCCCTTCGCTTGTGGAACCTGCTTCTGGGTTAGCCACACCTCTGCCCGAGTAACCGTGATCCGGAGCAACCCCTACCCAACTCAGATTTATGAGGCCATGCGCCTAATTTTTGGGCAGTCTGAATCCGCTGGAGCGCCTTTGGGCCCTGCGGGGCTGAAAAGGGCCCCTCTCGGTTTCCCCGCTGACAGCTTTGGGCTCGGCTCCGAGGGGCCCCCATGGATCAAAACCAGTGCCTGTCGTGCCACCTTGAACTTCCCTGTCGCCAGTTCTGACATTGATGTTCCTGGCACTGCATGTGCCCCCGGGTGGCACTGACCCCCATCTAGGGGAGGGTGAAGAAATCCGCTCTCCCAGCAGAGTTTAGCAGAGTTTTCCTGACTGCGCGGTATTCCGAAAAACTCCAAGAAGTGTTGCAGAGCAGAGTTTTTTTCTCTCGCTCGCCAATGTTAAGTTGGTGAGTGCAAGAGAAATGGCTAAATTTGCGTGCGCAAGCGAGAAAATCTACTCGAGTGTCAAAAAGATGCCATTCACATTTTACAGTGCAGGACCAACTGCTGCGCTGAAAAACAGTGGCAACAGCACACCTTGCTCAAACGCCACCACTAGCGGAATTCTGCGTAGCACGGCTGAGTTTTTCAGCCCTTAGCAGAATTCTGAGTCACAGGACTCCGTGAACTCTGCCCAGGCCTACTCCTATCTTCATTGCCAACTCTGGCACTGAGCCGGATCAACACCAGCTCTGACTCGGACAGTTGCCTTTGATGGCATTCAGGACTAACCTCCTGACGGAGGCACTTCAGCCTGGTTCTTCATCCTCTGAACCCCTGTTGCCCTTTAATGAAGCCCTTACTGATGTCCTGCTGGGCACCTGGTCCAAACTCAGCACAGGGGCTTATGTGAATAGGGCTATTGGCGTAGCACGGCTGAGTTTTTCAGCCCTTAGCAGAATTCTGAGTCACAGGACTCCGTGAACTCTGCCCAGGCCTACTCCTATCTTCATTGCCAACTCTGGCACTGAGCCGGATCAACACCAGCTCTGACTCGGACAGTTGCCTTTGATGGCATTCAGGACTAACCTCCTGACGGAGGCACTTCAGCCTGGTTCTTCATCCTCTGAACCCCTGTTGCCCTTTAATGAAGCCCTTACTGATGTCCTGCTGGGCACCTGGTCCAAACTCAGCACAGGGGCTTATGTGAATAGGGCTATTGGCCGCCGCCATCGCCCTGCACCGGGCGATCCAGGTTTCCCAATGCAACATCTCACCCCTGAGAGCTTGGTTATCCAAGCCTCCTCTTCCTAGGAACGAGTTCCCTTTCGCACCCCTGGATAGGGGTCTAAGGGGCTAGAGACACTTGGGAAGATGATGTTTTCTTCTGCCAGCCTGGCATTGCAGTCCGGGAGCACTGAAATCCTTTTGGGCCGTTATTTTCACACGCTGTGGGATCTGGTTGCGCAAGTGCTGCCACACGTCCCGGAGGAGGCTCGGGCTGTACTTTCCCAAGCAGTTGCTGATGGCAGAGAGACAGCACAGTTCCCGGTCCAATCTGAACTGGACATGACTGGCTCGCTGATCAGAGCAGTTGCATCGACCATGACCCATAGGCGCCACGCCTGGTTGAGGACATCTGCCTTTTCGACGTATGTCTAAGCTAAACTTATGGACATGCGCTTTGATGGCACCCGTCTCTTCGGGGAGGAGGCAGACTCGGCGCTTGAGCGTTTCAAGGATTCTTGTACAATGACCAGGACCTTGGGCCTCGCAGCAGCCCCTCAGTCTGCTGTTCTGCCCTTTTGTGACTGGAAGGCGTGCCCAGCCATGTCTGTTTCCCTCAAGCCACTGTGCCGCCCATGCTGCCCAGCCTTTGCATGGCAAGAGACATGGGATCCATTGTTCTTGTGGATCAGGGAGACAGCGGTCAGCTGCTTCCAAACCTTCCTGGTCTGACTACTCCCTACCAGGGACCAGTTGAAGTCAGAGACCACTATCACCTGCTCCCCTGGCAGTACATCATGTTAGACAGGTGGGTTTTTCAGATAGTCCGAAGGGGCTACTCCATCCCCTTCAAGACTACCCTTCCATCCATGCCACCATCCTACGATCAGATGATAGAGGATCGCTTGGCACTTTTCCGCAAGGAGGTTACAGCTTTCTTGGCCGTGGGGGCCATAGAGAGGGTCCCTGTGCCAGATGCAGGTAGTGGTGGTTGTTCCTGCTACTTTCTGGTGCCCAAAAAGGACAAGGGCCTCTGCTGTATCCTAGACCTTTGGTTCCTCAATCTCTTACACTGAAATGAGAAATTCAAAATGCTCACTCTGGATTAGGTTCTATCTGCCCTGGACCCAGAAGCCTGAATGGTAGCGTTGGACTTGCAGGACACTTACTTCCACATTCCTGTCGTGCCTGCCGACAGAAGTTACTTGCGGTTCACAATAGGCCACAAGGACTTTCAGTTCACTGTGCTCCCCTTTGGCCTTACCAGCGCCCCTTGGGTGTTCACCAAGGTGATGGTGGTGGTTGCAGCTCATCTGCGCAGATCAAGGGTTTCAGTCTTCCCTTATTTCGCCGACTGGCTGTTGAAGGCGGGCTAAACCCAGGCTGTCATCTTCCACCTTCAGACCACAGCGGACCTCTTGTATTCACTGGGGTTCACTATAAACGTTCAGAAGTCAACTCGGACTCGCTCTCAGGTGCTCCCTTTCATCTGAGCTGTTCTGGACTTTCTGGCTTAACCTCCTGAGCCGCGAGACAAGGATATTCATGCTATACCACCAATTTTTCAACCTCTATCCTGGATTCTGCTGGGAATAACTGAGGCTGCTGGTCCTCATGGCATCCTGCTGCTGACACATGCAATATGGCATATGCAGGCTCTGCAGTGGGACCTGAAGTCCCAGTGGACGCAGCATCATGGGAATCTCTCCAGCAGGTTCCAGATTTTGGAGGGAACTGCACGAGATCTGCAGTGGGGTGGTTACCGAACCACAATTGGCGCAGAGGCAGATCTCTCTCCCTTCCACAGCTAGATCTGGCAGTAGTGACAGATGCGTCACTGTTGGGATGGCGTCTGGTGGAGACCGAGCTCCACACAAGCTTGTTGGAACTCTGGGCGATCAAGCAAGCATTAAAAGCATTTTTTCCCTCTCTCAAGGAGAAGGTAGTGCAGATGTTCACGGACCATGCTACCGCCATGTGGTACTGCAACAAGCAGGGTGGGGTGGGGTCGTGGACTCTTTGTCAAGAGGCTCTGCGCCTTTTGACGTGACTGTAACAGGTGGTTCAACATCTGGCGGACTCTCTGCATGTCAGAATGGACAGACTCAGCCGTCCATGTCCATGCTTAGTCGATCCTTAATTGCATCTCCATCTGAAGGGGGGCAAGGTCTCTTTCAGCATGGAAATGGCCTTAGTTAGATCTGTTTCCGTCTGCAGAGATTGCGGAATGTCAGCAGTATTGCGCGTTGGTGTTTCTAACGGGGAAATCGCTTAGTGATGCTTTTCTTCTCAAGTGGAACTCAGGCCTCCTGTACGCCTTTCTGCCCATACCACTTCTGCCCATCGTTCTCAAGAAGATCAAGAACGACCAGGCTCAAGTAATCCTTGTGGCTCCAGACTGAGCATAAAGGATCTTGTATCCAAAGCTATTGTGCATGGCCATGGTACCTCTGATCATACTGCCCCTTAGTGCAGATATTCTTTCGAAGCAGCAGGGAGGGTTCTCCACCTGAACCTGTGCAGTCTCCACCTTCTTACATGGAGATTGAGCAACAACAGTTGACAGCTGGTGGCCTTCCACCCGAAGTCTGGAATGTAATCTTGGCAGCCAGGCATCCCTCCAGCAAAATGGTATACGCCTGTCATTGGAAGAAATTTGTGGAATGGGGCACAGACCCTTCTGTTGATCCCCTTTCTGCCCCTTTCTCTGAGGTTCTATTGTTTATACTTTCGTTGGCCCAACAGGGCTCTGCAGCGGTCAATCCCAAAGGTTATTTTTCTGCAGTCTCTGCTTTCTTATGATTGCCTTATCAACACCCCTTGTTTTAATCTCCTATTGTAAATAGGTTCCTTAAAGGCCTTACTCATATGTTTCCTCTGTCCCCTTTCATTATGCCCCAATGAGACTTGATTTGTTTTGACATTTCTGATGTGCACTCCTTTTGAGCCTCTATACAGTTGTCCGGACATGGCTTCTCACCTTTAAAACAGCCTTCCTTGTGGCCTCTGCCCTTGGGGGAGTGAGCTGCAGGCCTTGTCATCCAAGCCACCCTACCTTTCCATCTATCCTGACAAAGTGGTGCTTCACACTCCTTTCTACGGCTATGCCCTTCCATGTAGGCCAGACTGGAACCTCGACGGACATGGAACCAATCAACGCCACTTAACGGCACGCAGGGGTAGTGCTCGAGAAAAATCTCCAGCTCCAGACTGACACCTGGGGAAATTTTATGGTAAGGAATCTGCAACTAGATATTGTCTTTACCAAATAAGACGTTACCGAAGGTAAGTAATTTGTCCGCCTCAAACCATAATAACCCATTCATTCATAATTCTTTGAAGCAGTGATCTAATGGTTTCTTGGCAAGTGCATGTAATAGACTAGATGAGTACCACTGTTGTCTTGTTTCTCAAACATCCAAAATCTCTTTTGGCTCTTACTTTTGCCCCGGGTTCTGCTGTATGACAACTTAGTTCAACCCATTGAATTTGAATTTTCTAAAGACCTCAAATAAATATTCCCAACTGTCCATACTTAAATCCACTCTTTAAAAGTCCTCTTAAGGAAATATGAGGTAGAGAGAGCACTGAACAAGCTGGATATTGTTAGGATGCTCTGTTACTATAGTGAAAGAACCAGGACACTTACATTTGCATGTTGAATATTTGTGGCCATTCGACAGCCCCAGCAGGCTTGGCTCAAAGACTGCATCAAGTTGCTTGCCATGGGGGCAGACAGGTTGATGCTTGGAGAAGAATTGCCTTCTCACTAAGTAAGGACTTTACCAGCAAACGTATTGGCTTGTAATTCTCTGCATACATCTGCAACTTGGCCACATTCACATTTCTTTCATTCTTGCTGCTCTATGCTAATGGAAATGAAGAAGGTGGTGTGAGCAAAAAATGAGCTCAACTGAATGTAAAAATGTCTGTTTGTGGTTAAAGCCATGGCGTTTTTTTAAATGGTTTACCACAGAATTTGCATCTTGATGTGCAGTTTGCAAAAAAGTATTTGTAGCTGTAAAAGTTGTGAATGTTGGAGAAAACCTTTAGGCTGGAAGTTATTTGATTTTGTAGAATTGTACCTACAAACAAAGTTATTGTTTTATTGCATTTTAGGAAGATTCTTGATTTATTTCCTAAAAAGTCTGCTAGAAGCAGAAACCAGGAAAATGTTTTAGTTTTTTTAAATCTGTTCCATAGATGTTCCATTTAATCTGCCATTTTTAATTATTACATGGTCTGTACTTTTATCTTTATAGCGGACTCTACAGGAACCCAGTCCCTCTACACAACCTATCAGGACTATGAGATTATGTTCCATGTATCCACCATGCTTCCGTATACGCCAAACAACCGGCAACAGGTAGGTGTCTGTTCATGACATGAAAGGATTGTATATCAGGAAGGAAATATTTTCTCTTATCCAAATTATATATATTTTCCCTTTATTGCTGTGTCCTTTAGCAAACCATGTAGAAATGACAGTCTTATTTAATATTTCCTGTCTAACTTATGCTTAACTTACTTTGAACTGCTAACATGGACTTCAGCTGTCTCTGGTGTTCTTTTTCAAACACTCTAAAATATTGCAGTTCCTGTGGATGTGATTCTAGACAACAAGTGGTGAAATTGATAGTTTTTAATTTCTGTTGTATAACCTGTTATATTTCATTTTACACGATAACAGATCACTTAAGTAATACCAGAGATCGTTTGCACTGCAAATTCCTTTAAAGGAGGTCTTCAATTTAAGTGAAAACTAATGCACTTTGCAACTTGTACTTTGTTGTCCCGTTGTACCTATTTCCAAATTGGTTGGATGTTGCTTACAGCCGTAGACTGGACCTGAAAAGGCTCTGCATAAAGAAAGTTGCCACTTGCAATATTTTAGAGCGCCTACAGCACGAGCATTCATCTTAGTTTCTTCCACAAACCCATTCCTATGGGTGAACTCATAGGCTGGAAGCCAGTCGATCGAACCTGGTAGAAACTGTGTATTTCTGAGGTTTTATTTTGAATAATGCCCCACATAAACTGCTTGATGAACACCGGCTCTGCTGCTGCTCACTTGGCAGGAGAGAGAAACCATGCATAAAGTGCATAATCTTGATGAGCCAGATTAAACTCCAGGATAATCTGGCCCTGCACCCTGCATGTTGTTAACTGGAATAAATGTCTATAACATTGATATTGCAGCAGATCCAAGCAGCGTGATAGACGATTTTTATAGCCAACAGAGCCATATGTGGGAGTGGGCATCAGTTTGCAGTCGATAACTGCGCAAATTGCAGAAAGGTCCAAGCCTAAAAGATTTCTAAGGAGGTGCTGAAAGGCAAAAATGAGGGTATTTGCCCTAGTAGCCAGTGCCTCAGTTGGCACCACTGTACTACCTCAGTCATTAAGCCATACTTCTAGATATTTGATGTTAGAAACTCTTTCGGCTTTCTGGCCATTAATAAACCAATCCCTGAACTGGATGTTCCTTCTTCCAAAAATTTGAATCTTCGTGTTTGCTATATTGATGGTAAGCTTATTGACTCTGCAGTAGTCTGCCAGACTGGTCAAGAAATTAACAAAAGTGCTGTTTGATCCAGTAAGGTAGTGTTGTCGGCATATTTCAATAAATGCAGACTTCTGTCTGAACCTTTGGGAGGTGAAGAGAGATATGCTAACAATCTGGATGCTGAGATGAAATAATTATCTTTTATGCTGGATGTCTGACAGATTGTGTACAATGAGCCAAACTTTTTTTTCTTAGATTTTATTGCTTGTAGAACAACCTTCCATTGAGCACCCTGCACCTGCTGTATTTGCTTTATCCTTGTGCACATCTCTTCTACTTCCCTTTAGATGTCTTTTTAATATCAAAAGATATCGTTTTTTTTGCATAGCATAGGCAATAAGAGCAGTGGGTACTGGGACCTGGCCTTCAATTAATTGTTTAGATTCCCTATCTGAGGACAAGGGGTATTCTTGTATTTGCTCAATTACATTGATATTTGAGCCACCTACCTTAACGGGTCCTTATGATGATTTCCAGATCTGATTGATGCCCCAGCATTGTTTCTTTATGCAAAGGGAAGCTGTTCAGGGGAAAGGACAGGGCAACATGGCATGATCACTTAAAATAGTGTGTTTGATTTTAAAATTTATGACACAGTGGAAATGCAGAGTCCATTACCCACAGGTCGTCAAGTGTTACCAGTCTTTGGTGCGACGTGTGTATATGCCACGTCCTAATCAATGCTGCTCCTCCCATTCAGTGATCTGAAACCAAAGACATTCAGGGCAGTTGTTAGTGTAGTACAGAACTTTCAACTTCTTGCTTACATTTAATGGCGGAATTTCCCATAACTTATCTTCAATAGCCAGCCATTCCTGATCGTTTGTTATCGTTAGGAGGTTAGCATTGAAGTCACCTGCTAATAACCATATGGAGTTTACGTTGTCAGGTCTTAATTGATTCATGGTGTCACTTAAATACTCTATTGTCTCCCTTTTCTTAAAAAAAATAAAATATATACATACACAATACGACACAGGTCCATATTTCCTGAGGCACCTTGCTTGCATACAGCGGTCTGAGACGGGCTCTGGTGGTCCACATTTCCAATATATAGACCTTCTCCCTCGTGCAAAGAACTTTTCAAAGACTCATGGTGAAATTTGAAAAAGGTACATTTAATCCACATAGATGTTCCTCACAAAACACATTTCGCCCGTAGCCTTGTTCACGGTAGGGGCCCAAGTTTTTTGCGAGGGAGAAGGACTATATATTGGATGGATATATATATAAATATATATTTTTATATATATATATATATATATATATATATATATATATATTCGATGGCATGTGTAGCTGCAGATACATATGCTATGCACAGATCCTGCCATCTAGTGTTGGGCTCGGAGTGTTACAAGTTGTTTTTCTTCTAAGAAGTCTTTTCGAGTCACGGGACTGATTGACTCCTCCTTTTCGGCTCCATTGCGCATGGACATCGGATCCATCTTGGATTGTTTTCTTTCCGCCATCGGGTTCCGACGTGTTCCTCTTCACTCCGGTTGTTCGAGTTGGAAAATCTTAGAAACCATCTAAAATCGTCGGTATTGTTTTCGATCGCATCTCATCCAGCATCGACACCTCGGTACCGGCGGATACACATCTTTGATTGCCCTTCGGAGCACCCGCGCCCAACTTAGGCCTGGTCGGCCTGACCAAAAGTATTGTCGAAGCCTCATGGACCGGACCCCGTTTAGATTCTGCCCTCGGTGCCACGCCAAGTATCCCTACACAGATCAACATCTGGTTTGTAACCTGTGTTTATCGCCGGATCATCAAGAGGATACTTGTGAAGCCTGTAAATCCTTCCGTTCGAAAAAGACTTTGAGACCAAAGAGCGCGAAGGTTAGAGATGGCGTCCAGAAGCACTGAACGCCTCGACGCAGAAGAGGAGGAGATGATTCACACCGCCGTCTCCGTTCAGGGATCCGATTCCGAACAAGCGCCCGACGTCGACAGGCCACTAACTGCGGGCCAGCATGTGATTACGCTTGCCCCGACCCAAACCAAGCCCAAACAGAAGGCCTCGGGGACGCCACTGCCGGAAGACCATGGCTCCACATGTAAAAAAGCGACCGGTGACCAAGTAACATCTTCAGCATCGAAAAAGGCCACGCCCGTAACGAAGCCTTCGGACTCGAGCCGAGGCACAGGCTCCGAAAGCATACGACACCGATCCTTCGAGTCGAGACTCCGGAAATCACTTTTGGAACCGAGGCCAACAACTACTTCAGCCCCTTCGGTGCCGAAAAAACCGGCTTCGGAGCCAAAAAAACATTCCTATAGAGAGGAGCATGGACTTTTGAAACAGTTAAAAGAAAGCCATAGATTTGAGGAAGAATGACAACAAATGGAGGATTTCGATGACAAACAGGCCAGGATACAGATCCACAAGGACACTGGCAAGATCCTCACAGCACCTCCTCTCAAAATAAAAAGAAAACTGGCCTTCCACAGACGCTTGGACACTGATCAGCCAACGGCTAAAGTGCCAAGAGAGAAATCTCCGCCTCCCCAGTTTGACCCTCATCAGTCTCCTCCTCACTCTCCTCAACAAACTGTCTCCCCGCCTGCTACACCCACTGCACAGTCTCCATCACACACAATGCAGTCACATCAGGACACAGATCCATGGGATCTCTATGACGACCCAGTCTGAGAAAATAGCCCAGAGTGCTACCTATCTAAGCCATCGCCACCTGAGGATAGCACCTCGTATACACAGGTTCTAGCTAGGGCAGCAGCTTTTCACAACGTGACCATGCACACAGAACCTCTAGAGGACGACTTCTTGTTCAATACATTGTCCTCAAATCATGCCATATACCAAAGCCTACCCATGCTCCCCGGTATGCTCAAACATGCGCAGCAGATATTCCAAGAACCGGTTAAAGGAAGGGCTAACCCCAAGGGTAGAGAAAAAGTACAAGCCACCACCCTCAGACCCCGTTTATATCACACAACAGCTGCCCCCCGATTCAGTAGTGGTCAGCGCAGCGAGGAAAAGGGCTAACTCACAGTTCTCTGGAGATGCACCCCCTCCAGATAAAGAAAGCAAAAAATATGATGCTGCAGGGAAATGGGTGGTGTCACAGGCAACCAATCAGTGGTGCATAGCTAATTCGCAGGCCCTTCTAGCTAGATACGATAGGGCTCATTGGGATGAGGTGAAGGACATTATTCAGCATCTCCCCAAGGACCAACATAAGAGAGCCCAGCAGGTAGTAGAGGAGGGACAGGCAATTACGAACAATCAAATAAGATCAGCCCTAGACTCAGCAGATACAGCTGCAAGGACTATAAATACGGCTGTCACCATTAGGCGACATGCATGGCTCAGGTCATCAGGTTTTAAACCTGAAATCCAACAAGCTGTCCTCAACATGCCTTTTAATCAGCACAATTATTCGGCACACAGGTGGACACAGCCATAGATAAGATGAAAAAAGACACTGACACTGCCAAAGCGATTGAAGCGCTTTATTCATCCCAATACAGAGGCTCATTTCAGAAGCCTCAATATAGGGGAGGCTTCAGGCCACAGCCCTCCGAGCCATCTACCTCACAATCCAAGCCCTCTTACCAGACACAATACCAAAGAGAAGGATTTTGGGGATCCTACAGAGGACAATTCCCCAAATCTAGAGGAAAATACCAATCCTCAAAACAAGCCACTAATAACAAACAGTGACTTTATCATCACCTTCCCTCAACACACTTCCACTGTGGGAGGAAGACTGAAAATGTTCCACGACCAATAGTTAAACATCACAACAGACACATGGGTACTATCCATTATCCAACATGGTTACTGCATAGAGTTCACACAATTTCCTCCAGACATTCCCCCAAAAGCACACAAACTTTCCTCATAACATCTTGCAATGTTGCAAACAGAAGTACAGGCACTATTACTCAAACAAGCCATAGAACTGGTGCCACATCATCAAAAAGGAACAGGGGTTTACTCCTTGTACTTCCCTATTCCCAAGAAGGACAAAACATTAAGACCAATATTAGATCTCAGGACTCAACCTCTACATCCGATCAGAACAATTTCACATGGTAACACTACAAGATGTAGTCCCACTGCTACAACAGGGAGAATTTATGACAACACTTGTTCTAAAAGATGCGTATTTTCACATACCCATCCATCCAGCTCACCGAAAATACCTCAGGTTTGTTATACAAGGAAAACATTACCAATTCAAAGTATTACCCTTCGGGATAACAACAGCCCCCAGAGTCTTTACAAAATGCCTTGCCGTAGTCGTAGTATACATAAGGAGACAACATATGCATGTATTCGCATATCTCAATGATAGGCTAATAAAAGCCAACACTCAAAAACAGTGTCAACATCACACACGTTAGTTAATAGAGACCCTACACACACTAGGGTTCTCAATAAATTACCAAAAATCACACCTGCAACCATCACAAATTCAGCAGTACTTAGGGGCTACACTAAACACTCAAATGGCGTTTGCAAGTTCAAGCCCACAAAGAGTGCAATCGTTCCACAACATATTGCCAAAAATTCAGATAAACCAACACTACACTGTCCGTTTTGTCATTAAACTACTAGGTATGATGGCATCATGCATCGCCATTGTCCCAAATGCAAGGTTATACATGCGTTCCTTACAGCAGTGCCTCGCAAAACAATGGTCGCAGGCACATGGTCATCTCCAAGATCTAGTGTTGATAGACCGCCAAAAACACATTTCGCTTCAGTGGTGGAATCCCACAAATTTAAACAAAGGGCGGCCATTTCAAGACCCTGTGCCTTACGCCATTCTCACAACAGATGCATCAATGATTGGATGCGGAGCACACCTCAACAAGCACAATATTCAGGGACAATGGGACAACAAACAGAAACAGTTCCACATAAATCACTTAGAACTATTAGCAGTCCCCCTAGCACTAAGAGCCTTTTAACCTCTTCTTGCTCACAAACACATTCTTGTCAGAACAGACAATATGACAACAATGTACTACTTAAACAAACAGGGAGGAACCCACTCATCACAACTTTGCCTTCTAGCACAAATAAATTGGCATTGGGCAATTCACAACAACATACACCTGGTAGCTCAATACATTCCAGGGATTCACAATCAGTTAGCAGACAACCTCAGTTGAGATCACCAACAAACTCACAAGTGGGAAATTCACCCCCAAGTACTTCACAAATACTTTCGTCAATGAGGGACACCAGACATAGATCTGTTCGCCACCAAACACAATGCAAAATGCCTAAACTTCGCGTCCAGGTACCCACACCCTTTATCCAAGGGGAATGCTCTATGGATCAACTGGTCAGGGATATTTGCTTACGCTTTTCCCCCTCTCCCGCTCATTCCATTTTTGGTCAACAAACTGCGTCAAAACGAACTCAAACTCATACTTATAGCACCAACGTGGGCACGCCAGCCATGGTACACAACACTGCTAGACCTGTCAATAGTACCACACATCAAACTCCCAAACAGACCAGACCTGCTGACAGAAAACAAACAGCAGATCAGACACCCCAATCCAGCGATGCTTAATCTGGCAATCTGGCTCCTGACATCTTAGAGTTTGGGTATCTAAATCTTCCACCAGAATGTATGGAAGTCATTAAACAGGCAAGAAAACCTACTACTAGGCAGTGTTATGCTAACAAATGGAAAAGATTTGTTTTCTGCTGTCAAGCAAAACACATAACACCCTTAGATGCGTCCATACAAGACATCGTAGGTTATTTACTCCACCTACAAAAAACAAATTTAGCTTTTTCATCCATCAAAATGCATCTCACAGCAATTTCTGCTTATTTGCAAAATAAACAAACCAAGGGCAAGATGTATCATCACAGCCCTTTGCGATTTGGAAATAGCGATTTTTAAGAAATCGCTATTTCTGATTCGCAAAGTGCCATGTATCACATTTGCGATTTGGTAATAGCGATTTTTTAAAAACCCAAATGCTATTACCGAATCGCAAATTGCGATAACGGCTCCATTCGCAGCTATGGGCCTGTTGGCCCATATCTGCAAATTTTTTGCATTTCAAAAATTGGGATTTCTGAACCAGAAATCGCAATTTTGGAAATGCAAAACCCAAGGGTGCTGGGGGGCTAAGGCCCCCTCTGCTGCACCCCAAAAATGTTTTGGGGGACATGTAAGGTGCACACATGCCAAAAGGGCATGTGTGCTTTACATGTACAATTTAAAAATGCATTTTTAATGGATTTTTTAATTTTGCACATGGTTACCACCAAGTTTAACTTGGTGGTAATTAGTGATTCCTTAATGCCAAAATCGCATTTAGGAATTGCTTCATACATGTGCTAAGGAATCGCAAATAAGGAATCCTTATTTGCGATTTCTAATTTAGAGAGACGCAATTTGCGACTCTCTAAACAGGGTCGCAATTTTAAGGAATCGCTATTTTAGCGATTCCTTAAAATTGCATTCAGAATGTATTTCATACATTCTGAACTGGCATTTTGCATTCGCAAACGGGCATTCGCCCCGTTTACGAATGCAAAATGCTTTCATACGTCTGGCCCCAAATCTCTATTTAGAGTGCCAGTCATTAAAGCTTTCATGGAGGGTCTAAAACGAATCATACCTCCAAGAACGCCACCGGTACCCTCATGGAATCTTAACATTGTACCTACACGACTCATGGGTCCACCCTTTGAACCCATGCACTCTTGTCAGATTCGGTTCCTAACTTGGAAAGTAGCATTTCTAGTGGCAATCACTTCATTCCGATGAGTTAGTGCAATACAAGCATTCACTATTGAACAACCCTTTATACAAGTACACAAACATAAGTTTGTACTTTGCACAAACCCTAAATTTCTACCTAAAGTCATCTCACCGTTTCATTTAAACCAAACAGTGGAACTCCCAGTCATCTTCCCACAGCCAGACTCAGTGGCAGAAAGAGCACTACCTGCATTAGATATTAAGAGAGCTTTAATGTATTACATTGATAGAACAAAATCATTTCGTAAAACTAAACAATTGTTCATCGCATTCCAAAAACCCCATACTGGTAATCCTATATCAAAACAAGGCATAGCCAGGTGGATAGCGAAATGTATCCAAACTTGTTACCTATAGGCTAAAAGACAACTACTAATTACACCAAAGGCAAATTCCACTAGGAAAAAAGGAGCAACAATGGCATTTCTAGGAAACATACCAATGACAGAAATGTGTAAACAGCCACTTGGTCAACACCTCATACATTTCCCAAGCGTTACTGTGTAGATGTGTTAGCAACACAACAGGCCACAGTAGGACAGGCTGTACTAAGAACATTATTTCAGACAACTTCAACTCCTACAGGCTGACCACCGCTTAGGGGAGGATTACTGCTTTGTAGTCTGTGCATAGCATGTGTATCTGCAGCTACACATGCAATTGAAAGTACAATGTAACTTACCAAGTGTACATCTGTTTGTGGCATGTTCCACTGCAGATTCACATGCACCCTCCCTCCTCCCCGGGAGCCTGTAGCCGTTTTAATTACATTTAAAATTTGTACATATGTATATACATCTCTATTCCATTGCATGGACACCTCTTTATTTAAACTCTGTATATACATCTCTATTCCATTGTATGGACATCTCTTTCTTTACACTCTATCACTCCTACCTTACCCTTTGCGGGAAAACAATCTAAGATGGAGCCGATGCCTATGCGCAATGGAGCCAAAAAGGAGGAGTCACTCAGTCCCGTGACTTGAAAAGACTTCTTCGAAGAAAAACAACTTGTAACACTCAGAGCCCAACACTAGATGGCAGAACCTGTGCATAGCATGTGAATCTGCACCAGAACATGCCACAAACAGATGTACACTGGGTAAGTGACATTTTCCATATACACACACATATACATAAACACACTAAACTCAGCATCATCTACAGCCAAGCACTCAGAATAAGTTGCATCTGCAGCAATGAAGACACTTGTAAAGACCATCTACAGGAGCTTGTTATATTTTTTAAAAAGCAAGGCTATCCTCTGCATATCGTTCTGCAACAAATAGACAAGTCTTTGCAGTTACCCAGGGAAGCGCTTATTTGGAACACCAACAGAAGAAACAAAAGTGACATAATCCCATTTGTGGTTGACTATCATTCATCAGCTCCCAACTACAGAAATATAATACAAAACACTTTTCCCTTGCTATCCACTTGTGAAAAATTGCAGAAGCTTTTTCCAAAACCGCCAGTCATTGCTTACTGCAGAGCTCCAAATTTAAGATCGCTTGTTGTGAGAGCTGTACTTAAGCAAGCTGTAACAAATGCAGGAGTTAATTGCTGTAATTCTATAAGGTGCATCAGATGTGAATACCTTTTACAAACATAATCCGTAACTAGCTCTGTTAGAAGAAGGACCTATGGAATAAGACAGCATCTTACATGTTGCTCAAAAAGCATTATTTATGTGATTACGTGCCAATGTCAAAGCTGTAAAAAACAGTATGTAGGCCAAACAGTGAATGGCCTCCGTACACAATTCAGGAACCGCAAATCAGCAATAATTAACCAGAAACTTGACCAGCCTGTAGCTAATCATTTTAACCTTGCGGACCATTTACTATCACATTTTAAGATTTTCCCTGTGGAACATGTTTTAAAGGAAGAACTCCTGGACATCAGAGAACATTTCTGGATGTATTGTTTAAAATCACTGCATCCAGATGGACTGAACATCACTGACAATACCATTTGATTTCTGCATATCTGAAGAGTTCTCAGGACTGCGTTGATTCCACATTCCAATTGGAATCTTCACTCAAGATGCTTTTTGAAAATCCAGCAATGTCATCTGTGCAGCCACTGAGCAAACTATCTTGTACTACCTGAGGAAGGCGGAAGCTGAAACCTTGTAGTAGAAATATATTCTTGTTCTTTGGTGAGATCATCTGTTTGAGTCACTTCTTTCTTGGATATTACATTTTCTTGTGACTCATTGCATCTTTTGGGATCCAGATTTTTGCCCTGGCTGGCTGTTGTTTTCTTGTGATCCTTCATCTTCCAGTGTGTATATATATGTATGTATATATATATATATATATTTATATTCCAACAAACTTCTCCTTAAAGAGATGTGCCGTACGCCAAAGTTAAAAGCGAAGTGAGGCATTTTATTTTCAAAAACCAAATATTGTTTCCTGACGCGTTTCGGCTGTTGCTGTCAGCCTTAATCATAGGTATCTGGTTCTCCTGTTTGAAAATTACCACGTGATGAAAACGGTCATCCTTTTATCCTGTGGCCTTAAAGTCATAGAATCACTTTGCTCTCCATGACATCGCATTTCCCTTGAGTGCTTTAGTTAACAGTGTTACCGCAGTGTAATTATCTTCCTTATATAAATCAAAGTACATTTTAAATCTGTAAGTTTATATCGTGTTGGATTTACAAAGACACTTTTGACAGATTAATTGAAGATGACAGTGGTACGTAAATGGAACATTGCAATTATGAGACAGAGAAACGATGCAACAGCACAATATAAACTTACAGATTTAAAATGTACTTAAGGCCACAGGATAAAAGGATGGCCGTTTTCATCACGTGGTTATTTTCAAACAGGAGAACCAGATACCTATGATTAAGGCTGACATCCGAAACGCGTCAGGAAACAACATTTGGTTTTTGAAAATAAAATGCCTCACTTTGGTGTTAACTTTGGCGTATGGCGCATCTCTTTAAGGAGGAGTTTGTTGGAATATTTGCAAGAGTGGTCTGTCCCTGCATCCCGGTGCTGCCCTGTGTGTGATTAGGCTCTGAAAACAGAGTATACTTGTTGGGATGTGTGTGTGTGTGTGTATATATATATATATATATATATATATATATCTATCTTAAGTGTGAGCATCAAGTAATTCAGTGAGCTGTTCTACTCTGCCGTTGTAGTAAGTTTTAATATATCGAGCACACCTTTTAATTAGACCAAGATAGCGACAGTAAAGCCCAATTGATTGGTGGAGTCTCAATATATGCTCACAGAAAGACAGCTGTCTTTAACTGACCTTATTGCTTAACATTAATTCTCTCTGTAATCTTGCTAAGGGATTAAGCTCACTCACCAAGTCTTTTGTAAACAAATGATATAATAGGAGTTTAGGTGTTTTAAGGATTGATCCGGGATATTAAGTTATTATAGTCTCTTATCTTCCATGAACAAATATCTAACATGTTGGAATGATGGCTTGAATTTAGGCGAGGGCTGGTGTTGGATGCTGCCTGATAACCAGGCTCAGTTATCTGCCATTGTACTCACTAAACAACAAGCCCTTGTGCCTGATTCAAAATCTTTACTCATCAAATTACTCTGCAGTTTTAGGTTGTCCAATGGCACCGTACAGAGCAGACTTCGTGAAGGGGAGGGGAAAACCTTGTTCTTTAACGATCTCTTGTGATTTTTCCAGAAATTCCAAAGATTTATGTATATGTAGTGCTAATAGGTTCGATGATCCTCATCCCCCATTGTGCAAGGTTTTGTTTTTCAGTGTGAATTTGGTGGCCAATTTTGTTTTTCTAAAAAAGGATTGAATTTCTTTCTTTAACTTAATCCTTTAGTCCCACAGTAAAGGCTATACAGTCTATACAGGGAGTGCAGAATTATTAGGCAAATGAGTATTTTGACCACATCATCCTCTTTATGCATGTTGTCTTACTCCAAGCTGTATAGGCTCGAAAGCCTACTACCAATTAAGCATATTAGGTGATGTGCATCTCTGTAATGAGAAGGGGTGTGGTCTAATGACATCAACACCCTATATCAGGTGTGCATAATTATTAGGCAACTTCCTTTCCTTTGGCAAAATGGGTCAAAAGAAGGACTTGACAGGCTCCGAAAAGTCAAAAATAGTGAGATATCTTGCAGAGGGATGCAGCACTCTTAAAATTGCAAAGCTTCTGAAGCGTGATCATCGAACAATCAAGCGTTTCATTCAAAATAGTCAACAGGGTCGCAAGAAGCGTGTGGAAAAACCAAGGCGCAAAATAACTGCCCATGAACTGAGAAAAGTCAAGCGTGCAGCTGCCACGATGCCACTTGCCACCAGTTTGGCCATATTTCAGAGCTGCAACATCACTGGAGTGCCCAAAAGCACAAGGTGTGCAATACTCAGAGACATGGCCAAGGTAAGAAAGGCTGAAAGACGACCACCACTGAACAAGACACACAAGCTGAAATGTCAAGACTGGGCCAAGAAATATCTCAAGACTGATTTTTCTAAGGTTTTATGGACTGATGAAATGAGAGTGAGTCTTGATGGGCCAGATGGATGGGCCTGTGGCTGGATTGGTAAAGGGCAGAGAGCTCCAGTCCGACTCAGACGCCAGCAAGGTGGAGGTGGAGTACTGGTTTGGGCTGGTATCATCAAAGATGAGCTTGTGGGGCCTTTTCGGGTTGAGGATGGAGTCAAGCTCAACTCCCAGTCCTACTGCCAGTTCCTGGAAGACACCTTCTTCAAGCAGTGGTACAGGAAGAAGTCTGCATCCTTCAAGAAAAACATGATTTTCATGCAGGACAATGCTCCATCACACGCGTCCAAGTACTCCACAGCGTGGCTGGCAAGAAAGGGTATAAAAGAAGGAAATCTAATGACATGGCCTCCTGGTTCACCTGATCTGAACCCCATTGAGAACCTGTGGTCCATCATCAAATGTGAGATTTACAAGGAGGGAAAACAGTACACCTCTCTGAACAGTGTCTGGGAGGCTGTGGTTGCTGCTGCACGCAATGTTGATGGTGAACAGATCAAAACACTGACAGAATCCATGGATGGCAGGCTTTTGAGTGTCCTTGCAAAGAAAGGTGGCTATATTGGTCATTGATTTGTTTTTGTTTTGTTTTTGAATGTCAGAAATGTATATTTGTGAATGTTGAGATGTTATATTGGTTTCACTGGTAATAATAAATAATTGAAATGGGTATATATTTGTTTTTTGTTAAGTTGCCTAATAATTATGCACAGTAATAGTCACCTGCACACACAGATATCCCCCTAAAATAGCTAAAACTAAAAACAAACTAAAAACTACTTCCAAAAATATTCAGCTTTGATATTAATGAGTTTTTTGGGTTCATTGAGAACATGGTTGTTGTTCAATAATAAAATTAATCCTCAAAAATACAACTTGCCTAATAATTCTGCACTCCCTGTATAATTAGAGGTTATATTTTATATTTTTCAGACTTGGGATGGCTGCAAATAGCTTTAGTAAATTTCCTCTTTTCAGTATATCTTCTTTACCGCGTGAAACATATTCAGGATATAGTATGACTGTTTGAGCGCCCCCTCTTCTGTATTGATTGATCTGGTCCTCTGTTTTTAATAGCAAATTGTAAGATAGAATATAGTTCTTAATGGCACTCTTTTTAGGGATCCACGAAGCATAAACCCTCAATAAAATGTGGACTTTGGTCAAACTTTGGTAGAGGTATGACTCAACCAAATCACTAGTGTTTCTGTATACTTCGTGATCTGTTTGCATAGGATCCAACGATGAGACAGTTCTGCTATCTCGTGTAGATCCACACACAGACCTGCTTCAAAGCTCTGTAGCTGGTAGACGTCTGCCTCTTCTTTGGGAAGTCGCTGGTGCTGTGTGAGGAAGAGTAAAGATGAAAACGAATGGCACTTGGCGGAGTTTGTGATGCTGAGACTTCTGCTGTGCATTTAACTGTTTTACCACTGGGTCCCTTCAGTAACATCCTACCCCCATGCACCCACTGATTAATTCATCTGAATTCTGGTATCCATTTGTGTGGCTGAGCAGAGCAGCCTAAAACCGATTAGTGTAATGTATGTCCAGTTTATCCATTGAACTACTACAGGTAAAACTTGCCTTTGAGTGATGCAACCTTGCATTTGTCAAATGCCAGTGTCTAATTTGCGACTTTTTATTAACTTTGGTACCGTGAAATTAACCTGTTCTGAAAATAGAGCTTTCCAGAGCGTTTGTTGACAACTTACTTGTTTGATTTCTTGCTCCATCACCAGCACTTGTCAGTGGTTACGATGTGGTAGTGAGGTGTGGCAGTGTCAAAGTGCCACGGTGTAACGATACTTGAAGTGGTGGCCCATTCATTCCCTGTTACACTTTCCCTATTATAATGGTGTGCGAAAGTATGGCTGCTTTTTGACGTAGAGGTTCATGGTAATCACTTAACTTCTTTAAAAATTCACGGCACCAGTATGATGGTGTCAAATTTCTCTCTAAAGCATAATAAAAATCATAGCAAACCAGCATCTTTGCCTTAGTGATAAACTCGATGACTGTCGAAGAAAGGTCTGTGGCACTGATACAGGCCGACACTAGATTCCCGCTTTTAAGTGCTAGTGTTTGCATTTGAGATTTCATATATCTGAGTATCCGATGCCTGTTCAGTGTCCCTGTTGAACATAATTCGGCGAATTGTCATCCTCGGTGTTACCTTTCTTTGAAGTAAATAATCTTAATCATTTTTAAAGTTATAAGAAAAGGTACGCTATGGGTGCCTTTTTAATTAGAGTAGTTTTTGTTGTTTTTGAGATATGAAAGATTAGTAATGACAGATTTTCATAATATGCACTTTTTTTAACGACATTAATAATTGCTCTTTATTAATACGAAGGTTTTGACCTTTTTTTTTTGCATATGCACCCTCCGTTTATCATAACGCCCAGGGAAAGAAATTCCTTGAGCTGAAAAAAGCGTCCCCTCCTAGTTTTTACCATGAATAAGCGGATCTATAAATATAAAGATTAAGTATTAAAATCAAGAAGCATCGTGGAATTGTACATTTTTGTAAGGTCGAGTTCTTATGATGGTGAAGTCTGAATGCAGTTTAGGAGTTCTGACCGTCCCTTTCAAGTATGGAATATTTGTACCTTGGAGCGTTTCACTAGCATTCCACATTAAAAATGTCATGTAGCCGACCGAGAGCTGTTGAGACTTGATTGTTCAAACAGCGCTCATCCCTCTGCATATAATCCACGTGTTTCTTTCAATAAAGATACACTGAATGCAAACATCTAGTGTTTTCTGAGTTTCAAATGGGAGGGTCGCCATTGTGTCTTTTTTCCTGCCCCTACTTGTTCATTTGAAGACTGGTTGTGTGTTTGGTGTCCATGATATATTTAGCATGTATTCCCTTGCAAAAGGTTTTTAATGTTGAGTTGTTTGCTCGGTATTTGTGACAAATTCACTGGCTCAATTCGGCTTTTTGGTAGCATAGCCTTGGAAAATTAAAGATGTGATGTGCTCAGTAAAGTTTTGACTGCAGCCTTTTAATAGTCACTGAGCTTTTTTGCAAAGAAGTGATACTCATTGTTAAGGCAACTGTGCATTGTCTTAGAAAAAAACCTTACAAAACTGGGTTGTACAGCCATTTTGCCAGTAGTCTACAAACAATAAATGTAAGAGTCTAAAAACTGGAGGCAAGTGGCAACATTCACCAGCATGGGGTGCTTTCCACGTTACCAGCGTTTTTGTATATTTCCTTCCTTCAAATGAAACTAATACCAGGGCCCACTTTTAGGGGTGAGCGCAAATCGCTTCGTCCATAAAGTGATCTCTCTTTGGGCTTCAAACCATGCCCAGTTCACGTCAGTCTTTCATTGGTTCCTGGGCTTGCTCTTTAAAATCTGCTTGCTTTCATTTGTGAAAGGCATTCATACGTCATGCCTTTTCCGGTGTTTAGCCCTCCTACACAGCACCGGTAAACTACTAGAAACATACGAGGCTCGATGTGTTGAGCCTGGTTTCTGGACTACTTTATCTGTTAATTTTCCTCGCAGGGCGATCACGCTGGGGTTCACATAGCACAATCGCGCTCTGTTTTTTCGTTTTCAATTTCAGCGCAATCACGCTGCATTTTACATAGCGCGATCGCGCTGTTTTTTTTTTTTTTTGTTTTTTTTTTTTTTTTAAATTTGTGTGGCAAGAAAAGTTAGGTTAGGAGTTTACAATGCAAACAGCTCCAACTCGAGCAAATGCGAGCCCCGTTGCATTGAAAATGCTTGTTTCAGTAGTTACTTCGATGGTGTACTAATACTATTGTCTAGAATTGAATGAAAGTGTGTCATGAAAACTTTATTCTGCATTTTTTGGTGCTTACCTAAATGAAAGTGTGCAGCAGGACGATTCTTTGCACACTAATGGTAACATCGCAAGCAGGTTAGATTCGTGGCTGCCTATTTTAAAGAGATGCTTTAGTTGTGATGTTGCCTGATTTCAAGCTATCCAGTTGATCATTCCTCCTTTTCAGAATACAGGAGGCGGTGCTTAATCATGAAGCCATACGATTAGTTTGGAAACGTGGTTCCCAGAGTCTTTCAATATTAAGCTTTTATAAAATCCCTAAGGGGAACTTGATATTCTTTTATGCTTCTTGTGGGCTGCAAAAAAGCCTTCCATTGTGGATATTTCTCTAAAGTTCCTAATTCATCAACTTCTCTTTAGAGTGATTGAAAATTTAGTTTACGTCTTCTAATAGGCTCACCCTTCTAAAGCAGCCTACTGTCCTCCTATTGAGCCAATGCTCAAATGTGTTGAAGATTTTGTACTTTTATATAACATACTTGGCGGTTCATAGGGTTAAATAACCAATTTTTTCTCTTGTTTATTTAAAATCTTCAATTGTAAAAAAACTAAAAATCATATTAAGACATACATGCATGGATAGATCAAATAAGTGATGGGATTAAAGTCTGCTGTGCTGCAAAGCACTATGGGAAGGGCATCACATTTATGGAGAGAAGGCCCTTGAGAGAATTGTTTATCTCATTGCTTCCTGGTACCCAAGAAGCATCTGGCGGCCCATCCTGGATTTCAGGTTTGTCAGCATTCCAGCGCAATACTATTTTGATGTTGGTTTTTCCTCAGAAGATGGTTATGGCTAACAGTCACCCAGGTTTCTTACCTAACATCAGCTCATATTTTGAAGTTAATCAAAGTTTTAATTTGTTTTCTTTGCATAGCCTTTTTTTGTTAGATGACAAACCCTACAAAACACTTGATCCTAATTATGCTTTGAGTTACTCATGGGATAATAGCAAACATTTATGGTAACTTTTGCTGGGACACATCTGTACGACATTCACATGGAAGCCCGGCCACACTTTCCACAAATGATACATTTCTTTTGGACACTTGATTTCTCAGATTCCTTAAACTCCTTCCTAGTTGCCAGACTGGATCCAGAAACTGTAGTAATACTTTGTTACTAGTATTGCTCCTTGTAAGTATAGGCATGCATCTACTGACTCTCCTTACTTCTCATCTTATCTTACTTTGGGATATTCCGTGTCATCTTCAGGTCGGTGTGGAGCTCTAGGCATTCCAGTTATTCCAAATTTTCCCCCACTTCCAGGGACAACCTCTGCCTTCTATCATACACCAGTCCATATCACGTTTCCAGGGCTCTAAATGCTGGGCCTGGCTGGTGCCCCATAATTCAGCAATGTTCCTTTTCGCCACAGCTAATCCTGTTGTTATCCATTGACACTGAGCCCTGACAAACATCAGTCTCACCCCAAATATTCAATACACACTGTTTCATAGAGACATTCACATTCTCACCTCCCACTTCATCCAGCCATTCTACCAGTGCCGTCCTTGAGAAAGGTTTTTGGTCCCAGCATTTTCTTTAAAACCCAAACCAGGCAGCATTTATAGTATTCCTCCTGACTCTTGAGTCTAAAAAGCTTTTACTTGAGGCAAGGCAATTTACCCTCCGGCAGTTCGTTCCTCAGAACTTTGAACTGAGTTGCTCCCACTTTGTTTCTTTCAGACACAGCTGATCTAACCTTTCACTGCTAACACGCCATATGAGGAAATCATTCTCAGACTTTGTACGCTGCAAAGCAATCAGTGCAAATGGCTATTGTACTGTAGGCAGGTTATCCATGGGTTCATCTGTTCTTCTCTGGTGTCATGTGTGGATGTCCGCTACAGGCTTCTCAGTCACCGTCCAGGCCCAGCTTTTGACTGCTTTTTGAACTTAAGTTCTATTTGCTTCATGTCTAACAGATTCAGTTTATAGAGGCAGTGTTTGACATTTGAAAGCCTTTCTGTCTCAAGGGAAGATAGGATAACATTCAAGTGATTGTCAGGAGTCTCCCAATAAGTGTTTTTCCTCACACAGTAGATTCCCCTGGTCCCTGAAGGAAAGTATGATCTTAGCAAGAATAGAAAACCTGGCAAGTATTTCCTATCCCTCCCACTGTATTATGCTCATGGTCAAAAGGGTGCTTACAATCACACAAACCCCTTGAAGAATCTCTTATTTCTATCAGTGATGGGAGAAGCCTGCCCTGAGGTACACAATTATCAGTGCACATGCAATATTGGTATTTTATAATAATTTAGAATTTATTATGTGCTATTCTACACATAATGTAGCAGTTATCATCATTATAACAAATCGCTCTAAAAACTAAAAATGAGGGAAAACTAAATGCATCCCAAACATATAAGCCTAAAGTCCTCAACTACCTTTTATGCTTTAGTTCATATTTGCCAAAACATGTAAGTACCTCTTGCATACCTAATACGATGCTGTTTGACAGCATCTCTCCAGCATCCTATTGATTTTCTTGCCCACCCAAATACCTACATCTTTAATATGTTTTCTAGTTTAGGGAGCAAGTGAGGCCTAATGCACCTGAACCCTGCAGTTTGCAACACAGAATTGAAAGCAGTGCACCTATTTATTAGGAAGCATGTGGAACCTACAATTCCTGCATCTTTCTAAATTCAATTGAATGCAATTCATATGACCTCAGTCTGCCCTGTAAGCATATTACAGCTCCTGCGATAAGTGCAGAGAATGGATGAACTCTATTTCAGCTAATACAGCGTGAGCAAGACAAATGTAACAATTGTGCACATACAACACACTGTTAACTTACAAAAAAAGCAGGAAAACTCACATTAATGGAGGCCCCAAAGGCCTTGCACATTCATACTAACTAAAGCAAGGCCCCAAATCATCTGTTGCACAAACATCAACTATGTTACTTAGCATCAAGACCTGCGACACATGTAATATTATCAAACATGTTTTAAAGTGTGTTTTTGAGCCTGAATCTCTGCCATCTAGTGCTTGGAGTCAGAAAGTGCTACTTGTTTTAACACTTTTTTTAGGTCGAGCGTAAGCGTTCGACCGCATGCATACTTTTAGTATACTTCTTATGGCTTAAAGCGATTTCATTTGTTGGTGGTAGTGTCCTTTAAAAATTCTTGCTCACTAGTGGTCAGTTCTGTCTTTTTCTCCCTCCTGTTTCGTTTTCAGAGAAATGACCAACTGCTGTATTACTCCACTTTATCTGTTGTTGTGACAGAGTACTTTTGTCATTTCTTTGTTGCTCACTTTTCACTGTGGGTGTCTGAGGCTGGTAGCTGCCTGTGTTTTATTGCGGCATTCCGTTCCTCCCACCTCCTCCCATGTCGCTGACATTTGTTTTGGCTTTATTTCAGTGCTATCCATATGTTCGATGGCATCTGTCGCTGTAGATACGCATGTTCTGCAATAGCTCGCCATCTGGTGTTGGGCCGGAGTGTTACAAGTTGTTTTTCTTCGAAGAAGTCTTTCGAGTCACGGGACCGAGTGACTCCTCCTTTTGTCTCCATTGCGCATGGGCGTCGACTCCATCTTCGATTGTTTTTTTTCCGCCATCGGGTTCGGACGTGTTCCTGTCGCTCCGAGTTTCGGAACGGAAAATTAGCTAATTTCGGAAGATTTTCGTCGGTATTGTTGCGTTCGGGATCGGCGTACTTAGATTCCACACCGCATCGAAGATCGAAGAGCTCCGGTGCCCTTCGGGGTAGTTTTTTCGATCCTCCGTCGGGGCCTGGTCGGCCCGACCGCGTGCTGAAGAACGCCGATGGAACGGACCCCGTTCCGTTTCTGCCCCAAATGCCACAATAAATACCCCTACACAGACCAACACTTGGTCTGCAACCTGTGCCTGTCACCTGAGCACAGCGAAGACACCTGCGAGGCCTGTCGTGCGTTCCGGTCCCGAAAAACACTCCGAGACCGTCGAGCCAGAAGACTTCAGATGGCGTCCGCACCGACAGCCCAACGGGAGTTCGAGGAACAGGAAGAGGAAGGTACCTTCTCGATCCAAGACTCAGACTCCGAAGGATTCGACGATACACAAACCGTGAGTAAGACGTCGAAATCCACTCAGAGGAACATTTACAAGGCCCAGGGGACGCCACTGCCACCAGGCCATGGCTCGACCCATAAATTCGGTGACCGACCGTCGGCACCGAAAAAGGCCCAAACAGTGCCGAGATCGTCCGACTCCGGTCGAGACACCGGCACGCAGCCTTCTCGGGACCGAGAAAGTGCTGGAGACAAGCCTCGACACCGAGATGCCGGTGTGGACACGGCTCGACGCCGAGACAGCGGCACCGAAACAGATCGACGCCGAGAGGTTTCGGCCCCGAAAAGGAAAAAAGTCACCTCGGAGCCGAAAAAACACGCAGACAAAGTTTCGATGCCGAAACAAACTGCAAGCTACCCAGCTTCAGGCTCTTATACAGAAGAGCACTCGCTAACCTCCCAAATGCAGAAGCATAGGTTTGAGGAAGAGCTACAAGCAACTGATGTGGACCATACGCAAAAGCGTATCTTCATTCAGCAGGGGACAGGAAAAATAAGCACCCTTCCCCCCATTAGGAGAAAGAGAAGGTTGGAGTTCCAGACGGAACAAACACCACAACCAAAAGTGGTGAAAAGAGTTACACCACCACCCTCTCCTCCGCCCGTGATTAACGTTTCACCAGCACAAACTCCATCACACTCCCCAGCTCACACCACCATGAGCCAGGGTGACCAAGATCAGGACGCATGGGACCTATACGACGCCCCAGTGTCAGATAACAGTCCGGAGGCATACCCTACAAAGCCATCTCCACCAGAAGACAGCACCGCGTACTCTCAAGTGGTGGCTAGAGCAGCACAATTTCACCACGTAAGCCTCCACTCAGAACAGGTCGAGGATGATTTCTTATTCAACACACTCTCCTCCACCCACAGCTCATACCAAAGCCTGCCTATGCTCCCTGGTATGCTCCGGCACGCAAAAGCCATCTTTAAGGAGCCGGTCAAAAGTAGGGCAATCACACCAAGGGTGGAAAAAAAGTATAAGCCGCCTCCTACGGACCCGGTTTTCATCACTACACAGCTGCCACCAGACTCTGTCGTTGTAGGAGCAGCTAGGAAAAGGGCCAACTCTCACACATCTGGAGATGCACCACCCCCAGATAAAGAAAGCCGCAAGTTCGATGCAGCTGGTAAAAGAGTCGCAGCACAAGCTGCAAACCAGTGGCGCATCGCGAACTCCCAGGCACTACTTGCGCGCTATGACAGAGCCCACTGGGACGAGATGCAACATCTCATTGAACATCTGCCCAAGGACTTACAAAATAGGGCAAAACAAGTGGTTGAGGAGGGACAGACCATCTCCAACAACCAGATACGCTCCTCCATGGACGCTGCAGATACAGCTGCACGGACAATTAATACATCTGTAACTATCAGAAGGCATGCATGGCTCCGAACGTCTGGATTTAAACCAGAGATTCAACAAGCAGTTCTCAATATGCCTTTTAATGAAAAAGAACTGTTCGGTCCAGAAGTGGACACAGCGATTGAGAAACTCAAAAAAGATACGGACACTGCCAAAGCCATGGGCGCACTCTACTCCCCGCAGAGCAGAGGGAATTACAGCACATTCCGTAAAACGCCCTTTCGAGGGGGGTTTCGGGGTCAAAGCACACAAGCCAGCACCTCACAAGCCACACCGTCCAGTTACCAGGGACAGTATAGAGGAGGTTTTCGGGGACAATATAGAGGAGGGCAATTCCCTAGAAATAGAGGAAGATTTCAAAGCCCCAAAACCCCTACTACTAAACAGTGACTCACATGTCACTCACCCCCTCCACACAACACCAGTGGGGGGAAGAATAGGTCATTATTACAAAGCATGGGAGAAAATCACTACAGACACTTGGGTTCTAGCAATTATCCAACATGGTTATTGCATAGAATTTCTACAATTCCCTCCAAACATACCACCAAAAGCACAAAATTTAACAACACACCATTCCAATCTCCTGGAGATAGAAGTGCAGGCACTATTGCAAAAGAATGCAATCGAATTAGTGCCAAACACACAAATAAACACAGGAGTTTACTCACTGTACTTTCTGATACCAAAGAAGGACAAAACACTGAGACCAATCCTAGACCTCAGAGTAGTGAACACTTTCATCAAATCAGACCACTTCCACATGGTCACACTACAAGAAGTATTGCCATTGCTAAAACTACACGACTACATGGCAACTTTAGACCTCAAGGATGCTTATTTCCATATACCAATACACCCATCGCACAGGAAATACCTAAGGTTTGTATTCAAAGGAATACATTACCAATTCAAGGTACTGCCTTTCGGATTAACAACTGCACCAAGAGTCTTTACCAAATGTCTAGCGGTAGTCGCTGCACACATAAGAAGGCAGCAAATACATGTGTTCCCAAATTTGGACGACTGGCTAATCAAGGCCCATTCGTTCATACAGTGCTCAAATCACACAAATCAGATCATACAAACCCTCTTCAAACTCGGGTTCACCGTCAACTTTACAAAATCCAACATTCTGCCGCGCAAGGTACAACAATACCTAGGAGCCATAATAGACACATCAAAGGGAGTAGCCACTCCAAGTCCACAAAGAATTCTAAATTTCAACACCATCATACAACGCATGTATCCAACACAAAAGATACAGGCAAAGATGGTATTACAACTCCTAGGCATGATGTCTTCATGCATAGCCATTGTCCCAAACGCAAGACTGCACATGAGGCCCTTACAACAATGCCTAGCATCACAGTGGTCTCAAGCACAGGGTCACCTTCTAGATCTGGTGTTAATAGACCGCCAAACTTACCTCTCGCTTCTGTGGTGGAACAACATAAATTTAAACAAGGGGCGGCCTTTCCAAGACCCAGTGCCACAATACGTAATAACAACAGATGCTTCCATGACAGGGTGGGGAGCACACCTCGATCAACACAGCATACAAGGACAATGGAACGTACATCAAACAAAACTGCATATCAATCACCTAGAACTTCTAGCAGTTTTTCAAGCACTAAAAGCCTTCCAACCAATAATAGTTCACAAATACATTCTCGTCAAAACAGACAACATGACAACAATGTATTATCTAAACAAGCAGGGGGGGACGCACTCCACGCAGTTAAGCCTGCTAGCACAAAAAATTTGGCATTGGGCAATTCACAACCAAATTCGCCTAATAGCACAGTTTATACCAGGGATCCAAAATCAACTCGCAGACAATCTCTCTCGAGATCATCAACAGGTCCACGAATGGGAAATTCACCCCCAAATTCTGAACACTTATTTCAAACAATGGGGAACACCTCAGATAGACTTGTTTGCGACAAGGGAGAACGCAAAATGCCAAAACTTCGCATCCAGATACCCACACAAACAATCCCAAGGCAATGCCCTATGGATGAACTGGTCAGGGATATTTGCTTACGCTTTTCCTCCTCTCCCTCTCCTTCCTTACCTGGTAAACAAACTCAGTCAAAGCAAACTCAAACTCATATTGATAGCACCAACTTGGGCAAGGCAACCCTGGTACACAACGCTGCTAGACCTATCAGTGGTACCCTGCATCAAATTGCCCAACAGGCCAGATCTGTTGACACAGCACAACCAAAAGATCAGACACCCAGATCCAGCATCGCTGAATCTAGCAATCTGGCTCCTGAAATCCTAGAATTCGGGCACTTACAACTTACCCAAGAATGTATGGAAGTCATAAAACAAGCCAGAAGGCCATCCACCAGGCACTGTTATGCAAGTAAATGGAAGAGGTTTGTTTGCTACTGCCATATTAATCAAATACAACCATTACACACAACTCCAGAACATGTAGTGGGTTACTTGCTTCACTTACAAAAATCTAACCTAGCTTTCTCTTCCATTAAAATACACCTTGCAGCAATATCTGCATACCTGCAGACTACCTATTCAACTTCCCTATATAAGATACCAGTCATTAAAGCATTCATGGAGGGCCTTAGGAGAATTATACCACCAAGAACACTACCTGTTCCTTCATGGAACCTAAATGTTGTCCTAACTAGACTTATGGGTCCACCTTTTGAACCCATGCACTCCTGCGACATACAGTTCCTAACCTGGAAGGTGGCATTTCTCATCGCCATTACTTCCCTAAGAAGAGTAAGCGAGATTCAGGTGTTTACAATACAGGAACCTTTTATACAACTACACAAAAATAAAGTCGTCCTAAGGACCAATCCTAAATTTTTGCCAAAGGTTATTTCACCGTTCCATCTAAATCAAACAGTGGAACTTCCAGTGTTCTTTCCACAGCCAGATACCGTAGCTGAAAGGGCACTACATACATTAGATGTCAAAAGAGCATTGATGTATTACATTGACAGAACAAAAAACATCAGAAAGACTAAACAACTCTTTATTGCATTTCAAAAACCTCATGCAGGAAACCCAATTTCAAAACAAGGTATAGCCAGATGGATAGTTAAATGCATCCAAATCTGCTACCTTAAAGCTAAACGACAGCTGCCCATTACACCAAGGGCACACTCAACCAGAAAGAAAGGTGCTACCATGGCCTTTCTAGGAAACATCCCAATGCAAGAAATATGTAAGGCAGCCACATGGTCTACGCCTCACACATTCACCAAGCACTACTGTGTAGACGTGTTATCCGCACAACAAGCCACAGTAGGTCAAGCTGTATTAAGAACATTATTTCAGACTACTTCCACTCCTACAGGCTGATCCACCGCTTTTGGGGAAATAACTGCTTACTAGTCTATGCAGAACATGCGTATCTACAGCGACAGATGCCATCGAACTGAAAATGTCACTTACCCAGTGTACATCTGTTTGTGGCATCAGTCGCAGTAGATTCGCATGTGCCCACCCGCCTCCCCGGGAGCCTGTAGCAGTTTGGAAGTTACCTTCAATTATTTATATATGTGTCATCTCAACCTTAAATAGGTGCATACTTAGTCACTCCATTGCATGGGCACTATTACTACAATTCAACTCCTACCTCACCCTCTGCGGGGAAAAACAATCGAAGATGGAGTCGACGCCCATGCGCAATGGAGACAAAAGGAGGAGTCACTCGGTCCCGTGACTCGAAAGACTTCTTCGAAGAAAAACAACTTGTAACACTCCGGCCCAACACCAGATGGCGAGCTATTGCAGAACATGCGAATCTACTGCGACTGATGCCACGAACAGATGTACACTGGGTAAGTGACATTTTCATTACCTCTGGCTCCTAAAATAAGCTTATTTTACAAAAGAAACAGCCGGTGCCTAAACATTTAGCTCACTGTTCACGAAAGCCACTATGCCCTTTCCGGTAAAATGTAGCTAAACCTAGAAGCAATGATGTGAAACTTGTAGAGCCTCATCTGGAGTCTCTCTTTCCAGGCCCCATCCCTGCCAGCCTGTCATGGACATCTGCATAGAGGTCATTGCTTATCTCCTTTATTGGGGCCTTTGAACTTCTCAGGCTGCTCTGCTGCTGTTAACTTCATTAGAGCTTTGTTGAAATGCGAGGCAAAAATGCTTGCAAGACTTTCATTCTGTTAACATAAAAAGAAAAATACTGTTTGAAGGCATGTGTGGCTGCAGATACACATGCTGTGCATAAACTTGCCATCTAGTGTTGGGCTCGGGGAGGTACAACTTGTTTTTCTCTGAAGAAGCTTTTTTGAGTCACTGGGTCGTGTGACTCCTCCTCTGTGTAACACTACACATGGGCATTGAGTCCTTTGTTGGATTGTTTCTCTCTGCCGTTGGGTTCGGACGTATGCTCCTCTCGCTCTGAGCACTTGTCCCAATACAGATAAAATTGTATTCTCTCTGTCTTTCTGTCACAAACAGTATTGTTTCGGAAATTGACTTTTGCAAGAGGCGCTTGACTCCTGTCCGCCTCCAAAAAAAGACTACAAAAGAAAAGACTCCTTTTCTCACTCAGCCATCTTCTCAATCCTCTCCACCTCCACCTACTTCTCTACAGCATTCTCCTCCACCAACACCTCCCCCTCCTTTAGGGTTCACACCACCTAGTTCACCACCTGGTGGGACTCATGATTTGGGAGATACATTGACGATACAGACCCATAAGATACATATGATCCAGATCCTGGTACACCGAACGATCCGGATCTCTACTCAGCTGGACCTTCACCACGTGAGGATTCACCTCATATCAACAGGTTATAGCTAGGGTAGCAGCATTTCATAATGTCTACATGTACACAGATCCACTAGAAGAGGATTTTCTATTCAACATCATTGGCACAACACACAAGGAGAGTCAGTTTCTTCCAATGCTCCCAGGCATGCTCAGGCACACAGACGAAATCTTTAAAGAGCCAGTTAGCTCAAGGGTTATCACTCCCAGGGTGGATACGAAATATAAGGCTGCACCCCCTGACCCTTCATTTATAAAAGCACAGATCCCTCCAGATTCTATTGTTTCCTCTTCTGTTCGCAAGAGGGCTAATAGCCAGTCAACAGGGGACACACTTCCTCCTAATAAAGAAAGCAGAAAATTAGATGGGTCAGGAAAGAGAGTGGGCAGCTCAAGTAGCCAATCACTGGCAGATTGCTAACGCCCAGCCATTACTATCCTGATACAGTAGAGCTCACTGGGGTGCCATGGAGGTGCTTCTACTATATCTTCATGAGGAACACCATAAAAGAGGTGTAGAAATTGTAGCTGAGGGACAAATAATATAAAAAAAATTCAATTAGATGTGCACTTGATGCTGCTGATAAAGCAGCGAGCAGTATTAACACCAGAGTCATCATTAGGTGACATGCCTGGCTCAGATGCTCAGGCTTTAAACCAGAGGTACAGCAGGCAGTGTTGAACATGCCCTTTGATAAAGAGCATTTATTTGGCTTTCAAGTGGATGCCACACTTGAAAAGCTAAATGAAGATAATCAAACTGCCAAAGCTCCAAGCCAGTACACACAGGGGTACTTTTCGTCGTACAGAGGCTTTCGGTCATCATTTAATGAACAGTCTTCACTCAAACAAGGCCCACCTCTCAATACACTAGAGGTTATTTTAGAGGGTCCTACAGAGGGAACAATAACAAAGGAAGAGGAAAGCCATCTACATCTAGAGGCTCCCTGTTAGAAATGGGGTCTCTAGTTGGCAGTCGGTTTGCACCCTGTCCAAGTAGGGACCCTCACTCTAGTCAGGATAAGGGAGATACCCGCTCAGATAAACCCTGCCCACCCCCTTGGTAGCTTGACACGAGCAGTCAGGCTTATCTCAGAAGCAATATGTAAAGCATATGCACAGAACAAACAGTAATAAGTGAAAACACCACAAAAGGACACCACACCAGTTTTAGAAAAATAGCCAATATTTATCTATATAAAACAAGACCAAATACGATAAAAATCCAACATACATTAATAAAAATATGAATTCTGCAAGATTTACTCAAAAATGCAGTTCCTTGAAGTCGATAGCTCCACCTGGGGCTATCACAGCGTCGTGATCAGCAAAACCAACAGTTCAGGCCAGCCGCAGCATTGCGGGCCAGCTACGGTGTCGGGAAGACCCGCAAACAGTACCTTGGATTTGCAGGGCATCGTGATCCTAGCGGTGAGCTCCGGAGAGTGGCATCGCTGATGTTGCGGTGTCGGTTCCGGAGTCGGTGCAGGAGTTGTCGGGCGCTTGAGGTCACACGCGTTGCAGATCGAACTCCAGGCTGATGAAGTCAGGTGCGCCGGCGTGGATGGGGTCAGGGCTTAGGTGCGAAGCCCGACGATGCGGCGTGCGGTGCCCACAGTTCACGGTGCAGGCAGTGGCTCGGTGACAGCATCCAGCAGCGTCAGTGAGACCGGGGCGGTGCGACGTGTGGTGTCCACAGGTCACGGTGCAGGCAGCGGCTTCGTCGTTGCTGAAGCGCTGTCGTCGGTAGGCCTAAGCCAGCGGTGTGGGACAGGCCGGTGCTTTGTGACCCTCACTAGTGGTGTCCACAGGCCACTGTGCAGGCAGGATGCCTGGTGACAACACTGGAGTCAATGGTGCTGGCTTCAGTGGACCGGGGCTGTGGTGCGGGACAGGGCTGTGCTTCGTGTACCTCACAAGCTGTGTCCACAGGCCACAGTGCAGGCAGCGGCGCCAGTGTCAGCAGGAGCGTCATCGGTTGGGATGCCCAGTATGCGGTGTGAGCAGGCGATTCTGGAGTGTGGGGCCCACAGGTCGTGGAGCGAGCAGCGGCTCTGTGAAGTCGTCTGATGACGTGTCAGGGAGACCGGGGTCGCACTGTAACTCTGTGTGGCGTCGGCAGGTCACGGTAGAGGCCAGCGACGTCGTTGGCGGCGGCGCAGTGGTTTCTCCTCTTGAACAGCACAAAACACACAGTTTCCAGTGCTGAAGGTTGAGGAAACTGAAGTCTTTAGGGTCCGTGAGACTTCCAACAGGAGGCAAGCTCTACTCCAAGCCCAAGGAGAATTTTCTCAAGCAGGCAACACAGAAAAGTTCACCCTTTGCATTCTTTTCAGGCAGAAGCAGCAACTGCAGGCCAGTCCAGCAAAGCAGCACAGCAAAGGGACAGTACTCTTCTTTCAACTCTTCTCTTTGCAGAGGTTCCTCTTGATTCCAGAAAGATTTGAAAAGTCTGGGGTTTTGGGTCTTCTTCTTATACCCAGTTCTGCCTTTGAAGTTGGCAAACTTCAAAGCAGAGTCTCAAGTGTTTGCAAGATCCTTCTTTGTCCAGGCCAGGCCCCAGACGCACACCACAGGGTCGGAGACTGCATTGTGTGAGGGCAGGCACAGTCCTTTCAGGTGTGAATTACCTCTCCTCACTCCTCTCTAGCTCAGATGGCTCATCAGGATATGCAGGCTACACCCCCATCCGCTTTTGTGTCACTGTCTAGAGAGGTGCAAAACAGCCCAACTGTCAAACTGACCTAGACAGACAAGCCACAAACAGGCAGAGCCACAGAATGTTTTAAGCAAGAAAATGACTACTTTCTAAAAGTGGCATTTTCAAACAGACAATTTAAAAACAAATTTCACTAAAAGATGAATTTTTAAATTGTGAGTTCAGTGACCCCAAACTCCTTATTTGTATCTGCTCTCAAAGGGAAACTGCGCTTTAAGGATATTTAAAGGCACCTCCCATATTAACCTAGGAGAGAGATAGGCCTTACACAGTGAAAAACAAATTTGTCAGTATTTTAGGACATATAAAACCCACTAGTATATGTCCTACTTAAACATACACTGCACCCTGCCCATGGGGCTACCTAGGGCCTACCTTAGGGGTGCCTTACATATAGTAAAAGGGAATGTTTAGGCCTGGTAAGTGGGTACACTTGCCAAGTCGAATTGGCTGTTTAAAACTGCGCACACATACACTGCAGTGGCAGGTCTGAGACATGTTTACAGGGCTACTACTGTGGGTGGCATAACCAGTGCTGCAGGCCCACTAGTAGCATTTGATTTACAGGCCCTGTGCACCTCTAGTGCACTTTACTAGGGACTTACCAGTAAATCAGATATGCCAATCATGGATAAACCAATCAACAGTACACTTTACACAGAGAGCATATGCACTTTAGCACTGGTTAGCAGTGTTAAAGTGCCCAGAGTCCTAAATCCAACAAAAACAGGTCAGAAGAAGTCAGAGGAAGGAGGCAAAAAGACTGGGAATGACCCTGCGAAAAGGGCCATTTCCAACAACTCCTCATCCACCACCAGTGACTTCCTCCCTAATGTGACAACTCACACCACTCCTGTAGGGGGAAGGTTACAACATTTTTACCCACAGTGGTCTCAAACTACCACAGATCAATAGGTACTTTCAGTTATCCAAAATGGTTACTGTTTGGAGTTCACTTACACTCCACCAAATATACCCTCTCATACTCTGACTCTCACAAGAACATCTCGCTATTCTCAAAGTGGAAGTATACTCTCTTCTTCTCAAGGGGGTTATAGTAACAGTACTATTACAACACTAGGGTACAGGAGTTTACTCCCTGTATTTCCTAATGTGTAGCCTTTTTAGTTATAGCTCCATGCACGTTATTTTAACATACTAGGCCTGCCGCTGTACACTTTAACCTAGATGCATTTTATTCGGCTTTGCTTTATTATTGTTACAGTAGCCACTTTTACGGTCTTGTTTCATTTTCTATCTGACTGTTTTTGCCTAGGCCAGCACTCTGTTCTCAAACAAGACATTCTTGCTCACTCTGTGCTTCTTTCAAGGCTACAGCAAGATAGGTTGCTGGTGAACGTGGTATAAGTTTAGTCTCTGACATTCATAGAAATTACACATCCTTACGTAGGGGTATTTTCTTAGAACACCCGCTGTTTTATTATAAAAACACTTCCCTGTCCCTTACACGTTAGAGGGTGATTCCAGCCAGAGAACCACAACTCTATGCTGATTGCTGAATGCATCACTACAGCTGTTTTGCAGACTTCAGGCCTTTGCTCAGGTATAGGGGATGATGTCTTCCCAGGGGAACCTGAAGGGCAGAATTAGACGTTAACATGCTGTGCTCTATCATGCCTAGGTAGGAGTTAGTCTGTTGACTTTAGTGACAATATGGTAGCATTATTTTCATGTTTTACTCTGCCTGTAACAATTTTAACCTTGTCATGCTGTATCGTCGTGGTTATTGCAGTCCACGCTTTGCTATCTAAGATGCAGTTGCTTTTTTAAAGCATTATTGAAATACATACTGCCTCTGTTTGTCATTGTGTATGTGAGACTAATGTAACTGAGAGAAACGGATGAGACCTGAGTGACCACGGCTTCCCTGAGAAACCAATTATGTTATGCGCTCGGCTGCCCAATCATCCCTGCCCTTAGGTAGAGATGAGGCACTGCTAGTTATCCGAAGCAGAACCCAGATTGGAGCAACAGGTGTCACCTATAGTGGGTTAGACTCAGCCTCCCACACCGCAGGCGATTCTGCCACTTGAAATCCAGTAGCCTCATTAGAATAATGAGAGCCTACCCGACACTAATACCCAAAAAAGGGTCTCTCAGACCAATAGTAGATCTCAGACCCTTAAACCACTACATCCTCTCAGAACACTTCCATATGGTCAGTCTTTAGGATGTTATTCCCCTTATTCAACAAGGCGATTTCATGACAGCGTTTGACCTAAAGGACGCTTACTTTCACATTCCTATTCATCTGGCTCACCGCAAATACTTAAGATTCATAGTTGCATGAAAACATTACCAATTCAAGGTATTACCATTCGAAGTCACAACCGCTCCCAGAGTAGTCACAAAATGTCTTGTGGTAGTCACAGCACAACTCAGAAGACAACAAATTGATGCCTTACCTGGATGATTAGCTTTTAAAGCCAATTCATTCACTCAGTGTCAACGCCACACTCAACTCACAATTCATCTCCTACAATCTCTAGGGTTCACCATCAATTACCTCAAAATCACATCTTCACCCTCTCCAGATACAGCCCTATCCAGAAACAATTCTCAATACACAATTAGGACTAGCTTTTCCCAGCTCAGCCCGAATTCAAGCCTTTCAAACAATGATTGCTATATTAAGAGAGAACCATACATACACAGTATGGACTGTTATTCGATTGTTAGGGATGATGAACTTCATATGCATCCCCTTCAACAGTGCCTCTCTCGTCAATGGTCTCAAGCACAGAGTCAAATGGAAGACCTAGTGTTGGACCGCTAGACTTATCGCTCTTTGCATTTGTGGAACACCACAACTCTTATGAAAGGGTGGCCCTTTTTAGACCCTGTGCGTCATATAACTCTCTCGGCAGATGTCTCCAATACCAGTTGGAGAGCTCATCTCCACAACCTCATAGTCTATGGGCTTTGGTACACCAATCAACAGTCCTTGCACATCAATTACCTGGAACTGCAAACAGTCTTCCTAGCAATGAAAGCATTCCTTCCACAATTGCAACACAAGATAGTGTTGATGCGTGTAGACAACATGACTGCCTTGTACTATCTGCAAAAACATGGGGGGGGGATAGAAATATGGAAATGGGCAATTCATTACCCCATTCACATGGTGGCACAATATCTCCCAGGGACAAAGAATCACTTTGCTCATCAAAATGCAGCAACAAGTCCACAAAAGGGACTTCCACCCAGAAGTCCTCCACCAGTACTTTTAAAAGTGGGGAACACGTCAAATAGACCTATATGCCACACTTCAAAACACAAAATGCCAAAACATCACCTCCAGGTATCCACACCCTCAGTCCAAAGACAATGCTCTGAGGATGAGTTGGTCAGGGATATTTGCTTACGCTTTTTCCCCTCTCCCACGCATTCCTTTTTTGGTTTGGAAGCTCAAACAATCTTCCCTCATCATGATCCTGGTAGCTCCGACATGGGCACGCCAACCATGGTTCACAACACTCTTGGATCTCTCAGTAGTTCCAGATCAGAAGCGCCCCAACAGACCTGACCATCTAACACAAAATCAGGGTCAAATAAGACATCCAGATCCCAATTTGCTCAACCTAGCAATATGGCTCCTGAGGTCATAGAATATGGGTATTTACAACTACTACAGGAATGTATGAATATTCTTAAAGAAGCATGTAAACCTACAACTGGACAATGTTACACGGCAAAATGGAAACATTTTGTTTTCTCTTGCCAAACACAGAACATTGACCCTCGTAAGCCAACAGTACAAGAGATTGTCTGTTATTTACTACATTTACAAAAAGCAAATATTGCTTACACGTCCTTTTGTCTATATTTGGCAGACATATCTGCATATCTTCAAAACAGACAGCATATTTCTTTGTTTAGAATTCCAGTTATCAAAGCATTTATAAAAGGGCTTAAAATAATTATTCTACCAAGGATTCCTCCAGTCCCATCCTGGAATCTTAACATTGCCCTCTCAAGACTTATGGCTCCCCCTTTTGAGCCACTTCAGTCCTGTTCTTTAAAATTCCTCTCTTGGAAAGTAGCTTTTCTAGTCACTATGGCTTCCCTTAGACATGTTAGTGAGGTCCAGGCTTTACCTTTGGATGAACCTTTCTTCCAAATCCATAAGGGAAAAAATTGTATTAAGAAGTAATCCAAAATTCCTTCCAAAAGTAGTTTCACAATTTCATATCAATCAGTCAATAAAATTACCAATTTTCTATCCCCAACCAGAGAACCAAAGACTTTTGGAAAACAAAATAACTGTTTGTGGCTTTCTCAATGCCCCATAAAGGAGAGCCTATATCTAAAGCAAGTATAGCTAGATGGATAGTCAAGTGTATTCAAACTTGCTATAATAAAGCCAAATAACATTTACCTATACCACCTAGCGTGCACTCTACCAGGAAGAAAGGTGCGTCTATGGCATTTGGAGGTAAATTACATATAGCAGATACTTGTAAAGCTGCCACATGGTGTACATCACATAACTTTACAAAACATTACTGTGTACATGTATTTGCACGTCAACAAGCAAATGTTAGACAAGCAGTACTCAAAACACCCTGTCAAACAATTGCAACTGCTACACGCTAGGCACCTCTTCATGGAGGGACTGCTTTACAGTCTATGCACAGCATGTGTATCTGCAACCAGACATGCCATTGAACGGAAAATGTTACATACCAGTAGACATCTGTTTGTGGCATGTAGTGCTGTAGATTCACATGCGCCCTCCCCGGACGCATGTGAATGTTTTCAATTTATTTAATAATATGTAAATATTGTACATATATAGATTCATTGCATGGACAGCTTTTCTATTCTACTCTCTATTTAATGACTTCACTCTCCCGCATGCAGAGAAACAATCTAACAAAGGAATTAATGCCCATGTGCAGTATTACAGAGAGGAGGAGTCACTTGATCCTATGACTCGAAAAGCTTCTTCGAAGAAAAACAAGTTGTACCACTCCGAACCCAACACTAGATGGAGAGCTTATGCACAGCCTGTGAATCTTCAGCACTTCATGCCACGAACAGATGTCTACTGTTTAGCAACATTTTTCCTTTCCAGCCTTATTTTCCAATTTTGTTCAGATGTTTACACAACTTGAGGTAGTGAAGTCATCTTCTCATCTCTCCTCAAGGGCTCGTGATTTCTTATGTCAGTAGCTGCCAGTGACCACCAAAACATGGCAGGAAAAGACAAAATTATGAGGCAGGGTTGAGGTCGAACAATTTATACGACAAGAACAGTCCAGATCTGAATTTACAATGCTGATAGCTCTAACTCAAGAAAATGTGAGACCTATTGCATTGCAAATGCTTGTCTTGTCCTTGGTGATCCGTGTGTCTGGTGATACCAGATCTCTCAAAGTAAGCTATGAAAAACACCCAAGATGATGGTTGTAAAGTTCTCAGTGAATCCCATACTATCAGCTACCTCTGTTCTGCCGTGCCCTATTGGCCTTGGATATCTTTCATATTTCACAAGGTGAACTTTGAATAAAGGCACTGCACTAGAGAATGCAGCATTGGTATCACCAGTTTCCCAGGCAACTGGAAGATTACATTTCTCTTGACCCATCTTTGTTAAACAGCATTTTGCTGTTGGACCATCTTCAGCAATCTTTTCATGGGGAAAAACGTGTGCCCCTCTGATGTTGGTAGTAGACACATCCCTTGAGGATATGGGGCACATCTGGGCACATCATGTTCAACTGTCTGCGTTAGCCACAGGATCGTTGCTTTCACAACAGTATTTCGGAACTGGGGGCACTGAAGTTCACTCTTAAAGACTTTTTTTCCACACTTGCAAGTAAAGGAGGCCCACATGTTGAGTAGTAGCTCAACATGTATGCATTATTTAAATAAGGAGTACTTTCTCCAATCCTCTGTGAACCAGCAGGAGAGAAAAGCTCTGGCTGTGAACATAGGACAGGGAAATTGGTCTGGTGTCTGCTCATCTTTATAGAACCATTTTTCAAAATGTTTGTCATGGCTGGGTTCTTACAACGGTGGCAGAACAAATACCAGCCAATCCCATATCATATCACTGAATAGTATTTTAACTTTTTTTTTTAACTGTTTTTATTTCGATTGTCCTATAAAAACGAAGGTAGTATCACATGTCGTGCATGGCATTTAGAAAACAGTGCCGGACCACAGTGCTCGCTGCTACTTAATTATAGCGAACATGCAAAGCAGTGAGTTTCGAAATGCAGCCATCAGGACAGTTCAATATCGGAGAAAAATTGTGGGTGTGTTCAGTAGGTACTGAACTATGAACCAATCCAGCTGACTGAAGGGGGGGTATCCAAACTAGGGAAGGAGGATGGTCATCCAGAAGAGGCGGGGTGCAAGGGGGAATGAGGTGGAGTGTCAGGGGAATTTAAGAGTGTTGTGTACGGAGCATGGTAGGGATAGCATTGGATCAAGGGTTCAACTACACAGTGGTTGGCTTTGGTGTTGAATATGTGACTAGGTAGGTTCACAGCCACCCAGGTGATGAGGAGTGGTTACACAGCAGGGGAAGCCTATGAGGTGCGTCCTGATCTAGGAGGATGGCCCCGGGGAAGTTTGGAAACGTGAGCCCAGGCTTTCCAAGGGATGGGGAAGGGGGTAGAGGACAGGAGGGATGGTAGATGGGGTATGTGTAGTGTCAGCTTGGAGTGGTATTTAAACTTAATGTTGAATTGTTTAGTGGGACAGCCCTATAATCTCTTGCACTTCTGACAATTAAACCATCTCTCATGGAAAACTTCCTTCTTGCCGCAAGTTTAGCAGAATGTGTCGGTGAGATTCAGGCTTTTTTTCCACTGTCTCTTCTTTCCAAAGAACAGGAAACATTTGATGGATTGGGCTACTTGACAAATTCTGAGTCTCTGCAGGGCTAAACCCTTTTGGGTAGACTATAACCTTTTTGATGTAGTTAGGAAGCAGACCATTTCCATATGACATCTGTAATGGTGAAAAAGTGGTTGACCTGTTGGGAAATGCTGCCCCACTCTACAGGAGGCGCAGATGCTACTTCTATTCTTCTAAGAGAAGCTCCAAGCAGACTATCTATAATGAGGCCACATGCCCCTCAATTCAAAATGTATCCAGACATTACTTTCTTGATTCAGAAAAGCAAGAGTGTTCTCGAATTTGCAGAGCAATGCTCTAAGTGTTTTATCAAAGCCTTAATTGTTTTCTGAACATCTTGAGGCCCAGGGGCCGAAAGCACTGAGGATCTCTGTCACAGGCTAGCATTGTGTTGTCTGAGTTGAGTCCACTGAGTTTGAGTGCTTTCAGAAAAGTGTCAAGGTTCTCAGTGCTATTACTCGGTGACGGGGACCTTCAACATTTCATTTACACGTGCTTGTTAATGCTGTCTTGTTCAGCTACATTTGTTCCCCAGTTATCTCCTTTGTTTTCTTGACCTGGCTGTTTGGAAGGCTCATAATGTACTGATTTTCTGCATACCCTTGGCTGAGTACAGAGTTTGAGGGAGGCGAGGTGGCATGTCTCTGTCCTGACCGAACCTGCAGAGATGATGCTAGGACTGCACAGAATTTGACACAACAACTTTGGAATTCCAGTTGGGGCGACCAGCTCAAAAAGAAAGGAGGATAGCTCTATAATTTTGTTCTTCCCTGTTGTATTCTGTCTATAAGCTTGGGTGCAGGTTTGTGCATGGCTGTGCACAGTTGAGCCTCGGGCAGAGGGAAACACAATGTTACAGGGTGAAGAAGTATATAAATTCAATTGCTAATCAGTATTGAAAAAGAAATGAGAGACCGTATCCAGCAAACAAGGTTTCCTAATTTTAAATCGGTGCAAATTTTCTTTTACAAGAGCAATCTTGCCTGTTAGTGGTTCATGCATGGCTGCTGTTCACTCAAACAGCTTGGCGTCACAGCTGTTGTGGACTACTGGACGTGAACCTTAATATGACATGAAAAAGTGGACCACAGGAAGCCTTCTTTGAAGAACAGAGTTATTGATGCCCAGATATGTATTGAGGACTAGAAAATCTTCTCCCATGATTAGTCAAGGGTGGGGCTTAAAATACCCTACAAAACTCGCACCTGTTGTGCAAGATATAGAGGATTAATTTTTAAAAAATGCATGTCTGTTTTAATCACATTCACAGACATTGGGTGAACTTGAAAAATCCTTGACTTGAGGCATCAGGGGAAATTCAGAGTAGTACAGCCGCACCCCACACCAACAACCAACCACATGCATAAGCAAGACTGTAAGAGGAGGAGGGGCAACGCTTGATAAAATAAAATGTCTTTTTTTTAAATTTATTAATGTTCTTTTCTAACAGAACTGCACATTTGTTGAAAAGGCTCACTTTATGCCGGAAAGTTTTTTTTCCTCTCTCTCGTTTTGTTTGCTAAAATCCAGAAATATAAAAAATATAACTGTCTTTTACCTTTGAGAGAGTAGTTGGGAGGGGGGGGGGGTTGATTTGGTGCTTGCAAACACCCTTCCATTTTTGCACAAAATAGTAGAGGGCTGTGTAGACTAAAGAAAAGCAGTCACTGTTTTCTATCAAGGTGAGCTAATAATAAATATCATTCTCTTGCCCTTGCTCAATGTGGGCAGCTAAACAAAGATCTTCCCTACATTAGGGCAGGCAGAGGCAAACATTCAACTATTTGGAATTTAGGATAAATTTGTGGGAATAATTATCCCACACCGTGCCCTAAGCAGGGAGTGGGGGGAGCAAAAAAAGATGTCCCCTTCTCTTTGACATGGGAAAGTGGCAAATCAATGTTTTTACCTTGGGTTTAGGTAAAGTTGAGAGCAGCAAACAAAGATTCACCAGGGGAAGAAGAAAACATACATGCCTCTTGGTCTTGGATAATGTATGTAAGATAAATAATGTCTGAGTGGTCAAGACTGGGTGGGGCCAAACATCTACACTACCTTTGTGCAAGATGGGGGTAATAAAGCAGCATCTCCCATTACCTTGCACATTGTTTGGGTCAACCATACGTTCCCTACCCTTGTTCTTACGGTGGAGGAAATGAATGCAGAGGAGAAACACAGATCTCTCACTTTTGCTTGGGCAAGATTGGGAGGAGAAATATACCTCCACCTGCCTTTGGGCTAGGGGGTATTTAGACTAACTATCTCCTACTCCTCTGCAAGCTTATGGCAAACAACAACTCCAACCTACCTCAAGGCAAAGGATTAAAAAAGTATACCCCATCTGATCTGACCTTGGCCAATGCTGAGAATGCTTTAAGATTACAGCTGTCAGGCAGCAGTTACCTGTTTGAGGCCTTCTTCACCATCTAAAAAAGTAGACCAAACTAGTGATGCATTATCTTGTTCACATTACCGACAAAACACTTGCATCAAATAATACAAGACGTACATCGTTCAGAACTAACAAAATTCACTCAAATGTCTAAGCTTAAATTCGACTTAAAGTTGACAGAGGTGAATACTGTTTACATCACAAAACCTCAAACAATACCACATTCACAAGTTAAGCTGGTACCTCAACTTTACGCACCACCTCCCTCAGTAACTTTAACTACTGTTTCGTCATACACTCCTATACAATCTTATGTTTTCACACATGCAGTGCCATATTGCATAGTGTGCAATTTCCCGAAGTGTGTCCATCGTGAAAACACATACAATGCAAAGCACAAGTTATTTTCATTATATTCATGCAATTCCTAATATTGTAGAATATGTAATATCCTATTATACGTGAGAAGTGCTTGATGTTGCAAATAATGTATGTTGGGGCGGGAGCTAAAGTTAAGTAATTAAAACAGTAGTGTAACATAAAAGGTTAAGGTAGTAAATTAGCTTAATAATTTCATGTTGTACGTTTTGCTGTAGCCATTTTTACACCTTCATCAATCCTACCCCTCTTTAGTCTTTTCATGGAATGATTTATTTATACAGATTAAGTAAATCCATTGTCACATAGATTATCCGAGCTTCCTTCTTTACCCCAGATTTTGCTTGTTTTAATGTCTCATGTCATAGAAATTGGCTAGACAACTTCGAGTTAGAAAACCCTTCCTTGTCTTTTTGACTCCTTCTTTGCCAAGAGATGTCAAGCGAGTTATGCGAAAATGGGCACTGATAACCTTCACATTGGAGCCTATTCTACCAGAAGAGCTATATCATAAAAAGCTTTTGTGCTAGAGGCTAGGTTTGAGAGTACCATAAGACAGTTTTTACAAGTTTCTATTTTAAGACGATGGGCATGTGGCTTTATTATGAAGAGTTATCTTTAAAAGAACATGATGGTGACCACAGTCCTGACACACAATGTAGCGTTTCCTATCTAAAATTACTGAATCTCTGAATTCTCTAAAGGGCAGGTAGGTGAGCATTATCACATTCATTCCTTCTAAGCAGTCTGAATCATTTACTATATTAAAAGCATAATTTGTGTGGCGCAGATACCTTATAATTACTCTGCATAAATTGTGGACCTTAAATATATGTCAGTAGGGACTGAACTTAAGCAAATATACATATGAGGCTCAGTAATAAGATCGGTTTAATGAGATGAGTGGAAAAGGAAGGAAATTCTGCAAAAAAAGATGGGTTGTAACAACTGCTGGTATGCCATGTGGATAGAGCTTCTTCGTAGTCATGTTGTATAGAGTTGTGGAAAACTTGGACTGACTTGTTTTTTTTTGTTTATTGACCCTTTGCTCTCAATAGAGTACACTTTTTTTTTCTTCAAGGAAAAGCAGCATTTCACTTGAAAAAAAAACATACAGCACGTCCCCAATTTGTATTGCATTCCCTATCACACAGATGTTGCCATGTGACTCAAGTACTGTGTTTTTGCAATGCCAATAGTCACTTACGGTAATTGAAGAGTGATCTGTGGGTCTTTCACTGGACATTAAAAGATGTAATGGACTTGCAACCACTAACCTGTTTTCCTTTTCCCATTTATATTGTCAGTTGCTACGGAAACGCCACATAGGAAATGACATAGTTACCATCATCTTTCAAGAACCCGGAGCGAAGCCTTTCACTCCTAAGAATATTCGATCCCATTTCCAGCATGTCTTCATCATTATCAGGGTCCACGATCCTTGCACTGAAAATGTTTGTTACAGGTGAGTCAAAGATAGGATGGGAATGAAAGCCTTTTTGTCTTTGACAACCCAACATTGACTGTTCTACTGATTACATTTACGGCTTGGTGAGAATTATACCACAAATAAGCATACATGCTTGATAAGAGCAGTCGGGCTACTAATGCTAGTATTGTAAATGGTGTTTTCATTCTTTTTATGTTCTTCAGTTCTCTTATCAAATTGACTAATTTCTTCTGAAGGTAAACAACCTTTTTTATTTAAATAGGAACTCCAAACTAGTAATGGATATGTATTCAGTTATCTTATCAACCATAATATATGCAAGAAATCCACTGATCACATTAACACATACAGGCTCTCTGTCATTGTTTATGTGGGATAATCCATGACCTGTGTTCTTAATTGACTTAGATATTTTCTTCATGATGGCTAAATAATGCATATTCACTGTTCAGATTCAGAGATGACAATTCCACTGGTTTTAAGCATATTCACTACCATTTAAGCTATGAGTCTAATAAGCTTGAAGTAATTTTTAGGTCTGGCTTGTTAGCACAGCTGTTGCAGTACATAATTTAAAGTGCCTTTTCGTTCCACCGATGGGGAGTATTCCTCACGCTCCTCATTCTGTTTAGTATATCTATTCTCCTTCTAAAGAATGCTTGACTTAACATCTCAAAAGTAGTCTGAATCATCTTGCAGTACTTTTTTTTATCTTGTGAATGTATTATATACTAACAGAAATGTGTTTATTTTTTACACTATAGCACGCTTGTTCTCAGTGTTTTTTTGTCAAAACTCAGATGCAAGCCAGATCTTTTGGTTTCTCCATTTTTATATTGATTCCCTCACTGCTGACTTGGATATCCTCTGTCCTAGCCACCTGCATAGAAATGTTTGGCTTAATCGTTCCTCTTGCTGAGTACATCCCGAAGTGTCAATGCCTGTCTGTTTTAAGTCCCACTTTACTCACCTAATCAGTGAGGTAGAGGAGACTGGAGTAAACGTCTTCCTAAATGCCTTAAAAACCACCAGTTAGAGCAGAATCAGATTCATCAAAGCTTCATAAGCTTTCAGACACCAAGGCATCCACAATATATAATAATTGGGGGAACTTAGTGTGGGATTCTGAGTTTAGGTGATTAGAGGTAAAACAAAAATGGTAAATTCACACCTTTGTGTACTTACCTACAATAGGAGCCCAGGAAAGTGTATGACGTGTCAAATTGTCTAGGGATGTGGAGGGGTGTCCATGAAATGGGCAATTCAAAGAGGTGCACCCAAACATCTTTATGCATCACAACCTGGATCTCAGTTTTGTCACTGTTCATGCAGGGTCACTTCTCAGCTATCCTGCCATCCATTATTTCACCCAAGTGAGGTAATTATTGAAGTATCTTCAGTTTTCCATATGAATAAACATGTTGTTAGAGGAAAGAGGGGCTAACATGTATACCTGTATAGCTAATAATGTACGATGGTACTTAATGTAGATCAACAAAGTTAAATTTGAGTTATTGTGGTATTAGGAGACACATTTAAACCAGGGTAGGTGTCAGCACCCTAGCACATTTACTCGACTAGCACATATCAGGGGGTGAGCTATGTTGCAGATATTTTATTGCATTGCTAAGAGTAGCTCAACATTGGCAGAGATCAAGAGAACCCATGAAAACTGCCAACTTTTTCTGGTGTTTGGACCCATTCTTATTAAATCCCCCCCCTCCCAAATTTTTTCCTTTAGATGGTAAGTTCAGTTTACTTTCATGTGCTGCGAATTGGGAAACAAACTCCTCTGTTTGAGTGTCCTTTGCACCAGCGTTTTGGAAACTTTTAATACATTTAGCCACTATTCATATTTTGTCAGCTATCACTGTGCTCGCTGACATATTGAATGTTGATTTTATTCATTGTCTTACTTCTCTCTTGTGGAACAGTACTGCAGTGATATGTATTTACATTAATGGGAACTGCTTAGAACACTTTTAGATATGCAAGTTATATATTGGTCTTACTACATCATTAGGTTTGAATTATGACTGGGTTGTCATGTGTAGTTTTGTAATTTCTCCTCATAGAAATTTGGGGAGATCTCCAAAGCTAACTTGCAGCGGAAGCTCGGAGGAAGTTTCCTAGAAATTGTTTCTGTGGTGCAGTTAATATAATCAAATAAAATCTGGGGCGTACTTAGACCTGGACTATAGTTTATTTGTTGTGATCTGTGACACTTAGGTGTTAATGGTCTGGTCAGCTACAAGTACTTATCAGAATTGCCATTTAAAGAAAACGTAGTGCATGACACTTTGCTTCCCTGAGATTGTTATTTATCTAACTTTCTAACCAATACCCACCAGACCTGAACATGATTAAAGTGAATGCATGCTAACAGTTAACAAAGTGATAGAGGTAGAAATAGAAATAACAGATGAGCTTGAATCGCATGTTCACTCAATTTGTTTTTTTCCTAAGACACATTGTGTATATTAAGGAGCACATTTATGCCAAACCGTACTACACTTTCTGCTAAAATTTGACTTAGCATATGTTGTATTTTCCAAAGATATCTTTCTCAAAACCGCAGTAATTTTGCCTACAAATCTCTCTCTCTCTGCTTGCCATTTATAGGATTGATGCAGAGTTTGGCTAACTATGCTTCGGGATCTCTCTACTTTAAGAACAATGTGTTTTTTATGCTTTTCAACACAATTTAATACAAAAAGCAATTACACCATCGCACAACATATTTTCAACATGGCACTCACAATTAAATATTTCCTTCTATAGCTGACACTTCTCTTGGCAGCAGATACAAAAACATAACTGTCCCAAGTAATTTGGACCCTCTCCTATCTCTTCCCACCCCTTCCTCCCCTTAGCGAGCAATATATCACAGCCAATCATAGGCTCCCGGGAGCCAAGAATAATGTGTTTAACACTATGACTCTTTCTGTGTATTATGTTGCATGGTTTTCAGTTCTCTATGCTTAATAAATGCTAATTAAAATTGGATGTAGTACTTTCTGTGAATTGAGGTAACATTGTGTAGGTACATAACTGATCTTAATGATTCTTCTTTTCATTTGAAAGTGTGGCTGTAACAAGATCCAAAGATGCCCCACCATTTGGACCTCCAATCCCAAATGGAGTTACGTTTTGCAAGTCAGATGTCTTCAGAGACTTTCTTTTGGCGAAGGTGATAAATGCAGAACATGCAGCTCACAAGTCAGACAAATTTCATACCATGGCAACACGAACGCGTCAGGAATATCTCAAGGATCTGGCTGAAAACAGTGTCACCAACACACCAATAGATTCCACAGGAAAGTTCAATCTAATATCCCTAACATCAAAAAAGAAAGAAAAGACAAAGGCTAGGGTTGGGGCGGAACTCTACAGCAATGGAGCAATTGCTTGGCATGTCACAACTCAAGATTTTGCACAAGGTGTAGAAATCAAATGCATCCTTGGGATTTCCAATGAGTTTATTGTCTTGATTGAACAAGGTACCAAGGAAGTGGTATTCAATTGCTTCTGTGGGGATGTAATTGGATGGACCCCAGATAATGAGACTATTAAAATCTTCTATGGTAGGGGAGATCACATTTTTGTCCGAGCTTCAGACGACAGTGCAGAGGATATCAATGAAATTGTACAGAGGTTAAAGGTAAGGCATAGCATTGATTCTTATTTTTGAAGACTTTGCAAATTGGGTCAGATCAATGAAAACGGGTTTCTGGCAGATCTCAAAACTGTTTCTACTTATTTAGGGTGAAAACATTTCTTGTCCAATTTGAACTCAAATTGTCAGGCTGTTGCCAAATCTATCATACAAGTAACTGTAAAGTTTTTGTTGGTGGATAAACATGGTAAATATTCAGTTCTCCTAAACTGTCCCCTCCCTTTCTTCCTTTGTGTTGTGGCTTGTATGGTGGTATGTACAGTTCAGTTACATTTAAATGTCCACAGAAACATTTCTTCAAAATTAGAAGTCTTAAAGCAGCAGTACTACCAAAAGCAATCACAAAATTGCTTGTTCATAATATAATCTATTTATTCACAGATTATATTATGTGTTTTACCCAACAACCAAATAGGTACTCCGGCAACTCTTTTTTTTTATAAACCTCTTTTTGCTGTTCCAGGATGCTGTATGTACCAAACACCTTGCCGTTAGTTTTTGGAAGTCATTCTGTCATTACCGGAGACATTTTCCATGCCACATGTAATGGAATGCCTCAGTGTATCAATGAAGAGTTCTTGGGAAGATACACAGTTGTAATCTAAATTCGCCACAACAGGCTTTCCCAAACTGATCAAGCAGACTTAAGGCTTAAATGTGGCAGTGTATTTAATAGGGCTAGGCCCGTAACTGATTTAAGTAACTGCTCTGTTAGTTCATTCCGGAAAGTAGCAGAAAAGGGCAATCTTTTTAAGGTGAGTAATGTATATCTACCTTGCATGAAAGGTGCTGGCATTAAAGCAAGTCAAAGACAAGACTGATCAAAGCATTTTGGCTGATCTTGTCTGACCTGGACAATATCGTGGCAGTCTGTCACATAGTGACCCGAGCTCTTCAAAATGCCACTGCTCATCAGAGAAGAAATTAGTAGTAGTGTGATAAATCTGAAACCTATATTAATATGGATGTTAAGGAGAAGCATTTTTGAGTTTCTGCAGTTTTTTGCAGTCTTGAGAAAACAAAGACCAACGAGGCGGAGCCTTATCTCTTTAATCCCATAGCATACCCATTGATGGTCTCTACTTCTCCTGAAAGGGAAAAGCCACATTTTCCCCTAATAATAATTCCTAATAGGGATTTTAAGGTGATTTATGGCAATAGCAAAGACTCGTTATCCTAGGTCCCTGGCTATAATAATGGTTAAATAAGCAAATAATTTGCTTTGTTATTTTTGTGTTCTATGGGAAATAATAGGACATTTTTGGATTATTTTCCTCAGGCACTGATTATGGTGAAAAAGAAAAGTAGTTTAGTCTAGTTTTGATTGTTAGATCAGGCATTGGCATTGCCAGGAGGTCTGGCCTTCGTCTGCTGTACCCTGCACTCTCAAAGGTACACCGCTCACTGTGCATTAATTTGGGTAGAATCGCTTACCTTTGGTGTACTGGAAATATGAGAAAGAATCAAGAAAGAGTATCCGCCTTCTCTCATTTGATGGAACATTAGCACAGTTAAGAGTGGATAATTAAAGACTGAAGCATGTGAGAGGGCATCTTGGGCTGAAGCTGAGAGCTGAAATGCTCCAGTCAGGTACCAGCAAGTGCCCAGTGCACCATGCAAAGTGTCTTAAAGAAGATCTCTTTATTCACTAATAACCAGTGGAGGAAGCCAACTTGGAAAGTGACTAAAGTGGAAGCTATATTTTGCACAATATATAAATATTTAGGTAAGCCTAGCAAGACTACATTCTTGTAATCAAAACAGAATGTGATAGCTGCTTGGGTCAGTAATCATACCCCCTTTAAAACTGAGGCAAGGAACAATTTTCCTTACGCTTTTCAAAAGAAAGTAAGATGTATCAGTGTTCTTATTGATGTGGACAGAAGGTAAAATCATGTTGATAGAGACACCAACATTTGTGTTCGTAGTATCTGGTTAGGAAAGGGCTAAACCAAACAGAGGTCCACGACCAAGCTTTCTCTAGCACCAGCACCTTTGTTACAGAATTCTTCAAAGTACACAATAACTCTTAACCAATATCTAGTCCTAACATTACAAATGTAGTCAATGAATTAGAGACCTCTACCACCACCCAAACTTGGGAACTGTGTCAGAAGGTATCTTAGTGTTAAACAATGCATAGCCCCTTCATATGGTGTTCGGCAGTGGATGTTCTTCCCATTACAGTTGTCACCAATTTAAAGCCCTTGCTTTTATTTCTCAGGCAGTTCGCAGTGTAAACCTGTGCATTTATCAAATAATTCACTTTGTGAAACCGATCTGTCCAGTGTTGATTGGAGGTGTGAAGGGGGTGCATTGTGTGCTATAAACTCAGATATGAACAACACTAAAGAATAAGACACAATAAATCAAATTCCTACCAGTGGTTTTTCTTTTAAAGGCTACTAAACACTATATTCAAAATTAGAAATATTTGCAAGCGTTCAAGTGGAATTACAAACTGCAAGGTCCCTCCTTCAGAGGCCTTGCAGACTAACCTGGGTGCAAATCACATATCCTAAAGACATATCAGAGGTGGCAAATAACTGTGTAAATGTAGTTTGTTCCGATCACCTGTATATTACTGGGAGGCATTTTGTGACCAGCAGGTTCTAACACTAAAAAACAGCAATGCACACACAAAGCATTAAATGATAAGCAAGGTTAGGCCTGAAGGCTTTACATCATTCACAATATCAAATAGCGGGCTAGTGCCGTTGTCCCAACATTTAAAAACAAATAAAGGAAACCTATTGCCTTTCACATGAACATAAACACGTTGATGTGGTCACAGCCCAGAGAGACCCATCAAATGGTTTGGATTTTAGACAGGCCCAAAGTATACATTGACATGAATTTCAATTCTTCTTCTGGAAACTCCATGCGTTATCTATGGCCAAGCCATAAAGGGACCTCTGTACTAAGCCCTTTCCAATTACATAGTTCAAAAGGTAAAGTCCCTTCCTGTGGTGTTTATCACAAAGTATACCTCCCTCCCTATTGTATTTGATAGAGGGTTCACAATATGAAACCCTTTGCTATTGATGATGTAGAAGAGTTCACTAGGTAAAACCCTTTGCTATCACATATGTTATAGAATTCATGGTGTAAAGCCCCTTCCTTTTTTATTTGTCTCAAAGCTCCCAATATTAAAACCTTTCCTATTGCATTTGAGTGAGCCTTTGCAGGAAGTCCCATGGCAGTCAGAAGTTACTAGTCCCAATTTTGACAGTGGTTGTCTTTCACCTCTGGCGTCCTGTGTGCCCCAGATCTTCAAGCGGTGGGAGTGGGGGGACGGGGGGGGTAACCAAGTGATATTTTAACACTTGAATCTAAGGGTAATTAGGCAGAGCAGTTCAAAGCGGGCTTTGGTAGGTGATGTGGCGTAGAAATTTTGAATACTGCTACGCACAGCATTAACAGTTGGTAAATCATTGGCCAGCCAGTGCTTTTTCAATAAAAAAGTTTTCTTACAACACTCATGAATAAATATTGCACTTAAAATGGCAAATATTTACATGGTTTCAGGTGATATTACCAATTGAAATCCCTCTTAGAGTGACCTTGCAGAGTAATCAGGCCGAAAATCCTAAGGAAATGTTACAGGTGGTAAATAACCCTGTAAATGTAGTCAACTTCCATTGTTTGTGTGGTGCCATTTGACACTTTGGCTCTCTACTGGTAAAGAGTCCTGCAGGAAAATAAGGTGTTTCACAATCAAAAAATTAAGTCTGCAGGCTTTGTCAAGTTGTTCACAATGTAAACCTAGAGTGCTGTTGCCTCATCACATTTAATGACCAAGCAAGCAAGCTTGTTTGCTATAACTTCAACATAAGCATAGCCATGTGATGTCTTATAGCATTTGTCAGAACGTTCACTATGCAAAACCCATTCCTGTCGTATTTGTCAAGAAATTCAAAATGTAAAACGTCTTCCTATGGTGTTTTTTCATGTGGTTCACAATTTGCAGCTGCTTCCTATTGCATTTGTGAGAGTTCACCGTTACATTTGCCAGAGGTGTAATGTAAAACCCTTGCTTATTGAATACGTAAGAGAGTTCACAATGTAAAGGTTCTTTGTATGTTTTTAGTGGGAGGAGGATGGTTATTTGTTTTGTAGTCGTAATAAGATGCTAATTGTGCATAACCAGTAGGCACTAAACATTGTCAAGGAAGGTTATGCCCCAAAACATCCCAGCAGTCCTTCGTTCATGTGCTCTGAGATTACATAAAATATGTGTATAGTTTTTGAGAGAACTTAAAACAGCTTCATCTTTGAGTAATAGATCTAGTTCTAAGAGAGGCCGGGGCTCATACTTCAAGTATGTTGTTGTCCGCAGTCTCATACAAAACATCAGGATGATATAGGATTCTTACAGTCTGAATCTGTTTCTCCTAAGGAATACTTTCAACATAGTTACACTGGCTCGGATGTCAGAGGCTGTGAAGGTTGGTGCTGGATGACAGCTGTAGATCTCCAGGATACATACTTCTGTGTAATGATACAAGAAGAACGTTGTGAGACTTTCTCAAGAAAATAATAATTATTAGTATAAATATCTACTCTTTCGGGTTGAATTTTGTTCCCAGGGTCTTAACAAAGGTTTTTTCAGAAATGGTATTGCATCTTTCTCTGCAGCCATCTCAAGACTTGTCTGACAGGTCTTTGGGATTGTTATTCAGATGAGTAACTGGTCAGTTCCAGTCTCCATTACTTGCCAGGATAACCTTTGTGTTGCTTCCAGTACACAGAGAACCCTGGGCTTTTCCAACCACTTGAGGTTTTTTTTTGGCTTTTCCTTTTCTAGAGGCTGCAGTTTACAGAAACAGTGTTAGATGCCTTTATGGGTTTAGCATTGCTCCTAGGTGGAGGCTGATCTCCTTTACTTTAATTAGGAAATGATTTATTTTTCTGGTTGTTTCAAAGGCAACCTAGCCTACCACCTGTTCTCAAGTAGCCCTCTTGGCTTGTGTAAAATGCCACTTCTGCATCATTTGACTTTGGTCTGGTCACCGTCTCTTGCCTCACAGTTCAAAAAGATTTCAGTTCCCAACATGTGTTGTTAGACTCTATTGTCCTCCTTCTTTAAACAGGGTCTCTTCCAACTTCCAGTTACATTGTGCTGCACATAAGTGGAAGTGAACCTGAAAAATCTTTTCACAGTGTTAAGTACCTGTTTTGTTCTGTGAATCTGTTTGCCAAACAGAAGAACTCGCAAAACCTGGTTTATGGATCCATGGAGGAGGGGGACATGGCGGGTTGCGTCGCGGCCGCAGCTCGCTAGACGCATCTCCCACCGCTCCTGGGGGCGTGGCATGAACACACAGCGATCGGCTGGATGTGCTGCCCAGCCGTCCGAGACGCGGAATCCCGGCCGCTGTTGAGACCGGGGGAGGCATCCAGCGAGAGACTCCGGCACTGGGGGCGTGCCGCGCTGGAGCTCCGCCGGGTGCGAAGGGGTTCGGCGAGGATTCCCTTGCGGGGGAATCCAGGCAGAGCCAGGATCGGAAAGGCTCCTGAGATGGTTTCTCAGGAGCCCAATAGCGTGACAACGCGCTTCTCTACAAATCCAGACCTGGAATGCCCAAGTAAGGTGGTGGGTGTCGCGGGGGCCAGGGGCGCTTACAGACTAGGAGATAAGAGTTCTCCCCCACCCCAGACCTCTGTTAACGCCTTCCAGGTAGGGGGTTTGGGGCTGAAGGGGGGGGAAAAGGACATTGATGTTGGTGGAAGACAGGGGAAACTTAAAAGCAAAACGGACTAGGCAAATCATTTATTTAAGAAAAAGAAAGAAGGAAGTGAGGGGAGATTAAAAAATAAGCACGGACTTGCGCCCTCGTTAAAGGCTTATTTTAAGGTCAGGCCGGAGGATATTGTGTTGGTACCGGGACAAGGAAAAATGGATAGCCACACGATTAAGCACTCTAGGAACAGCGCAGACCCTGGCGAGGGGGCTGAAAGTTACCCTCCCCCTTGATGGATATTTCGGCTCACCAGAAGAATTCACAAGTCGATTTCGATTCTTCTCTCAGCCAAGGTGGTAATTCATATATTATGCGACAGGAGGAAGGAGTCATACCAGAAGCGGTTACTAGCCCTCCCCTCGCTCAGGTTTTGCCCCCTGACCCCAGGCACAATCCTTCCATGGAGGAAGTAATTCTCTCCATCTCGGAGGATATAAAAAAGGGCTTTGCAAGCTCGGAGAGTAATCAAGGAGAGATTAGAGAGGCCTGTGAGGTTTTGGAAAGAAAATTTGATAGTTTAATGGAGAGGATCCAGACATTGGAGGAGACGGTAGGGGGGATGAAGGAGGAGCTGAAACACCAGAAGGATGAGATTCGAGATTTAAACGAAAAAGAACAAGGCTTACAAGTCAGAATTGAGCAGTTGGAGAACTATTCACGTCGGAATAACATAAAGCTGTTAAAGATCCCGGAAGGGGCAGAAGGGATAAACTTGAAGTCCTATGTGGTTTCCCTTATTAAAACTGTATGTGAGCTGGAAGAGAGTGGGGAAGAAATTGAAAAAGATATTCAGAGAATACACCGTGATCCCTTTACGAGGCGGGCCAACAGCACTAGACCAAGGAAAATCTTGGTTAATTTTTTAACCTATCATCTGAAAGAAAAAATCTTGAATAGTGCATTGAAACAGAAATCGTTGAGAGTTGAAAATATGTCATTTGAGATTAGATCCGATTTATCAAAGATTACAATGGATAGGCAGTGGGAGTTGGGGAAAAGGTTGGATGAATTTAAAAAGCTAGGAATCACGGCCCAGTTGAAGTTTCCGGCATTTTTGCGGATAATGTACAACAATGAAATGTATAACATAAGGGAAACAGGTCGGGCGGATGAGTTGTTAGATCTTATTAAAAAGGAACAGACCGATCATGTAAAATAATTTTTCTTGAAATCTTACGTTCCCAGGTAGGCGGGGTGCTCTAAAATCAGGCCCATGGTGGCCGATATAGTGGGGGGGTCCCCTAAGGAAGGGGTTAGGGAGGGGGTGGTACTAGGCGGGGTGGTCTTTGTTTCTTTTTTAGAGTTTTGTGTTTTTGAGTTTTGTATTGAAATAGTTCCTCATTCACCAGGGCAGTGGGACGACGGGTTAATTTGGAATGGTTAGATTGGGTAAAGGGCAGGGGGAGGGAAGTCTCACGATTAAGCTACTTTCTTGGAATGTCAATGGTTTAAGGACCAAATCAAGGCGGAATAAAATTCTACAATACTTAAAAGATTCACCGGCGCAAATTTTAATTCTGCAGGAGACTCATTTGGCTTCAGATGAGTGTAAGGAGTTGTTTAAGGCCCAAAAATGGGTGCAAGTGTGTCTTTGTACTACTCATAATTTTCACATAAGGGGAGTAGCCATTTTTGTCAAACAAAGGCCTACAAGCTAGACTAGAAATTCTCGAATTTAGAGCAGATCAAACCGGTCATTGGGTCATAGTAAAAATTCAGGTTGATGAGGTCACTTTGATATTGGTTGGATTCTATGGCCTGAACACGGATGATATTGAACCTCTCAAAAAGGTTTTTTCCCAGCTTATTGAATTTTCAGATCCAATTATTATGATGGGTGACTTTAATGTGGTGCTGGATAATAGACTGGATAGAACGGACACTTGCAGATCCTTAGGTACGCCAAAATCACAATGTTATTTAAAGAGAATGATGAAAGATTACGGTTTGTGCGATATATGGCGAAAGAGGGAAGGGGGGGCCAGAGCTTTTTCCTTTTTTAATAAGAAATATAGCCATGCGTCACGTATCGATTATTTTTTTAGTAGATGATAGGTTGTTGGAAAATGTTGATAGAATTGAATATTTGCCCCCACATCTATCAGACCATGCTGCGGTAGCATTGCATTTGACGCTCCCCCAGAGAAGAATGTTTAAGAGGTGGACATTGGAACGTGCACTGTTGCTAGATGAGGATGTCTTGGTGCAATTACGCAGAGAGACGGAAGGATTTTTTAAGGTTAATATAGGCTCAGCATCTTTATCATCGGTTTGGGACTCCTTTAAGGCGGTAATACGAGGGGAAATTAAGAGTATTTCATGCTATAAACGTAAAACGTTTAGTGAAGAAATAAATAGGCTAGAGCAGGAAATGCTAATAAAAAGTGAGATGCTGGTCGGCAAAGATGAAGGGACCCAGGAGGAGCTGGGAAGAGCAGAGCTGGCTGAGCTAAAAATACGATTGTCAAATATTTTACAGGCACGAACGGTTAAGAGATGGGAGGTTAGTAAACTTAAACACGTTGAATATGGGGAGAGCTCAGGGAAATTGCTTGCTTGGAAAGCTAAATCAGATCAAGTTAGGGGCCATGTTAAGGAAATAGTGGCGGGAGATACTGGCACAAAACTATCCCGTAGGGAGGATATTGAACAAGGGTTTCAGGACTTTTTTATATCTCTGTATTCGGAGCACCTGGAGGTGCGAGAAGAATCAGTGGAGGACTGGCTAGCTCAGGACGTGTTACCGGAAATCTCGCAGCAGACACAGGAATTTCTTAATGGCCCTATTACGGTTGAGGAAGTGAGGGCGGCTCTAGCTGGGGGTAAAGAAGGGAAAGCCCCGGGCCCTGATGGCATTCCGGTGGAGCTGTATAAAGTATTAGGCGATGTTATTACTCCAATTTTGGTCGAGCTATTTGGTAAGATTTTTTCTAATGAGATAGGAATACCTGTTTCATGGAATGATGCAGTGATTTCATTGATTTTGAAGCCCAGGAAAAATCCGACCAATTGCTCTTCTTACAGACCTATCTCATTATTGAATAGCGACTATAAAATGTTCACCAAAATAGTGGCATACAGAGTAAGTAGAGTAGCAAATAGTTTAATACACTCTGACCAGAAGGGCTTCTCAAAAGGGAGATATTTGCACGAGCTGTCATATGAATTAGTCGGGGCCATAGATATGGCAGTATCCTTTGATTCTCCTTTAGGGGTTATCACGGTTGACGCTGCGAAGGCCTTCGATCAGGTAAATTGGGCTTATTTGAAACTCTTGTTAAAAAAAGCTAAGTTGGGAAACAATCTCTGTGGGGTAATAAATCAGATATATACGGCCCCTACAGCCAGAATATTAGTGAATGGGAATCTTACTGGCCCTATAGCTATAGCAAGGGGCACCAGACAGGGCTGTCAGTTATCTCCTGTACTGTTTAACTTATATATGGAGCCATTTGCGAGGAAGATCCGTCAGAACAGGATGATTTCTCCCTTCTGTTGTCAGGGCTGGGAGAGGAAACTTGCTTTGTATGCAGACGATCTTTTGGTGTACACAGATAATCTAGCAACTGCATTCCCTGAGATTCTCAAGCTGGCTGAGGAGTTTGGTAAGGTGTCTTGTTATCAAGTGAATGTGGAAAAAACAGAAGTTATGGCTTGGAATATGGAGTATGAATCTGTTTACCGTAAAAAGGAAATTAGATATTTGGGAATCCTGATACCTCAAAATATTAATCAATTAGCTGAGAGGAACCAGTTAAAACTGTTGTTGGAATGTAAGAGTCTTCTACAAAGCTGGATTCACCTTCCCTTAACGATTATCGGAAGAGTTAACTTGGTAAAAATGTCTATTCTTCCAAAGTGGAATTTTTTGTTCTCTACTTCCCCACTCCCAATGCAGAAAATATACATAGAAAAAATGCAGCGCCTCATAAGTGACTTCATTTGGAGCTCTAAAGGTGTTAGAATTTCTCGGAAAAAGTTACGTCGGTGTAAGAATAAGGGCGGGTTGGCTTTACCGGAGCTGCAATATTATGCATGGGCCTTCCTTTTGAAAAACTTTAGAACATTGTCTCTTGCCTCAGACTCAACGACTACGGGTTTAATGTTTCAGATAATGGCTTCTAATATCAAAAGCGCTTCAACCAATTTTATGTTTAAGTTCGGGGACCCCAAATTTTTCAACAAGATAAAACTAAAAATTATGCGGGGCTGGCAGAAAGTTGGTACCACATCAGACAATCTGCGAAACTTACCTATTATAATGCCGATGCACCTATTTGGGACTCCCCGGGAACCCCGGAATGCTTTCAAGATATTTTAGCACTACCGATAAAACAAGCAGGATTAGAGCACTGGGGAGATCTGTTTTCGGAGGGGGTTCCTCCTCTTTGGGAAGTATTGCAGTTAAAGACGGGTGGTTCCTTGTCTAGGTGGAAATTTTTACAGATAAAAAAATGGGCTCAGGGGGTTAAGGAAGGTGTTGGTATGTCCAATCCATTGAGTGAGATCACCCCGAGCCCACTGGGAGGCTCCCACGAAGTGTCTGCATGGTACTGGGGGATCCTAGAAGGGGTGGATGGTGAATTTGTACTTCCCAGTGATTTGTGGAGGAAGTTTTTTTCAGAGGAGGAAGTTAAGAGCTGGTGGGAAGAGTCACTAAAAATGCTTTTTTGTACTGTGAAACCGGCTACTCTTAAGAAAAATCATTATTTCACGATACATAGAGTTTATATTTCCCCGGAGAAATTATCTAAAATGAGAGGAGGGCAGGAGGCAAGATGTCCAAAGTGTGGGTTAATCCAGGCAACTGACATTCATATGTTTTGGGAATGTTCTGATATTCAACATTTTTGGGAAGGAGTGTGTGAAACAATTTCGAGTATACTAGATCGGGAAATTGAAGCTTCTCTCCAGTTAATAATTTTTGGTCAGTATCAAGATCAGCAGGGACGGTCTGATCGAGACATAGTGGTAGATAAGAAGCTTATATTTTACGCAATACTGTTGGGGAGGCGGGAAATATGCAGAAAATGGGTTTCAAAGACCCCTCCAGGTCACTCAGATTGGCTGAAGGACCTTTTTTGCACTGCAGAACTGGATCAAATGACGGGGGCGGGACAGGGCGTGGGGGAACTTTTGGGCACCATTATTGAATTGGAAATCAAGACATTGAGATAATGATTTTTTTTTTTTTTTGTTTAAGTATTACTGAATGAAAGTGTATTTCTGTTATTGGTCCAATGATTTTATATCTTGCTCTGAAATCCTCCTGGAACTGGGACAGTCTGAGGATTGTTTGAGAGGAAAGAGCAACCCCTGGCCAAGAAAAACTCTTCTCGTCTTGGTTGAAAAGAAAAGGAGGTTTATATAAGGCCTAGGGTGAATGAGGACAAAAAAAAAACCTGGTTTATGCTTTCCATCTGGGCTCAGGTGTAAAGTCCTTGGAATTATGCTGTTCTGTATTAGTTAGGGAAATTCCTTTAAGGTTTTCTTCGATTTTGTACGGACTTCTGAAATTTACATTGACCTCCAGGTTCAAATTGACCCCTTTTGCCTTACCTTTTGTGGTTCATGAAAAGTGTTCTCCTCTCGAAGAACAGTTTTCTGTTACTTGTTAAAGTTCTAGACCAGTTAGCCGAGCAGACAGGACTGATTCTTCATTCCCACCAATGCTTATTGAACGTCAGTGTTGGGTTCTTAAAAAACAGATTATGCACATTTGGTATTTTAGGAAAGGCCATGGCTATTGTGTCTATAGGAAGGATACATCTCTAAAACAGACAAAGCAGAAATACATATTTTGGTTGTTGCTGCTGGACTTTAGATCCTGAAATCCTCTGAACACATATGCGAGTATGATATTTTGCTTGATTTCCGTACTTAGCCTGTATAGGACATTCTTTGAACATTCCTTTTCAACCAACAGCAGTGCACCCTTAATGTTCTTTATGACGCCACCTTTATATTAAATTATTTTCTTTTTGCTATTTCACCATCTTAATCCACCTATCTTGCACCTCAGTGGTACTTAAATCTGGTGTTGGGCATAATCGAGCATTTTGAGCTTGTGGCTTCCTGTGACACAAGCTTGCTAACAGGGAAAATCAATGTTATGGTGGCAATAACTCCTGCAAGAAAGGTTCAGGAGCTTGACGGTCTTTTGTCACGGTACCTTACATTGTCTTCCTCAATAACAACATTGTTATTTGGCTGGTCTCTCCCTTTATTCCAAAGGCATGTACAGAATAATGAACAAATAGTGGTATAGCCACTATTACCAGGTACTTTTTTGACAGTTGTTTATATTCTACAAAGCTAACCCCAGAATTAAGTGAAGTGTTTTATACAGATGACGTTATCACCTGTTATCATGTGTGAGATGTAAAAGCAAGTGCAGACACTTAAAGAAGGCCATTTTTAGAATTCAGCAGGGTTGTGAATTTATGCAAGTCAGCATTTAAAAATATTTTTGGGGAATTATAGAATGTAAAAGTGTCAAGGCAAGTACTATGTATATGGTTCTCTAGCAGTCTTTATCCTGAGAGGCGGTATAGACTCTTGTTTTCCAAGGCCTCGGACATAAGACTAGTAAAGGCTCCTTTTGATTGTGTGCTCATCCATCAGAGCAAAAGCAGTGCTATTGGTCTCCCAAAGATATGTACCTATCTCGGACATTTGTTAGGGTGACCTTGTGGTCTACTCTTTTTTTCTGTTAGTATTAATTTCCAGACACATCTCTTGAAAAGACGTGGCTTTTGGCCATGAACTTCGGCTACCACAAATGTCCTTGAAATTTGGAGAAGGATAGGCTGTCTTGTCTTCTCCCAACATCTGAACCTATGTAATGAAATTCCCACCCAGTTGAAAAGAAGGGACAGCGCGACAATGGGGTAAAAAAAAAAAACCTCTAGGGTGATTCCAGTGTGGTTATACTTGCTGTCTGTTTAACAAAAAAAAAGAAATAACCACACCCAATCACACAGTGTCTCTCATACATACGCAGCGTACCCCCTTTCACACAAGCACACACACCCACCCCCGACACAATCACTCATCACTTCAATTAGGATATGCTTTGCTACAAGCTTGCATATCAGGAAATAGTTAAGAACTGGATGTGGTGATTGGTGACACTGTTAAAGGATGAAGTCTACACAAGCGGAGGGACTATTGCACATTGAATGTAAACATTTTTTTGAAGTGATAGCATCCTTTTTCTTCTTAAGACTTTCTGTTATTGGTTGCTAACTCATTATTTCCCAATTAGTTATGATGTTGAGTGAGTAAGGTTTAAGGCGAACGCCTGAATCGCATTTAAGTTCATTTTTCCTATGGTGACTGTACTAGGAAAGTGTCTTGAGCCTCCTGGACTTATCACAACCAAGAACAGCGTTCAGGGCAGAGCATAATTAATGGAGAGGCATTCTGTCCCAGTGCTTGAACCAATTGAAACACCTCATTAATCCTGGAAGCTACTTTATCTGGTGTCCTTAGAATTAGCAGGGTAGGACACTTACCCAGTTATTGGTATTGAGGTCTTGCTAAAAGAAACTGCCACTGGGAAGCAGTCAGTCTCCTCTTCTGCTGGTAAAAAGGAACTGAAAAAGTCTGATAAAGATGGCCATTTGGCCGTAGCATTCTGTGATTTGCATGTATGCCTCACAGTACAAACTAGCTTTAGCATGGGCATAACTTTTCTGGATTGCAATACAGCTGCTATGATCAAGGTAAAAGATGTTATTACTGGTGAGGAGATGAATTTCTCACACTTATCCTTGCCCGACGTCAAGAGTCTGTATAACAAGACCATCGACAACCCTTTCTCGGTAAGTAACTAGATATTTTCCTCTCAGGTCTCGTTTGTGACACTAATATTTTTTTTGTGAATGTTTTTTTCAGGAGACATTACTCAACGATCTTTTAGATCTTTAATGTTTAAAATGGCACGGAATGATGAACTTGCTTAAATGCTTCACTTATTTATTTTTCTGAAATACATAAATAAAGTGGGAATTGTTTAGTCCAGTTGACAACGTACTTGCCTGGTGTATTTGTTGGTAGTGCTACTGCTTTGTTGTGCCTTCCCTCCTTCCCAAGGACTTGGCTGGGTAAATAATGTATTTACATTTTAGAAATTGAAGCAAGGATGTTGTTTTATACAGCAAAATCTTGGCAGATATCATTTAAAAGAAAAGTCCCTGATACCATCCAACAATTCGCATTCTCAACACCAATCCACATTTGTTATGATTTGATGTGTGCTCTTCGTGTTCATTGTACAGCATGATGTTTATGATGTTTTGTTCAACCAACTCAACCCTGCATGTCACACTTGAAGGTGAACTATGATGATCGAACTTTGCAGCATTTAGCTGAATGTTTGGGTAAATTCGAACCCTGTTGATGGCAAACTGTATCGGCACGTCTGTAAATCTTTCTTTTCTTATTGTTGTCTTGTAACAGCTCACATGCTTTCTAGTGAGAAAACACAGAACAGCTTTACCAATGGCTGGTGATATCACAAAGCATCTGTCTGCACTGAACTTGGAACAGTGACACTAAATTGAACTGCAGCAGTTGACTTTATGATCTGGAGTTCGTGTCACACTCACACTTCCAAAATCCATGAACCGGGCCATTTCAGTGTTGTGTTATAGTGTAAAGTATCTTGGACTGATTGTAAATATGTGAAGTGTTCGCTTGTTAGCTGTGTCTTCTACAGCACCGTTCAGCTGATAATTGGCAGTGTTTTGTGGCCCATGGCTATGTGGTAACACCATTTCTTGTATTTCAGTAGAGCCCATATAAGCATGTTGGAGTCGTTCTTTGGGATAGCCCACCTTTGTAGCAATGGCACCTTTTCGATGACAAGTGCATTGGGTGCTCATTAAAGTGTATTAAATAAGGACTTTTAAGGGAGCTCTAGTCCTACCTCCAGCAGGAATGCTTGACTATGCTCACTGTGACAAAGACTAATTTGTCCGCAAACCTAAAGGAGCACGGAATGTCTACCAAGCACTATCCACTGTAACCCTGCAAATCTCCCTGTGTTGGGCCAGAGGAAGGCAGGAAATTCAAGCCAGCCATACTTCACAGCACGAAATTAAATGCACCTGCCTCCCGACTACTATCGCCAACTCTTCTGGCACTCATCTCTACCTTTTTCCAGCCTTCACAAATCCTTCCAGCACAGCCCCGGCACTGCAATAAAGCCTCCTTTAACCAGGATTGCTGTGGCTTTTCCTGAACTCGTTAAGACATTGAGCTCTCAAGACAGACGTTTCATTCTCTACTTGTTTGTACTGTAGCATGCTTCTTCTCTCTCAAAGTCTCATTTTGTGTATCTGTATGCTGCAATTGTGTCTTCTGTCTTCCTGTTTTTGGACAAAGTGAATAGGTTCTAGCTCAAATCTTTATTGTTAGAGGTCTTTGTGTCCTAAATTTAGGCACGTTTCATTGTACTGCCTACCATTTGTAGAATTCCATCTTGAATCTCGGGCACAAGCTCTGCACGGTGTTTCAGATCTGGGCACACTCATGCTTAATAAGGTGGCAGAATTAACTCTGTTCTTCATTTTCTGTATCTTTTTTAATTATTCTCTTTTTAGAGTGTCTATTTTGCTGTGAAACATTTGTTCTTTGCTGTGTGAACCTCATGTGCCAACATCCAGGGTTGAAATGGTTATACAATGTTTGTGTGTATGTGTGTGTGTGTGTGTGTGTGTGTGTGTGTGTGTGTGTGTGTGTATATATATATATATATATATGTGTGTGTGTGTGTATATATATATATATATATATATATATATATACGCACATACATATACACATGCAAACACATTTAGATATGTTGTATGTCCTTTGAATTGAAATTACTGTCCCTTACTCTGTTGTCCAGCTCTCCCCCACTGACAACTGGTTTGAATTACCGTCTGCTTCATTCCACACCTGAAGGAACTTCTCCGAACCACTCTGTAAATGTCTTTACTGTAAGTGCCTCTTTGGTGCCCAAATTCTGACCCCTTATTGGCTTGAAGAACAAACAAGCTCGCATCCCAATGCTGTGAAGCCTTTTGGTGACGTACTGGCTTCAAGCAGTGCATTAAAAACCTAAAGTCTCATCAGCTGTCCCTGTTCCAAGTCTTTATTTTGTGAAGGAACTAATATTTGATGAGTTCCCATGTCTTCCATATCCAAAACTGACACAGGCCCTGAGAAACTGCTGATGGTCAAAGTTTAATAAGACACTCCTACCACACTTGATCATTAGTTGTGTTGTGGGATTGGAAATTTGTGAACCTGTGTAAGAATTAATTCCCACTAGACCTTCTGTTGGTGTAGGTAACATCTTCCGTTACCAGTGCAAGTGCCACTTTCCCTGTTTCTGGTCCTTCTACCCACCCTCAAAGTGATGTTCACCTGGTACATGCAGGCTTGAGTACCTCTTTTTGGGTCAGGTCTCTTTGGCATGTTTTGATACCTTGCTCTTCTGAACTCACAATATAATTCAGGAGGTATGGCAGAGGAGTAAGTGATCCTATCTCGGTACAATCCTAATTGTAACTGACAACTCCGGGTATAAGACTTTGGTTGTAAAATGCCAAGAGGTTTGTTAACCGAAAGCAATTAATTTCTTTGTGATGGGAAGCCTCGCTTGATCCAGTGATCTACCAGAAAAACATTAGTGTGAAAGAAACCTCCTTCTGGCATGGCAGTTCTAGCTCATAAAACTATCACAACCAATGTAAATGCTCTGCATTAAAAATGTGAATTGATGTGAGCTGATAACAAGACTTGGGTCAAATATTTAATTTTCAGCCTACTGACAGCCTGCCTCAGTACTCTCTTTTCCTGATAGTTTTTTTAATGATCTCTCTCCCCATTCTAGCTTCGTCTAACTATGGAATCCTTACCCGCAAAGCAATCATCTACAGCTTGAAATCCGTTCAAAAAGGGATACGAATTATTCCTTATGCTTTTATTAAGCATTGCTCAATAAATGCAATGTCCAGGAAGGACTTGGGTATCGGCTTGAAGTTCCTTGAAACATGTTTGCTAGAATCGTGGTAGTGTTACAATGTGTGATCTTTTCACTCAGTAAGGAATGAGCTGGATGTCAGTGACGGGAATTATTAAATTTTGGGGATTATGGTGTTTAGATCTTGCTGTTCCTTCTTCACAACAGTCACTGAACCCCCTTGGAGCATCTGCTGTGTTCCGACATTTTCAGAAAAAAAATAATTTAAGAACTGCATACTAACTGTTTGCGACCTGGTTGTATGGGACAGGGCATGGACGTATGAAGAGGTGCTTGTGCAAGCGGTACATTGTAACTTTTTTGACAGGCAGAAACCTTTGAGAAAGCTTTTGCCACTCCAGCCTGATGCTACTGGCATTCCCATCAAGTTATGAAGAAGGGCTGCTTAAGGTCTTTGTGTATCATAATTGACAAGAAGGTAACTTTACCCTTTCACTCCCATATATCTCCGACTTAAAAAGTATACACTGTGTTTGCAAAGGAAATTACTTGAATATGCGCCCTGTTTTTAACTGTTTATACATCTATTTTGTGTTATCTGTAACATTACTTATGAAACAGTGCCACATCACCGAGAAGCTGGCATCCTGATTGGCACGCAGGGTATCATGTGACTGACATGACGCATTTACTTCTAGTAGGTGCTAGCTATGGTAAAAATGTGAAGGAAAGTGTACATGAAGTAACTAGAATATAGTTAATAGCAATAATCTCCACAAGGAAGCACTCCCATTTTAAGTTTGGACTGAATTAAAGCCCAAAACTGCTTCTCAGGTTATTAATCCGACAAGCCTGTTTAACTGCATGTTAACAATGGTCATCATGATATTTTTTTAATAAAAGAGACTTTATTGTAATTTTTGTCCGATTAAAAAGTCAAACTGTATCATATTCTGTCGTTAAATCTGTAAACTGAATTGTGTTGCAGGTTTGAACATTCTCATTAAATGATGTAAGTCTATGTGCCTGTACCAAAAGGGATTGAGTGTCATTTAATTATGAGAATTCTTGGAGCCGATTTGTTTGTTTCAAAACAGGGCTTTTTCAGTCTTGCCCCTTCATGGCATTTCAGCTCAGGGTGTTCTGTCTCTTTGAGTGCCTAGCCAAACATTGATTACCTTTTTAACTGAAGATTTCATGACTTTGGTTTCATATGAGTGCCTGAGGTTTGAGCTGCAGAAACTTGTTTCTCAAGCATTGTATATCTTTAATAGAACCGCCTTCTTGAAATATTAACAGCCTGATGAATGGCAACCCTCTGTGATTTTTATATTTATGTTTTTTGTTTTGTATAGCTTACTTTAAAAATCTCATCCTGTCTTTTAGCCATTTTCCTTTAATCTTGAATGGCTTTATGCAAATCTATGTTGTGCACTGGCGGTCATTTTAGATTGAGTCTTTGATCATAACCTTTACATATGTTTTCTTTTTTATTCCAAAGGAAAGCTGGTGGCAATCACCATACAACTGTCTTTTAGATTTGTGATGTCTTAGCGGGTGCCAAAACGTCCTTGTGTGAATGTGTGGCCGGACTTTTGCTTTTGCAACTGAGTAAAACTTGTGTGCTAATAGTTTGCAAATGGTAATTATATCCTGGTGCATGCATTATTACCCATTGTGCACAGATCTGTTCATGCAATTACAGCCATGTACAAGACCACCAAACTACACGAGATGTTTGCTCTGAATTTGAGCAGTGCTAAATTGGGTGCAAATACAGCTTGCACTAGCTTAAGTACTAACACATTAGTATTATACCCTTTGGCCTGTTTAATCTGCTTTAAGTCGAATTTAAGCAATTTCTCACCAATGTGCTAGATATCTTCCGAACACTCAACGGCTTGAGTCCTGTGTTGCATTTGTGATGGCTACCTGCCGATTCTTCTCCTCAGGTGCTAGTCTGTAAACTTTGCAATAGCACTCCTGCATCAGCAGGCAGTGGCGCAACTCTGTGTCAACTCTAGAAAACAGACATGAAGTCTCACAATCATACAAGGTCAATTCCTTTTTTCACCACACGCCCTCTGACTCAGGTCTTGAGTTGCTCTCCCAAGAAAGCTTTCCAAACAGATGTATGTTTACAGTGTTAAGTCAGAAGAAATGTCTCTTCCAAAGTTATTAGGATTTCAGTGAGCCCACTTTCATGGCAGACAGATATTCCTCTTGGTCTGCCCAATGTCTGCTTGTGGTGCCTAGGCCCCATATTTTAACTCCAAGTAATGGATTAGTGAGGCTGCATAATGGCTGCATGGCAAGGTCAGCATGAAGTGGAAGGCGAAGCTTTTCATAGTATGGGCCTGAGATGAACATCTGGGTAAGATATGCTCTTCCAAACAAATCCTTAATCAGGCCTCTTTCAGGGGTAGGACTGCTCGGGGGGCTTCAATGCGGACACACAGGTAGCACTGGATGGACATTTCACTTTACTGGCATTGTTTCAGCTCAAAGGGGGCTTCCATCTTCACTTCCTATTTTGCCCCATTCCTCTGGCTTTGATGAAGCTGTGCCAGGACCGTGCACCGATAATGAGGCAGGACTGGCTGTGGACGACGTGATACTCAGATTTGCTCCAGCTGTCTGTATGCCCTCCATGTAGAAGAATGGGCAGTTTCTGCAGCCGCACACCCAGAGCACTCCACCTTTCATGACTGGAGATAGAGTGGCAATCTGAGTTTTGGTCAGCCTGCTGAGGTGGTGAACATGATGTTGTCAGCTTGCTGACATGCCTCAAATACGTTTATTCTGGGCATTGGTCCTATTTTGTTTCTCAGTATGCTGATGTAAAATTGACCCCTGAATCTGAGCTTATCTGATGTATTGCACTTTTCATTTTCCTTCGACCAGCAAGGCTTTGCAGTTGGGAGGGTTGGGGGGCTGTTAATGACTATTTGTCTCCCCGTTTGGCTTTTCTTTGATTACCAGGTCAGCTGGCATCATTCATGCCTCCTCTAGTTATGCGATTACTGGAGGGGTTGACCTGTTGGTTTTTGCTTTCCCCCCTTCGTCACACCCTAGTGGGACCTTAACCTGTTGATCACATTCTTATTAGTTCACACTTTGAGCTTATACATATTTTTTCCTTGAGGCAGTTTACATTAAAGACTGTGTTCTTGATCTCCATGATCTCTTGGCTTCTTAACTAGCAGCAGGCTTAGTGTGTTCATCCCCTTTTTACTTATTCCTGGGCAAACTGATTCTTAGGGCTGGGGCTTTTTTCATGCTGAAGGTGGACATCCTGTTACATGTGAGTTACTGCATCACTCTGCCAACATTCTACCCACTGCCTGATCCTGCCAAAGTGGAGGAGTGACTGCTTCACCGGATCCTCATGGGGACCCTTGGTTTATATACAGTTTCTAAAGTACTTTATTAAGGATCAGATTTTTCTGCTACACTTGTTCCAAGAAAGGTAAATTGAATCGGAAGTGGATCTTTTCAAGTTGGATCAAGCTGTGCATCAACATCTGCTATGCTTTTTGCCAAGGAAAAGTGTACTGAGGGTGTCTTTGCCTTTTCCATCAAGGCAAAGGCTACTTCTTCAGCATTGTTCTAGAGTGTTCCTGTCCAGGATAGCTGAATGGCTACAATGTGGCCTTTGGTCTTCAACTTCTCCAGCCATTTTTACCACAACTCTGAAGGGCTTCATGATGTGATCATATCTGGTCCCAATACCGTTGAGGTAAAGTTTGGGTATCTGCAAGTGGAGGAATCTACCCATCAGGGAAACAAATTACTAACCTTTGGAAATTATCTTTCTGGTGGATACTATACCTGCAGATTCCTCAATGATTCCTCAAACATCCATGGTCTTGGGAGTGACCATGCAGCTTTTTCAAGGTCCAAGTCAGTATTGCATCTTATGCCAATCTTGTTGACCTTGTTGCTGCCTCTGTAAAAAGTACAAGGATCTGATGTCAGTGCTTGAGCTCGTCACCTTATAGACTCAGTGATGACCTGTTTAGGTGGTTTCTGTGCTGGGGATGAGTCATGGTACCACCTACCAGTGCAGGAGAGCTATTGCAAAGAATCTGGATCCAGTTGCAAGGTTGGAGGTATTCAAGAAGTGAGGGATGTGCAGGTAGAGTATCCACCTTAAAGATTGTTTTGAAAAGTAAGTAACTTGTTATTTCTAACTAAATGTGTTCCACAACATTATTGTCAGACTTGGACTCTAGTAAAGTTTGATAATGTGAGCCTGTTTTGGAGCAGAGGAGCCTCACTCTGAAAGACTAACACATTCACTGTGCATATTGTATTTACCCTAGCTATGCTATTATAAATTGAAGCATTTAAATTCAATCTCCTCAAGTACAAAAAGAGATAGGGCTGGAAGGTCTTTTATTTTGCCCTGGATGGTTGCTTCCATTTGTGAAGTCACATGAAACGTCTCTGACTTTACAGACGAGAAAGGCCAAAGAGAAATCACCCCCCCCCCCCATTCTCATTTACGCCTACCACCCCTTCTGAGGTACAAGCCATCAACCAGGACTCTCCAGCCACCTCTGTCCTGGTATTTTCTTTCAATCTGAATCCACGCATAACCTATGTCCTTGCTGTCAGCCTTGATCCCTCTGCACCAGGTGATTCTTGGCCTTCCTCTATTTCTTTTCCCTTGAGGTTTTCCAGGTCAGAGCTTGCCTGGTGATGTTTTATTCAGGCTGGTGGAGAGTGTGGCCTATCCATCCCCAACTTCTTCATGATTTCATCATGAGCACAGAGTTGGAAAGTCTGCTGTTATAGGCTGTTGCTAATGATGTTGTTTGACCAGCAGATTTAGAGTATTTTCCTCAGGCAGGTGTTGATGGTGGTCAGGACTTTGTTGGTGGTGGTCACTGTTGTCCTCCAAATTTCTGCTTCATGCAGAAGAACCAATTTGACATTGATGTTTAAAAGCTGGATGTTGGTTTCAGCATTATGTCCTTCTAGCTCCAGATTTTCTTTAGCTGAATGAAGGCAGCCCTTGTTTTGCCGATTCTTGCCTTGGCCAAGGGCTGTGCCACCCTACTTGTCTAGGATACTCCCCAGGTAGGCGAAGGCCTCAGCCTCTTCCAGTGCATCGCCTGCAAGAATGCCAGCTGTTGTGCTGGTCGTGTTAATCTTCTGGATCTTTGTTTTCCCCCTGTGAATGTTGGGGCCAGGTTGTGCTGATGTGGCTGCCACATTGTCGGTCTTCTCTTGCATCTGCAGATGGGTATGGTTGCCACCAGATTGGAAGGAGTGATCTCACCAATATCACCAAGAAAGATGAACTGAGTAACTGTACACATTACAGAGGGGATAACTTTTCTATCAACCCCAGGCAAAGTGTTTGAGTTATCCTGAAAAGAATTAAGGAACAAGTCAACACTCAGTTACGACATCAGCAAGATGGCTTCTACAAAGCGAGATCGTGTAGAGACTAGATTGTAACACTGCACTTCATCATTGAGCAGTTGATGGAATGGAGCTGCCCCCTCTGTGGCAACTTAATCGACTATGAGAAGGCATTCAACAGCCTGGACAGAGAGACCCTTTGGAAACTCCTACACCACTACAGTATGCCAGATAAACGTGTAACAGTCTTCAGGAACTCTTATGAGGGAATGACCTGCAAGATAGTCCATGGAGAACAATTCATGGAAGTCTTCCATCTGAGGATTGGAGTCTGCCATGGTTGTTGGCCTCACATTTTAAACGTCCAAACCATAGAAATTCACCTGTTATCGTTAGAGCTATCTCAAACTATAACTCATGCCCTAAGGTAATTTATAACTCGAGTCCGTGCCATGCACAGTTTTTTCATCATAAATTGTACTGCAAATATTACATTGATATTATCAATGATGTTATCAAAGGTGTCATGAATGCCGTAATTTTGGGGGTAATTAGCAGTGCATGGCGAGGGTGTGAGTTAGTTATCTCAAGTAACTGTAATCTATGCCCTAAGATAACTCTAACTGTAACCAGTGAATTTCTACGGTTTTGTACGTTTAAAATGTGAGCCTAACTATGACGTCCCTGTAACTTTTGTTTTTTTCAGTGAAAAAAATATTTATATTATATTATGTATATCACAAGACCAAAAATGACATAAATCATAAATACTGTACATACTATGCAATTACTGAAATAGTACTTATTGTCCTGGACACTAGGCAAACCAAACGACATACCTCAGAAATATTGTAGGTATAAAATGCAGCAGAAAACCATATGACTCCCCGAAGGCAAGCACAGACACAGGACCACCTGCCCTCTAGACGTGGATTGGAGTAAGGCTGCAAAGCACATAGGGTAGTAAGCAGAAAGAGATGCCCAATTTCTAAAAGCGGCATTTCTAAAATGTAAAATTAAACTACACCCGTAAGCACGATTTCTCACTACCATTCCAAACATACCAAACGTGGCAAAGCTATTCCTATCTGATCAGGAATTACCACTTAAAAGTATATAAAGGAATTCCCAATGCTAACCTATGAGAGGAGCAGACCTCACAGTAGTGAAAAAACAAAGTAGGCTTTTTGTCACTACTAGGACAAGCAAGACGTAAGAGTGCATGCATTACCTTTTACTTACACAGCACCCTGCCCATAAGGCTACCTAAGACCTTCCTTAGGGGTGAGTTAGGTGTAATAAAAGGGGAGTTTAGGACTTGGCAAGTAGTTTTACATGTTAAGTCAGGGAGACGGCAAACTGCGCACACAGGCCCTGCAGAGGCAGGCCCGAGATAGGTTTGTTAGGCTACTTTGTGGGTGGCACAGTCAGTGCTGCAGACCCACTAGTAGCATTTAATTTACAGGCCCTGGGTATGTGATATACCACTTTACAAGGGAATTGGAGGTAAACCAAATATGCCAAACAGGTGTAAACCAATCACACCATGTTTTAGGGAAGAGAGCACATGCACTTTAGCACGTTTAACAGTGGTAATGTGCCCATAGTTTTAAAGCCACAAAAAGGCCAGACATATAGGAGGAGGAACACAAAATGTTTGGGGTAACCCTGCAAAAAGGGCCAAGTCCAATATCCATGTTTTCAGGTTACATGTAGATGATCATTATTTTGATGACTGAGGAAATCCTCAGATGCCCATAAAAAACCTTTAGACACAGGGGTGGAATTGTTTCTGTATATAAAATAGAAGTGAAATTGACAAATTAGTCATTGCCTACCATTCCATCTGTGTCACATGCAGGCTAGCAATATTACTGAATACCATAAATGCAAAACACCTCAAAGCCAACTACACTGCAACTTTGCAAGAGAGGTTGTATGACATTGCAGGCAACATGTGGAAATATAGGTGGATGAGATTCTTGTAGAAAAGTTTCCAATACTGTATCCCTGAATGGTATGTCATCTGTTTACGTACTTTCTTCCCCAAACAAATAAAGATAACATTCGTTTTCTTTTCACAGGTTGCCAAGAAAGGTAGCATTATTTCAAACTCGGTTTTCAGCATTTTTTGCCAATTCATCACCCATGAAAATGTCAGCTACCATCCACCTAATTTACAGTCCCTTTTGTCCATTCATAACCACCTTCTAGGAAATAAGACCCCATCTACATCTCATCCATCAACCACGCTTGCAGTCCCTTTGTCAGATACCTCCACCTTCTGAGAGGCTCCATCAGCAACACTATAAAAGATGAAGCAATCTATAACCTCTTCAAACATCAAATATGTCACAGAACCAGCATTTTACCAAGACACATTCTTATAATATGGGTTTTAGAATGATGAAACTCTTGTAAAGTCCTCACTCGTCTCCTCACTCCACAAATTCTCTTGGTTGATCATACAGCAGTACCACCCTGACTAAAGTCTACTGCGTTACGTTTGTTGTTATGTTTTATGAATTTCTAGTGCACCAAATCACTCTCCAGCGAAGATACAAGCACATTGAGACTGACCATTCTGAAATCAGGTTGGGAATTTGAGGAAAGCAGATCAAACTAAAAAGAACTCAACAAAACAGCCATGTTTTAAGTAGCTTTATAAATGTCGCAAAATTAGAGTTTCTCCACTTGCCAGCTGGAAATTTGTTCCAGTATAGACAGGGCCACTGGCATGATGCGGCAAAGGTCCAAATTGTGCAGCAGAGTTGATTAAATTATGTGGCAGGAAAAGGCAAATTATGCGCATAATGCAGCCTGTGATCGATAATGGATTATGAGGCAAATGCAGAAAATTTTTAATGATGTGAAATTCTCTGCAGCCTCACAATCACATAATTCCAGTGGCCCTGAATGTAGAGCAGCTGAACAAGAAAATGAACAATCTAATGCTCTGGCTGTCACCAGCTAGCATAATGAAATCATGTCTTACTGAATTGCACTACTGTCAGAGATCTGTTCCTTGTTCTCCTCAGTGGTGATGCAATTGACTGAGGTTTCAACTCTTACCCTGGCTCCTTCGAAGACAGTTCCTGCATTCTGCTGCTACTGTTCAACTCCTTTAAGACGTTAGTAAAAGGTACAGCCTGACAGACCTGCACAAACTCTTCACAGGCCCCCATTTTGTTCAGGATCTTTTGCTTCACTTGCAAAATGGGAGCAAGCAGCAAGCCAGCCGTGCAGAAAAGCTCTCCATTGCATAAGGCCAATGCAGCAGATTAAACCACGACCTGACCAGACTTGAAATAAAGAAGATCAGTGCTCCCAGGATCTGGAACATTACAGCACATACCAGACTCACTCCTTCAATCTTTCATATATGAAGTGAACTGAAAACTCACACCTTCAAAGAGTAGTTCATCCAACATTGAAACCATCATCTATCTCATGCCATCATGGTCAAGCAATAAAGTTCGCACCACAATCAAACATTGAAGGAAACTTCATTGTTGAACCATGGTCTCAGTCCAGCCTTGCACTCTACTCTCTATCATGTATAGTGATGCCTTGCTTTCAAACTAAGTTCAAGGTAGGAGTTCAGTTTTTCAAGGTTCACACTTTGAGGCACTCACCTATACGTTTTATTTTATTCTTTGTGCACTCCTCACAGAAGAGCACAATCATCAATGCTTCTGTTTGGTGTCAGTGGAGGGGAGGGGGGTCAGTCTCCTTACATTTATCCATACATAGGCCTTAACCAGCCAACAATAAATGTGAGTCTCCACTTTCTCCAGCACCACCAAATGTGTTTGCAGTCAAGTAGGAAGGCAGCAGGTGCCCTTTGATGAATCTGTCTAGAAGCTGCATACATTAATTAAAAGGGTGGGAAAGAGAGAGACTTAAAACTTCAAATGACTCCATTGCCAGTGTGACTGTTGTATACTAAACTTAACTTGCTTATGCAGGACATGTAGCACTCCTTCATCTTCATTTTAATCTCAGTTGCCCTCTGCAGACACTCCATTGAGAGGTTGTCTCTTACAACAACAGTTTTGTGTCATTTCAATGGCAGATGTCAGAAGATAAAACTCATCAATATATTATTGCAAAAAACAACTTCTGACATGGTGCAACATGATTTTGCCCACCTGTGGATGATCTGAGATAGAGTAAAAACCATCTGTCATCTGAAGGAACATTAGTGTGTGTGTAATACTGAAGTCACCATAGAATGCTTCAGAAACAATGTTACCACCTCATCCTCTAAGAAGGTATTTATGATTTCTCAAAAGAAATGTGAGTTACAATGAGAGAGGTGAGTACTTGTGTTGTGTTTTTGAAAATCAAGCATCATGGCAAGAGGATGTTACCCTTTCCTCCTCAGCGAGTTTGTATGCCCATCTAATGTTCTATTCTGGATGGGTAGAGGCTGGAATGCCCCAAGGCAATTTGATTTTCCTATCCTTTTTTTCAGCTAGTCATGGCTTTGTGTTGGACCATTGTTGACCAATCCTTTGACATCTCCTCCATTATTGGGATTCGGGCATGTTAGCATTCTGGATTACTACTACTATTTAAATATGTTATTTGTAGTATTACTCATTAATCTCACTGAATCAAAATTGTAAACTAACTTTCCATAAAACAATATTTCCTAAAACTGCACTGTCTTTTGCAGACTACCTCTTTGTTAGAATTGTAGGACATTGTTTTACTTCTAGTACCTGGCTATAGGGATGTAAATGTATCCATACTACCTGTCAATGACTTGAATGTGAGTTCAAATATGAATGTTTATTTTGAACATGCCCATTTGATACATCAGTGTACTTAAACTTAAAACTAAGTGAAAAAGGAATTGGAAGGCACTTTTGAGACATTTCCAGTGCTTACCCATTCGTTTCGAACTTTACTAAGAAAACATGTATACCACTTATTTTTTGTTTCACGTTTTACAAAGAAGTGAGCAGTACAGTTACAGAAAATGGTCAAGCAATTATTTGATGCATCTGGGAGATAGGAAGAGTGGTATCCCTCAACACCCGGCCCATACCCTATATCGGTGGTCCCCTGTTGCAAAACACCTGGATTTAGTATTGACCTCTCTTTATCTGTGTTATGTTAATCTGTATGTATACAGCGCTCCTTCACCCAAAGGTATCAAGGCGCTTTCAAACCCTGATAGACATTATAGTGAGAAAGCCAGCATTAGAGGTGCAACTTAAATGCTTTCCTTAAAAGTCAGGTTTTCAAAGCAATCCTGAAAATGTTCTTTTTAAGAGAACAGATATGCAAAGGGAAGTAATTCCAAACATACGGGGCAAGTACTGAGAACCTCTGACCCTTGATTTAAGAAATCCTGGTACCACCAAATGATTGGCAGCAGAGGAGCATAATTGCCTTGTCAGCGCATATCTAGTCTCTTTCCTAGTCAAGAAGTCAGGGACCATTCAGTGCAAGGCCTTAAAAACTAGATAGCAAATTTTATACTGAATACACTGCTTCACTGGTAGTCAGTGGAACTGTTTCAGGAGAGGTAAAGTATGCGATCTGCAATGGGCATTTAACGCAAGCCTAGCCGCTGTGTGTTGGAAGTAGTTGCAATCTCCCTATATCGCAGTATGCCAAACCAAAATAGATACTTTTTGCATAGTCTAATCTACCGCCAGTGGTTACTGCCATAATGGTTTTCATAGCTCCAGCCGAAAGAAACAGGTGAAGTTTGTTGGTGGTCCATAGAGTAAAGACACATTTTGAGACCATGTTTTTCATTTGTTGTCTTAATTAAAGCTGCTGGTTAACTAATACTACCGCTTTTTTGCTGATGGCTTATGTGTCGGAAGCGGTTCCATTTCAATGGGCCAATGGTGGTTGGTAGAAGACTCAGAGCTGCTAGTGAAAAACTACATTTCAGTTTTCTCCACATTCTGTTCTAAAAAAAAATGCTCTTCCGCAAACCACTAATAAAGCACATCATGTCTTGATCTAAAGACTAAGATGCAGCTGGTCCTCAAGACCTAGCAAGATCTGTGATTCGTCTACATAATCAAAACTCTGACACCCTCTGTTTGTTAATTCCTTTATAAAGAGTTGGATGTAGATGTTAAATAGATGAGGTGAAGGGGCAGAATCGTGTGGAACCCCACAGTCAACTTTAACCTCTGCTGCTCTAAATAAAGATAATTGTACTGCTTGGGTTCTGTTGTGCAGGAATAACACCAACCAGTTGTCTTTCAGCTCAGAAATACAAGCAGAGCAAAATAACATGATCAACCATGTCAAAGGCTGCAGACTAATCAAGCAAGACTAGTCCCAATGTTTGGCCCATGTTCAAGTCCCTCCCTAACGTCATCTATGACCAACCCAGCGGTTTGGTGTTATACTTTGGTCAGAAGCCTGCTTGCTGAGGGTCAAGAAACTTAGAGTTGTATATATGAGTACTATGTTTCTGGGCCTCATGGGATTCAAGAATGTTGGCACAATAATGCAGCATAGAGATAGACCAATAGTTCATCAATACCTGTGGGTCATCGCCAGTTTCTTTCAATGGTGGGTGCACTATGGGTTATTTAAAGGCACTGGGAACTAGTCCTGTCTTTAAAGAGGCATTTAATATTTCATAAAGTGGCTCTGTTATAGCTGGGAATAACATCTGCATAACTCTGCGTGGACATGGGTCAGGAGGGGGAGCCTGACTTTATTTTAATTTACAGATGGTGATTGGTCTTTTTCAATTTAGCTGGGTGCAGCTAGCTAAATTTATATCATCATAAGTCTTCTCCTCTGGCTTCATAATCTTGGTCTATCAATGACATCCTTTTTAATTATTCTAATCTTTTCGATTAAAAACATGTTCAAATCATTACAGTGTTCTTGGGAGACCTCTGTACGTTTGCTAACTCTGTCTCTGGATGAGAGCTCACTCATGAGCTTAAAAGTTTCTCTTGGAGGGTTATGGGCTTCAGAGACCCTTTAAAAACAGTAAGAAGTCTTGTATAATATTCATAGTTTAACAGTGCCTTCTTACAGTTAGCTTTACAATTTTTTATCATAATTGCTTTGGCATTTGCGCTCTTGATACCTCATGTCTAGTTTGGCCTCTCTTAAGTGTTTTGAAAACCAAAGAGCAGAAGGCCTTCTTTAAATTTTCTTGCTACTAACCGTCTCTTTCCCCATCTTGTCAATCCAGTTAGTAAAATTTGAGCAGCTTCCTCCATGTTGGTACTAAGGACAGTTTCAGTCCCTGCCAGGGCCTCTATCATCCTCTCCTTATCAATTTTGGCTCACTTCCTCCAAACCATAAATTTGACAATCTGACGACTGTTTTTTCATGGTATTCGTATGTCCATCTATATAAGGTACAAATCTTTTAATAAGAAATCACAAGACCAGACCAGGTTGAACACATAACTTTTTTGATGTGTGGGTTGTATTTATTGGGTCAATTTAAGAGAGATGATAAGCTCCATAAATTGTTGGCGTTTGGAGGTTTTTTCAAATTCATCCACCCAGTGATTAAAGTCTCCTACAGTGAGCAGTCTGCTAAAGTAAATCCATGATGATCACACCAGAACATAGAATATTATTGGGAAGTCACTCAAAATATAGGGGACGGTAAACAACTAAGATAATTTAGGTCTGATCTTCAAACACTAAGTTAAACAGCAGCAGGTCTGTCTCCTCAGTTAAATCAATTTGCAGCTTCTTGGCCATTATTGATTGTTTCATTATTGCTGAATATATCTATTAGGCATGTCAGATGCAAAACATCAGGTTGACCTGAGTGCAAAGAAATCAAAACTTTAAAGACTGTGTTTCACTAACGATGTATTGTTTAAATAGCACAGCCTCAAAGTATTAGCAGAGTTCTCCCCATTATGCAGCTTCATTACTAAATTACCATGCTCCACTTCTTGGGGTTTTAGTATACCCAAGATAAAAGGCCTATTTGGAATGTCCAAAGGTGGAATCAGGCTTACCTTATTCCGGCTGTATAGTTGTTTAAAAGAATATACTTGAAAATGAGCATTATGGCTAGTCCTGGCTGGGTGCAGACGACCTTGTCTTTGGTGTGCCCGCTGCGTGTATGTAGTGGCAAACCTTTACTTGGCCATATAGAAGAGGGCTGTAAGAGACGGAAAGCACACTTCTGTTATCGGACTATAACTTCTTCCTGAAGGATAATTCTCAGCCCAGAGTCCTCACCTTTTGAATAATTCCCAGGCATCAGATTGGATCAGGAAATTTTCAGAGCCGTTCTCATGTGCTCCACTAATTGGCATCCTGTTGTTCCAAGCTGACATTGTTCCACTCTGGAAGTGACAAGTGTAGCTGCATGTAAGCACCTCTCATGAGAGCTGACATCGACGCCTTTCTGAGCCTTCCTTTCAGATGCGGATCTGGAGCTTCTCCCTGGTCTGTGACCAGATTGTTTTTGACAAAATGCTCTCCGTTGTGCAATGAAAATTTCACCATCTAAAAACACAGGTCTCGAACCACACTGGGGCTGTCGCAAACCGATGTCTGTGACGAACCTCACGACATCTGTTTGTGGGACTTGTGGTTGGACCACAACTCCCAAAGCCTGCATCCACTCTCCACAGATGAACTTAAAGGCTATACGAGAACACAATGCCAAGCTCCGCAAAATCAAACACAAGAAGACTCCATGTCATGTTGTTTCTGTGGTACGTTGTCGTCTTCGTGGAAATCTTCAGGTAAGTCAAAGAAAAAACACAAGAAATCCAGGCGGGATAAGGCCCCTTCTCACCACTCTAAAACTCCATAGAGGACCCAAGGAGGTCAATGTGCCTGATGGTCTCATTCCGGATCTCAATCGGAGCAGGTTCAGTGTCTCACCCCCCCCCTCCCTCCCCCCCACCCAATTCCCTGAATTTGCAGGCCCGTTGGTGACATCGTTTCAAGTAGAGGCTGGGAGAGAGGCCATGTTGTGCATTTTCAGGCCCCAATGATCCACAGGGGCCATAGTCAGATTTCAGCCGATGGGTCTGCCCTAAGTGCCTTCTGTGCCCCTTGAACCTACATTAGATTCTGGCGCCATTCCCTGCACCGGTTTCACTTTTGTCAACACCAATTCAGATGACTCCTGATGAGCCTATATAGCCTCTTGTGCTATCCACCTCTGCGTTAAAACTGACATGACCTCAACACACGTTGCACTCGGCACCGCCTGGCACATAATTTCCAACAATTGTTCTGAATCTGATACCTTGCCCTTACCACATGATAGGGCCCAACTTTACATAATGTTTTTGACACTAATTTTGAGAATAACCACTATGAAAACTGAGTTGATTGTCAACCAATATGACAAAGACAACTAGCATAAAGAGCTTCAGGATGCCAGTTGACTTGACACTTCCCCTATCACTGGTCCTGTGTCTCCCCCAGGTCCTACTACAGAGTAAGGTTCTTTTCTCTGTAGTGATGCACAAAGGCAACTGAGATGTTCGATCTGCAATTGCGAACCATGGAAGTGAAATTTCCGGAAGCTTGCCCCATGCTGTACAATCAGCATGAAGTCACCATGTGGCGTGTCAGAGGGTGTTACTACTTCCTGCAGCTCGAGTAGATTTTCTACCCAAGTGGCAGCTTTCTTAGTTCGAGCGGCAGCTCACTCAGAACAAGCAGTAGCGACTTGCCACAACTGCCCGCGTTGAGAAATCTCGCCGGGAGGCAGTGTAGTACTCAGGTTTTCTCTCTTGTCAACTTAACGTTGGCGAGCTGCGCGCAGGAAAAAACTCCACCACGCAGCTGTTTGCAGAGTTTGTCTAGAACTCCAATGTCCAAGCAGAGTGGCTAAAACTCTGCAAATTCTACCGGAGGAGCGGTGTTTACTGCCCATCCCTGTTTGAAATATTATGATATTGTCCAAAGCAAAACGTCATGTCACAGTTCCTATAGGGAAACAATATAAGCAAACAGTGAGTCAGATGGTGTTTCATTCGGAACATTCTAAAAAAAATAGTACGTATTTTTGACTAGCTCACCCAAATGCATGCAAAATTAGATTAAGAATGCCAATCCCTCGACATTAAAAGAGTTTAGGATAGTGACATATCCGATTTTGGGGGCCAACTGGGAGAAGTTTCATTATGAATATTTAAAAAAAAAAAAAAAAAGGAAATGGGGTCATGCTGACGAGTACTCGACCATCTGAAGCATCTACCTTCCAGTTTTCATGGCCCCAAAATGAGGGCTGTCCCTCTTTTGAAAATAACTACTTATTTTACCCCACTCTTTCTATTACCCACTAATATGAACTTTCCATTATGGAAATGAACATTGCATTTTTTTTTTTTTTACTTTTCAGCAAGGCTCACTTCAAAAAGACATAATTGAGGCAGTTTTTTGTTTTGCTTGCTTCTTTGTAATCATTGTCAGGCGTTTTGTTAATGCAGCAAAGATCAGGCTTACAAAATGCAATATTTGTTAACTATCATGAAGGAAAGTTTTAGTTCCATTAAGGCCACATAGGCGGGAATTATGCATAAACTCTGTTCACTTTATTTGGCTCAGCAGCCTATAAACTTAATGAAACATCCAAAAAACTATCTGGGAGTGTATTTCCCATGAGTCCTAACATAAAGAACGTTCCACCAATGATGACGCATCCTCTCCGTGTAAAGCAACCCACAAGGAAAAACACTTCCTCTTTCTTCCTGCTATCTCTGAACTCCAGTAACATTCCTTTACTCGCAATCCTATTTCTGATCGGATCTCAAAAGAAGGACTAGCCATGAGTTACCTCAGTCCTAGCGACTGCTACACAGGCAGACATAATTGCCATTTGACCAGCACCCACTGTAATCAACCATACAGCAAAAGTTTGTTTCTAAAGTAACTTTATTTTATTTTTGAACAACCATAGAGTAGACAATGACATATAAATCACTGTCCAGGCACGTACTGAACAAATACAGGTAGCACAGATGGCCTGATTACAGAGCGTACATTCAGAGTGGCAGCTGTACAAATGTGAAGCAAAGCACGGCAAGGGCAGAAACACTCCCCAGACCTTAGCCCACATAGCCCTTCACTCCCAGCCGAGGGAACTGAATATTATTTTCTTTCCACAGTGTCTGTGGGACAGGGTCCAACAGACCATATTCACTAATCCACACACTGGCCATCACATTGGGCAGTACACACATCGAGCCGTACTGGGGGCTACACCCCTTGCTATGAGTTAGTTCCCCCCATTATTACTTTACCCTCACCTGTGCTATCGATCTCGGCATTCCCTGTCCGGGCCAGAAAAGCCTTATCGGGCCCCCAAATACACTTCAGGTAGTTACGGACCGGCATCGGATCATGGTACACGTCACAATATGCCTTGTCCACATGCCATCCCTTTAGCATCAAGAGCAGTTCCTTTGCCAAACATATCGCTATTCTACACTTCACGAGTAATAGCCCCAGGGCTACTAAACACATAGTGGACATCAGGATATCCCTGTTGTAAACCATGAGCGCCAACAGTGGGGCGACTCAATTTTCTCGCCTATTATCTCCTGCAGCTACCCCAGTACTGTGTCCCAATAGCGCTGCATCACTGGACAGAACCATATTACATGGGCAAAACCCACCCCTTCTTCTCCACAACAAAAGAAGCAAGAACTGTCCTTCAAGCCTTAATGGAACTGGCTAGCCAGAGTATAGTACACCATATTGAGGTATTTAAAATGTATTAACCGATGCTGGCTATTCAGGGATATGAACCTGATTGAACAACAATAGGTCTACTGTTTATCACTAACGATTATTCTTAGGTTCGCTTGGCAGTCCAGCCTAACTTTAGTTAGTCCCAGCTGCAGTGCTTCTTGAGAGCATGCATACAGCTTTGCTATAATGCAACGAGTCATTGCCGTCTCCAGCATAAATGTTAAAGCTGGCAACTCAGGAGGTTCCAGCAAGCCCTACCCCAGCAATTTGCACATCGTATGTCACACCCTATAGTAATGAAACTGAGCCATGACACTGTGCTTGTCACCCTGCACACTCACCTGCTCCCAGCTACGAATCACCCTGTCCTTGAAGAAATCGCCAGCGTAACTCAGTCCCAGCCCCTATAATGCACCTGCAGCCACCCCTCTCCTGTCCCAGGGGACATGCCATGCACTTGTCCAGCCACACCCACAATGAGCAAAGTTGTAGTCCAGTTTGCAGCTCAGTGAGTGACTTCCAAGAGCATGGTGTTGTATTTAAGGAATCAAAGCTATTGTAGTGTCGCGCTGGCTTGTCGAACAATACCTTGGGCAATGAAAGGGGGTTGCGGCATCTCTCTCAAGCCACAAGTGAGGTAGGTTACTTGTGCCATGCAACCATTACTGGGAAAATTTACAATGCGCAACTCTGTAGTGTGCTTCCGGGGACCAGGGCATTCAACCCACTCCTGGCATAGGGGAGAACTGTTATATCCAAGCTCACGTAAGCCTGCTTCCTTGACCCAAGCTAACATAAAAACTGCATTTGACCGAATCAAACGCTTTTTCAATGTTCAGAAACACAGCTGTAGCCTGCACATCCGAGTCGATAAGAGAGATTGCGCTGAAGAGGATTCTAAGATTGTATATTAATGATCGACCTTGTTTAACCTTGGCCTGTTCCGGGACAACAATGTCCAGGAGCAGAGGCACCAGTCAATTAGCTAATATTTTTGCAAACATTTTCGTCTCTGTGCTTAACAGTGACAGAGGTCTATAGGACGAGCAACAGACTCTGGGCTAGCCCTGCTTTACGAGAGTGACCAGAAGAGCCTCACACATCTTAGGTGCCATGCAGCCCTCCTTTACCATTTCTTTGTAAAGGGTGACCAGGTGTGGAGCAAGTTTGGCCAGGTAGGCCTTATAAAAAATGAACATCAGCCAATACGTGCGTGGCACTTTCCCCATTAGCATGTTCTTCAGCCCTGTCACAATCGCTGTAGGGTGGAGCGGGGCCAAAATGTGCTTCCTATGCGCTGCCGTCAGCCACTTCATTGTGATATGGGCAAGATAGTCCGCTGTGGCCTTTTCGTCATGTGAGAGGTGCAACACATACAGCTCTGCACAACAACGGCAGAAACGATCTGGCTCCTGCCCCGCTGTACAAAGGGGCACCCCATGCTCTAACATCATGTCATTCTCAATTCGAGGCAACAGGAGTGCAGCCAGCATAGCGCCAGGCTGCTTGCCCTGTCCATAAACCCTTGCAGTCACATACCTTGTGGTACTCCTCCAACTTAACCTTAGTACTGCCTAACACACTGTGCTCAGCTGTCTCTCTGTGCGATTCTTGTAAGCCTGCTACTTTTGCCTCAACTGTTACAATCGGCCCGTAGTGACCTAAGCATGCTGTAACTCCCTCCCCAGCCCCAAGAAATAAACTTCAAAGGCCTCCCAGACTGTTGCAAAGAACCTATATTGGTTAAAATATTCGTCTTTCACCTGCACAAGCTCTTCCCAAGATACTGCATCCAGAAGACAGTAAGGCAGGAACCGCCCCGCAAACGCAGGGGCAGGGGCAAATGCAGCGCCCTTAACACCGGTGAGTGATCTGAATATGTGTGCGGTAAGTGTGCTTACCTCTGGACTTGGCACGAGACTGATACATTAGCCAGTTATCTATACATGTGAGAATATCATGCACTATGTATTAATGGGTTTAGCCCGCACTTGTGGGGAACTTGTGGCACCAAACATGAAGCAAGCCACACTTCTCTGCAATCTCATTAAGGGCACGAGCCGCAGTCGAGGGCTACCTATGTGGACCATTAAAGTGATCCCGGTCAGGGAATAAAACTCAGTTGAAGTCTCTACCTCACAACTGAGGCAAGTCCACACACCGAACGAGTTGAGCGCGCAAATTCTGATAAAACTGTGGGTCATCGTAATTAGGGCCATACACCAACAAGCAAGCAGAGCAGCCAAGTCATCCCTATAGCAGTGCACCACCACATTCCTGCCACTTGGGTCCACACACACCTCCTGTATTTTAATTCCAGAGCCATGCCAAACCCAGATAAACATGCCACAAGCCTGTGTAGTAAAGTCCGCTGCAAAGCAGGCACCCTGCATGCAGCGCTGCATGAGCAATCTGATCCCAGGAGCAAGTTGTGTTTCTTGCAGTATAGCAACATCAGTACAATGCAGCTGTAAGTATGCTACCACTTTGCACACCTCTCTGCGGTCATTCAGCCGCCCTGACATTTCAGGTTAGTAACTTCAACAGCGATGGACTCCTGGCATCCCCACACGACTCCACGTACCTTCAGCCACCATCGTGCAACTCAAAATGCCAATACCAAACATATTGCGGAGCTCGCTAGGCATGTGGGCCTTTCCAGTGCGCAATTCATGGTTATGTTAAACAAAACCTACCCCTTCCCACACTGTGATCCTCGGCAATACACACAGCATTGCACTTCCCTCCTCTATCCCACCCACTGCCCATCCAACATAACCCCGAACTAAACATTGTGGAGCACACATGGGGACAGACGTTTCCCTGCCGATTGCATAGTGTGCGCTTGAACATGTAAACAACAAATGTTAATTAACGGGTACCCTAGCCGCTGCCACTTGGTCTCCCTTTGCAGTGTTGACATAACACTAGGGCCACACGGAACACCAGTGGAGTGCCAAACCGCCCTGCCTAAGCAGCATGTATCACTTGACATACTTAACACATATTCGTCCCCGTCAGGCCATCTACAGACAATTTTCAGAGTCTTCACCCCTGCCACCTCGATTACCTGTCAAGTATGTTAGTAGCCTACAGCCACTCATCCACTGAACAGTGGGTGATTGCTACTCGACTAAGGGTCATAGAGGTATAGTTTGAGTGCAGATAACTAGTCCATATGGCACAGGTGGTACTGATTCTGCTTATCCAAGTCCTGCAACGCCTCTGGCTCTACTTCATCTGACCACAGTAAAGAACCGCCGAGCCCTCGCGGTTGCGCACTGCTTCAGGAACTGATGCAGCTGCTTATGATCGCCAAAGATTTTTGCTTCCCATTCACGATCACCCGCAGGCGAGGGTGGTAGAGTAATGGTGTACTCCAGGTGCACATTCTGCAGCTTACACTTGGCTGGTATACCTCCACGCCCCCTGTACCTGCTGTGTGAATTCCGGGAAAAGCAACAACTCTGCATCCTCATGTCAGAGCACCTTTGGCTCCCCTGCCTTGTGGAGAGCTGCATGCCAGGCCCTGTAATTCAGTAGCCTTGCTATGATTGGGCGAGGTCTCGTCCCAGCACTGGATGCAGCGCAAGGGAGCGGTGGATGTGCTCTACCACAAAAATTTCTGAAAAAGTCTTACGCACTTGGAGATATATAAGGAGTTGGGCCACATACTTCGTTGCCAATGTTCATGGACCCGGCCAAAACCTACTATCCTGAGATTGTTACAGCGTGAACTAGCTTCAAGATCCTCCGCTTTAGGCTGCAAGGTGGGAAGCGCCTTGTTAATCATTTTCTGGGATGCTGAAGCAGTGATCTGTTCATCCTTAACCTCTGACACATGCCTCTTCACCAGGTAGGGTCCCGGCGTGCTTGCCCAGAGGCTCTCACATCTGACCCATCTGGAAGTACAGTGCGTCGATCCTGCCATCAATTTTGGTGAGGCTGTGTTACACAGTGGATACGATTTTCCACAGTTTGCTGCCCTTCTCTGGCTCGGACGGGTCCTGCTCAGTCTCCGACAGAGTTGCGCCATCATCATGGGTATTGGGGTTTTTCTGTAGCTCAAACTGCATCTTGGGCTGAATCTTATCTGTTTTGCCGCTGATGAAAAGCTGCCAAGCCTGGCCATGGCAGAGGTTACTTAGTCAGTCAGGCTCTACGGGGAGCAAATCAGCGAATGGGCCTCATGTCCGAGTGGTCAGGGCCAATCAGATCTCCTGCCACCAATGTCCCTTCAGCCACCTGAAGCAGGCAACAAAGCAAATCTGGTGCTTGGTACCGCGCCTCCTGCTCTTTTGTACTCCTCACTGCAGAAAACGGGGCCTCCAATCCACTGGGGCAACCCACGTGTCTTCCTCCTCTGTCTGTGTTGAACCACTGGGGTTTGTCTGGGTCCCACAACTGTGGTGCCCTCTCACTGCCACCTCAGAGTGACCAGCATCACCGAAGTCCCTGAGTCACTGCCGGGCATCACTCATCCCGCACCAGAACAGCCCTGTCCCCAAAGCCAGTTTTACTCACCAGCACGGCATGAGTGTATCAGCTCTACCATCTCTGCACGGATCTGCTGCACCATGTGGCTACTCACCCCTGCAGGTCTCTGGCGGAATAGGCCACCCCTGTGGCCACACTGTTCCCGCTGTGGCCGGCTGCCCCCTGCCACTCAGTCTACGGCCCTAGAGCATCAAATTGATGATGCTCCTCCTCGGGGGGACCCTGGGCCACCCCACAGCATGCTGCAGTGCTCTCAGCAGGCCTGCACTGTCCACAGGGCAGTATTAATCCACACCAGTGCTGATGCGGCACACAGGATCACTCCAGCCTCAAACGCTGCATACAGGCCTCCCTTCCTCTCCGAGTCTGGCTATCCTACGCATGCTGACATGCAGCCCTGGATGCAGGCCATCAGTCGCTCCTGTAATGGACACAGGCTGTGTCCCCCTCACATCACTTTAGACAGTAGTGGATCGGGCCCCTCACTGCCAACAAGGCCCTGGAGACTTAGCCATCATGCCTGGTATGGTGCTTACCCCTCATTGAGGAGCCCGCACGGCCATCACACCAGCCTGGCCTTGTGGTCACCGCTGATTGGCATTCATGGGGACCGCCTGCAGCATTTTCCAGCACAATTTCGGCCCGGCGTTGCCACAGACCACATAGGGTGGCAAGTTGTTGGCTGTGGCAGAAACTCAGTGATGCAAAGCACCAGGTTATGCAAGATCATATACAGACCAAGGAACTTGCCTAAATGGCAGCCATCTTCAGGCCGGGCAAGCTCTGCCCCAGAACATAACACAGTTCACACAAGTAAAAATGGAAAAAATAGGTTCCGCCCACCAAATTGAGAGGGGAAAAAAACTGAGTATTGGTGATCCACATGGAAAGATAATCTGGTCCTCCTTGTCGTTTATAGATTTGAAACTTTCCTTTAAGATAGCTAGGAAATTTTGTATTCTGTCTCCGGACTGGAGGCTTCAGATTATGCAAATAAAAAGCTTGTTTGACCACCAGTGGTGCTACTACCATCAAAAGTTTGAAACTGCATTTCCTAAAGGTGGGCTTTGAAGTCCAGTCCCACCGCCTTCAAATATTTCCTTGAGATGGGGCACCCAGAGTATGCACCTAGGTAAGCCAGAGCACCTCTGGCAGAGTTCGCCCCAAAGATGGGGACATCATTGCTTACTTCATTCAGAATCCAACAAACACACCTTGCAGTTGTCGCCCGGTAAACCAATTTAAACAGTTAGCAGTGAGGAGCTGATTGGGACTCAGAGGTCTGATCCTCCTCTGTTACACTCTAATAGACTGAATTTCTTGATCTATTGTGGCCTTTTCCATCTGTGAGAATACAAAACAACGGGCTCTTCTACTCTGTTGGGGTTCCAAAAAATAATATTTAAAAAGTCCTTTATACCTTGCAACACCCAGTGTTGTGGAAGAAACCTGTCATCCTTCCCCCCTACCTTTAGTTGGGAAGAACTGATGCCTGACCTTTTTCTGCTTCTTTGCCGCCATGGCAGCTGCTAGCACCTTGTGTGAGGGGAAAAAACAAAGCTTTACACTGTGATTTCTTGAATTGTGCCCTCTGGAAGGCTTGGTAGAAGGTTCGACCAGTTGAGTGTAGCTTAGCCTTTGGCCTGCACCCGTGCCCCGTCACCTAGTGACTTTTTACCTACTTAGCTTACTCTGTTTTATTCCATTTATTTTATTTCCTTTAGCTGACTGCCATTGTTTATATTTTTAAAAAATGGTTTGATTTGCATTATCAATGCCAATTCTGAAAAGGCGGCAGTATCAGCGTCATGATCAGTGATGTACAAAGGTATTGTCATCATGTCCCTTTCTCACTCATATGTGATAGGAACATATGATGCACTTGTTGGGGATTGTTTATGTAATTGCCACCACAAGTCTGCCTCCTTAGCAGTTGTTTAGGAACTAACCTGCATCAGGCAACCTACATGATCTGTATAAATACATCTCACATGGACAAAATCACTAGAGGGGTTCCAGGTGCCATCTACACTGCACGTCACCTTGTTGCAGAACTCAGCCTTTGTGTCACCACAGAGTCTGACCTAGAGTCCTCATTCCAAGGTAACTAGGGTTGGGGGGCACTTCTCATGGACATGGTACTGGCAGATTAGGTTTATCATACCTAGCTCTCATTAGGTTAGAGATTAGGTTATTTTTGCTTGGAATTTGATATCTCATGTTTTTAAGATGGTGAGGTTTTTTTTTTATATTCACAACACTCATCTTCACAATTTTGCTTTTATTCCTGTTTATTATCCTAATCATTGCAGCACATTAATTTTATTGTAGATTGCAGTAATTTCAATAAACTTATTGAAAACTCCTTTATTGCCTGTGTGTGACTGAGACTTTTTGCTTACGAGGGAAAAGGGTAACTTCTTTTCCACCATGACTTCCCTGAGATGTCTCATCTAGAGTTCATGCGTAAGGCTGCCAGAAATCACCTTTGTTTTCTGAGTTTTGGTGAGGTACTGCTTGTGAGCCAGAAGGGTTGGGCCGGCAAGTTGCGACTTGTTGTAGGAGTTACTCAGTTGCCTACAAACAAAAGTGCTGTTGTCCCTACACCAGCAGTCTCGCTTTGGAGTGAGAGTCCAGCTACGACATTGGGACAGCCTCTGTAAGGGTATGGTTAGGATCTAATTCAACCTGGTGCCTCCTAAGGACTGCTTTGCCATTTTAAAAATGCCTGTCAAAGGGAGGAGATCTTGCAGGCCTTTTGACCTTCATTTTCCCCTGGTTTATTGCAATCATTGGAGGCTCCACATGTCACATGAGTGCCCAACTTTGCCCCAGTGGGGGTTTTATAGCACAATTAGAAGCTAGCTGTAGGTTTAGTGGAGGGCCCCAGGGCACTAGACACTGCCCTTTGAAGGAATATGTCTGCTGCAAACTCCTCATCTAGAGAACTTACTGGTGACTCCACGTCCTAATACTCAATTTCCCCTCTAGCATATGCCATAGTGTTTAGGTGTCACGTAGAAAATATGTTCACTGGTACCAAATACCTGGACTAAATATAATTATAAAAGTCTGATCACAGGGCTTTTGCTGGGTTAATCCTCCGCACACAACATAAGTTGTGCCTACACTGGCCACGTGCTTGGATATTCTGCCCAAATGCTGTTTAGGATAGTATCTAATAGACTCCTTAACAAGACCGTCAGGGCTTAGTAAGGGAAAATGCTCAAACGTAAAGGAACAAACACATAACCCTGCAGGGACTGGTCAAAACGTACACAGATCCTGCTACATCTCTGCCATTCTGTGGAGACAAAGAGTTGCCTGATTGTGAGACACGCCGCTCTGGAGAGGTGTACCTACTCTCACTCTCTAGTGACATGTGTGTGTCACTAAACAGCACAGGCCCCACAATCGCATTGACGATCAGTGGAGAGGAAAACACTCCTGTGGCAAACGTGCCTAAAGAGAGCAGCCTTAAAGCTAAACTCTTGTGTAGACACAAACATAAGGCTGTATGGTATTGGCAAGTCTTAGGTCAAAGTCACTTTGATAGCAAGGATTGAAAAATCAACTAAAGTGCTCTGCTTTAGAAACATTGACCCTAGTAAAACCAAAACAAAGTTGTAAATTATAACACACGTCTCTCATGGTTAAACCTCATGAGGAAAAGCAGTTATCTAGCTGCTGCGCAGCGATGAATGAGGAAGTGCTTTTCCTTGTGGACTGCTTTACGTGATGTCTTACGTGGAGAGGATGATCCATCACTGGTGGACTGTTCTTTATGTTTGGACTCATGGAATATGTGGTCTCAGATGGTTTTTGGATGCTTCAATAGCAGTTAATGGGCTGATGAGCTGCTTGAAGTCAAGAAAGGTTATGTATAATCCAAAGCCTCCAGTCCTTACATAGAATTTCAAAATATGCCCTCTGTCTCAAACACTTACAAGACTTCCATTCTTACCCCATTGTTAACAAGAGTAGATCAATGAGATGTGGAATCATGACGTACAAGGAAAACTTTCTAGTATCATACTATTTATTCACTGTTCTAAAGGTTCCCATGCCAAAATACTAAATCACCCCATGAATCATTAAGTCTTTGCTAAATCCTTCATGAAGGTTGTTGAAGCTTAAGGTAAATCAAGCGCTGATCAAATCTGTTCGCAAGGATTGCTGGCAGCAGTGTACCTGCTTGATTGTAGGTAAGAGGACCCTCCAGCCAAATTCCTGGTAATGGTTTTGGTCAGCAGTCCTTGGATACTGAAGTTGTTTGTGGTCACATCTCTAGGAACGGCCCATCTCTTTAATAAAAAAAGAATCAGGACTTGTCATGACATTAAAAGTTCTATTTATCTGTTCCTGTTGATAAAGCTGGTGATGTCTAATGTGTAGCTTAGGATACTGAAAGTGTATGGAAGAATTAAATCAAAGCAGTTTCTTTAATGTAGTACACAGTGCTCAGTAAATTCAGTATCTTTTTTTGGTTAACTACTTGATGAATAATAGACAAACAAAAGCCTGCTAATAGCATTATTTCAAGGCTATGCTGTTGTCAACTCGTATACCTTCCTCATCCTGTTTAGATCGTGAGCAATATACCCTATCTTTTTTGGATATGAAAAGTTGTTCAACCCTGTCTGCTGGGCCTACATGAGGCCGGGTATTCACTAGAATGGGAGTGGGCCCCAAATACACCGCCTGGGTTGAATTACCTGTACACAGAACCGATGGTAAGCGTCTGAATGGGTCGCATAGTATCAGAGGAGTTTCACTTACAGCGAGGTTCCCAAAAGGGCTGCCCCTTGTTCGCCCCTAATCGTCCTGGCGATGGAGCTGGTGGCATGTAGACTACGACAAGTGTTGCACGACTGGGGTTCCAAGTGGTTCTGGCAACGCATGTAGTGTCATATGTGGATGACCCTATGGTATACTTGTGCCAACCGGACATATCGGCTTTGATTATGTTGCATGTGCTCAGTGAGTTCGGAGAGCTCTTGGGATCACTTGTGAATTGCTCGAAGTAGGCATTATTCCTAGTGGGGCAGCTGAAGGGGATGGAGCTTGAGCTCCCTGCGGCAGGCCTCCCCTAGAAGACAGATGCCACGCGTTACGTAGGCATGCATATTGCATTCACCAGTGCCACACACTAAATATGGGCTAAACACTCGCCAACCTCCGCCCGCACATTTAATTTTGCAATACTCTATAGATAAAGGTGTTAGTGCTCCCTTGATGTTCATGGCACTATGTCTGAGATTACCCAAGGTTTTTGCCAGGTAATGGACCTCCTCTTGCTCGATCTGCTCAGAGCTGGAAGGAGACCTAGCATGAGTGTGGCCACTCTTAAATTGGAATGGAACAGAGGTGGCATGGAGTTACCAGACCTAGAGATGTACTACTTTGTGTCACACCTCCAACACTGTGCACTGGTTTGATACGACCCAAGTTGGGAGCTATCCCTACTATCGTTCATGTACAGTGACCACAACCTGGGGGCTTTACTACTATGCGGTACTGAGACACCCGAGAATATGCCTGATCAGATTGGTATGCAGACTCTGGGAGCAGGCAGGGTGGGGAGTGCTCTGTAGAATGCCTTTTGCACCGAATTTGGAAATATGGACAATCTTGCCATTCACGCAAATAGCATGGTTGATGGCCATAGACTGATGGCAGGATGAGGGTGGTGCCACACTAGTTGATCTGTACCCGACAGGTCGCTTCGGTACATAACACGACTGCAACTGACACATTTAATTTGGGATGTGGGCAGTTCCTTTAATACGCCAAATCACTGCCACAGCACGAGGCATCTGGCCAGGGTTCCCTGAGGTCCCAGAACCCACTCAGAAACTTATCACTCTACTGGCGATGATGGGAGGTCGAAGACTCATTACTCACCTATACCGAGCCTTCTGAGTTGACATGCCACAACACTCCCCAAAGATCGAGGACACATGGCTCCAGAAATGTGACTTTCCCATCACATTGGCAGAATGGACTAACAGAGAGTAAATTCTTGATTTAAACTAATCCAATGCAACATAATCCATGTTGCGTACCTCTCCCTATTACATACTATTTTCCCTGACAGAAACCCTGGGTATGTGCACTGCGAACATGGAACAGTAGTTTCCTTCTTGTTGTGTCGAATTGTCCTCAAATGTAACTTCGGACATCACCTTCTCAGTTTTCTTTGACACTGCTTCCCCAAAAGAACAACTTTTTTAGACCTCTACATGACCCTTGGGATTTTTTTAATTTAGGAGAGCCCCTTTCTCTGGCACATAACCTAGCATTCTCACATCTAAGGTGCGTGGGTTAATATCTGTAGTTACACTTTTGCTAGCTGTGTAAATATATATATATATATATATATATATATATATATATATATATATATATATATTCAATGGCATGTGTAGCTGCAGATACACATGCTGTGCACTGTTCCTGCCATCTAGTGTTGGGCCCGGACTGTTAGTTGTTTTTCTTCGAAGAAGTCTTTTCGAGTCACAGGACAGAGTGACTCCTCCCTTTCGGCTCCATTGCGCATGGGCGTCGACTCCATCTTAGATTGTTTTCTTTCCGCCATCGGGTTCGGACATGTTCCTCTTCGCTCCGTAATTCGAATCGGGAAACCTTAGAAAATCATCAAAACCTGTCGGTATTGTTTGCGTTCGGGACCGGTTTAGTATCAATACATCGGCACCGACAACAAGACCGCTTCGGCGGCCCTTCGGGGCTTCTGCAATTAACCAAGGCCTGGTCGGCCCGACAACGCCCGTCGTCGAAGACTCATGGACCGGACCCCCTTCCGTTTCTGTCTGACGTGTCACGCCAAGTATCCTTATACAGACCAGCATCGGGTCTGTAACCTGTGTTTATCACCCGAACACAGAGAGGATACTTGTGAGGCCTGCAAAGCGTTTCGATCCAAGAAGACCCTCAGAGATAGACGCGCAAGACGGTTACAGATGGCGTCAAAGCCGACACAACACCTCAACGTCGAGGAAGAAGAAACTAGAATATCCATTCAGGGTTCGGACTTGGATGACTCCGGGGATCGGCCATGGACGGCGGCGCAAAAAGTGAGTACACCTGCCCTGTCCCACACCCAAGGACAGATAAAAAAACAAAAGGGCTCGGGAACGCCACTGCCGGAAGGCCATGGCTCGACCCAAAGAAAACGCGATGACCAAATGACATCTGCACCGAAAAAGGCCAAAATATTGCCTAAGACTTCCTATTTAACACTCTGGCATCCACGCATGCATCGTACCAAAGCCTGCCAATGTTACCGGGCATGCTTAAACATGCACAACAGGTTTTCCAAGAACCAGTAAAAGGGAGAGCCATCACGCCAAGGGTCGAGAAAAAATATAAACCGCCCCTGTCAGACCCTGTGTTTATTACACAACAGCTCCCTCCGGACTCCGTTGTAGTGGGGGCTGCAAGAAAATGGGCAAATTCAGTCATCAGGGGATGCGCCACCCCCTGATAAGGAAAGCCGTAAGTTCGACGCAGCAGGGAAAAGAGTGGCATCACAAGTGGCCAAATAGTGGCGTATTGCCAACTAACAAGCCCTCCTTGCCCGCTACGGCAGAGCACATTGGGACGAGATGCAGGACATTATCCAACATCTACCGAAAGAGCATCAAAAACGTGCCCAACAAGTGGTGGAAGCGGGACAGGCCATCTCAAACAACCAGATCCGCTCTGCACTAGACTCTGCTGATACGGCGGCACGGACTGTCAATACAGCAGTCACCATTAGAAGGCACGCATGGATGCGAAGTTCTGGGTTTAAACCAGAGATACAGCAGGCGGTATTGAATATGCCTTTCAATCAACACCAGCTATTCGGGCTGGAGGTGGACACCGCAATAGAAAAAATGAAAAAGGACATGGCCAAAGCCATGGGCGCGCTCTACTCCTCTCAATACAGGAGAACATTTAGGAAACCACAGTTTAGGGGAGGGTTTAGACACCAGCCCTAAGAACCATCCACCTCCCAAACAAAACCCACTTATCAGTCTCAGTACCAGAGGGGGGTTTCGTGGTTCCTACAGAGGACAGTTCCCAAGAGGAAGAGGGAAATTTCAGCCTGTCAAGCAAACCCCTAGTAGCAAGCAGTGACTTCAATGTCACACTTCCCCAACACACATCAGCAGTGGGGGGGAGATTAACAAAATACCACAACAATTGGGCACACATTACCACAGACACATGGGTTCTATCAATTATCCAACATGGTTACTGCATAGAATTCACAAAATTCCCTCCAGATGTTCCCCCCAAGAACACACAAAATGTCTATACAACACTTAGACCCATTACAAATAGAGGTCCAAGCACTACTAGCACAACAAGCCATATAACTGGTACCTTATTACCAGAAAGGAACAGGGGTTTACTCCCTATATTTCCTTATTCCAAAGAAAGACAAAACGTTAAGGCCTATTCTAGATCTCAGAATGTTAAATCTATTCATCCAGTCAGATCATTTCCACATGGTAACACTTCAGGACGTAGTTCCCTTACTAAAACTAGGGGAATAGATGGCAACACTGGATCTAAAAGATGCGTATTTCCACATACCCATTCATCCATCTCACAAGAAATACCTAAGGTTTGTAATACAAGGCAAACATTACCAATTCAAGGTGTTACCCTTCGGGATAACAACAGCACCCAGGGTATTTACAAAATGCCTAGCTGTAGTAGCAGCTCATATAAGGAGACATCACATGCACGTATTCCCGTATCTAGACGATTGGCTAATAAAAGCCAGCACTCAACAACAATGTCAAATTCACACGCAATATGTAATAGATACTCTACACAAACAAAGGTTTTCTATAAATTACCAAAAATCTCATTTACAACCATCCCAAATACAGCAATACTTGGGAGCAACATTCAACACACAAAAAGCAATTGCCACTCCAAGCCCACAAAGAGTTCAATCGTTTCAAAATGTAAGAGCAAGCATGCAGCCAAACCAACTATACACGGTCAGGCTTGTGATGAAACTACTAGGCATGATGTCCTCATGCATAGCTATTGTCCCAAACGCAAGACAACACATGCGGCCCTTACAACAGTGCCTAGCAAAACAATGGACGCAGGCACAGGGTCAACTCAAAGATCTAGTGTTGATAGACGGCCAAACACACTCCTCACTTCAATGGTGGAACCCTGTAAATTTAAACAAAGGGCGGCCTTTTCAAGACCAGTGCCTCACGCCATTATCACAACAGACGCCTTCATGATTGGGTGGGGAGCCCACCTCAACAATCACAGCATACAAGATTAATGGGACAGTCAACAAAAACAACTTCACATAAATCACTTGGAACTGCTAGCAGTATTTCTAGCACTAAAAGCCTTTCAGCACCTTCTAGTCCACAAACACATTCTTGTCAAAACAGACAATATGACAACAATGTATTATCTAAACAAACAGGGAGGGACACACTTGTCACAACTGTGTCTCTTAGCACAAAAAATTTGGCATTGGGCAATTCACAACAACATTTGCCTGATAGCACAATATATACCAGGCATTCACAATCAGTTAGCCGACAATCTCTGTCGAGATCACCAGCAAACTCACGAGTGGGAAATACACCCCCAGATTCTACAGGATTACTTCTACCGCTGGGGGACACCAAATATAGATCTGTTTGCAACAAAACGCAAAATGCCAAAACTTTGCGTCCAGGTACCCACACCCTCAGTCCAAGGGCAATTCTCTATAGATCAGCTGGTCAGGGATATTTTCTTACGCTTTTCCCCCTCTCCCGCTTATTCCTTTTCTGGTCAACAAACTGAGTCAAAACAAACTCAAACTAATACTAATAGCACCAACGTGGGCTCGCCAACCGTGGTACACCACACTGTTGGACTTCTCAGTAGTACCGCACATCAAACTACCAAACAGGCCAGATCTGTTAACACAACACAAACAACAGATCAGACACCCGAACCCAGCATCGCTCAACCTAGCAATCTGCCTCCTGAAGTCTTAGAATTTGGATATCTAAACCTTTCAAAAGAGTGTATGGAGGTCATTAAACAAGCAAGGAAACCGACAACAAGGCATTGTTATGCTAATAAATGGAAAAGGTTTGTTTTCTACTGCCAGGCAAATCAAATCACGCCGCTAGAGGCCTCCATACAAAACATTGTAAGTTATTTACTACACTTATAAAATGCAAATCTAGCTTTTTCTTTCATAAAAATCCATCTCACTGCAATATCTGCTTATCTGCAGATTAAACATACAAAGTTGCTTTTCAGAATCCCAGTTATTAAAGCCTTTATGGAAGGACTAAAAAGAATCATACCTCCAAGAACACCACCAGTACTTTCATGGAATCTTAATATTGTACTTACATGACTCATGGGTCCACCATTTGAACCCATGCATTCTTGTCAAATCCAATTCTTGACTTGGAAAGTAGCCTTTCTAATAGCCATCACTTCACTACGAAGAGTTAGTGAAATACAGGCGTTTACTATCCAAGAACCCTTTATACAAATACACAAACATAAAGTGGTTCTCCGTACAAATCCACAATTTTTACCAAAAGTCATATCACCGTTTCATCTAAACCAAACAGTTGAACTCCCAGTCTTCTTTCCACAACCAGACTCAGTAGCAGAAAGGGCACTGCATACATTAGACATAAAAAGAGCGCTAATGTATTACATAGTCAGAACAAAAGCCTTTCGTACAACAAAACAATTGTTCGTAGCTTTCCAAAAACCCCATGCTGGTAACCCTGTATCCAAACAGGGCATAGCCAGATGGATAGTTAAATGCATTCAGACGTGTTACCTTAAAGCTAAAAGAGAATTACCCATTACACCAAGGGCACACTCCACTAGAAAGAAAGGTGCCACAATGGCTTTTCTAGGTAATATACCAATGACAGAGATTTGTAAGGCAGCCACTTGGTCTACACCCCATACATTTACTAAGCATTACTGTGTAGATGTGTTAGCAACACAAGCCACAGTAGGACAGGCTGTATTAAGAACATTATTTCAAACAACTTCAACTCCTACAGGCTGACCACCGCTTTTGGGAGGATTACTGCTTTGTAGTGTATGCACAGCATGTGTATCTGCAGCTACACATGCCATTGAACGGAAAATGTAACTTACCCAGTGTACATCTGTTCGTGGCATGTTGCGCTGCAGATTCACATGCGCCCTCCCGGGAGCCTGTAGCCATTTTAGTTGCATGTGAATTGTATATATGTAAATAAATATTCCTTTACTACAAACTATGTACATACATACCTACTCCATTGCATGGGCATCTTTAGTATCCTTATTTTACCAACTCCTACCTCACCCTATGCGGGGAAAACAATCTAAGATGGAGTCAACGCCCATGCGCAATGGAGCCGAAAGGGAGGAGTCACTCGGTCCCGTGACTCGAAAAGACTTCTTCGAAGAAAAACAACTTGTAACACTCTGAGCCCAACACTAGATGGCAGGAACAGTGCACAGCTTGTGAATCTGCAGCGCAACATGCCACAAACAGATGTACACTGGGTAAGTGACATTTTCATATATATATATATATATATATTTATATATATATATAGATATATATATATAGATAAATAGATACCTGCGATAATAGGACAGGACATCTCACACACTTTTCTGTGTCACATGCCTCATGTTATCCCCATCAGAGTACGTGGATACCACTCAGATGGACTCAACCACTTGCAGGGAGTTCATGATAAATTATTTCCTACTGGAAATAAAAAGGAATGCAGATTATAAAAATATCGCAGGGTATACCTAAAAGATAACTTTTAGTGTTTGGGTACACAGGATATGGTTAAAACCTGAAGGTGGGACATTTTTCGAAAAACTATTTTTCGTACATCCTAAGTGAACTGTTCATATGGGGAAACTTAATTTCTTCATTGGAGAGCTCTCCTTCTCAAGTAACTAGTGCGACTGGGGTGCTTCAGTTGACTTATATATGTGGAGCCAGAGCTAAAATGAGCTTTGTCACGTTTCGCTGTATGGGTCTTGCATACACACATTTATTAAAGTTGGACACAGCATTAACTACTAACACCAGGTAGACCACGATTATCACCAGTAGAGGTTGTAGGCGAGTAGGGAATGTTTTTCAAAAGTCAAAATATGTTGTGCAATCTATGCTACAAATTACATCCCACCAAATGTTCAACACACTTTCTCAGAAACGTTCCTCTTTTGAAAGAAAAAGGTTGATTCTTCACCATTTACCATATATATATATATATATATATATATATATATATATATATATAAGATTTCCTAACTGCTTTGAGACTTGCTTCATTTGTATTTGTATAAACTGAACATTCAAATTAGGCACATGCATCATTGATGAGTCTGCTTATGGTAGGCATAGTTGTTGTATGACAGAACCACGCATGCCGGAACAACGCAGTCAGAACCACGACTGCTTCATTTCCACACGTTCCTTTACAACAATTTTCGGTTTAAAAGCATGCATAGTAAATGCATATGTGGAAACGGCATGCATGGTTCAGCCATACAACATGCGGCACTAAACTACCCCCACCCCTAATAACTAAACTACCCTAAGCCCCAAAAAAACCCTCACCCTGCCCATAAAAACTAAACTACCCGACACCCCCACCTGCCCTGAGCCCTAAAACCTTCCCCCACCCCTAATAACTAAACTACCTAACCCCCACCCCAAGCCCTAAAAAATAAACTACCCAACCTCCCCACCCGCCCCTCAAACCTAAACTACCCTGACACCTCCACCCACCCTAAGCTCTATAACCTTTCCTCACCCCTAATAAGTAAACTATCCCTACCCCCCACCCACCCTAAGCCATAAAAAATAAAACTACTACCCATGTACCTCACAGTGTCCTCTCCCAATCCTTCCTCCTCCTGCCCTTTCTTAAACCTTCCCCTGCCACCTAATAAACTACAACACCCCACGCCCTAAAGGAAAAAAAGCTACCCTGTACCCCTGCCCCTAACTAAACTACCAGACACCCCCACCCTCCCCGAGCAATAAAAACCTTCCCCACCCCTAATAACTAAACCACCCGATCCCCGCACCCACCTTAGGCCCTAAAGAAAAAACTACCCCGACCCCCCCCACCTGCCCCATAAAACTAAACTACCCTGACACCCCAACCCGCCCTGAGCCCTAAAACCTCCCCCACCCCTAATAACTAAACTACCCGGATTCCCCCCCACCCTAAGCCCTAAAAAAAAAAACTACCCTGCCCCTCCACCCCTAAAACCTAAACTACCCAGACACCCCAACCTGCTCTGAGCCCTATAACCTTCCCCCACCCCTAATAAGTAAACTGTCCCGACCCCCCCTCACCCACACTAAGCACTACAAAATAAAACTCCCCTGACCCCACCAACCCCTAAAAACATAAACTACCCCGCCTACCCACCCCGCCCCTAATAACTAAACTACCCCGACCCCCCACCCACCTTTAAGCCCTAAAAAAAGAAAAAATCCAACCCCCATCCCTAAAAAAAATAAACTAGCTGATAAGCACTATATCCAAACTCACTTACCTCACAGCGTCCTCTCCCGATCCTTCCTCCTCTCCTCCCTTAAACCTTCCCCTGCCCATAATGAATAAACTGCCCCGTCACCCAACCTAAGCCCTAAAAAAAAAAAAAAAAAAAAAAAAAGCCCCTCACCCCAGCCCCCAAAAAATAAACTACTAAGTAAGCTCTAAAAACGAAACTTCCTGAAACCCCCCCCCCCACTCCTGCCCCTGTTAAAGAAAAATACCCCTCCCCCTAAAACCTAGACCCAACTCTGCCCCAGCCCCACTTACCTCACCATGTTCTCTCCTGAGGTGTCTGCCTTTTTCTGTGCCTTAACCAGGCATATGTGTAGTTTCGCACATGCGGGGTTAAGGCACATAAAAAGGCAGTCGTCGTACCAGCAAGCGTTATTATGCTTGCGTGGTAAATGTCTGCGTTGTGTACAATGCGTGGCTAAGCTTGTTTCCCAGGCATAGCATGACATTTCAGGCCAAATTTTCAATGAATTGTGTAAGTTTTATAAACAGTAATATTGACTAGCCTGATGTTCTTTACAGGTTATGACCAATGGCTGTGAAACAGTTGATATGACACTTCGGAGGAATGGCTTGGGCCAGCTCGGGTTCCATGTGAAATATGACGGCACAGTAGCTGAAGTTGAAGACTACGGCTTTGCCTGGCAGGCTGGTCTGCGGCAGGGAAGCAGACTGGTTGAAATCTGCAAAGTTTCTGTGGTGACTTTAACCCATGACCAGATGATAGATTTGCTGCGTACCTCAGTCACTGTGAAAGTTGTCATCATACCACCACATGATGATGGTGTTCCACGGAGGTAAAATATATGAAATTCTGCTATTTTTCTCTTATCTTAATCCTGGAGTTAAAGGCCATTGACCAGGTCTGTTATTGTCTCAGAAATAAATGTTATGTTTTCTTTGTATTTTTCTTTAAACTGCTCTCCTTCCAAAGTACTTACAGTTAACTGTTGCTTGCAGTGCATTTAAACAAAAACATACCCATAGAAAGCTGTTTTTAGCTGGGTCTTTTGGCTCAGTGTACTGATGCATCACCTCCAGGAATTTGTATTGTATTATCATGGTCACTTGTTCGAATCTGAGTCGGCTAACTCAGCCTGTCAAGTTTGTTAATATGATTACCATTCAGTTGAGTGACAGTAAGCATCTGTCATTCAGCAACAAAATGCATCAAGCTATGAATGTGCCCTTTACAAATGCACATGTACCGTTATGTTAAGTTTCTTTTAGTCCGTACAGTCTGAAATTATCTTATGTTGCCATTAAACTTAGCTTTGGCAATCCTTTTTTAGGCCCCTTGGTTTGCAGGTGTTTTTTGTAATATTTCATCTTGCAAGCGTTGTCTACCCTAATCACTGCCCAATGTTGAAAAGAAATTAAATGATTTACTGACAGTAGTAAATTTGGTCGTATAAGTACCAACTGACTGTCACTATTTAGGAGACAGCAAAATGTCACAAACTACTTAAACTTGTGCGGTGCAGGCCTATATTGCCTATATATTCGTGATTATTTGGATATCCACTTATGTTCACCTGACAGTGTAAACTCGACATACCTTGAACTTTTCTTAGATTGTGGGTTTTTTGTGTTTTGGGAACTGTTCCATATATCTATTTCGATGTTTTTTTTATATGCTTATGTTTCTTTTTACTACTGAACTTGTATCTCTATACCTGTGGTTTTTGTAGACTACAAATTTAGACAAATGGTAGAAGAGCACTATACAGGCTCATAGACAAAGATAGTCACTGAGTAATTTGAGGGAAAGCTAGTTTCTGAGAGTTTAAGTGGACTGTTAATTTGTCACGATATAGTTCTCTTTAAAGATACAATTCTTCGGCTGTTTTCATTGACTTGAGCAGGTGCCTGATGGATACAGGGATGCCTTGCCTGATAGTGGGTACATAAATAGAGAAGGCTTGTTGCCTTGTTTTTTCCACTTCTTTGTCTTCAGTCTTATGGCATCTTGACGTGTGTGTGAGCACGCATAGATAGTCAAAGGAAGTGGTGAGCTTGTGAGCCAGCTTAGTGGAGTTGCCTACAGTAATGATTTAGTAGGTGATGCAATTGTTTGCCCTGTGATGGTGGTTCACCAGGGGAGCCATTGGAGGTCTATAAGGGTGAGAGCGATGTGGCTGTATTTAATCTGTTCCTTGTTGAGTGTAACTGTAGCATGTAGGGTCTCCTTAAGAGGAGGGCCAGTGTGAAGACTGTCAGGCTCTGGTGCGGGGTATTGCCACCATCCAGATGCGAGAGCACAGGGCTTGAACAGCATTTCTGAATCGCTGGCCTTATCTATTCAAGCCAGGTCTCAAAGAATGTACCTCTGTAGCAGCTGACCCTCAAGCCGACACCTGCCAAAGAAATTATCATCTGATGTCTTTCTGACCAGTCTCTGCTGAGATTACATAGTTGAGAACTGGGCAGTGTGATGAGATTCATCCGATTCATTCTGTGGGAGGCAGTGAAACTCACCTTGAAGCATTGGGTAATACTTTGAAGTAAGCGATGCTTGTTAGGACCATTCCGAAGGCAGCACCCTTTGTTGTGGAGACCCTGGCTGCTAGTTGGGAAACGTTTGGGCCTTATGCAGCTCCCTAAGAGTCTAAAACATTGTACTTTTTCCCTTGGTACTCAACCACCTGTTTTTTTCAAAATCCACTTTCCATAGTCCAGGGGTTGGTACCCGGTTTGACTAAGCCTTAAATATAGCTGCAGTTGGACTGGTTGTTAATTAGACTCCAGACAAATTGTCCAAGAGAAGGGTGTCAGGCTTTCAATCACTCCCTTTCCTGTGGCCTTATTCAGAATTGAGCTCCGCATCTCGCTAGAAATAGCTGAATACATACCATCAAATTCCTAAAACACCACAACTGTACCAGAGAGTTACCTGTTCCCTCAATACCGTCCTCAGTACTGGTGAAGCCCCATCGTAAATTGTCTCACAAAGTAAAGAAGACAGCAAAGCGTAAATTGTCCAAGTCATTCTGTTGCAGTTTTTTGACATCTTGTCAAGGGAACAAAGATGGCTCTTTTTTTCAAACTGAAACCAGAGGGCCAAGAGCCATTCTCTTCCGAAAGCTAATCAGATTGTAGTTCAAAGCTGCCTACATTTGAAATACTGAAATCTTGAAATTCCTCCAATTTGGGACCAGACTGTATCCCTAACCTTTCTTGAGTGGGGACTCTCAATTCGAGTTTCCTGCTAAATCCATGCCAACAGGACAGCATCAACCATGTTTCTAGTCTTTTGGATTCCGTTTTATTTAAATCCATACATTCTAGTCTTTTTACACTGTGTGACAAAGTGGAGGTAACATTTTGTTCACTGAAAGCCCTGGACTTAAAACAAGGACTTATTGGCATTGAGTGATAGGACTGCCCAACTTGCCAATCCACAGACAGACATAGTGCTTAATTTGTAAATAAAAAGGTGCCGGTGCTCGAAGCTCTCCTCTTAAACACGCGGCTAATGCAATGAAAAGTGCAAGCACATAATGCTGAGGCAGCGTAATCCTGAAGCCACCTCGGGCGTCTTCAATCCATTTACATCCACTCCCTGCCCCTTCAGCTTACTCTTGCAGCTTCCTGCTTTTCCCCTTTTTGACGCTTTTTCGTTTTTCTCTTCCTCATTTTCCCACATGTCTTTTGCTTGCATGAAATGCTTGAGACAGAAAACTAAGCGCCAGCCCTCAGAAGTAAGTGCTGGTGCTCCGCACCGGAAACAACTAGCACAAATTAAGCACTGGTCAGACCATAAGAGTTAATACCCATCTTTTCGCCTCAAATACAGCATCTGCAATCACTTGAACAGTGAAATTAACAAGTAATACATTCTTAAATGATAGCGCTGGAGGTACAAAAGAAATTTAGAGTACAATAATTAATATAAACATATCTAGCTAGTAGCAATTCTGTCAGCTTGATGGGATTTAAACAATTGTTTGGGTGGATTGGCTTTATTCATCAAGTATCTTGATTTAGTCACAGTTGTCTGTAGTTGCTGCAGTGTTGCACACTCTCTTCATGAATTTCTCACACATTTTCCACCCTTAGACTCTTACTGGGCTGCGAAGGGAGAGAATAGCCCTACAGTTTATCATCATCCAGAGCCCTGCCATCCTGTCTCCAAGAGTCTGTCAGTGCTTTCAGTTTGATCCATGCAGGTGGCTTAGTTAAGCATTTGACATGAATCTAGAGATGTTTTGGTATCCCTTGCTGTCTCTGTGCTTAATTTGTAAAAGAATATGTGTCGGGGTCCAAAGATTTGTTCAGAAGCCCACAGTCAGCGCTATTGAAAGCTGGGATACCGAACACCAAGGCTGCACAGTCTGCATTCCACCTCATGCCTTTTTAGTTCACCACCAGACACTGCCTGCCTCTTTATTTCATTCTCGCAGATTCATTTTCATTCCTGCTTTCTCGCTTTACCTCTGTTTTTCAGTCCTTCTCTTCCTTCTCTTCCTTTCTTCTCCCCCTTTTATGTGTTTCTTTCTCTTGCTCAGGATCAGTCTTTTGAGGACAAATAAGTGCCAGTCCCCAAAAATGAGTGCTGATGGGCCTCCAATCACTGGCTCAAATTAAGCACTGAGCTGTCTACTAAGGAGAGACTGAGCTATTCCGTCCATGTAGAATAGAAAATTCAGGAATAATATTGAGCTGCATCTTCAATCAAAAACTATTTCCTAGACCTTTGGAGGATTGCATAATAATTATGTCTTGGAAGAAGGCAGGAGCTTGCTGTTTTGTTGTAGAAAATGTAAGACCCAGTGGATATGGAGGTCCAACTGATCATGTAATCTTTGTCTCCTTATTTGCATTCACTAGACTATCAGCTGCAAACTTGGTTCTGGGGTGAGCAAATGTGGAGCCTTTTCTTGGTGCCTTTGGACAGGCTCTGTGCTGGATACTGTCATTTAACACTGATGCCTGAGGCCACTACTACTACTGTACTCCAGTGGAAAACCAGGTTATTTACTATAGGCACTCTGCCAGAGTAGCAAACTGAATAATTAATACAGTGCTTAATTATGTTGGTTGTGTGTCAGAACCCGATTACAGCATGACATTTAATCACACAAATACACTGTTATCCGGTTCCCACTAAAATGTAGGACTGTGTATTAGGGTGGCAGAACTATAGGACAAGATGACTGAGTCCGTCTGCACCATCATGAGCTGTCAACCCAATTCCTTGGTTGCTCACAGTGCCTCACTGTAAACCCCAACCTTCCCAGTATAACAGATGATTACAGCAACCTTGAACATGACATTTTAACTCACAAGGAAGTCGTGGAAACAGATCTTACTCCTTTCATGGTTTTACTCATACATGCCCTAGGTAAACACTAGAAAGATATGAATAAAGTTTTACATACGGGTAATGAGCTGTGATAATTAGGCAGATAAAACAAAGCATTGTAACCAGCATTATTAACATGGTGAAAATAATAGACAGTACAACCATGGTGATCTTAGATCTATATCTTCCTTCCTAGCACTGTCTACAGTCTGAGATCATAGCAGGTTTACCCTCTGCCAGTACCTGACATAGGAGGATAGCCTGAGACCTCCATACCTGGAGAGCTGAGCTAGGGTGCTGGTCCAGAGTGAAGTTGGCAATCTTTCTCTGCAAGATGAAAGATCAGTATCAGCAGAGCTGCTTGTCAAACACAGCATTCATTCCAGGACAATAGTGGCCTGAGAGCTCCTCTGGGGCACTGCACAGTTCATATAATCAAACCACCCTATGTTAGAGGCACATCTCTGATGCAGTGATATGTCTAGATGTAAGAAGCTGAATCCGAATGCGCAACACAAGCACTTGGATATCTTGTTCTGTGTTCCTACCCTTGAACAGAGTGTACAGATTTCATGTTGAGAAAGGCTAACTAAAACAAGCAACATGTACAATATATTCTTGGAATTAAAGTGATGTCAGCTAAAACGCATAAAATTTAAAATAATGGCTAATCAACATGGGCCCAATAAGGCCTCAAGACATTACACAGCACTCCCATGTCTCGTCACAACTATCAACTCTAAGAAAAATATGCTTTTATTTGCAAGTAAGCAAAATAGGACAGCTAGGCTGAGGATGTTCACAAAATACAACCACAAGCACTGTTTGAGAACCTAGATTTTTATGGGCAGGAACCTATGGTTGTTAACTATCCTGTGTGGAAGATGTTGGAAACTTTATGTTTTGTGTATGTCCCCCTGTCAGTGAAAAAGAAATGTACAGGATCTCCAAAACTATATGCTGAAGAGAAATTGTTCAAAAGATTACATGGTATAGCTGTGGCCTTTACTATAAAGAAGTTTCCCAATCTTGTATGTCATTTGGTTATTTGCATGAACACTAAGTGCTCTGAGATGTACATAAAACAAGAAATTGTTTAGTTGACAAATTTAACAATATTTTGTCTTGATTCATTTTTTTGTGAGGAGAAAATTACACAAATTAAGTATACAGGTGAAACAACAGTTGTACAAAGGCAGAACCCAATATCTACAATAACCATTATGTACACATAAAGAGAAAAAATGGAATCTTTGGATCAACAGAAAAAGGAAAATTTCCTAAAATATGTTTACTGTGAATTGGTATGGATTAGGAGTTATTTTGAGGATGACGTGATATATTCTTTCCAGGGGATTGGCTTGTTCGGGGGCAAGAGATGGGTTAAGCAGAAAGATTGAAAGCCCTTATTTTGTCTACCTAATTCAGAGAGCCTTGGGTAGCATCTCCATTCAAGAGGTGTCCAAGCGGTGCTTTTGAATTCTGGAACAGAGTTCACGGATCACAAGTCTTCACTGGGACCCGGGTTTTGTCTTCTGTTGGGTGATGCAGGTGTGGTGAGAGTTCCCACAAGTTACACTGTGTCATACTTTTGACTGGAAGCTATGGAACCTCACCATATCAGGATCACATTGCTTATATATCTTTTCCACATAATGAGATTTCGGAAAGGGTAATCACAATAAAGTAATTTGTCTTCAAACTTAGTCCCTCCATCCCCCACCTCCTGGAAAACATTTTTTTAGTAGTCTAGCTCCATTTTATCTCAGCTGCCTGTTAGTGAAGCACTGGGACCAGACAGAGGGATGCAGTATATTGTCACTGCATATGGTCTGTCATCAACCCTAATTTCTTGGTAGTCTATAGAGTGCAAGGGGGTGAAAAACAGCAGAACACGCATTCTGCATCCTTTTTCTCTGGCTTTTCCTCTTTATGATTACAGTGTACATATTACTTTAATCGGCTTGACTAGGCTGCTTTAATTACCATTGTGGAAAGGGGTGCACTGGTAGTGTGAGATGTCCAAGATTGTCAAGTGTTGCAGGGAAACTGCAACGCCTCCGCCCATCATTTTCATGTAGTACATTGTGGGTGTTGTAGTCTTGTTTTCCTGCTATTGAACTGCCTTATCACCCAGTGAAAAGCCTAGTACAGTAAGTACAGTGTTTGTGGTCATATGGACTGAAGTGGCCACCATATATTGGAACACAAGATATTTACATTCACTGTTCCAATCCTGTGACTCCACACACTGACTCCTACACGTGGGTCTTAATCTGAATGTGTGAGTTTCAAGTTTGTGTTGTTCCCAGTTGTGATCCACCGTGTTCAGGTTAATAATGTAAAATCAGTAATCTTAACTCACAACTCAACAGATCAGTCCTGCATATTTCCACCAAAGTCTCCTGTAGTTTAAAGCCATCAGCCAGTCCTTGCCTTTGTAGCCAACTGTGTTTAGCAATCATTGCCCATTCATTTAGTTACCTATTAATTTTTACTTTAGGCTTTTTCTAATGCAATACAGTATAACTGTAGGAAATTGAGTTATTAGTTATGCATGATCGTAGGCCTTTGCAAGTGATAGGTCCACAAATTCACCTTACTTGGAACCAAGCACCCCACTGTAGAGCTTGACTCTCTCAGGGTTAGCAAAGCAGAGCAGTCCAAGGCCTACTCAGGTGAGGTGGCGTGGAGTAGTAATCACCATTTTAGGGGACAAGGTTGAGTCTCTGTGCCCACTCAGCATCCTGTGATTCTGGGCAAATCACTTAATCTCCCAGTGCCTAACAAAAACATGAATGTGTTCTTGTGTAATGTAACTGGTGCTCATGTAAAGTGCTCCAAAACCTTAGATTTGAGTTGGTGCTGTTATAAAACTGCTGATAAATAAATTATTGTTTAGTCAGTGCTTTTTCATTCAAAAAGGAAAATCAGATTTATTACACACACTCTACTAAATACTACACATTGATTTACAAATATATAAATAGGACTTACTGAAATATACATTACATGGAATTCTGCAATCACATTTGACCCTTAGAGGGCCATTACTCCCAGAATCACAGTAACCCCCTACCTACACCAGATAGACATCACAGTATGAGGGGGCATCACTTTAAATAAAACAGGCCTATTGGCTTTATCAAGGGCCATCACAACATAAGTCAAGCCTGTTGGCTTTGTGAAAGGTGCACCTGCCTTATAAGACAAGTAAACCACATGTCGAAACCACCATAATTTCACCATAATCATGTATAAATGGCAACGTTAATATATAAATAAGCATTTCAACACTGATCAACGATCACTGTCACCATAAACGGTTGATAAAATTGTGAAAATAAACATATTATGGGTCTTTCTTTTTTTATACACATTCAAGCCACATAAAATACAGCCACAAAAGGAGCTCCTGGGGGGTTCTGCACTCCCAGTTGAAGAGCAGAATCTCTAGCCTTGGAAGTGTTTGAAACAATAGTGAAAATATAGGTGGCATACATTTTAGCACCTCAGAAACATAGGATCAGTTATCAAATTCCTCTCTGGGGCTGGGAGCTCCTGCAGCTCCCACAACACATCTTTCCCTCCTTGGTTGTGCCCCTTCCCTCCTGGGACCAATATGCAAATTAGCTTCTCCTGGGGCATTATGGGGTGCACCCAGCCGGGAAACAGTGAATATTTTATTAGCAGTTGTCCTGCTGTGCTTGGAAGAGCTATACAGCTTTTCTTTTGTGGATTTTCCTTTTCTGGTGGGGGTGCCAGTACCTCCTGCCCTCTAGTATTGGTTTTCATTGAGGCAGTGTGGGGAGCCCATTCCAGTGCTGTCAAGCCGGCTCCCCATTTGGCACTGCTGAGAGCAGACACAGAAGCTGGCATGCGCTCTCTACCGGCCCTCTCCATGCTGTCAGAGTGCCATATCAGTGGTCATCACAATTCTCCTGGACACGGGCACAGGGAGCAGGGGCAAACCCACCATCCTTGTGATGGGTGCTGGGGCACTCCCTACTCTTATCTGCACAACGGGGCCCAGGGATGGGGTCCAGGGCCTTGGGTTTCTTCATGCTTCATGTCCCAGGAAAACGGGGTTCCTGGTGGCAGGAGTGAGCCTGAGGTGGGGACACCACATACCCCCTTGTTAAAAGAGCAAAATAAACCTTGTGCCGACCCCCAGGCCCTGGCCCACTCCAGGGGAAATCACCATAAGTACGCAGCACCTCACATGTTCTCTGTGTTTGGACAAAATTTTTAGTCCAAAATATCGGTTGGACAAAATATTGTGTCAAGAATATTGAGGACATGTATATTGTGATGGTAAGTTTCTATGGGTAAGCAAATTTTAACTATACTTAATTCCACATATATGTACCTTGACAAGATATATGTATATATGGGTGTGTGTATGGATGAGTGTGTGTGTGTGTGTATATATATATGTTCGATGGCATGTGTAGCTGCATATACACATGCTGTGCACTGTTCCTGCCATCTAGTGTTGGGCTCGGAGTGTTACAAGTTGTTTTTCTTTGAAGAAGTCTTTTCGAGTCACAGGACCGAGTGACTCCTCCCTTTCGGCTCCATTGCGCATGGGCATCGACTCCATCTTAGATTGTTTTCTTTCCGCCATCGGGTTCAGACGTGTTCCTCTTCGCTCCGTAATTCGAATCGGGAAAACTTAGAAAAACATCGAAATCCATTGGTATTGTTGTGTTCGGGACCGGTTTAGTATAGATACATCAGCACCGATGACACAACAGCTTCGGTGGCCCTTCGGGGCTTCTGCACTCAACCGAGGCCTGGTCGGCCCGACCACACCCGTCGTCGAAGACTCATGGACCGGACCCCCGTCCATTTTTGTCTGACGTGTCACGCCAAGTATCCTTATACAGACCAGCATCGGGTCTGTAATCTCTGTTTGTCGCCAGAACACAGGGAGGATACTTGTGAAGCCTGCAAAGCTTTTCAATCCAAGAAGACCTTAAGAGATCGACGAGCAAGACGTTTGCAGATGGCATCAAAGTCGACACAACACCTTGACGTATAGGAGGAAGAAATTACTATTTCGATCCAAGGTTCGGAATCGGGTGACTCCGACGGGGACAGGCCACTGACGGCGGCACAAAAAGTGAGTACACCTGCCCCGACCCAGCCCCAAAGTCAGGTGAAGAAACAGAAGGCCTTGGGGACGCCACTGCCGGAAGGCCATGGCTCGACCCACAAGAAAAGCGGGGACCAAATCCCATCTTCGGCACCGAAAAAGGCCAAAATTGTGCCAAAGTCTTCTGACTCGGGTCGAGAAACCGGCATCGAAAAGAGTCGACATCAATTGGTCGAATCGAACAAGCCTCGAAAGAGCCTCTCGGAGCCGAGACCGACAGTACCCATGGGTGTTTCGGTACCGAAAAAACCGGCTTCGGAGCCGAAAAAGACTTCCTATACGGAAGAACATGGGCTCTCTCAACAACTTAAGGAGAGGCACAGGTTTGAGCAGGAACTGGATTTGGAAGAGCTTGACCAGATTCAACCAAGGCTACAAATCCAAAAGGACACAGGGAAAATTCAAACCATCCCTCCGCTCAAGTTTAAAAGAAAACTGGCTTTTCATGAGACTGAAACTGAGCAACCAAAAGCCAAAGTGGTTAGAGAAAGGTCACCACTCCCACATTTCTCACCACAAACGTCCCCACCTCACTCACCACAACGGACAAGGTCACCAGTTGGCACACCAATGGCACAGTCACCCACACATACGGGGCTGACGCAGGACGATGCAGACCCCTGGGATCTATACGACCCACCAGTTTCAGACAACAGTCCTGAGTGTTATCCTTCAAAGCCTTCACCTCCAGAGGATAGCACATCTTACACGCAAGTACTGGCCAGAGCAGCGACATTTCATAATATCACTATGCACTCAGAACCAGTGGAGGATGACTTTTTTTTTAAACACACTGGCATCCACGCGGAAGGGCCATTACACCACGGGTCGAGGAAAAAATATAAACCTCTCCGTCAGACCCTGTGTTTATCCCACAACAGCTCCCTCCGGACTCTGTTGTAGTGGGGGCTGCAAGAAAGCGGGCAAATTCTCAATTGTCAGTGGGATGCGCCACCCCCTGATAAAGAAAGCCGTAAGTTCAACGCGGCGGGAAAAAGAGTGGCATCGCAAGCGGCCAACCAGTGGCGTATCGCCAATTCACAAGCCCTCCTCGCCCATTACGACAGAGCACATTGGGACGAGATGCAGGATATTATCCAACATTTACCAAAGGAACATCAAAAACATGCTCAACAGGTGGTGGAGGAGGGACAGGCCATCTCCAACAACCAAATCCGCTCTGCACTGGACTCTGCTGATAAAGCAGCACGGACTGTCAATACAGCAGTTACCATCAGGAGGCATGCATGGCTACGAAGTTCTGGTTTTAAGCCAGAAATACAGCAGGCGGTATTAAATTAGCCGTTCAACCAACACCAACTATTTGGGCCGGAGTTGGACACTGTGATAGAGAAAATGAAGAAGGACACAGACACGGCCAAAGCCATGTGCGCGCTCTATTCTTAACAGTATAGGGGAACATTTAGGAAGCCACAGTTTAGGGGAGGGTTTAGAAAGCAACCCTCAGAGCCATCCACCTCCCAAACAAAACCCACTTACCAGTCTCAGTACCAGAGAGGGGTGTTCCGTGGTTCATACAGGGGACAGTACACAAGAGCAAGGGGAAAATTTCAGCCTGCCAAGCAGACCACTATTAACAAATAGTGACTTCAGTGTCACACTCCCACAACACACATCATCAGTGGGGGGAAGATTAAAATACCACAAAAATTGGTCAGATATTACCACGGATTCATGGGTTCTATCAATTATCCAACATGGTTACTGCATAGAGTTCACACAATTCCCTCCAGATATTCCCCCAAGGACGCACAAACTGTCAACACAACATTTAGACCTACTACAAATAGAGGTGCAAGCACTACTAGCAAAATAAGCCATAGAAATAGTACCCCACCAACAAAAAGGAACAGGGGTTTACTCCCTATATTTCCTTATTCCACAAAAAGAGAAAACATTAAGGCCAATTCTAGATCTCAGAACGTTCAATCTCTTCATCAAATCAGATCATTTCCACATGGTCACACTATAGGACGTAGTTCCCTTACTAAAACAGGGAGAATAAATGGCAACACTGGATCTAAAGGATGTGTATTTTCACATACCCATTCATCCATCTCACAGGAAGTACCTCAGATTTGTAATACAGGGCAACCATTACCAATTCAAAGTATTGCCCTTCGGGATAACAACAGCACCCAGATTATTCACAAAATGCCTAGCTGTAGTAGCAGCTCATATCACATGCACGTATTCCCGTATCTAGATGATAGGCTAATAAAAGCCAACACTCAACACCGATGTCAAAGTCACACGCAATATGTAATAGATACTCTACACAAACTAGGGTTTTCTATAAATTACCAAAAATCTCACTTGCAACCATCCCAAATGCAACAATACTTGGGAGCCACACTCAACACGCAAAAAGCAATTGCCACTCCAAGTCCACAAACAGTTCAATAGTTTCAAAATATAAGATCAAGCATGCAACCACACCAACAATACACAGTCAGGTTTGTAATGAAACTACTAGGCATGATGTCCTCCTGCATCGTTATTGTCCCAAACGCACGGCTACACATGCGGCCCTTATAACAGTGCCTAGCAAAACAATGGACGCAGGCACAGGGTCAACTTCAAGATCTAGTGTTGATAGACCGCCAAACACACTCTCTGCTTCAATGGTGGAATCCTGTAAATTTAAACAAAGGGCAGCCATTTCAAGACCCAGTGCCTCACGCCATTATCACAACAGACGCTTCCATGGTTGGGTGGGGAGCACACCTCAACAATCACAGCATACAAGATCAATGGGACAGTCAACAAAAACAACTTCACTTAAATCTTTTAGAAATACTAGCAGTCTTTCTAGCACTAAAAGCCTTTCAACCCCTTCTAGTCCACAAACACATTCTTGTCAAAACAGACAATATGACAACAATGTACTATTTAAACAAACAGGGGGGACACACTTGTCACAACTGTGTCTCCTAGCACAAACAATTTGGCATTGGGCAATTCACAACAACATTCGCCTGATAGCACAATATATACCAGGCATTCACAATCAGTTAGCCGACAATCTCAGTCGAGATCACCAGCAAACTCACGAGTGGGAAATACATTCCCAGATTCTACAAGATTACTTCTACCACTGGGGGACACCAGACATAGATCTGTTTGCAACAAAACAAAACGCAAAATGCCATAACTTCGCATCCAGGTACCCACACCCTCAGTCCAAGGGCAATGCTCTATGGATCAGTTGGTCAGGAAAATGTGCTTACGCTTTTCCCCCCTCTCCTGCTCATTCCTTTCCTAGCCAACAAACTGAGTCAAAACAAACTCAAACTAATACTCAAAGCACCAACGTGGGCTCGCCAACCGTGGTACACCACACTGTTGGACTTCTCAGTAGTACCTCACATCAAACTCCCAAACAGACCAGATCTATTAACACAACACAAACAACAGATCAGACACCCCAATTCAGCATCACTCAACCTAGCAATCTGGCTCCTGAAGTCTTAGAATTTGGCTATCTAAACCTTTCAAATGAGTGTATGGAAGTCATTAAACAGGCAAGGAAACCGACAACAAGGCATTGTTATGCTAATAAATGGAAAAGGTTTGTTTTCTACTGCCAAGCAAATCAAATCACGCCGTTAGAGGCCTCCATACAAAACATTGTGAGTTACTTACTACACGTACAAAAAGCTAATCTCGCTTTTTCTTCCATCAAAATTCATCTCACTGCAATCTCTGCTTACCTGCAGATTAAACATACAAAGTCACTTTTTAGAATCCCAGTTATTAAAGCCTTTATGGAAGGACTAAAAAGGATCATACCTCCAAGAACCCCACCAGTACCCTCGTGGAATCTTAATATTGTACTTACACGACTCATGGGTCCACCGTTTGAACCCATGCATTCTTGTCAAATCCAATTCTTAACTTGGAAGGTAGCTTTTCTACTAGCCATCAATTCACTACGAAGAGTTAGCGAAATACAGGCGTTTACTATCGAAGAACCCTTTATACAAATACACAAACATAAAGTGGTTCTCCGTACAAATCCAAAATTTTTACCAAAAGTCATATCACTATTTCATCTAAACCAAACAGTTGAGCTCCCAGTCTTCTTCCCACAACCAGACTTGGTAGCAGAAAGAGCACTGCATACATTAGACATAAAGAAAGCACTAATGTATTACATAGACAGAACAAAAGCATTTTGTAAAACTAAACAATTGTTCGTTGCTTTCCAAAAAACCCATGCTGGTAACCCTATATCTAATCAGGGCATAGCCAGATGGATAGTCAAATTCATTCAGACCTGTTACCTCAAACCTAAAAGAGAATTACCCATTACACCAAAGGCACACTCCACTAGAAAGAAAGGAGCAACAATGGCCTTTCTAGGTAATATACCAATGACAGAGATTTGTAAAGCAGCCACTTGGTCTACACCTCATACCTTTACAAAACATTACTGTGTAGATGTGTTAACACAACAAGCCACAGTATTACAGGCTGTATTACGAACATTATTTAAAACAACTTCAACTCCTACAGGCTGACCAGCGCTTTCGGGAGGATTACTGCTTTGTAGTCTATGCACAGCATGTGTATCTGCAGCTACACATGCCATCGAACGGAAAATGTCACTTACCCAGTGTACATCTGTTCGTGGCATGTTGCACTGCAGATTCACATGCGCCCTCCCACCTCCCCGGGAGCCTGTAGCCGTTATAAGATTAATGAAAATTGTAAATTTGTAAATAAATGCTATTTTAATACACATTATGTACATACATACTTACTCCATTACATGGGCACACTTACTATATTCACAACTCCTACCTCACCCTCTGCGGGGAAAATAATCTAAGATGGAGTCGACGCCCATGCGCAATGGAGCCAAAAGGGAGGAGTCCCTCGGTCTTATGACTCGAAAAGATTTGTTCGAAGAAAAACAACTTGTAACACTCCGAGCCCAACACTAGATGGCAGGATAATGCACAGTATGTGAATCTGCAGCGTCTCATGCCACGAACAGATGTACACTGGGTAAGTGACATTTTCCATATATATATCAATCACTAAAAAAACAAAGGTTACAGGGACATTATAGTTGGGTTCAGATTTTACACGCACAAACCCATAGAATTTCAGCTGTTATAGTTAGTTATTTCAAGTAACCATAACTCATGCCCTAAAGTAACTATAACTTGTGCCCTCACCATGCAGTTTTCTCATCAATAATTTTACTGCAAATGTTAGTGATATTATCAATGTTATACAAGATGTCATGAGTGATGTAATATCGGACATAATTTGCCATACATGGCGTGAGTATAAGTTATAGTTATTAACCACCTATAAACACCCAACACTGTGCCATGCATGGGGTTTGTCTGTGCACGGCTGGGGGTTGTCCAGAGGGCCTGGCCTGCAGCCTACCCTCCTCTAAGCATCCATGCCATGCACAGCCTTTGGTCGTGCGCGGCGGGGCCCTGTGGCCGACCCACTATAAGCACCCAACCCTTCACATGGCAAAAAGCTGTGCAAGATGCAGGGTTGGATGCTTAATGAAGTAGGTCACAGGCCAGGCCCTGCGGACAACCCTTTGCCATGCACAGCCAAAGGCCCTGAGACCAAAACCCCATTAAGCAGCCAACCCCACACCAAGCACGGCCTTCGTAAAGAGAAGAAAAGGGGACAGGGTGGGAATACCCTTAACCCCTAGCCCAGGTGCTGGGGTCCCAAGGGACTACACCAGGGCAAAAAAGCATTTTGTTTTTGAATTTTCTGTGAAATAAAAAAATTTAAAAAAGCGGGGTCACCCACACTTGTTAAGTATAGCCCCCAGATGGGCAAGGTCCCAGCAGCATAGCCCATAAAAAAGGGGGCATATGGGGCCCACCTCCTAGGGCTCTTTTGAGCCCTGGGGACCACCACCTCAACAGGGCTTTATGATAATATTGGAGGGGGGGCGCATGGACCCCCCTCCATTGGACTCTTAGGAGTCCCAGGAACCACCATCTTCACAGGGCTTTTCTTTTTTTTTTTTTTCTTTTTTTTTTTTAAGGAGGGAGGCTGCCCCCCAAACACCTCCTTGAGGCCTATAAAATAAAAAATAAAAGTGGGGAGGGTTAGGGGGAAGCCGTGCTCTGGGGCCTGGCCACATCTACCTGGGTGGGCACCTCAGGAGAAAACAGGAGCTGACCCTGGGGGGTGGTGGTCCCCAATCAATCAATCAATCAATCAATCATAGTATTTATAAAGCGCGCTATGTACCCGTCAGGGTTTCGAGGCGCTGAGGGGGGGGGGGGGGGGAGCGCTGCTGGTTTATCGGTCGAAGAGCCAGGTCTTGAGGAGCCTTCTGAATGCGAGGAGGTCCTGGGTCTGGCGAAGGGATGTGGGGAGAGAGTTCCAGGTCTTGGCGGCGAGGAAGGAGAAGGATCTGCCGCCGGATGTCTTGCGCTGGATTCGGGGTACGAGGGCGAGGTTGGCGGATCGGAGTTGACGTGTTGGGGTGTAGAAGTGAAGTCTGGTGTTGAGGTAGGAGGGTCCGGTGTTGTGAAGTGCCTTGTGAGCGTGGGTCAGGAGTTTGAAGGTGATCCTCTTGTCTACCGGGAGCCAGTGGAGTTCCTTTAGGTGAGGGGAGATGTGACTTCGGCGGGGTATGTTGAGGATCAGTCGGGCGGAGGCATTTTGGATACGTTGGAGGCGTTTGATGTCTTTGGTTGGGATGCCTGTGTAGAGTGCGTTGCCGTAGTCAAGTCTGCTGCTGACGAGGGCCTGGGTCACCGTCTTTCTGGTTTCTGTTGGAATCCACTTGAAAATTCTGCGGAGCATTCGGAGGGTGTTGAAACAGGAGGAGGAGACGGCGCTGACCTGTTTGGACATGGTGAGGGCGGAGTCCAGGATGAAGCCGAGGTTTCTTGCGTGGCTGGCAGGGGTGGGTGGGGGTCCGAGGACGGAGGGCCACCATGAGTCGTTCCAGGCCGAGGGAGTGCGTCCGAGGATGAGGACTTCCGTCTTGTCGGAGTTGAGTTTCAGGCGACTGTTGTTCATCCAATCGGCAATGGATTTTAGTCCCTCGTGGAGGTTTGTTTTGGCGGTGAGCGGGTCTTTGGTCAGGGAGAGGACGAGCTGGGTATCGTCGGCGTAGGAGATGATGCTGAGATGATGTTGGCGGGCCAGTTGAGCGAGGGGGGCCATGTAGATGTTGAACAACGTGGGGCTGAGGGAGGATCCTTGGGGGACGCCGCAGATGAGGTTGGTGGCTTTGGAGCGGAAAGGGGAGAGACGGACTCTCTGCGTTCTGTCGGAGAGGAAGGATGAGATCCAGTGGAGGGTTTTATCTTGGATGCCGGCTTCCTGGAGGCGGGTCAGTAGGGTGCGGTGGCAGACGGTGTCAAAAGCGGCTGATAGGTCGAGGAGGATGAGGGCTGAGGTTTCGCCGTTGTCCATTTGATGTCTGATGTCATCTGTGGCGGCGAGGAGGGCGGTCTCAGTGCTGTGGTTTCGTCTGAATCCGGATTGTGAGGGGTCCCGGATGGAATTGTCTTCGAGGAAGTGGGTGAGCTGAGTGTTGACGATCTTCTCGATGACTTTCGCTGGAAAAGGGAGGAGAGAGATCGGACGGAAGTTTTTGAGGTCGTTGGGGTCAGCCTTGGGTTTTTTGAGGAGGGGTTGGATTTCTGCGTGTTTCCAGCTGTCCGGGAAGGTGGCAGAAGTGAAGGAGAGGTTGATGATCTTGCAGAGTTCGGGGGCGATGGTGGCGTTTTCTGAGTTGAAAACATGATGGGGGCAGGGGTCCGTGGGGGAGCCTGAGTGGATGGTGTTCATGGTTGCTATGGTTTCTGCCTCGTCCACGTGGGTCCAGGCGGTGAGGCGGCAGTCGCGGGAGGAGACGTCGGGGGTGGGGTCTGGCGGTGGACCGGTGATGAAGCTGTCGTGGATGGTGGTGATTTTCTGGTGGAAGAAGGTGGAGAGGTCGTCGCAGAGTTTCTGGGAGGGCGGGATGTCGTTGGAGTTGGCTTTCGGGTTGGAGAGTTCCTTCACGATGCCGAAGAGTTCTTTGCAGTCGTGGGCGTTGTTGTTGATGCGTTCGGTGAAGTGGGCGCGCTTGGCGGTGCGGATCCGTTGGTGGTGTTCGCGGTTGGCGTTTTTGAGGGCGGCGAGGTTGTCGGGTGTGCGTTCTTGGATCCATTTCTTTTTGAGTTTCTGGCAGTTGCTTTTGGAGGTGGTGAGATCGTCTGTGAACCAGGCTGGTTTTCTCTTTCCTTGGGTGGTGGTGGGTTTCTTGAGAGGGGCAAGGGTGTTGGCGCAGTCGAGGATCCATTGATGGAGGTTGATGGCGGCTGTGCTCGGGTCGATTGCGTCGGGTGGAAGGTTGTTGACGAGGGTGTTGGTCAGTTGTTCTTGGGTGATTTTGCCCCAGCGGCGGTGGGGAGGAAGCTGGATGCGGTGTTGCTCTGTGGTTTTCTTATAGGTGAAATGGACACAGTGATGGTCAGTCCAGTGGAGTTCGGAGGTGTGGCTGAAGGAAATGTGGTTGCTAGAGGTGAAGAGGGGGTCAAGGGTGTGTCCGGCGATGTGGGTAGGTGTGTTGACTAGCTGGCGGAGACCGAGGTTGAGGAGGTTGGAGGTCAGTGACGCGGTGTTGACGTCGTTGGCATTTTCCAGATGGTAGTTCAGATCTCCCAGGAGGATGTAATCCGGGGAAGCGAGGGCGTGGGTGCTTGCAAGGTCGGCGATGGTGTCGTTGAAGGGGGGTCTTGGTCCTGGAGGGCGGTAAATGAGGGTTCCTCTGAGGGTCGTGTTGGGGTCCGTGTGGATCTGGAAGTGGAGGTGTTCGGCTTTCCTGAGGGTGTCGTCCGAGTGGGTGTGGATTTTGAGGGTAGCTTTGTGAGCGATGGCTATTCCGCCGCCGATTCCGTTGGTTCTATCTCGTCTGGTGATTTTGTATCCGTCCGGTATGGCGATGGCGATGTCCGGAGACGAGGAGTCGTTCCACCAGGTTTCGGTCAGGAAAGCCACGTAAGGAGCAGTGGTGTCGAGCAAATCCCAGAGCTCGATGGCGTGTTTCCGTGCGGAGCGGGTGTTGATGAGGATGCAGTTCAGGTGGTTGGGGTTGGATGTTTTCGTAGTTGGATTGGTCGTTCTGATGCAGGAGAAGTTGCAGGTACGGCAGGAAAAAGGTCCTTTAGTGTGCTTCGGGGATGCCCGGTAGCATTCAGTGGAGGGGCCGGGGTTGAAGGCGCGGAGTTCGTTGATCGAGTAGCGGATGCGGGGGGCGCAAGGGCCAGGGGGTGTGGCACTGGGCGCGGTCCAGGCGCGGACGGGCGCAGACGGGCTTGCCTCTGGCGCGCCTCCCATTAAGAAGGGAGGGGGGAGGGAGGAGCAGCTGGGAGGCGGGAGGCGGGAGGGAGCGGCAAATGGGGGCGCGAGGGGGGCGGGCCGCAGGGAGGCAGCGGCAGGGAACGGGGAGCGCACAAGGGGCAAAGACACTGAAAACGAGCAAAAAACAGCAGTTACAATAAGAAAAGCACACAATCAGAAAAAACAAAATGGCACAATATACGATCGGGGAGACAGCAATCAGGGGGGCACAAAGGGGGCAGAAGCGCCGGCGGCGAGGCGCTGAAAAAAGCGAGAAAAACGAAAAACACTTACGGGACGGCGGAAAGCGGCACACGGGTCAAGTGAAGCTAGTCAGAGCCCACTAGACCCCAGGGATGAGGCGCAGGAGGATGCCTGCGGGTGGAGGAGGGCCTCGAACACGCAAACAGCAGCGTGGTCAGGGGACCGAGGCAGGAGGCAGCAGGTTGGTGCTGCGGTCGTGGGGGGCGAGCTCAGGACCTGAAACAGGTCAGAGGTCGCTCACTCGCGACGCGCAGCGCCAGCCATTAAGAAGGGAGTGGGGGAGGGAGGAGCAGCTGGGAGGCGGGAGGCGGGAGGGAGCGGCAAATGGGGGCGCGAGGGGGGCGGGGCCGCAGGGAGGCAGCGGCAGGGAACGGGGAGCGCACAAGGGGCGCACAAGGGGCAAAGACACTGAAAACGAGCAAAAAACAGCAGTTACAATAAGAAAAGCACACAATCAGAAAAAACAAAATGGCACAATATACGATCGGGGAGACAGCAATCAGGGGGGCACAAAGGGGGCAGAAGCGCCGGCGGCGAGGCGCTGAAAAAAGCGAGAAAAACGAAAAACACTTACGGGACGGCGGAAAGCGGCACACGGGTCAAGTGAAGCTAGTCAGAGCCCACTAGACCCCAGGGATGAGGCGCAGGAGGATGCCTGCGGGTGGAGGAGGGCCTCGAACACGCAAACAGCAGCGTGGTCAGGGGACCGGGGCAGGAGGCAGGAGGCAGCAGGTTGGTGCTGCGGTCGTGGGGGGCGAGCTCAGGACCTGAAACAGGTCAGAGGTCGCTCACTCGCGACGCGCAGCCCCAGCCATTAAGAAGGGAGGGGGGAGGGAGGAGCAGCTGGGAGGCGGGAGGGAGCGGCAAATGGGGGCGCGAGGGGGGCGGGGCCGCAGGGAGGCAGCGGCAGGGAACGGGGAGCGCACAAGGGGCAAAGACACTGAAAACGAGCAAAAAACAGCAGTTACAATAAGAAAAGCACACAATCAGAAAAAACAAAATGGCACAATATACGATCGGGGAGACAGCAATCAGGGGGGCACAAAGGGGGCAGAAGCGCCGGCGGCGAGGCGCTGAAAAAAGCGAGAAAAACGAAAAACACTTACGGGACGGCGGAAAGCGGCACACGGGTCAAGTGAAGCTAGTCAGAGCCCACTAGACCCCAGGGATGAGGCGCAGGAGGATGCCTGCGGGTGGAGGAGGGCCTCGAACACGCAAACAGCAGCGTGGTCAGGGGACCGAGGCAGGAGGCAGCAGGTTGGTGCTGCGGTCGTTGGGGGCGAGCTCAGGACCTGAAACAGGTCAGAGGTCGCTCACTCGCGACGCGCAGCGCCAGCCATTAAGAAGGGAGGTGGGAGGGAGGAGCAGCTGGGAGGCGGGAGGCGGGAGGGAGCGGCAAATGGGGGCGCGAGGGGGGCGGGGCCGCAGGGAGGCAGCGGCAGGGAACGGGGAGCGCACAAGGGGCAAAGACACTGAAAACGAGCAAAAAACAGCAGTTACAATAAGAAAAGCACACAATCAGAAAAAACAAAATGGCACAATATACGATCGGGGAGACAGCAATCAGGGGGGCACAAAGGGGGCAGAAGCGCCGGCGGCGAGGCGCTGAAAAAAGCGAGAAAAACGAAAAACACTTACGGGACGGCGGAAAGCGGCACACGGGTCAAGTGAAGCTAGTCAGAGCCCACTAGACCCCAGGGATGAGGCGCAGGAGGATGCCTGCGGGTGGAGGAGGGCCTCGAACACGCAAACAGCAGCGTGGTCAGGGGACCGAGGCAGGAGGCAGCAGGTTGGTGCTGCGGTCGTGGGGGGTGAGCTCAGGACCTGAAACAGATCAGAGGTCGCTCACTCGCGACGCGCAGCGCCAGCCATTAAGAAGGGAGGGGGGAGGGAGGAGCAGCTGGGAGGCGGGAGGGAGCGGCAAATGGGGGCGCGAGGGGGGCGGGGCCGCAGGGAGGCAGCGGCAGGGAACGGGGAGCGCACAAGGGGCAAAGACACTGAAAACGAGCAAAAAACAGCAGTTACAATAAGAAAAGCACACAATCAGAAAAAACAAAATGGCACAATATACGATCGGGGAGACAGCAATCGGGGGGCACAAAGGGGGCAGAAGCGCCGGCGGCGAGGCGCTGAAAAAAGCGAGAAAAACGAAAAACACTTACGGGACGGCGGAAAGCGGCACACGGGTCAAGTGAAGCTAGTCAGAGCCCACTAGACCCCAGGGATGAGGCGCAGGAGGATGCCTGCGGGTGGAGGAGGGCCTCGAACACGCAAACAGCAGCGTGGTCAGGGGACCGAGGCAGGAGGCAGCAGGTTGGTGCTGCGGTCGTGGGGGGCGAGCTCAGGACCTGAAACAGGTCAGAGGTCGCTCCATTATTGGCTCCGGGGGTGGGGGGGAGCACAGCCCCCCTCTTTAATTGGCACGGGCTGGCCCCGAGATGGTGGTGTTCCTTGGACCGTCTATGGCCCGGGAGGAGGCACCCGCAGCCGGCCACCGCCCTTAACTTATGTTTCTGGCCCCAGGGAAGTGGTAGTCCCCGGGCCCAGGAGACCCTCACAGTCCCTGTCCAAAAGTCCTAAATTATAACCTGGGTAGGTGGTGGCCCTTGGGCATGTTAAAGCCCCAGTAGGGGCCTCCCTCCATTTTTTTTTTTTTTTTTTTACAAAAAGCCCTTGGGAGGTGGTGATCCCTGTGGTCATACGAGCCCAGTGAACAGGGTCCGTGCAGCCCCCCTCCAGTTTTGCAATAAAGCCCAAGGAGGTGGTGGGCCCTAGGGCTCAAAAGAGCCCTAGGAGGTGTGCTCTGTGCACCTCCTCCTTTTTTAGTGTCAAGCCTGCGAGTGTGCAAGTGCATGTGTATTGCTAGTGAGATGCTATTCTAGTTAGAAAAAGACTTGGAACCTGCCCGTGGCTTGCTATTTGTGGGCTTTTCTGGCACTCTTCTTTACAGTCTCGCAATTGGTGATAGCTGGCATTACCTAATTTTCGTTCCTGTCTTTGCCGCAGTGACCAAGGACTGATTCATGCAACTTAATCAGTGCCCGTTCGCTGCTTCTGATATGATTGAGGTACTATTTTGTTCTTTTTAACTTCTTGTGCCCTGCAAACGGAAGTCGTGTGACCGGCAGAAACATGCTCATCAGGACAAAGTTGCAAAGTTATTTTCTACTGTTAACTTTTTGTTTTATTTTGTCAAGTCTTTTTTTCTTATTTTGCAGTCGTGTTTTGTTGTTGCTCATGGACACAGTTCTCAAATGATGACTATTATCTTGTTCTAAAGAATGCAAAGCAACATTGTTTTTTTTCTTATGTGTAATTTTCAAAATTATGCTTTACCGCATAATCGTGCAGTACACCCCAGTCCACCCCACCCCACTCTAGTCCAGTCCGCCCACTCCAATCCACAAAACTCACCCCATTCCGCTCCAGTTAATCATAATCCAGTCCTCCCAACCCACCCCACCCCACCCCACTCCAATCTGGCCCACTCCAACCCAAAATAATCTGCCCCACTACAATACAAAAACAAGCTGCCCCAGTCCAATCCAAAACAATCAGCCCCACTCCAATCCACCACAGTCCATCCCAATTCAAAACCCTCCAGTCCTCCTAGCCCATCCCACTTCAGTCTGCCCTACTTCAGTCCAAACCAATCTGCCCCACTCCAATCCAAAATAGCCTGCCCCAATCCAAAGCAATCTGCCTCAGTCCAACCCACCCCTCTCCAATCCAAAACAATCTGCCCCACTTCAATACAAAACACCCCAATCCAAAACAATGTGTCCCACTCCAATTCAAAACAATCTGCCCCACTCCAATCCAAAACAATCTGCCCCACTCCAGTCCGCCTGCTCCAATCCAGTCCACTTCACCTCCCCCCCCATTCCAGTCCACCCCACTCCACTCCATTCCAGTTCATCCTATCCCATTTCAATTGACCCCAACTCTAATCCACATCAAACCAATCCACCCCAACCCAGCCCATTCCAATCTACACCTCTCCAGACCAATCTAATCTACTCCACTCCAATCCACAACAGTCCACCCACTCAATCCAATCCATCCCACTCCAATACACTGCATTCCATTATAACCCACCCCAATCCATTCCAGCACACCCCATTCCAGTCCAACCCACCCCATTCCAATCCACCAGCCTCACTGCAGTCCTTCCTACTCCAATCCAATCCACTTTAATCCTCCCCAGTCCAATCCAGTTCACTTTAATTCACACCACTCCAAACCAATACCCCCACCCCACCCTAATCCACCCCACTCCAATCCAATCCACCCTACTCCAATCCAATCCACCCTACTCCACACAAATCCACTGCAGTCCAATCCACCCCACCCCGTCCACAGCACCCCACCCACCACAGTCCAGTCCACCTCAGTCCATTCCTGTCCACCTCACTCCAATCCACCCCACTCCAATCCAATTCACCTCACTCAGCTCAACTCACTGCACTACAATCTAATCCAACTCACTCAGTGCGTCCCACCCTGCTCCAGTCCAACCCACCACACACCAATCCAACCCACCACACCCCAATCCAATCCAGCCCACCCCAAGCCAATCCACTTCTTTCCATTCCCCCATACAGTCCACCCGACCCCATGTCAATCCACCCCACTCAAATCCAGTCCACTCCATGCACTCCACTCCAATACATCCCACTCTACTTCAGTCCACACCACTCTACTCCAATCCACCCCTCTGGATTCCAATCCACCCCTCTGAGCTGTATTTCAATCTACCCCACTCTACACCAGTCCAATCCGCATCACCCCAGTTCAGTCCACCCACTCATCCCACTCCAGTGCAATTCATCGTAAACCAACCAACTTCAGTCCAAAACAGCCTACCTTAATCCACCTCACACCTGTCTAATCTACCGCAATCCACTGCAATCCAAACCTCCTTAATCCAACCCACCCCAACCCACACAATCTAATCCACCCGTCTCAAATCAAATCCCCCTCACCAATAGAATTCACAACAAAACTGATCCACCCCACTCAATCCAATCCACCCCACCCCAACCCAACCCAATACCAAGTCCAGTACACCACAAGCCAATACACCCCAATCCAATCACCCTATTTCATTATACCCCACTCAATTCCATCCCAATCTTCTACTCCCGTCCAATTCACCCCAGCCCACACCACTCCAGTTCACTCCACTGAAGTCCAATTCACCCCACTCCAGTACACCCCACATCAGTGCAATCCACCTCACCACAGTGCAGTCCACCCCACCCCAATCCAACCCACGCCACTGCTATCTTATCCACCCACCCCAATTCAATCCAGTCAACCCCATCTCAAATTAACCCCTTTCAAATCAACCCCACTCCAATCCAGTCCACTCCAATCTACTCACTCCACCCCACTCTGCCGCAGTCCAATCCACCGCACTCCAATCCATCTAGCCCACTCCACTCCATTACACCCCCTCCAGTCCACTCCATACCCATCCGGTCCTCCCCACTGACTCCAGTAGACCTATTGGAGTCCAATTCTTCTCACCCCAGTCTTCTCCTCTCCACTCCAGTCCACTCCAGTCCAGTCCACCCCACTCCAGTCCTGTCTAATCCACCTGACTCAAAATCACCCCACACTAGTCCTCTCATTTCAGTGCAGTCCACACACCCCAATCCAGTCTAATCACCCCACCCCAATCCACCTCACCCCTTTTCATTCCACCCCATTCCAGTCCACCCCACTCCAAGCCACCCCACTCTACTCAATCCCATCAACTCTACTCCAATCCACCCCACTAGCTCAAACCACTTCGACACTCTACCCTATGCCACCTCATGCTACTGCACTTTCTGCCACTGTACCATTAAAGTCTACTCTTTTCCCATCAACTCTGACACTCTGCTTCCCCTTACTCAGTCTAGAACACTTCACTCCCCCCTCCACTCTACAACGCTTCACACCACTAACTTTTAGCTATCTCTGAGTGGGTGAAAAGAGCGGGTGAGGGAGGGTGGTCAAATGTCAGGAATCTTTAAATGTAGATATTTTCAGCCCCACTTGGCATTTTGCATGATCTTGTACTCGTGTTATTCCTCGTGGCGAGCTCAAGCCACCAGGAGTATTAGCAGTAGGCCTCCTGGCCTCAAAAGTAGCGTAATTTGGTTTCTGTTAGCTTCCTGCACCGGATTTCCTCCAAGTCCTTGTCTATGGTGCTCTTCTACTCCTTATGGGATGCAGTAGTTCAGATCTTCCCACAACTGATCCTCAGAGGGGTGTTAGAGGGCCAGCCTCATTGGGCCTGTGTGAGACCCACTGGCCCTGGGGCCAAGTGTGGGCAGAGTTCTTAGTTCTTTAGAGCATCAGAGATCTTGTTTTTCCATATGTCCATGGTTGTTGCCACTGTCCACTTCCAGTAGAAAGCACACACTCTCCCTTTTGAAAGAGTTTTTAAAATGGGAGTGGAACACTCTCAAGAAGCCAGGTACCCCTGGCCAGCCCTAGGGTGCAAAATCACCCCTGTCCCAACCCTCGCTGGGACAGTTCAAGATGGTGCCACCCAGAAGTCACTGGCCACACATTTACTCTGGGGCTTCGGCTCTGTCCCATGCTAACATTACTGAAAGGGCCTTTCCCACCAAAACTTCAAAGAGGAGCACCCTCCTATGTTGGTTCCAGTAGTCTGGGCTTCCTCTTTTGTTCATTGGGCATGGCTTGTCCCCATCCTTGGTACAGTGTGACAGTTAATTAACAGATGCAGATTTTCTTCCCCACCCATCCTCCTCAGGAGCTGAGGAAAGCACTTGTAATTACTTCTTGGATTAAGAAGGCCTATATTCCCTCTGCTGGGGAGCAGAGCAGTTCAGTTGACCCAGCTGGGCTTTGATCCTCGGCTGAGCCAGGAAAATATGAAAATTGTGGTTGACCCATAAAATGTACATGTATGATCTTGGGACCTGACCTGTGTAGTAAGACTCAGTGCACATGTTTCACTCAGTTTCATACCTCATGGGCCTTTGTATACCAAAGGGAAGCACAAATACTCTCTAAGGCATGCTCCCCTCATGTATAGAATAAAGTGGTACTGCAGACAAAACAGTAAACCATACAGACTTCACCTATGAGTGCCCACTAACATTAGAAGGACTACGTGAGGTCGATATTTAAGCCTGCATTTTCCCCACTGTGCCTGATTACCTGTGAACAGTTACTGTGTGCAACAGTAGGCTCACATGCACAGCCCTTGCAAGTATGCACACATATTCACATGCAACCAGCAAAGTGCCCCTACCCTTGATGCATCACAGGGTCTTATCTTAAATGCCGGACACTGGTGATAAACAAGTGCAGTCGATTTACTCTGTGATTACCATGGGTGAGACGCATATAGTGAGACACACCCACAGTAAAAAGTGCAAAACAGGGTGATCAAAAAGCAAAAAATGTTGGTGTACCAATTGTAACAATAACCAAAAAGAAAAAATAACAGAAAAAGAGGCAGAATAAAACAATTACTACAGCATAGATACATTTTGTTAAGAGGGCTACAGCTGTGCAGTGAGAGGGGAGCCAGTCCCGACAATCAAAATCTAATTAAAGGCCTGGTAGTATGCAAACAGCCAATACCATATGACTCCCAACTCGAGCACCCTTATTTTATACACCCTCAATGATATGCCTCCTCGTTTCCGAATGACTCTGAGGCAGCCTCTTGGCAGGTTAAATATTCTGAGCAATCCTCCCAACTGTTCTTGGTCGTTGCTGTGACTCCACTATGTTTCTGTGGTTTTCCTCATGATTGTTGCCAAGTGCCATGTCCTTTCCCCACATCCTCACAGAAGTGTCTCTTAGAGTATCCATATCCTCCACTGACTCTCTTGGGGACTGTGACTGTCTACCTCATTAGAGCAGATGGGTATACTTGTGAGTAAAGTCATAAGTGACACTCTGCTAGGAGACTTCAGCTTTATCCATAACGCCCCCCAACCCCTTGTTACATGGCCACCAGTTTACGGGAGAATATTCACTTTTCTTCCCAATTAAACTTGCTAAGGCCCAACTAGGCGTTTCCCCCTCTGCATATTTGTGTGCAAGTGGATGAGGTATGAACTTTACCTCCTCCTCTGTAGCTAATCAAATCGTTACTTTGATTTTAATTCCCAGATAATCTGCTTACTTGCGTAATTCTACTTCTATAGTGCTGTTCATTCATTCACTTTATCACTGGTGTGTGCCTCCACCAGTACGATGCATAACCCCCTCCCTTAGGCCCATTATGGCTTCTCAGGGAGCACCTAAAGTGTAAACAGGGCTGTTGTAGGGTCACAACACATTTTAATGTGGTTAATTAAAGTAGTATATTGAGGCTAGATGAGTTAAGGCATTAGGCTTAAACCTCGAGTTCATTTGATGTCTCTCAGACACAGTGGCATTACTAACTGAGCAAAATGTAACTAATCATGTGCTGAGTAGTAAAAGGAATGTTCTTTGCTGTTCACATTTTGCATCCTGCAACTAAGCAGTGTTTGAGTACATTTTACTGTTACAGACAGAGGTCCAGTGAACCATTGAACACCCCCCCCCCCACCCCCCCCCCCACACACACACAGAAATCTCAGAATCCCCTGCATCTCTTCAAAGATCCAATAACTTCTACTTATTGTCCCTCTTTAGAAACCGTGCATTCTGCACGCACCAAAGGACAGGACTTCCTCTTGACAACCATTGATATCTGTTATCCTTATCATTGCGGTTCCTCTGTTCCCTTTCAGCCACAGTAGCAGTGAGTGCCGAGTTGTTTTTTAAATGGAATTTAATAGCCACATGTTCTACCTGGAACTTCTAATTCTTCTCTAGACGATTTTCCCATACCGAGTGCACCACAGCTTGTCATAAGAAGATCTTTGCTTTAAAACCTCGGTTATCCAGTAGAAAATGCTAAAACGATGATTAAGCATTGATAGAGGAAAAGCCCACTTAAATCACAGCCAACAAGGTTTAAAGCATTCCTACCCCTATTACCTCCTAGCCCTCTTGATTTTCCTATTCCTGACATGCCGCCAGAAATCCTAGTATTAAACTTACTGTTGGCCAGTGCTTTAAGTGGGGAATGTTACTCTGGGTCATAGACCTGATAGGAATTAAAAAGTGACTTTGGAACAGGTACCTCTTGGGCCCTATATTGAGGCACTTCACAGTGAAAGCACTGATAGAATTAATATCAATGGTATCTCAATTAACATGGAGTTCAATCTCAGAAATGCATTTGACTTAAAACACTGATCACTTTGACGTCCTTTACCATCATAAGATACATATCTGTATTAATTCTTAAGCATCTATTGAATGAAGCTACATAATCTGAAATGCTGTGCAATTGAAGCAGCAGGTGGATCGTGAGAACCTAGCTTATGAAGTGAAGTTATGGAAGTTTGTGAGGCTGGTAAATGATACTTATCACACGAGGACATGCATGTGCATCGTGTAGCTCCTTTTCACATTTCACGTCTTGCTCAGTTAACTTTACCTAAGACCATTCCCTTTTTTTTTTTAGCATGATGCTTTTTCGCTATTTTTTTTATGTAGCACATTAATCTTGTGCTGTGAACTGGGCCATCATTTGGTGTCTTTACCAGCTCGGATTGTGGATTGCTGTTTATAACTGGCCCTGATTGAGTGCTTTATAGTTGAGGCTGAAGGCAATAGTTCTAGATTCTTTCTCATCGAGACTTCTAACCACAGATTCCTCACCCTTTGAATATTCCCCTAGGCATCATACCTGATCTAGAAAATCTTCAGAGGTACCCCTGTGCACTGCAAGTGGTGCAAGTGAATCTGCATCGACATTGTTCCACGATGGAAGTGGCGTGTGCAGGCCTAAGTGTCATCCATGCACCCTGCAGTCAGTTCCTTTCTTTCTGCTCCAAAAGGTGCAGAACCTGAGCTACACCTCGTCTCTTAGAGACTACAATTATTTTTCCAGAAAAAGTACTACACTCTGCAAGGGAAAATGTCACCTCCTAAATCTACAGAGTTAAAGCCATGTGGGGAATGCCGGAAACAGAGGACCTTGCTGGGGTCACCGTACAACACTAAGGCCTGCATTAACTGCAACTTGATTCACCCCAAAGCCATTCTGGTTCGGAAAGTAAATCTGTTTGTAGCCAAACACCACAGGAATACACATCATGACCAGTCGAGGTCCTTGTCCCCCTCCCTAGTATGGTCCTTTGTCAAATCGACACCGCAGTCCAAATCCTCCAGCAAATCACAGAATAAACACAAGGAAATTAAGAGTGACCCATCCTGTCACTCTTAATCTTCTTGGAAGGCGTGAGGGTGTCATTGTGCCTCCAGGTGTCACTCTTGAAGTCATTCCACTCTGTTGCCAGTTCCGACCCTTGTTCAGTCCCAGCCTGAATTTCCAGGAACGTTGGTGACCCTGCACCAGATTGTAGAATTCAGTGAATCCGTGCTGCTGCTTTTTGGTATGTTTCCCGCTCCTCCTAGCGCACTTGTGGGCCCCAAGGAGCTGAGAGTCCTCCCAACTGGCCTTTGCTTGCCGGCCAACCTTGGCTTCATCTAGGCCCTCTGGGTTCTTTCCAGACTGATCTTGGTACTGTTTCCCTCTCCGGTGATGCAACCCACACCGGAACAAGGCCCACTGACGCTGATCATGGTGCCATTGATTTTCGATGTCAACAGCCAACCTCTAGTGCTGTCGGACTGTGCCACCTCAACTGAGGTGATGCGCCACTTTAACTGTGCCTTCACCCTTCTGATTCCAACACTGTGTATTTGACCTTTGGAAGAGATTAGGTCCTACATGAATTGCTTGGCACTGATTCTGACAGTGGTGGCTATGATGCTAGGGGTGAGTTTTCCTAGCCCTATCTAAAGGATATTCGGTATGAGAACCTCCAGGATGCCTGAACTTCCCTGCCTCCCGACCCTGCCATGGAGGAAAGTGCTTCCTTATGCATTGTTGTGCTGAGAGAGTTAGAGGTTCTTGAGCTTTTTCTACTGAGGAAGTAAGTAAAGAGCAGTGTCTTGACAGAGGTGCTTCAGCTTGGCCAGACGAGTTCTGAAACCTTACTGCCTTTTAATGAGGCTCTAACAGACACACTTTTGGGACCTGGGCTTAGCCCTATTGAGGTCATGCTGCCAATCGGCAGGTTGGCAGACACCATTGCGATACGGACTGTCTCACCTAGCAATCTACTCCGGAACCTTTTGCTAAAGAATTTGGTCATCAAGCTTCACCTGAATTTGTTCCTGGTAATCCTCTGATTCCCTATCAGGAGAAGTAGAGACCTCTGATAAAAGGTATTCTCATCTACCAACTTGGCCATTCTCTCTATAAATGCCTTCTACGTCACTATTCTCATCCCCTGTCAGACTCAGTAGCCTATGTGTTAGCCATAGTTCTGGAAGAAGCTCATGCCTTCCTCTTTTAGGCTATGCAGGATGATCAGTACTCAGTAGCGCCATTGGCACCATTGTGGCCCTTTCCAGGCACACCTGTATGCGGTCTACTGGCTTTTCAGGAGACTTCAGGCCAGTCTTATGTACATGCCATTTGATGGTTTCCTTTTTTAGGGGACAGAACAGATGTGATCCTGGACTGCATTAAAGACAGCAGGGTCACAGCTCACTTTCTGTGCCTTTTTGCTTCTCAGTGCCAGGTGCACCAACAATTTCGCCCTCTCTGTGGCCATGGTAGAGGCTTTTAAGTATCACCAACTGGTCCAACCAATGCAACAATCCCCGCAATCTCTCTGTGGCTGCGGCACCCCCCAAGCACATGGACAACAAGGGCAATGTGCTGTTTAGTGTTATACCCCTCCAGCTCTAGTTTGCAATGCACCCTTTTGGCCCCACCAGCGTTCCTCATGTATGTATAAAAGTGATGGCCATGGTTTGCAGTACAACTTCGCAGGTCCGGGGTCCTAGTCTTCGCTTATCTCGACAACTGGGTGTTGAAGGTTAGCTCACCTCCCACCTCCAGACTACAGCCAACCTCTTAACTTCTTTAGGATTCACTATCAACGAGCCAAAGCGACCCCTGACTCCTTCGCAGACACTCCCCTTTGTCTGAGCCATTCTGGACACTGCAGTTTTGTGCCTATCGCTAGGAGGAGAGTCCAGGACATTTTGTCTGTGATAACAATGTTTCACCCTCCATCCTGGATTTCAGTAAGGATGACGGTGAAGCTGCTGAGACTGATGGCTTCCTGCATCCTGTTGGTCAAGCATGCCAGATGGCACCTGCAGGTGCTGCAGTGGCATCTGAATTCTCAGTGGGCACAGCACCATGGGGTTGGAGGGTCTTTTTAATTTGGTCCAGATTTTTGAGGAAACGGTGAAAGATCTGCAGTGGTGGCTGTCGGACTGCTATTGGGTCCTCAGCAGACCTCTCTTCTTACACCACCCAGAGATCACAGTGGTGACTGGTTCTTCACTTCTAGGTTAGGGAGGCCACTTGAGAGAGGTGGAGATCAGAGACATCTGGTCTTCTGTGGAGGCCCAGCTCCATATCAGTGTTCTGGAGCTGTGAGCCTCCCACTTGTTGTTGAGTCTTCCTACCATCCTTCAAGGGGAAGTTGGTGCAGGTGCTCACGGACAACCACACTACTATGTTATGACTGCAACAAGCAGGAAAGGGTGGGGTTGTGGAGCCTTTGTCAGGAGACTTTGCGTCTCTGAACTTGGGACTCATGTAAGCCGTGCCACCAATAACTCTCCTTTCTGACTTCTGAAGAAGATCAGGACCGACCTGGTCCAAGTCATCCCAGTGGCCCCAGATTTGCCAATGAGAGGATGGCATCCCAAACTCCTTGGCATAAGTGTCAGTCTTTTTCAGGCTGTCAATTCAGGAGGATTTTCTGTGGCAATAGCAGGGCACAGTTCTGCACCTGAACCTCTGCAAGCTACACTGTCATGCTTGGAGGTTCAGCTGCAGCAGTTGAATGCTTTTGATCTTCCTCCTGAAGTTGTTAATTTTACCTTGGCAGCCAGGCATCCCTCCACCAGTTTTGTATACACCTGCCGTTTGTGGCTTGGTGTGCTTATAAACAGAGTGACCCATTCCTGTCCAAACCGTCTGAAGTTTTGCTCTTTGTGTTGTCCATAGCCTAGCAATGCCTTGCTTTGGGCAATTTTAAAGCGTACCTGTCTGCTCTTTCGGTCTTTTTATGGGTGCCGGGGCCAGCTGTTGTTGTCCAAATCACCAGTTGTGATGCCTTTCCTCAAAGGGATGTAATATATGTTCCCTCCATTTCCATTTGTGATGCCCCAGTGAGATTGAAATTTAGTCCTCACATTCCTCATTTGTACACCCTTTGAACCTTTTGCACAGTTGTTCTCTCAGGCTCCTTACCCTCAAAACACTCTTTCATGTTGCCATAATATTGGTGCAGCGAGTGAGCAATTTTCAGGCCCTGCTTGTCAACCTACCTTTTACCACTGGTGCTGATGCTGGTTTTGTGGACGCGAGCATCCTTCATTCTTAAGGTTTTTACTCCCTTTCGTGTTGTTTAAAATATCACTCTTTCTTTGCTCTGCCTCACCCCTCTAGGAAGGAAGAGAGACTGCATCAACTCAGTCCAAAAACAGCTCTATGTTTCTACATTGATCATACAAGGGAACGCCGGGTGGGGGCGATCAGCTCTTTATCAGATTCATGGGAGCAAAGAAAAGAAAGATCTGCTATGCATTGGCAAAAAAGCAGTGCCCTGCAGGCTCATTTCACCCAAGCCAAGGCTGCCATCATTGCATTGGTATGAAGGTTGCCTTTTCTGGATATTGATATGGATATTTTTCAGGCGGCTATGTGGGAATCATTTCATATATTCACAAAGCACTACCTTGTGGACAATCTGGTCTGTTGAGATGGGCGTTTTGTCCGCTCTGTTCTGCAGGACTTTTTAGTATGAGCCACTTCACAGACCCACCTCCTTGTCCATTCAGAAGTTAGGGAATCTGCAATTAGAGCCCACTGTCAGAAGAACAAGTTCTTTCTGGTAAAGACTCTATCTCACCATAGGTTCCTCACTGGCCCTCCCATCCTCCCTACTCTGTGAATGGGACTCTAATCCACCTAAAAGGATCCTGTGTTAAATTTAGGCACACTGGCCCAGCTAATCTGATATTGGCTCTGCGTCTGTAGGCACGGCGAGTCAGAAAGCAACTGATATTGGTGTGCATGGGTGGAGCTTATATAGGCCTGCACGTTACTTTCTGCTCATTCAAATGTTTGTGCAGAGCCGCTGGTGCCACCTGCCAGCTTTCACGGGTACTGTTGAGAATTTCTTGAATCCAGTTTAATGCCAGGGGTATATTCAAAAGTGGAAGAATCTGCAGTTACTCTCTTCTAGAAAGATCTTTGCCGAAGGTTAAACTTTTTTTTTTTTACAGTGCCGGTCAGTGGGTCATAAAAGGTGTTAGAGCAATGGTGATGTACCACTTGTAATTGTGATTATATGCCAAAGTGGATGAAGGAGGTATAAAGCTGTTGGCATGTTAAACAAAAGAAAATGCAGGTGAATGGGTGTGGTGAAATGAAGGAGTTGCGAGGGGGGATCTGCAAAAGGAGAGCGCGAAAAGAAGATGCGAAGAGGCAAGAGATGAGGTGTTAAATAGGCTGAAGGATGATTTCTGAAAGATGTGAAGAGAAAAAGGCTATCAGTGTCTCAACGAGAAGCTGCAAAGAAAAGTCATGTGAAGTGGAAAACAGGAGTGATTGGGGGCACTCTGAGGGCCACTGCTCTAACTGACACCAGAGTTGTTTCATTTTCAATCTCATTGTTTTCAGAATTGAAACTGTTTCATTTCTAATGTTTCACAACAATATTGTTATGCATCTGGTACTGTAACCATTGGAAAAGCCAACGGGTCTGGCTTGTTTTTGGCGCATGCCATTCACTGTGTGATAAGTCTGAATGCAGTAGTAACCGCTCACAGAGAGGCACTCACATACTTGTCAGGTGGCACTTGTCATGATGATGAAACACTGGAGTTTAGTGTACATGTTTTCAACCACGCCCTCAATTACATAAATCACACTTCTTGGAAACAATTTATAGTTACGCTTCCTTGGCTCCACCCCTTTTAAAGACCCCTCGCCCCCACCTTTTTCATTACATTCAGCCCCTTGTTGGGTAAAAGGTTTAGGTCTGGCCCTTCATGAATTATTTAACGAGGCGATGCAAGTCCGTGACGTTTTTTCTTTTCTGAAATTCCTCTTGAAGATTGTGACTTGAGAACGAGTAGTGTAAATGAAATCGGGGGAGTTAACTGTCCATTTTAACTTCAATTTAAGTGAAGGTAATATTGAGATGGAGATACGCAAAATGAGAGAATTTCCGGCTTATAAAAATCGGTTGTGTCTGTGTCCCATATAAACTTGGACTGTATGCTTTTGCGACAATTTATGTTGCAAATATCCATACTGAATGGTAAAAAAAAGTTTTGCCTACGGTGTACTTTTCAGGAAACTGCCGTTGAGCTTTGGAATCCCACACAAATTGTGCGTGCAGATAAGAATTCGTTTTCCTGCTTGCATGATTTAGATAAAGTGAATACGAAGCCGGTCTACAGGGAATGGCATCGTCGCAGGGGAACTGTCAAGTATTACTTTAGTTCACGTAGTGCGAATATCAGGAAATTAGCATAACCCCGAAAGAAATGAAAAACAAATATACACCCTGCTCTTGGTGCATGTGAATCCAGTCTCTTCATAGTCCACCCCGTCTTTCCGTTTCTCCTATTCAAGCTGTTTTTTTTTTTCTAATCCTAGCTTGGATTCCTGCCTTGTGTTTCACTGTTTCGTCAATTCTACCTCTCCTGACCTGCCTCAGTGCTGCACGCGCTGGCAGCGGATCAGTAATTAGCTCATTTATGTGTTCACTAAATTAACAAAATGAGCACTGGATAGAACCTGCCAGATGTGAACTGAGACCCAGGTTTCTGTAGTCCTTCCTCTATTTGCACGTTTAAACTTGAGCATCTGTTGTAGCTAAACTGTTCCACGGCCACCCTATAACTTTAGTTTCTATACTTTGACTTAAGAAATAGTTCTAAGTGGACGTCATTTGAAAGAGCTGAAATACTGTAGTTTAATTAAACAGTAACCAGTTTTGTCAGTGCTCGGGTTTTATCGTTGATGAGTCATGGCCCTGCAGGATTGAAGGCTGAAAACATGCGCACACCCAGTGGTTTCATTTCGGCTCAACCCACTGTAAAAAAACAGCTTGTGTATTTTAGGTTGCACCCTACTTGGGGACTTTCAGAAAATTTACCTAGGAATGCATTCCACTCTTTGATTACCATTTGCTTTGTAATTCACACTTGCAGGCTTTCCATTTGCTGGCTTTATTTGCTTTAGGCTCTCCAGGTTTAGTTCGTCCCTCCCGTTGCTAAACCGTGTTTTCTGTATTCTTCCACAAATTCACTTTCTGTTAACAGGCCTTTAAATCTTGCTCTTATCTTGTCACATTTGCTGTGCATTTAAAGACAAAGGTCATATATCAGTTGCTGTCTTCCAAAGCCACTTGTTTACTTTTCCTTCTCTGACTTCGAAGTAAGAGGATTTATGTGATAATCTTGCTGGATACTGGGATACGTTTTTGTTTTTTTTAGCACCCGACAACATTTAAATTAACTGTGTAAGTATTTCAGAATATATCAGAATTATGAATGCACAAATGAAGCACATTTTTTGTTGACTCTGAATTGTGTTGGAAACAAATACTTTAATATAATCAAACAGAATCATTAAACTAGGTGATGCAGTTTTCACACATTTTCGTCAGTGCGCTCTATAGTTTTTGTTAGTAAAAGTTTGTCTGTGCAAATACAATGGTCGTTTAAGTTGAAAATATGTTGTCTGTAATGGCAGTATGCTACCACACCACATATACTCCACTCTCCGCCACTCCATTCTGCACCACTCCACTTTACACCTCTCCAATCCACTGCACTCTGCACCACTCCACTCTATGCCACTGCAGTCTACGCCACTTCACACTGCACCTCTCTACTCTACCCTGTACCACCCTTCTCTGCCAATATAATCTTTGCCTCTGCACGCTAATCAATTAATCAGTCAATCAAGTCGTACTTATAGAGCGCTGCCTGTCACCCACGTGGTATCAGGAGCTTGCTGCTTGTCTCAGTCGAAGAGCCAAGTCTTGAGCCATTTCCTTAAGACGGTGAGCGAGGGAGTGGTGCGGAGGTGGAGGGTGTTCCAGGCTTTGGCAATGAGGTGAGAGAAGGAGCATCCTCTGGCACAGCTGCGGCATATTCGGGGTATCTCTGCCAGGGCTAGGTGCACAGAACAGAGTTTTCTGGGTCGTCAGTGGAAATGGAGGCGTTGGTTCATGTAGGTCGGTTCTAGGTCATGGAGGGCTTTGTAGGTGTGATTTAGGAGCTTGCAATGGCATCTCTTCTGGACCGGGAGCCAGTGGAGGTCCTTCAGGTGCTGGGTGATGTGAGTTCTTTTGTGCGGGTTGAGAATTAGTCTGGCCGCTATATTTTGAATTATTTGGAGTCTTTTCATGAGTTGGGTGGAGGTGCCTGCATACAGTCTGTTGCCGTGGTCAAGTCAGCTGGTGATGAGGGCCTGCATTACCCTCTTCCTGGGGTAATCTTCCCAGATAGGAAGCTACTTGAAGATCTTGCAGAGCATGCAGAGTTTGTGGGAACAGGTTGAGGAGACTGCATTGACTTGGCGCTTCATGGATAGTTTGCTGTCAAGGTTTATGCCGAGGTTCCGGGTGTGGTCTTTTGGGATGGGGGTAAGTCTTAGTTCTAATGGCAACCAGGAGTTATTCCAGAGGGCTGTGTTTGCTGAAGATGAGGACTTCCGTCTTGTCCATGTTGGGCTTGAGGCAGTTGTTCCTCATCCAAGCTGAGACGTTCTTCCACTCTAGTCTGGGTCACACCAATCTACTCTGCAACACTGCACTCTATGCCACTGCGCTCTCTGCCAATACCCTTTACGCAAATGCACTTTGCTCTGTAACACAACTCTATCCTCCTGCACTCTTCTCCGATCTACTGCACGCCACTCTAATCTAATCTGTTCCACTGCACTCTGCCACTGCATTCTACACCACTGTATTCTACACCACTTTACTGTACACCATTACATGCTGCCACTCTACACAACACTCTACCCTGCACCACTCTGAAACAATCTAGTCTGTGCCACTGCACTCTACAACACTCTACTGCACTCTGCGCCAGTCCACTGTGTGCAACTCCACACTATGCCACTTTACTCTTAACCACTGCATTCTACATCACTGCACTCTAATCTGCATTACTGTACTCTATCCCACTGCTTTCTTCGCCACTCAACGCCACTGCAATCTAACACTCTACTCTGCAGCATTGTACTCTCCGTCACTGATCTCTACGCCATTCTGCTGTGCACTACACCACTCTACGCTGCTGCACTCTATGGTACTATATTCTGCTCTGCACCACTTTGTGCTACGCTCCTCTGCACCACTCTATGCTGCTGCACTCTATGCGTCTCAACTCTGTTCTGCATTTTATGCCACTCAACTCTACTCTATGCTACTGCGCTCTGTATCACTCAACTCTGTGCCACTGCAATCTGTGCCACTCTAGTATGCACCACTCTAATCCACACCACTGCATTCTACAACACTACATTGCACACCGCTGAATTCAGTGTACCTGCACTCAGTGCCACTGCCACTATACTCAGAAACAGTGTAGGCCATTGCACTCTACACCAGTCTACTTTACTCTGCACTGTATGCCACTCCAGTACTCAACACCTTCTAACACTCCACTCTACAACACTGTAACCCCACTCTCCTCTGTGCCACTAACTTTTAGCGTTGCTGAAGAGCAGCCACGCTGGTGAACTACATGGCTAAAATACATTGGCAAAGTCAACAACTCTCGCATAGGCGAGATCTATTGGTTTTGCCAGCACTTATTTTTTTTAAATATTAAATGCACATTTATTCATTTATGTATTCATTGTTATCTGTTTTTGCTGTTTGGGCATCTAGGTATTAAACAGACAGTTTTAGCTCCAGTCCACAATACATACACGTTTTTGCACCAAGTCAGAAAAGGAGAAACATTTAGTTAAACAATTGAAACGTCTTAATGACCTATGTTCAAACATAACTGGTTAGCTGTCCGAAATAGATCAAACATATATTACCTGGGTTTTAATCTCGTCGTCCACACCGTGGAGAATCTCGTCTTGTTCCTCTCCTTAATGTTACAAACATGGCTACTTTAAAGCAAATTATTATTTTGTTATTTTTTACCTGGTGACAATTTGTAGCCCCGGATGAATGATAATGTAAATAAATATATATATTTTTTTTTTAAATAGACCGATTTATAGAAATCAAACGTAATTCCTTGTACAATTTTCTAAAGAGATTTGAGGCCTTTGAACTTTAAATACTGCACACGTAAAACAAAGTTATCAGAAGGGAACAGATCTATTTTTCTTGCGCTCCCAAAACATGGCAAAAAGATTGCTTTTTTCCCCCTCAAGCCCTGAGTAGATTTTCACGTGAAGCTTGGTGTACACTGCCTAAACCACACCTGCCTCCTTGTTTCCAGAAACATGTTTGGACACTGTTCACCTCTGCAGGCAGCTTTAAATATGTGAGTCAGCTCTGCAACCCGTTCATGTAGTTAGTGTTGTACGCTACAGCGCAGGGTTAGTACATGGTCCTAAGGTACGGCTCATCGACTCTTTCTTCACGATGTTGGATGTGGCATCCAGCTTGAGAGTACTTTAGATTCCTGAGGTCGTGGAGCTTTCATGTTCTTATGCTGCCTTTGTTGGGTTCTGCTACTTTTTCAGGGAAGGGGATTTGCCTTTCCCGTGTTGACTGAGAACGCAAGCTTATGCTCATGGCAAAATCTGGGAGCAAGTCTCGGTTTCGGAGGTAGGTTAAAATTCTGCATCAAATAAAGAGTAAGGCACATCTGTCTGACAGCTCGCAGCTAACACATTACCTCAAAGTAATTTTGATTCCGTGATTGGATGAAGTACCTTGCTTGGAACCGGTCTTCTAAGTTTATCTGCAATATTTTCATTTTTGTGAAGCAAAGCGAGAGCTCAGTGATTGATAATTAAATTTAGTGTCATATGCCCGAGCTGCATCATCGTTTCATGTCATCCAGTATTTGGGCCTAAAGGAATATATGAACGGTCTTTGACAACTGGTCACCATCTGCTGCCTCATTATAGCTAAATAAATTGTCCTAATGAAGAAGTGATTCATATTGGAATTCTTTTTTGTCATTTGTCTGAGTGTCCTGATTAGGTTCCTTCTTCTGCTTATCTAGATTGGTAAATAGCTGTCAGCTACCTTATTTCATTTAAGCACATGTCCCACATTGTATTGACTATAGAAAGTGGCCATTGTCTTTATCTTGAGATCGTTTCACATGCTATTTGTGGCCTTGAATATTTTTGCTATGTTCTTTGTGGTCTTGTGACTTAATAGACTTAAGAAACCTATCCCAGGGACATCATTTCACTGTCATTTTTGCTATCACTTGTATATCCGAGGATGCTTTGGAGGCCTGCACAATGTTTCTGCACCATTTTTTCTCACAGCATTGCCATTTATATACTATTGTTTCTCTGTACTTATGTTTTCTGGTTGTGACTCCTAAGTTTAGATTTTTTTTATTTAAACTATCTTGTTGCTCTAAGGTTCTTGCAAAGTACACTGTTAATAATTGGATGGTAGTCTCTAGCTTGTGTCTGTAATTTCTGTATATGTCAACCCTTTTGCATTTTCATGGTGGTTATAGGCGAATGTCCTCCTTCATAGTTTTTGTGGGATTGTTGAGTTTGTGTATGGGTTGTTTGAACAGGACAGGCTGTGTAGAATGACTGAATGGGAGTTGGATGGGTGCAACTAATGATGGCCGTGTGAGGGTGCCAAGTAAGAGATGATTGTGAAGGCTCACTATATTTTTATGGATGTGTACTGTTTTCTCTGGATTGTTTTTAATTTGTGATATTGTGACATATGTTGTTTGATGTGGGGTCAGTGTGGCTCCTGATAACTGCTTCAATTTGTATTAATTTGTTGCTTAAATCCAGAATCTCATCCTTTACGTGTGCAAGGCAGTCCGTCATGCCTTCTTTTTTTTCATCATTTTTTGTGACTGAATCTGAAAAACAGTGAAATAACAACTTTTAGTTTCTGCATCTGCTTGGTTGTAGAAGTTACAGGCTGGCATCACAGTTGTACACTGTAACTCCTTTTGACAATAAATTAAAAATAATATACTGTCCTGACGCTAAGCTTAGTGAGGCAAAGAGTCACTTTTAATATAAATGATAGAGCTATATGCAATAAACAGATTAACCCAACCGCATCCTTTCCTCCAACTGCCCTTTCATCATATCCCTTAAATTTGTGAAGTTGAATAGAGCCCTACTAATATTTTTCTCGGTGAGATCCAAGTGACCTTCTCTACACTATACCATACATGTCTCACTCATTACCTGGCTTTTAAAGCTATATCTAGTAACATTTTACCCCTTTGTCTAAGTTGTACTCCTGCAGAGAGCAAACCCATATCCTTTTCATCCAATAGGTCTTCAGGTAACAACTGTGTCTTGAAATGTATTTATTTCAGAATGTTTTTTAATGCATTCCTTCGGTTCACATATGCGCATGTTGTCAATCTCAAGACATCGCTCTATAGAGACACCTTGATGCACAGTGAGCATGACAGGTTAAGGTTAAAGACTGAGAATAATCAGAGCATTTTTCAAAGGATATGCAAGAACCTTATTTGGGTTTCAAGGTTAGATTCTGTTTGAAAAGGTTATAATTTTTTTATCTCACCGTAGTGATGATCTGAAACCTTCATCTTAACCATTACTCAGTGTGCCACTGTAGCAACAGACACTCATTTTACTAGTATGTACTACCCCCTCATCCCACCCTTTCTCTGCAGACATTACAGCCACAGATATCAACAGAGTCCAACACCTTTAAGGTCCTCCTCCGATCTGATAATGTACACACCTTTCCTTTCTTAGCCTCCAAAGCATTGATGAGATTACTGTAGGTACTCTCCTATGGTAGTGTCTTACATTTAGTCAGACTCAATATGCCTTATGTTTTAAAGTTCACTGCCCAAAATAAATGCTTCTGACAAGTCACTATCTGATGTGGTATATTTGGCACCACCGGTACTTGCCTTTTCAGGCCACATCCAACGGCCTCTTTCAGACCACACTCATGATAACATCACAATGAATCTCAACTCGGAGGATTGTATAGAACTCCTATTCCCACCACACACGCAAACAAGGCAGGACAATGTGGCAAGGAGAATGTCCTAGATAACCCACTATCTGCATCATTTGAAACGGTGTTCTTGGCATCAGCATCACTTCCTCCTTTTCTCTAATACCACATCACATTTGGAGAGAGTCTTCTTGCCTGCCACTTCACGTACTCCATATATATGGTAAGATAACCATTTGAAACATTTGTGTGCCCTCTTGGGGACCCAGCTCTCTGAGATATTAGCTTTCATTGTCTTGGTCTATCCAGTGCTACTCTTTGATTCACCCCAAAGAACATCTAAAGAGCCTGCACCCTAGATGGCGTCATCCATAGTTTATTCCTTCGTAAACGATTGGCCCATCTGCAGATCACTGTTGATGTAGTCAGTGAGCAGGAGAGTTCTGTAGTGAAATACGAAAAACTGATTTGCAGTGAGCCCCTTGTTTGTTAAAGGATGTTTTGTACAAAGGTTCGAAGAAACATGTTGGAGGCACTTTCTCAAGCAAGTTGATTTATCCTATAATAGAATTTGGTGTGATTTTCCGGTGTGTTCTATAGGATTGAAAGTGGTTTCTGCCTTTTGAGTTACTCAGTAGAGAGTATCTAAAGAGCGTAAGGCAGGCCTCAAGAAAAAAATCAGTTTTTCTTAGATGAGCCTGACATATGCAGTTATTTTATGGAAGTTAAAAAAAAAAAATGAACAGTAAATACTATGTTTGGGAGATGCACTGCTCTCCTTACTAAGTCATGGTTGGTGGGTTTGACCAAATTTCTCTTCTGAAAAAGCAAACAATCTAAAAGGTCTTGGGAGTCCTTCCCTTTATTGATCGCATTAATATTTTTGTTGCATTGATTTGAAATTTTTGTCAGTACTGTCATCGTGGATTAAATCACCTTCAGTGATAGGAAGACATGGCCTTTATTAGTTTTTACCATGTAATACGTTGAAAGAACATATCTCCAAAGTTAATATAAATTCCATCGTGTCCTGTCCGAAATCAGTTGTCCCTTAAACGATGAAGAAAAACATTGTTATTGTGGCATTTTAATTCCTATGTAATCCACCCAGTGTACTGGGGTACAGTGCTTAATTTGTGAAGAAAGGAGTGCTGGTGCCCTAAGCTCTGTTCATGAGCTGACGGCCAGTGCCATTAAATGTCGGTTTGCTGCTGAATATCAAGGTTGGTAGGCTTCTACCCTCTACCAGACACTCCCTGCCCCCTTTTCTTGCACTGGTAATTTCCTTCTTTCTGTTTTTGACTGTTTTGCTGTCTATTTCTTCCTCCATCCTTCCGATATGTGTGCTTTTCCCTCTCTTGCTCTTAGTAAATATCTGATACATGAAAAATAAATGTTGGTCCCCAAAAAGTGCATGTCCCCTCCACTGGCTCAAATTAAGCACTACTGAGAAAGTGTTTCTGAAATCGTCCTCTGTGGTTTCATTTCAAAACTCCCACAGTACACTCATTTTGGAACATAGGCCCTCATTACAACCCTGGCGGTCGGTGTTAAAGCGGCGGTAATACCGCCAACAGGCCGGTGGAAAAAAATGGAATTACGACCATAGCGGAAACCGCCAACATAGACAGCCACTTTAATACTCCGACTACCACGGCGGTAGAAACAAACAGCGCGGCGGTAACCACCAACAGACAGGCGGAAGACAATGTACCGCCCACCCTATCACAACACGGCAATCCGCCACCTTTTCCGGGGCGGAACCAAAGCGAATAAAAACACGGCGGAAACAGTACACAGAAGGGGAAATCACTCCCCTCTCCACACCCCAAGAGGAACCAGGACGCCATGGAGCCAGAACTGCAGATCCTGCTGGCGATGGTCTTCCTGCTCCTCTATCAGGAGCTCCAATGATGGCGGCGACGACCACAGTGAGTACTGCACCTACAACACAGGGGAGGAGGGGAGTGAAAAGAGAGTGACACACACACACAACACGCAACACCCCCACCTTCACCCACAACACCATACACACAAATACATGCTGCAACATTACATATACACCCCCCAGCCCTCCTTGATTGACGCAAGGACAAAAGGAATTTTATTGAATGATTGTAATCAATAAAAATCCAGTAGTCAAAACTCAAAATACAGTCTATACAATTATGTACACCAACTACACAAGTCCGGATAGTGCACCAATCATTGTCCGTGGCGGAGAGAACACTGCTGGTGCATCAGACCGAAAATATACCTGCACCTCAGGGGGAGGGGGGCATCTCAGCCTGATGAACGCACAACACCACTGCTCCACGAGGGGGCTCCATGCCCATTGATGTATCCTGGGGAGTGCAAAGCCACCGTCTCAAGTCTCTCCAGTGGGTGGTTTGCCCACTGCTTTATCCTGGGGAGTGCAAAGCCACAGTCTCTCAAGTGGATAACAGTCTCCACTTGTTCTGGAGGGGGCCTGGTGCCCAGAGTGCTTCATCCTGCCAAGGACTGAGGTAGTGGATGTCATTCTCCACTGGTTCTGGAGGGGGCCTGGTGCCCAGAGTGCTTCATCCTGCCAAGGACTGAGGTAGTGGTTGTCATTCTCCACTGGTTCTGGAGGGGGCTTTGTGCCCAGAGTGCTTCATCCTGCCAAGGACTGAGGTAGTGGATGTATTTCTCCACTGGTTCTGGAGGGGGCCTGGTGCCCAGAGTGCTTCATCCTGCCAAGGACTGAGGTAGTGAATGTCATTCTCCACTGGTTCTGGAGGTGGCTTTGTGCCCAGAGTGCTTCATCCTGCCAAGGACTGAGGTAGTGGAAATATCTCTCCACTGGTTCTGGAGGGGGCTTTGTGCCCAGAGTGCTTCATCCTGCCAAGGACTGAGGTAGTGGATGTATCTCTCCACTGGTTCTGGAGGGGGCCTGGTGCCCAGAGTGCTTCATCCTGCCAAGGACTGAGGTAGTGGATGTATCTCTCCACTGGTTCTGGAGGGGGCCTGGTGCCCAGAGTGCTTCATCCTGCCAAGGACTGAGGTAGTGGATGTATCTCTCCACTGGTTTTAGAGGGGGCTTTGTGCCCAGCATGCTTCATCCTGCCAAAGACTGTGGTAGTGGATGCCTTTCTCCACTGAAAGTGATGCTTCATGGAAGCTGCCCAGGCTCCTGGAACTCACCACCAGCCTCGGACGACTGACCACTGGGGATGTCAGCCATGTCCGGGGTGGTGTCACTGGCTCAGGTTGTCACGGGGCGGCTGGCGGTGCTTGCGGCAGTGTCAGTCGCGGCAGTGCTGGCGGCGGTGCTGGTGGCGGGCTCTGTGGCAGCGGTGCTGGCGGCGGTCTCTGTGGCGGCGGTGCTGGCGGCGGGCTCTGTGGCGGCGGGCTCTGTGGCGGCGGGCTCTGTTGCGGCGGTGCTGGCGGCGGGCTCTGTGGCGGCGCTGCTGGTGGCGGGCTCTGTGGCGGCGCTGCTGGCGGCGGGCTCTGTGGCGGCGCTGCTGGCGGCGGGCTCTGTGGCGGCGCTGCTGGCGGCGGGCTCTGTGGCGGCGCTGCTGGCGGCGGGCTCTGTGGCGGCGCTGCTGGCGGCGGGCTCTGTGGCGGCGCTGCTGGCGGCGGGCTCTGTGGCGGCGCTGCTGGCGGCGGGCTCTGTGGCGGCGGTGCTGGCGGCGGGGTCTGTGACGGCGGTGCTGGCGGCGGGGTCTGTGACGGCGGTGCTGGTGGTGGGGTCTGTGGCGGTGCAGTTGGCGGTCTTCTCCGCCGTACAGGTTGGCGTCGACGTGGACAGAAGGTGTGACACTGGTCTCTCAGTCGGTGCCACCATGCCCTCTCCTGACCTGCCCTTCAGTTTCTGGCCCTTCCCCACCTTGGATGGTGGCGCAGCTGTCTTGCCACTATCCCCTTTCGTTTTGCTTCTCCCTCCGGGATGTGGGCAACTTTTTTTGCTTGGCAGGTGGCGGAATGTCCTTGCCCTCGCTCTGTGGCACACTGGCAGCCCTGATGGTTGGCGCACTCCAATAGCCTGCAGTTGCTGGCACCACTGTGGCTGGGGATGTGGTGGCTGAGGTGCTGGGTTGGGACCTGGAAAGCCTGGCCCTAGGGGATGGACAGGGGGGGGAGGTGTATGGAAGAGGTCAATATTAGCCAGGAAAAGTTTTTTAGACACACTGGGACGGGTAGATGGAGGGGGTTTGGGAGTGGAGGAAGAGGTAGTGGTTGTAGGAGGTGTCCGTCTGCTGAATTTGGGTGAAGGTGCATGGGCCAGAGGCTGTTGTGAGGTGGATGGCTGTTGGGTGGGTGTGTGCCTGTGTTTGTGTACTCTGGGAGGAGGGCTCACTGACACACTGGGAGAGACACAGGGGATGTGTAAATGGTAGTGGGGGTGGTGAGTGCACATGAGCAGTGTGTGGTGATGGGCGTGCTGATGATGGAGGTAGTGGCTGAAGATGTAGTGTATGCAGGTGTGAGTAGAGACGAGACTGGGAGGGAGGAGGGAGACGTGGAGGAGGGGGACACAGTGGTGGCAGTGGATGTTAGTATGTCTGCATGGATATGATGCTTGTGTGAGTGCCTGTGGGATGTGTGGTGTTTGTTTGCCTGAGCCACTTTTGAGTGTTGAGGTGTGTGCATGCTGGTCTGATGGTGTGCTTGGGATAGACTGAGGTACAGGGGATTGGGTCTGGGTGGAGGAAGTTGGAGGGGGGAGGCTGGACACAGGGACAATGGCTGCCATCATTGCTGAGGCCAGAGCCTGAAATGCTCTCTGTTGGGCTGCCAGGCCAGAATGAATGCCCTCCAGGTTGCATTTGTTTGTTGCAAATGCCTCTCAACACCCTGGATGGCATTCAGAATGGTAGACTGCCCAACAGTGAGGGATCTCAGGAGGGCAATAGTCTCCTCACTGAGGGCAGCAGGGCTGACTGGGGCAGGGCCTGAGGTGCCTGGGGCGAAGGAGATGCCCACCCTCCTGGGTGAACGGGCATGGGACACACGCTGAGGGGCTGCTGGGAGAGCGGTGCTGGTTGGGGGGGTGGCGGCTGTACCTGTTGATGCGGTGGGCACAGAGGGGCCCGCCACCGCAAGGGAGCTCCCATCAGAGGAGTCGCCGCTGTCACTGCTGTCACCTCCTGTCCCCGTCGTGGAGCTCCCCTCGCCCTCCGTCCCACTGGTGGCTTCAGACTTTGTTGTTTCACCCACCAGGGGCAAGTGGGATGCAGCTCCCTCCTGCTCCGGTGCCACTGCTCCTCCGCCTGATGATGCTATTGCACACAAGAACAGGGAGACCACAAAATAGGGGGGGGGGGGAAGGTAGACAGAAGAAAGACATGTTCAGTGCATGCAAAACCACTACCGTTGGCGGACACTACAGACACAGCAGCCCTCTGCACCACGCCATGCACTTATAGTTCGTAGATTATTCACATGCCCATGGGGTACAAGGCCTAAGCCCGATTGCTGTACACATGGAAGTCACAGGAGCCTGACTAGGTGTAGATGGCACTAACCACTAGTGGTGTTGGGGTTCCACTGAACCTGCCTCACAAGGGACCTTGCCTACCAAGCTCGCCCTGGCCTAAGAGAACCCACTGCCCACCTCCCCCACCCAGACACCTCGTAATGCGTGCAGAGTCAGATGAATTTGACTATACTCACCCCCTTGTGGCTGCCGTGATGCCCTCAAGCGCCCATCCAACTCCGGATACACCACCGCCAGGATCTTGAACGTCAGGAGGGTCATGGTGCGACGGGCACCCCTCCCACGTTGGGAGGCTATCCCTAGCTTGGCCTCCACCGTCTTCTTGCTCCAACGGCGAAGGTCCTCCTATCTTTTCCGGCAGTGGGTGCTCCATCTGTGGTGGACCCCCAGGGTCCGGACGTCCTTGGCGATGGCACGCCAAATATCCTTCTTCTGGTGGGCGCTGACCTAGAGGAATAGTACAGGGGGAAAAGAAAATCTTTACCCGTCTGGACCGTCATACTCATTGGCCCACGTTCCCACCCTTGCCCTGACGCACATACACTCACCGTCCGCACATGCAGGCCTCAGTCCCCCCCACACCCCCATGTATCTTCCATCCACACCGCTCAAAACAGGTATTGCCCAGACAGCATGCTCACAGTGTACTCACCTGTTTGTCTGGAGGACCGTACAGTTGTGTGTACTGGGGGAGGACTCCATCCACTAGTTTTGCCAACTCCTCCGAAATGAAGGCAGGGGCCCTCTCCCCAGACACATGAGCCATCGTCGCTTACAGACTGAGGTCACAGCAGCACTTGCAGTGTAGGTCCTCTCCTGTTGAAGGTCAGGTATCAAGTGAATGAATAGACAGAAAATGGCGGTCACGTCCTTGGCGGTGCGTACCGTCACCGCCGGCGTACATCGTCATTGGCTCCTCGGACCCATAGGGTCCAATGTTAACCAATGCAGGATTGCGCCGCGGTCATCGACCTCCTACCGTGACGGTGTAGAACGCCAGCACAGTTACCTCATATCCCCTTGTCCCACCTTAAAGGTCAGGCAGCCGCCATTTCAGGGGGCCACATGGCATTAATACTAACTGCGTCACACCTATCTAGGCCTTGCATACACACAGTAACAGCCACATTGCGGATTAAAACATTTGTGCAAATGACATTTTGTGATACCTCAGTGTTGGCTGACTCTCTGCTCGCTGTTCTCGTCCATAGGGCACGTCCGCTGGGCCAGGTGATGAGATGGTGGCATCCTCCGGTGTACAGACCGCAGGTGGACCTGTCGACAATGGAAGAGAGACACGTAATAGTCACCTACAGACTTTATCGTGCAACAATCCATGAACTGTGTGCCCAGTTGGAGCCAGACCTGATGTCAGCTATCCGCCATCCCACAGGGATACCCCCTCTAGTGCAGGTCCTGTCAGTACTCCATTTCCTGGCAAGTGGGTCTTTTCAAACAACAGTGGCCATTGCATCAGGGATGTCCCAGGCAATGTTCTCTAACGTGCTGTCCAGAGTGTTGTCTGCCCTGCTGAAACACATGCACAGCTACATTGTTTTCCCTCAAGTGGAGGATTTGCCCACAGTGAAAGGTGACTTCTATGCCCTGGTACATATCCCCAACATCATAGGTGCCATTGATGGGACACATGTGGCCTTGGTACCCCTACCCCCGCAGGAGTGAACAGGTGTACAGAAACCGGAAGAGCTACCATTCGATGAATGTGCAGATGGTGTGTTTGACCGACCAGTACATCTCTCATGTGAATGCCAAATTTCCCGGTTCAGTGCATGACGCTTACATTCTGAGGAATAGCAGCATCCCTTATGTGATGGGGCAGCTCCAGAGGCACTGTGTGTGGCTAATAGGTGAGGACAAGGACCCTATATAGTGTGAATAGGTGTCTGGGTATGGGGTTGTCCCTTAGGGTTAGTGTGTGTCTAACAGTTGTCCCTCGAAATTTGCAGGTGAATCTGGGTACCCCAACCTGTCATGGCTACTGACCCCAGTGAGAAATCCCAGGACAAGGGCAGAGGAACGCTACAATGAGGCACATGGACGAACTAGGAGGGTGATCGAATGGACCTTCGGCCTCCTGAAGGCCAGGTTCCGGTGCCTCCATATGACAGGTGGTTCTCTCTACTACTCACCAAAGAAGGTGTGCCAGATCATCATGGCCTGCTGTATGCTGCACAACCTAGCTTTGCGACGCCAGGTGCCTTTTCTGCAGGAGGATGGTCCAGCTGGAGGTCTTGTGGCAGCTGTGGAACCTGTGGACAGTGAAGAAGAGGAGGCAGAAGAAGAGGATATCGACAACAGGAACAACATTATCCAGCAATACTTCCAGTGAGACACAGGTAACAAGATGTCACTGCCTCACACATCTCATACTATTGTTGGAGCTAGCATAAGTCTGTCATTTTCACTCAGTGTATGGACCCTGACTTGTCACTTTGCCTTTCCATTTAACAGATGTGGGTCCCACTTTGTGGCCTCTGCTATATTTCCTCCAGCCCTACAGCTGTGTTTCATCGGTATGTGGACAATTAAATTGACATTGCTATATTCCATAGTTATTGCAATTACACATTTGTGAAAGCACAGACTGACTCCAGATTGTTTTGTGATTGGTGTGTGTTTATTTCTGTGCAAATAAGTGGAGGGGGTTGTAAAATGGACAGGGGTGATGGTGGAGGAATGTCCATGGCAGAGTCCAGTCTGTCTCACAGGTGGATTGTCCAAAGGGGCATAGGAAGTGGAGCAAGGGCAGTTGTAGGATGGACAGGGTGACAAAGTGGAACTGAAGGGTGACATTCAGGGGGGTCTCATTTCCTGGCGGGGGTCTTGGCAATGTTCTCTGTCTTGTTCCTGGATCTCAGGGACCCTTTGCGGGGTGGCTCTCCATCTGCAGGGGGTGGGGTGCTGGTGTCGTGGTCCTGTGGCGCGGTGCCTTCTGTCCACTAGCGCCGGCGGAGGTGGAGGGCTGTTCATCATCCAGGCTAGTGTCAGGGGCCCCTTGTTGTGCCACAGTGTCCCTCCTGGTGTTGACAAGGTCCTGCAGCACCCCTGCAATGGTGACAAGGGTGGTGTTAATGGACTTCAGTTCCTCCCTGATCCCCAGATAGTGTTCCTCCTGTAGCCATTGTCTCCTGGGAATGATGGTACGCTCAATGATGTTGGAGAGAGCCTCGAGGAGAGTGGATTCCCTGGGCCTGTCCTCCCCCTGTCACACAGCAGTCCTCCCAGTTCCCCTGTTTTCCTGTCCCCTGAACCGTGTGCCCACTGCCACTGCCCCCAGGTCCCTGATTTTCTTGGGGTGGTGGGTTTGCCTTGGTTCCTTATAGTGGTGGACACACTGCTGCTCGACTTGTCCTGGGGACAGAGGGATGGGCCCGCTGGGTGGGTACTGTGGTGGTGTTTCCTGAGGGGGGAGGCTCTGTGGTGGCTTGTGCCAGTGTCAGGGGAACCGACTGTCCCGAGGTCCCAGATGGGCTGGGCTGGTCATCTAGATCCAGTTGTGCACAGCTGCTGTCATCACTGTGGGCCTCTTCTGTTGGGGGACTGGCTATGTCTAGAACCTCCTGTCCGGTGACGTTGGGTAGGGGTCCTGCAGGGGTGTAAAGGCATGATTATTGCATCTGTGTGTGCCATTGTGTGCAATGGGTGAGTGACCCTGTACTCCAGTGCTTGCATTCTTGTCTAGGTCCTTGTGTGATGTTTGGTTTGGGGTCTGTGTGGGTATCTGTAGTGGACATGCTTTGGTGATGGGTGTCCATGCTTTGGTGTTGCATGCAGGGCTTGGTGTTGGGATGGGTGGGTTGTGGTAGTGGGGCATATGTGAGGTGTTGGAGTGATGGGGGTGAGGGTCAGGGTGGGGGAATGTGATGGCATGCAGGTAGGGTGGCGGATATAATAGTAAAGATATGACTTACCAGAGTCCATTCCTCCTGCTACTCCTGCGAGGCCCTCAGGATGCAGTATTGCCAAGACTTGCTCCTCCCATGTTGTTAGTTGTGGGGGAGGAGGTGGGGGTCCACCGCCAGTCCTCTGTACTGCAATCTGGTGTCTGGAGACCACGGAACGAACCTTCCCCCGTAGGTTGTTCCACCTCTTCCTGATGTCATCCCTAGTTCTTGGATGCTGTCCCACTGTGTTGACCCTGTAGATGATTCTGCGCCATAGCTCCATCTTCCTAGCAATGGACGTGTTCTGCACCTGTGATACGAATAGCTATGGCTCTACCTGGACAATTTCCTCCACCATGACCCTGAGCTCCTCCTCAGAGAACCTGGGGTGTCGTTGAGGTGCTGTGATGTAGTGTGGGTGATGTGTGAGGTCGTGTTGGTTGTGATGTGTGAGGGGTTGTGTTGTGTGTTGTTTGAGGTGCGTGGATGTTGTGTGAGTGATGATGTTGTGTGTCTGTGGATGCCAGTGTTGTTTCTGGTGGTGTCTCTCTCTGGCCTTTCGAAATTTTGGGAGTAAGGGTTTGTGGGTGATGTGGGTGTGTGCTTTATATTGGATTGGGTGTGTGGGAGTGTTGTGTGTATGTGTATCAGGTGTTTGTATTTCGAATTGTCCAATGTGGTTGTGTTTTGTAAATGTGTGTGCATGTTGAGCGCGGCAGTGTGTACCGCCAATGGAATACCGCGGTTGAAAGACCGCCACGTGGATTTGTGGGTCATGATAGTGTGGGCGTATTCCTGTTGGCGTGACGGTGTCGGTTTTGTTATCGGCAGTTTATCACTGACCTTTGGTGTGGCAGACTTGTGTGGGTGTCTGGATTATGGCGGATTCCGAGCTGTGGGTCGTAATAGCTGTAGCGGAATTCTGCCGCTGCGGCGGTGTGTTGGCGGTCTTCTGCACGGCGGTAAGCGGGATTTACCGCCAATGTTGTAATGAGGGCCATAATGTCTATCAGTCAAAAGATATTGCCTTGAGAATTATTCTTATTATTGTGGCCAGAGTGAGATAACTACAATAAAGTACTTTATGATTGGTTGCATTCAGCTCACTGATCCTCAATGCTCAGGCAGTCCTAGCCCCACAGACAAGCATGTTTTTAGTTCATTTATTGATATAGTCCCCCATTGTAAATTGGCTGATGGCCATGTTTGCCCTAACTGCCTAGTCAAATGACTCCAGAATTATGGTGAACAGAAAGGGAAGCACCATATAGTTGTGGTATATGCCCTCTTAGGTGTCATTATGAGAAATAAGTAGCCTTTGGCTACTTATACAAGGATGTATTGATCACCAACATATTAACGTGCTCACTCCAAGTGATAGGAGGAAAGCAAAAAAGCAAGAAATTGAGAAATGATGAGTACAGGTTATTGGTGTCTAGCTAGAGGTAAGCGAGCTTTGAAACCAGCAGTCTTCAGTCTCTCTCAGTGCAGTTTATTCTAGTTAAGACAGTGGGAAAATGTCCTGCCTTGGGTGTGAAATAGTTGACTGTAATGGGCCTGATTCGTAAAATTTAATTTACAGGTGTATTTCTACTTAGTTGTAGATCAACGCCTACACCTATGTGTGACTCTCCCCTTTTTTGCTAATCACTATTTCTGAGTGAATATGTACACCCAGGTGTAGATTTACATATTTCTGCCCCCTCAAATGAGGGCATGGAGCCTCCTATGAAGGAATGTACGAGTGTAAAGTTAGTACTGTAACTTTTCACTTGTTGGAACTCTCCATATGGGAAAGTGTAGGGACATTTGATAAAGATCATATAAAATATAAATTTAAACATTGTTTACTGTAATTAATAATGACCCTGAAGCTCACAAATTATAGTTACAGCTCATTAAATTCCTCAGATTAAATGTGAATTTATTATTAAAATAATAAAAATATAGTCCTGTATTTTATCGATGCTATTTAAAAAAAAAAAAAAAACACTCTAACATTGTCATTTAATTTGTAGGTAACTTGGATACATGGCAGGTATTTACTTAATTTAAATACTTTTTATATCTCCAAAAATAAGTTAACCAGTTTAGTTTATTTTTGTTAACCTGGATTTATTACATTAACAAATTAAATTAGTCTAAAAAGACTAATCTTGTATCTCTCAAATGTATGTATAATTTGGATTTTGAAGAAATTGAACTCAGCATTTTCCATTTAGTTTACCTCTCATACCAATGGTGTTAAGATAATTCCCTGCATCTATTGTGTGCCATGGGAGTGTGTTGTACTACAAGCGGTTGGCCATGTGTAGTGCTTGACTTACTCCAGGACTGGGCTGGACTACAACTGTGTCTAATTTAACACCATTAGTGCTGTAATAACTTTAGAAATATATGGTGTGAATTGCAGTGAATTACTACAGAGTGAGTGTGTGTTTTATATTAGCATGTGCCTCCCAAATGTTTTTTAACTTTCCCCTAACTCCACCCATTTTTTCCACCACTCCCCCTGATACCCTCCCTCATTTGCTACAGTATACATATGGGTGGAGATTTCTGCTACCTTGGCATACATACCCAAACAGGTGGGCATCACCACTATTAGGTTTGTGAATTTCAGTTTGTAGTAAGTAAACAGTAATACTGGAGTACTACTTTACTTCAAAATGTGGTACATGAACTGGGCCAAATGTGTCCAGTAAGATTTAGCCCTATGCTATAGCTTCGAAGAACCTCAAGTTCATCCTTTCAGATTGGTCACTAGCGTCAGCCTGCTGAAGGTTCATTTTTGTGGGTCATTTCCCTGTTTTGAAATGATCTATTTGACCTGTTGTCTCACACATGTAGGAGGAGGCCTGACTTTTTTGTATAAATGAATTAAATTGAGATATGTAGTTTCAACAAGCTTGCCAAATGTTACTCTTGCAAAAAAGCTATAAAGCTATTTCATCTTACTGTACATCATACTACTTGTATTCTTGAAGCACCTCTTCCTGCATGTTTTTATAATTAGATGGACTACAATATGCCTTTAGCCTCCTACTCATCCTTTCTCGCCAGAGCAGCAGTTGAGCCTTAGAAATTAACGTATTTTTGTCTTTCGTGCTCATTAAATGCAGTAGTTTAGGTGAAGTTTTGTTTGTTACTAACTTTAATTTTAAATGGTAGACCTGTTTGGTCTGTTATAAAGCTTCACAAGGTCTGTTTGCCCTACAAAAAAAGAGTATTTGGGTGCCTCTTTACTTTAAAAACAGAGCCATTGGACACTTGCCCATAATTGTCAGAGTCCTTAAAACATTTCTCTCCATATCTTCCATTGCTTCCCGAGATTAAAAAAAACATAATGTGCACCCATGCTGCCTGAGCTCAAGAAAACTTTGGGACAACCCTTTTCTGAAACATGGGTCCCTTAGGTTTGCCAGGAATGCACCTTAGTTGACTCCTTGCACTCTCCTATATTGCAGCATTGGCACTCACTATATGGCAAAAATCTAATTGCCCTGAGAGACATCATGTCCCTCTTTAGAACTTTGATTTGTTAATGCAAGCAAGATGGCATGCCTAGGCTGCATGTTGTAATACTTGAACACTATACTGCTCAGTGCATTGCTAGTGTTAGATTTCTGCAACTACTGAGGAGTCTGATTGTCCCCACCACTTTGTAAATAGAATCTAAACTTTTTTTGTATTTCTTGTTATTGTTTTAAAGTTAGCAACAGGAGCAAAATGCTGCACAACATATATATTACAAGGGGAAGTAGGAGGCATTTATGGGTACTCTGTTCCAACATCTCAGGGTAGACAACAATACAGCTAGAATTATGTAAATCTTTTAGGCACATTCGTATATTCAGGCAGTAGATGCATTCAATAGGGCAACCAAGACGAGATCCCATCAGTTCATAAGAAATAATCAGTTCTCCCCCTTCACAAAGGGGATTCTGGGTCCAAAGGGGAAGGGCGAAGGACACACAGTTTGAAAAACGTAGCAGTGAATAGTCCATAGAGTGGTCAGCCCATTGCTTGATCTAGACAGGGACAAGAATAACCTATTGGAGTTTGGTAAGAAATATGCAGAACATACAATAGTTGATAAAACATGGTTTTAAAAATGGTAAAACATAGGTTTCAGGGAAGCAACAAGATAGTCCCTTCATGTCGGTCAGGTATCGTTTTTGGCTTTAGTGTTAAGAATATAGCCGTCCCTGTTTCCCAAGCCCTTTCTATGTCGTCCCTGTGACTGTAGTATGTGTACTGTATTGGTTTCAGCTCTGGCCTACAGAAGGAGTGTGCGTAACCATTGTCTCACGTCTGGTAGTGAATAGAATAAAACTTTATTTAAATCTTTATGTTGTTTTCTTCGCTACTGAAACTTAAAATGATTGCCTTTAAAAAAAAAAAAATATTTTTTTATTCATAGCACTGCATTGACCTTCAGATTATTGCATGCCATTCATGTCTTATTTGACCCTAAAACTACCAGACTGTCCATGAGAAGGCCATTAATGCTTACCATCATTTGCCACCTCTCCTCTTCAAAACATCAACACCTAAAAAGGTGATTGTTGGCATTTCAGTGAACTCAGAGTAGTATCTGGTTCCATTGACAACTGCAAATGTATTAAAAGGATTGCGTACTGGCCCTGAGTTCCCTGTGTCTTAAATAACTAACTTTATAGCAGGCATCTGTCTTCATGTCTAGGCTTATACAACCAGTAGGGGCATTGCATTCTAGTGCAATACGTATAATCCCCTGCTGAAACCATGGTAGGATGGGAGGTCTTCTGCTAAGAGTTACAAAGTCCCAGCTGTGAACTGCACCACCCCTATAATAACCCAGTGTCCATAGGTTTGTGTGTGGAGAACTACTGAGGGTAAGATATACTTAGTTATTCTCTTCAGAATACTGCATTACTGTATCATCATCTTTAGGTGAGTCCTTCCATGAGACTGTGTACATGGCAAGTGCACAATCTCATGGATATCTTCTGCACTCTACAGTTATCAAATTTAGTTTCAGGAAGAACCTCTATGTATCTTACTTACCTGCAGTTAATATTTAATGTTACTTTATATTGTTTTAGGCTTGCATTTTACTATAGTTTACTTCTATGCCCCCAGGGACTGTTCCTTGTGGGCTGTGTTGTGACATGCTTTGTATTGTTGCTTTCGACATATTAAGCATTTTGTGTTTGCCTAGATTTGTTTGGCTTTATTTGTTATTTCTTTAAGTACATTTTATATATCTTGGGGGTTGGGAGGTTTGTTGTTTTAGATTTGGTAATGTTTATATTTTGACTGCAATGCACCTGAAAGCTTGACTTGTCTTTCATTGTGTTGTGCTCTACAAATATTAGAACAAACCTTAATGGAAAGGCTACAGTAGCACCACATCTCTTTAGAAATGAGTTTGTGTCTTATATAAAGACTTGTATTAAAGTGTTCCCTGCAAGAAAACCAGTAACTGAGTCAAGGGTGCTCTCAAAAGGAATTGGGTGCTGGTTCAATTGGGAGACCCTCTTTGTTAGAAAGGGGTGTCAGCTGTAATCGATTTGTCTGTCTCTTAACAAAGTGTTAGCCTCATGTGTGGGTTCAGTTGGGGAAGCACAGTTTGCTTTAGGTGGTTCATAGAATACAAATTACTTGTGCTAGAAGGCTCTTTTGTTAGAGAAATGAAGAGCTCCCAGAACTAAACAAAGGGTGCTGTTCTTATTTGGTGAGACTCGTAAAATGATTTTAATTGTATTGGAGTGCTCTGTGTCGAACAAAACCAGGTGACAGTGGTATATTGGCCCTCGGTATTAAAAAGGTGTAGTCATGCACAACTACTTGGAGCTTTGATGTGGCTGTTGTGAATTTGCCAACTTCAGATCACTCCATATTTGGACATGAAAACAAAACCCTCTTGTTTTAAGGTCCAGAATGTTTAAGAACTTGAAGTCTCAAGTTTTTCAGTGTTGTGGGATCACAAAATCAACCTGCAATACAATGACTGAAAGGTCCTTTTTTGTGGTTCCCTAACTTATGGGATGTGACCATATGTTTTTCGTTAATCATGATTATGAAACTATGGTTGTTTTTTTTACTGTAATGAATGGTAAGCTACATGAAAATACCATTTGTGTCAATCTTTAGGGATTGAAGGTGGTACACACCATATGTTGATTTATACGTATATGTGTCTTGACATAGGTTTGAATGGCTGTTAAGGAAGACTTTGTGCATATATGTTTGCAGGTTTTACATCTTCCCCTACTTCTAGTGTTAATTCCATTCCTTACTATAATGGAAATGTTCTTCTGGAGAGAGTTATGTTATAGATTTGGGTCACTTGTAGAAATTAAGGGGAGGTATTCTGTGCAGAGGTTTTCAGTTCCTCCTCCCTGGTGAATATTGTCTGTATGAGCAACAACCAGTAGCACATGTTCTGTAGTTTTACAAAAACACAAGTGCAGTATCTACTATAAAGAGATGTGCTTACTCTGGTGGTTAGGTTTTTAACCGTCTTTCATCAGATTTGTCTTTCATTGATGCAGAATTGTGTGTTAAAATTAATTTCATGGGTTATGTGGGGTTCTCCATCTGGAACGTCCTTCCTGTTTTCTCTTCGCAGTAATGTAGCAAGTCTTTAGCAGAAGGTAGATTAAATGTTCCCATACATGACTTGATTGTCTTTTCTAGTAATAGGAGTATATGTGCCGAAATTCAATCTGAATTTATAGCTGGCATTTCCTAAGGGCAGAAACTTAAATTCAGGCTCAAAACAGGATTACAACCCTGGGAACACACATGAAACATGAAGACATTGTAAATCGAGGTGCTGACACATGATTTCAGGAGTGGTGTGGAAGGTATATGGTATACTTTGTTGGTAGTACTTGAAAAATGGAATAGCTTTTCTCTATTGTCTTCAGTGCATTTCCATTCTTCGCATGACCTCCAACTTATGCCCTAAACTAAACAACTGTACAGCCTAATGAAGTGTAATAACCTTTGTGTATATGCAGTCAAAAGAAAGCTCCTTCCTGCTTCTCTTCTCTGCACCTAGTCCTAGTGAAACAAAACTCAAAATAATAAAAACTCTTTGATGAAGTAGTTCAACATTTTGTTTTCTTTCCTCCAGGGGATGGTCTGAATCTTATGAAACAAACACAGCAGAGACTAAAGAGGCTGAAACCCTGTCTGCAGGATGCAAGCCCTTATTCCAAAACAACGCCAGACAGTGGACTACTATGCACAGTTCGAGTCCGTCACAAAAAGCTCAAGGCCATGCTCAGTCTCTCAATCGCCCTACGAAGCAAGCAACAGTGGTGCCATATCGGGAGTCACAGTCTTTGCATAGCAAAAGGTAAGGCTAACAAACAGAAGGCTATGCATGTTGATTGAGGAGCTTAGTAATTGTGTTGTAACTAGCTATTCTTGAGGTGGGGCAAATAACCATGCCAGATTAAGAGCAGGATCTCAAGCATATGGGGTGTTCCTCAGATTTGTAACATTTCAGTAGAAGTTGAAAACACTATTTACTTGCTGCACGTTTTTATAAAATATAATTCTTGCAGAAGTCTCCTTTTGACTCCGAGGTCTGGCTTCTCCTGTTTGGCATTTTCTCCAGATATACAGTCTTCACGTCCTCATCTTCCGCAGCCATTTTTGAAATTGTAGTAGCTTGAAGCATAGCAATAATAGACATAGTTAATTTCCTCTGGTATTGGCAAGCATTCTTATACAAAAGCACATTACTAATTTTTTTGAAGAAAGTAGACCAGGGCAACAAGTGCATGACATTGTCAATTTAATCAGAGTAAAAAGAGAGCAGTAAAAAACAAATGGTAGATTTGAGTGATTCCCTTTTCTTGTTTATAATTGGTAAGTGATATTCAGGTGAGGAACTTGAGGTACAGTTCTACCATTATGAGGAAGATGGATGTTCATATTTGTAGTAAGCCTTAATAAGAGAGTTGGACTTCTGGGTAAAGGGATGAATGAGTGGAAAAAATGGAGCCAAGCAGGGTCAAATTTCCTCAGAGCTATGTTTAGTGGCACCTACATTGTACTCTTCTTGCATCCCCCAGGAGTCATGGAGGTAAAAATTCAAGTTCAGCGATAGCCAGTTTTTTGGGGGGCGGCATGGTGTGCTGTTGGAGAAAAGAGGTCCTTTCAGAGTCCAAGGGAGAGCTTTTTACCCTCCAGTGAGTGGCACACAATTAGCACAAGATGTAGGGGTGACTATTGAGGTGCATCTGGCATGCTCAACCTTTTAATGTAGGCGATGTAATGAAGCAGGGACAGAGGCAGGAACACCGGAGGAAGCCTGGAGAAAGCAGAGTATCATCTAATGGGGACCATGGATTTGGAGATGCACCTTTGATAGTGGGTCCGTACTAGTGTACCTAGATTTTTTTCCCCAGAGTGAGTCCTCAGATTTGTACAATAAATGTGGTGCAATGGGAGAAAGTTATCTTGTGCCATGGCCGGTACTGGACTCCTCATCATGCAGGAGCTGAGTGACATTACAGCTGTGGTTCGAAGTCTCTCTAGTGGTTTCTGACTTATTTAAATTGTGTCTCATAAGCATAAGAAAGAAATTGGTGTGACTGATGCATTATTCAAGCCTCATCCTTCCATAGGCCAGTGATAGATGACTCACTGGTGCAAAAGGAATTGTCAAAAGGCAGAAGAATTCTTGTGTATGCCATCAGTTCTGTGCATTAACATTATAGTGCCTAGACAGGCAATAATGAATGCCTGGTTATGGCGATGGAGGCCAAATTTGGGGATGATGTTCTAGGTGGAACAGGTTGCACACAAAGTAGAAGATACAATCAGTGCCCTGGAATGCTTCCTACTGACATGAAATCCACTCTTGGATTCCAATGGGTTTTGAGGTTGTGTAGACCATGCCATGGTGTGCCTGAGGCTCAGCTTCATAATGTAGGCATTATCTGAGAAATGCTAGAACTTTATTGTTGTGGTTGGTCTGCATCAGGGCTTAAGTAGCCTATTATAAACTGTTACAGCCTTATTGTACAATCTCCTGTGAAACCAGGATCACTCTGAAACAGTTTCTACTGTAAAATATTTTCATGCTTCCTACTAAAACCAAGTGAGCAGAGCTCATGTGATTGACTATATTCTTGGATTTGTGGCAAAATAAATAGAGGCATCATTGTTTGAAATCTTCCTGTTCCCTGATCTGTCGGGCAACTTTACTATCACTATGGTTTCCTGAGGGTACAGGCACTGAAACTCCTTCTATCAGTCATCTACCCTGCAAGGCATGAAGTGGTGCACAAGAGCAAGACATTTCTGTTCATAAAAGAGGAGCCATGCCTGTCATTCCTGGATATGGAGAAAATAGTCAGTAGTTGACAATTATGATTTATTGATGTCTACATGGACTACCCCCTTTCTGAGAGCTTAAGGTTGAGGCTAGTTCCTCACCTGACTTCACTGCGGTCTTTTTCTTTGTTGAGGAATACTGGATGAATTACAGCCTTAATGATTGATATTGCTTGATTTCCTATATTTTGCCTTTGTCTATTACTATCCTTGTTATTTCTTGTCCTCCTATCCTCTGTTCCACCCTCAAACACAGGAGTTGTTTGTTGTTCTTAAAATTTATTGGAAATGGTAGTACTGCCATTGTGCTTCTGTATTCCCATGTTGGCTGCTTGTCTGTTGATTCTTTTGCTCTTCTAATTGCGGAATTTGTATTTCTTGCTCAAAATAGAAAGGTTTAAAACTAGAGAGGTACGTTGGTCTTGTATAGACAGCAAAGAACATAAAGAGGATAGAAATAATGGAGAGAATGAGTTGAGGGGGAGCGGCACTGATTATAGGGTTCATATGCCAGTCGTAGAAACAGGACTAGTAACACATTTAAATCCTTGAATGTTAAAGACTTTGAGTCATCCATGTAAGAGGAGTTCTGTGCCAAAACAAGTTAACAGGCAGAGGCTGGCCAAATAAGTGTGTAGGAGATAAACTATTTTAGACACATTAACTTTAAATCCATACAGGAAAGGTTTCCATTTTTTCATTGCAGACCAAAATGAGGGTGATAGATATGCTGTTTGATTAAGCAGATTTTCCTGTGTGTGTTTTCTTTACTCTGAGATACCAAAGAGCAATCAGAGATCAACAATATATCAGCCAGATCCAGTAGATGACCCAAGATAACTTCCTTAAAAGTAACACCAGAGCATAAATTATATGATTGTGTAGGAAAAGCTGGAACAGATCAAATCTAGAGGGTGGGGTGGGGTAGGGTGGAGGGGGTTGGTAATTGGCCGGAGCAAGTCAAGTTCTTGAATGCATCAGTGGAAATGAGTAGCTAGTGAAAGAAAACTTTAAGAACTGCAGGAAAAAAGGAAAGAAGGAGGAAGCGTTGGATTCAGGTTGCCAAACTTGGTGGTGGATCCAAAGTCGGTTTAAAAAGGGCTTCTAATCATTTCTAGAGAATAATTTTAAATTGCATGATTTGGGTATCTTTGTGTTGTAGCACTGAAGGTTCAGCTCAATAGAAAGCCCAAGAGAGCTAGTGCAGAATAATACCTATTATATCTATAGAGGAAAGCCAGTGCCTGGCCAGAAGAGTAGAACCAAAGGAATTCTTACTTAAAGGTTTGATTTAATGGTGTGTGAGGGCTTCTAGTCATGAGACAGTGCTGTGTGCCTGGGGGAAAGATTTATCAGCCCCTTTGGTATCTTAATTTATGACATAAAATCCTAGATGTTTGTTCCAAAAAGTCACATCCAAAGCTGAAAAGCCAGTTTTATGGGTATAAATACAGCTTATGTAAGGTCTGATTAGCAATGAAACCGTTTTGTGTTCTGGTGCAGCAAAACAGTTGAGCCAAATACATCTCTCCACCTGTGTAAACACTACATGTGCGCTAAGTAATACTTTGTTTTCAAACAGCAGTGTCATGTAACTTTTGTCATGACAATATTCAAAATAAAATGAAAGGAATCAACAATATTACTTTTCCAAATTACTGTATACACTATTATTCAGTTCCTGTTGTGAAGCAGGCATTGGTAACTTAGCAGCATGCACATTATCACACCAGTGGAGACTATCTTTGTTCTGATCACCTCCTTTTAATCAATTTGATTTTGATGCTGTAAAAGGACTTAATGTAGTGCATTTTAAATCATTCCTTTCTTTTATAAAGTGCATTTAATTTAGATAAACAGCATAGATGTGTGGTAGCTGCATTCACCTTGCGGCACGAGCCTTAGGTGTCTTTCACAGTGGTCTTCTGCATTTCTATGATTTGTAAGTGGAATATAAATATGGGGTTGCCACTCTGCAGAGGGATTGTGAAGGTTCATTTTTTATTTTGTGGTGTCTCCATTGCAAATATTATGACTTGTAATTAGGCAAGATATATTTAATCTGTGGACTATTTCCTTATTTGAACAGGACATACTAAAACCCTGCCTTAAACAACACTCATCTGAATGTAAAATTCCCTAGCTTTCGTAACGGAAAGTTTCAATTCTATTAAGGACACGGAGGCGAGGAATATGCTTTCTATCCTTGCCTTTATTCAAATAGCAGCCATGTCAGAACATCAGTAACAACTGTAACTCCCATGAACATCAGGGAAAAGTTAATCATGCAAGCAGTCAATAACCGTGCTCCATAGTCCAGTATAGGTTCTCGTCAGCATACTCTATTCCTCTTTCTTCGAACAATGAGCAGCTGGCTTTCAGCCTATTTGCCCATATAATTTCCTATGAAGAGAATGAAAACTGTAAGAAAACAAATCCTATGAATTGAGAGGCAAAGGCAAGAGTTAAACAGAGGTAACCAGAAGAACAAGACTAAAGATTTTTGCATGCAAGAACTATGCGCATAAACATTTACTTGCATATGATACAAAGCATCCTTTAATCGGGGTGGCAGTCAATCCACGACCCCGGGTGAGATAATCCTCGCTTCTGTCTCCTTCATAGAATTGAAACTTTCCGTTATGAAAGCTAGGAAATTTTATTTTCTTAGTCGGGACTGAAGGCGAAGGTTATGCTAGTTCAAAGCTTATCCACCCCTAAAGATGCCATAGAATGAAGTGGTCTAAATTAAAAACTCTTAAAGACCGAGCCTGAAGACCAATCTGCAGCATTCACAATATCTTCCAATCGAGCTCCCAAGAAAAAGGCCTTGGGGGCTATAGCACCTCTGGTGGAATGATTCCCAAACTCTCAGGTATCGATGCCAGCGTCTTGCATGGCCCACTTCACCCACTTGGTTGTAGTAGGAGAAGAGACAGCTTTGTGATGTTTGGTAAGGGAAATAAGGAGTTACCATTCCCCAGGGGGACAGAACTCTTCCGTCAGAGATTTGTTGGCCTTCAAACATATAACCACACAATTTCAGAGAATCTGGAAAGGCTGGATATGAAATTATTTTGGAATCCATTTTTTTCCCCCTAGAAAGATAAGTCACTCCTTCAGGATTAAAAACTCTGTCACTAATGTCCAAAGGCTCTGCGCAAAGAGATCAATCATAAAAGAGATGCTAACTTGGCCAATAACTGCTTCCAAGAAAGGTGTCTGTTGCTCGGCCAGGAGATGAAAAGGTTAAGCAAAACGTTCACATCCCAATGGGCTGAGTAACGCAAAGTCGGGGGGGGGGCAGAAAGATGAACCCCATCCTAAGGAGTTTTAGGGTCAGCAGGTACTCTCCCATTGGTTGACCATTGATCGGGGCATAACCCACCGATGACGCAGAGTGAAAGGAATTGATTGTTCTATAAGTCATGCCTTCAGCAGCTAGGAAGCCCCCACGGGATCCAAGTTTTGTTGACACCAACCCATCAATCTAGTCCAGAATGATCGATATCTTTTAACTGTGCTTCTTGCCCATGCCTTGGAGAGGAGGCCCATGCCAGCGTCCCGGGTAATCCCCCACGCCATGAGTCTTAGGGAACCCTCCAGAACTAGCTGATGTGGATTGCTGGACGGATCCCGGAGGAGATGAGGAAATAGGGGTAAACAGATAGAAGAATCCCTGGAAAGTTCCATCAGAACTGGAAACCACACTTGAGATCTCCAAAGTGGGGTGATCACTACAACCTCCGCCCGTTGGGGGACACACTCAAGTTGACAGACTCATGATCATCGTGAAGGTGGAAAGGCATAACCGGTATCCTTCTCACAGTTCTGCTGGAATGCATCCGCCGCTAGGGCTGAAGGATCCGGTTTCCAGCTGAAATATCTGTTTCAATTGATGGTCTAGATGGGATGCAAAAAGATCGTTCAAGAAGGGGCCCCATCGAGAATTCAATGCCTGAAAGACCACGGGGTCCAGTTTCCATAAACTGAGATCCCTCAGATACCTGGACTGCCAGTCCATCATTAGATAGTCCAAGATCAGAAGGTGCTCTTCTATGACTGAAACACTGTTTTCCAGGCAGTATTCCCAAAAGCTCCTCGCCAGATCTGCCTGCGTTTGGAAAGCGTACTCCCCCAGTTGATTGATGTAGCGGACCACATTGCCCATCTTGAGGGAGGACAGTGCCTTAGACCTCATCGTTCATCTAGCATTTGACTGCAAATGAGCTGGCCAGCAATTCCAAACAATTGATGTGAAAAGAACTCTCTGGTTCTGATGATTTTTCACCTGTGGACATGTCCCCAAAGTGAACACCCCAGCCTAGTCTGTTAGCATCTGATTCTAAAACCAGGTCCTGTTGGGACCCAAAAATGGCATGACGGTTCCACGCCTCAATGTTCACTATCCACCTGTGAATTTCTGCCTGTGCGTCCTCCGTAGGAGGGACACTTTGAGAGTAGATGAAGCCCTTCCGCAGGTGACATATCTTGAGGTGTTGAAGTTCGGGGTACTGCAAAGGGCCTAAAAAATGCCATGGATGGAGGACGAGAGAAGACCAACCACTCGGGCAATCTGCCGGAGAGAGGTTTCCTGCTTGGCTAGGACTCAAGTAAGCTCATGCTGTATCTTGGACACCTTCCTGTAGGGGAGACTGAGGGTGGCTTGAACTGAGTCGATGACAAATTCTAAGAACACGAGGAACTGCGTCAGTGCTAGCACCGACTTATGCTCGTTTATGAGAAGCAGTAAGACCTGGAAGAGGGAGAAGTCCAGTGAAGATGGAGGCACAGGCTGTGTTGACAGGAGGTTGTCCAGATAGACAATGAGGCGGACGCCCCGAGTGGTTCCACCACCAATTGGAGGAGTTTGATAAAACACCACAGGCCGAAAACAGCCCGAAGGGAAGTGTTTCAAACTTGTAGGTGGTGCTGCACTATTAAAATTGGAGGAAGCGGCAATGGGGATGAAAGATATGGACTTCAGATCTAATTGCACCAGCCAATCGTTGGGAAGAAGCAGATCACGGAGAAGGTGAATACCTTCCATTTTGAAAAGGCAGTAAACTATCCACTCATTAAACTGCTTGAGGATGTTGACCGGGTGCTTTCCACCATCCTGCTTGTCCACCAAAAACAATTTGCTGAGGAAACTATTGTGAAGAGGAGCTGTGTGGACGATAGCCCCTTTCGACAAAGCTCCCGAACCTCAACATCAACTAAAGAGGATTCCTCTTTGGAAAACCGAAGCTTGGGTGGGGGGGAGACACGTATTTGACCGTGCAGCCATAAAAATTCATCCTATACCCCTGCACTGTTTGCAAACCCCAAGCACCTGACGTTAGGGACTGCCAATTATGGAGGAACTGTGCCAGTTTGCACCCCAACTGGACCAAGGAAAATGGGATTACACTCACTGTGAGAGATTCCTTGATGATGTCCACCTCTGGAACCCAGGTGCGTGGGATAGCCCCAGGTTGGTTAAAAGCCTCCATGTCTGGACTGATCCTGGATTTGCCCACGTCTAGGGCTGAGCCTCCAGAGGAGGACTGCTATATCCCAGGGCCAGCTGCATGCTTGTTCCACAGCTGGCCTTGGTCTAAACAGGGGGTGAAAACCTTCTTAAATGAGGACTGGGCCTTGTCCAGAGATGTAAACGTGGCCACAAACCTTCTGAGTTCCTTAATAAAAGGTTCGCTGAAAAAGCCCCCTCCCCCCCCCCCTCTTCCATGCCACTAAGGCGCCTTCGAGGTGGCCAAGTCCCCCAGCTTAGGGTCATTTTTGGTTAAATAGGACCTTCTCTGCTCTGTTGAGGTGACGCACTTGGCATTGCCAAGGATATTTATAGCCCTCTGTGCCCATTCTGAGAGGATTTCTGGGGAAATAAGAGAACTGGAGGCCTTGGCGTCCGCCGGCATATCCATAATCTTAGGCAACGGACCTGCTAGGTCCAATAATTTGTCCTGGCAGGAACGCCAAAATCGGTTGTTTTTTTTTTTTTTTTTTTTTCCTTTAGGATCACTAATATATTTCTCAAGAAAGGTTGCCATGTGTGGATCATTGCCAACCATGGTTGGGGTGCTCTGCTCTGAAGTAGTGACGTACCTCCTTCTCAAGAGGCTTTTTCAAACTTTCAGCCACGTAGGTGGCCACCTTGTCGGCAGGGATCCAATCAGACGAGCGTGGGTGGAGGAGCTGATCAGGGTCCAGCATGTTGACTCGTGGGATGCCTGGGGTGTTGCATCATCAGAAGGGTAAAGGGTCTGAATCGTCTGCTTCTGGCGGTCTGTCCTGTTTGAGGTCGTCATTGGAGGCTGTGGAATCGTCTGCTTCTGGTGACTGGGAAGGAGGAGTAGGGGAACTATAGTCAGGCAATAGAGCGGGGAGGGTTGGAAGAGCCTGCAGGCTCAATGGCAGCCTGATCCAGAAAAGTGCGTTTAAGCCGGACAAAGGCATCCAGACCGACGCCCGCGCGCTTCCTAAAAGGCAGAGGTATCGCAGGTGCGCCCAAAGGCTAAAGGGCAATAAGTCTCTTTGGGTCCATTCTCAGGTCGAGGGGGTTTAAGTTACTGCAAGATTCATAAGTTTAATTTCCAGCAGCGCCATAGCTTCCGACACAGCCTTCTGGATGGAAGCATCCATGTTGTCACAGAAATGCTCATCAATGGGAGGTATGTAATGGCCACCTCCTCAGAGTAGGAGTTGTTGATCTTCTGCATTGCTGGGGCTATATATAGGTAAAGCCACAATATTTGGGGGGCTAGGGGGGTAGGCAGAAGGCACCAGTTCTACGGGGAAACACTGCTGCACTCAACTGACCGGGCTAAAGGCACAGCCAGAAAGACGTGGAAGGCCTAACCAATCTGGTGGCAAATAGGCCTGGGTGGTATTCCCACAAATCAGCGCTAACGTGCCACCACAAGTTCCAAGTCCTTAATTACAGGCCACAGCCGGGGCCTGAAACACAATCACCCGAGGTTATTTAACTCTTATACAGACCTCGAGTGGGACCGCGCACATGCACAAAAAATAGCCAGCAATAGAAGGCCCTTGGTGGCTACTACAGACCCCTGCACGGGATGTAACACTCCATGTCAGCGGGCGGGAACTGCAGGCTGCGGGCATCTCTCTGCATGCTCCTCTGACAGTTTAAGTTCAGACAGCGAGCAGAGAGGCGGTGGTCATACAATCCATGAGGAAACCATGCAGAGATGTGCGGGCACTCCCAAGCGGTCAGAGGACTGCACTGCACAACCCCGATGTCTCAGAGACCACTGCCGCATAGCAGTGACTCTGGTTCCACAGGTCAAACCGACACTCTTAAAAGGAGAAAGATGAACACAATAACAGAACAAATAGTATAGACCAGCACTTCAGCAAGCATATAGTATAAAACAAGCGCTTCAGCATAATAAGACAGAAGAGCACTTATCTGACAGCTGTGAGGAGTAGCAAAGAAAGGGAATGAGTGTGCTTAAGATGCCTATTATGGACTATGGAGTACTCTGACTGATTGATTGCGTCTTTGATGAACTTTTCCTTGATGTTCATGGGAGGAGGAGTTGTTACTGATGTTCTGTCATGGCTTCTGTTTGAATAAATGCAAAGAAAGCATAATCCATGCCTCCGATCCTCACATAAAATTTTACTTCTTCACTCTAAAATATCAGTACAGTAAATTGTGATTATCTTTAACAGAGAAATTGTATAAGGTGGGTGTAATTTAGAACGAAGCAAAAATAAAGCACCTAGAACCGTAGAGCCTTGTGGTTAGCAATGAATTCAGATCATCTCCTTTTTTTGAATTCCCCCCACCTTTTTACATATTGTTATTAGCATTTCAACACACCCTTGATAATAGATCGGGGGGACAAACAGGTCAGGAGTCACAAACCCCATAATATCAGCTCTGTCAGATGATTAGAAAAGCCAGCAAGCTTTGGCAAAGCCAACACGCCTTGTGTGCACTGAACTGCTCTCACATAAGTTCAAAAGGAATGTATACTTGTAAAACACAGTAGAGAAAGATGCCCCCATCTTTCCATGCAAGTTAAATTGTGAAGTAGAAAATGGCTAGAAAGTAAATATCATCGAGCTACAACTGCAAGGGTGAGATATGAATCCTAAGGAGAAGGCACAGCTCAATTTCTGATACAAAATTAAATCCATCAAGGCTGCGTATTAGCTCCAACATTATTTAACCTGCATTTCAACGTCGTGGGAAGATGATGCAGTGCTGATGACACTAACAGAACCATCAATGTATCAGTAACTGCATGGCTTTGAGCACTATTGTGCCATGAAAGGACTGGTCATTGATGTGCAGAAAGCAAAGTTTATGGTGATGAAACCTAAAGTGCAACCTATAGAAGTGTACCAGGCTGAGGGTCAAACCTTGGAATGAGTCCATAACTTTGGCTACTTAGGAATCTGCTTTGACCAGAAAAAGTCCACTGAAATGTGTACTGGTTTGTGTTACGAGAAGAATTTTGGCAGGGAACCTACAGAATCCATATTGCAAGAGTACAACATGAAAGTGACAGCTGCTACCTTGTACGGGTCTGGCCTTATGGGGTTACAGACAAGTACCCAATCTACAAAAACTAGATGATCACTTCCTGTGACAGATACTACACTTGGGCCTGGGTACCCCAATGGAACCCTTAAGACTGAAAATAGGCTTAACTGGTATAGCAGTCCTCAACAAACCATAAAAATTTTACTAGACCTGCAGGTTGAGTTACTTGAATAATCTACTCAATCTAACTGTAATGTAATTGTGTGCTCCAAAGCAAATATTTTAATTTAGAGTTGCCTTTTTCTTCATTCTCATGAGTGCACCTCCAAATATGAGTTCAGCATTTCTGCTGTAAAAAAAAATAAAAAAAATAAAAAATCTTATTTGATTAAATAGACTAAACGTTTGCTCCATGTATAATGTGGGGCCTATTTATGAGGCTGTTTGCATTGCTCTTTCACCATGCAACGTGGTGCACGAATGACACAAACCTAAAGATAGATTTTTGAAGCTAAGCAAAGCCACTTTGCGTGGTTCTGAATGACTCCAAAAATGTGGAGTAACGCAATCCAGCGCAAATCGATGCGTTGCAAAACTCTGCTCTGGGAAAGCATTCCATGCTTATCGCATGGGTGTTCCCACGCATCTGTCATGGATTTTGACTTATCCCCAGATTTACATTAACTGGTAAACTTTGGTATGAGCCATAACCTTACTCCTTCCCAGGGGAGGCTTATCGAGGAGAAATATCTCTATTTTATTTTTTCTTCTCTTTCTATGTCTGCTGCGTTCTGCAGCAGACATAGGAAGAGAAATGTGACTCCCCTGATTGTTTTTGGGCAGGAAAAGTGTCCATTCCTGCACAAAAACAATCCCGTAGGCACCCTTGCACCATGGTGCAAGTGAGCCTGTGTTGGTGCTGGGTAGCCCATTGTGTGACAGCGCATGGGAAAGAACAGGAATGCTTCTTATTGCCTTAATTAAATACAGTGCCTTCCTGCCTTTTCTCTGTCACGCAGTGCAGCAATATGACTTGCTGCGTTGCTCTGCATGACTTCCTCATAAATTAGGTCCTAAGAATCTTGCCCACATATAGGGTACACATGATTCCTGACTTGCCTCTTAGTTTACTAATAGCATTGCCATCAGGGCAAGACCGTTTCTCAGTTTATGTTCAAACACTCAATTTTAATAAATATATTACTAAGGCATAATGTGGAATGGCATAAAAGCTTCCAGTTTCCTGATGCGTAGTGGGAGATTGTTCCATAACTTGGCAACCACAGCAGAAAAAGCTTTTTCACTCCATTTGGATTTTCTGCAGTGAGGTCCATAGCTAGATAAAGACTGGCTGACCTTAAGAGGCGGCTAGGCGTATACTACCTTAAGGTAGATCGGAGGTATTTGGAGCCCTGGGAATGTAAAGCCTTGTGAGTAATACAGAGGGCGTTAAAACTAATTTGCTTTCCTATGGGCAGCCAGTGCAGCTGCCTAAGCCTCTCACTGGCGGATGCTCCTGCCGAAAGTTCAGCACCAGGGGAGCTGTGGTGTTCTGTATAAGTTTAAGCTTATGAAGAGATCCTTGATTAATATTCAACAGTAAGGCATTGCAGTAATCAAGTTTAGACATCTCAAGAGCGAGTGTCACAGAGGTCCAGAGATCCTGCGGGAGAAAGCGTAAAATTTTCTTAATGGTTTTGATCAACCAGAAACAGGTTTTGACAGTTTGGCTAACCTGTGAGTCGAAGGATAGGGTGCTGTCAAACAAAATTACGAAATTTCTTGCTACTGGTAATGAAGTGGACAGGTCACCGCAAGATTGTGGCCACTAGTGCGTGCTCCATAATGAGCTGTTAGAGCCGAAGAAAAGAATCTCAGTTTTCTCTCTGTTCATTTTTAGCCAGTTATGGCTCATCCACTTGTTGATCTCATTCATACAGTTATAGAACCTATCTGCTACCTCTTCCCAGTTCCTGTTGGCCGGGATGAGAAGCTGAGTATCATCTGTGTATCAGGAGACTAGAAACCCAAACAAGCGGACCAGTTTCGCCAGCGGTGCCACATACAAGTTAAATAGGGTGGGGGTTGAGCTAGGAACCCTGAGGAACACTGCAGGGACGTTGGAAAAGGGGCGGCTCTGAAGTGCCCACAGCTCACGATGGTGGATCTATCCCTCAGAAAAGAGTGCAGAATGACCAGCGCATCATCTTTAACCCCTGCCTGATAGAGGGGAAGCATCATCAGTTGATGGGATATGATATTGAATGCAGCCGAGAGATCTAGAAGAACCAGAAAGGTTCCCCCCCCGCCTTGGTCCACCATCTGACGGGTAGAGTCCGAGGTGGCAGTTAGGGTTGATTCTGTGCTGTGTGCTTTACAAAACCCGTGCTAGAAGGGGTCTAAGCAACCATTTTCCTGAAGGAAGTGGGCCAGTTCGACATTGGAGTGCTTTACTAGAATCTTAACCGGAGTGGATATTAATAAGATAGGGCATAGATTTTTCAGATCATTGGGGTCTCCCCCTGGTTTCTTCTTGAGTGGGTTCGCAATCGCTTCTGTGCAGGATGAAGGAAGAGTCTTAGTGTTTAACACCTCCCGGTAAGCCATTTCCAATGCCTGAGAAACAAGGTCGGAAGCTAGCCTTAAAACTTTAGGGGGACAGGAATCGTCAGAGGATCCTGACCTAACCCCTGACAGCAATGATTTGATTCTGTCGGCTAACAGAGGGGAGAATTTAGTAAGTAACACACCCCTGTGTGTCTCTAAACCAACCCGAGGTTCTTCAAAATTCATATCTGAAGAGTGCTGGGTGAAGTTAGCTTGGATCTGTAAGAATTTTTTTTTTTTTAAAGTAAGATGCCTTGTCGCAGAAGGCTTGGGAGTTCTCTAATTTAGGGGAGGTGGCAGGGGTGGCCAGGGATCCAACCACCTTAAAATGTTCCATGGGTACATTAACTGCTTCCTTAATCTTAAGAGCATAATAGTCGGATTTGGCCTGTTTGTAGTCTCCGACTGATCAAAACAAGTATCGAAAGAGGTTCTGTGAAAATCAATTTAACACAATCTGCAGTGGGAAAATAAAGTTGTTATGTTTGAAAGTCTAATCTTCCTTCAAGTTTGAATGTTACATGTTCCAGTTGACACGTGAACCAAAGAGATGTCTCTACATTTAATTTAGATTAAGAATTCTAGTCAACATAAGAGACCATTTCAGATCACAGTTATTGTGAATCTGCCGACAGAGATACAACAGTGCACTTTGTTCTTTTGCTCTAGAACTAGAAGACCTAGGAGGCCATTTCTCCAACCTATATTATGGCCACATAAAACTATGTAAAGAGGTCTTTGGCCTTTGTAGTGACTTACAGACTGAATATCAACCTGTAGCAACTTACATTTTATCTGCATTGATACTAACAAGAAACATTTGGAACTCCTACTTTGATTTTGACCAAAAAAAAATTACTTTCTGAAGGTATTGCTTTTGTAAATAGAAATGTAACTTGTTCTTTTGTGTGGTTTATTGGAACAAATACATTTGATTTGATGTAAATCGGCACTGGCAGTAGTGACTAGCTTACAAACCATATGTCAGATCTGCAGCTAAAGCTAGGCAGTAGATGTCTGGCCCTCACCTGCAAATATTCAGTGTATTTTGTTATCTCACTTTAGTCAAACCCATGCACATTTATCAGGTGAAACGTTGGGTTAAAGCAAGAAATGAGTGCCGTTATGTCACTTTGCTTGGTTCCTAAGTGAAACAGGTAGCAATTACTGACTATCCGCATGCTGTCGCTCAGTATTATAACTGGTGTTAATTGCACCAAAAAATGTTTTAAATGAAACTCTGCGAAGGGAAAATTAGTAGCTCACTCCAGGCTTATGGCACTGAAAAGTGATAGAAGAAAAACCTGTCATCCATGGTTAAAACACAGTACTAGTGGCAGTAAGTAACAATAAGACCGATCAACAAATGCATAGACAGACGGTGTACAAAGATTTTATTTTTCTTAACCTAAGCATTGATAATGCAGATATTCCCCTAAACACCCTTTTAGCCTCCTAGAGCTAAGCCTCTAAATATCCAAATATTCTTCCCTGAATTCACAGGGCTATGCATCTAACTTCTTAGCCGATGGCTGAGAGTTGAGGGCAGGGAATGAAAGAAAAACATTTATTCCGTTATTCATCTTCTTCGTCACTTTTTCCAGCTCTGGATGGGACAATATGACGTACGTGCTAGGCAGTTGTAATCAGCTTTATTTGATTTTCTTTAAAAGAAACCATAGCCAGTGAGTAGGCATCATTACTGTATAGACCTACTATTCCTTAACCTTATCACAGACTGTAACAAACTAGAGAGGTTACAACAAATCACCAAGGAATTCAGTAATGCAGGCCAACATTGTTTAAAATTAAGCTTAGGTTAAGTGCAGGGTGCATTGACTGGAGAGGCCGTCACAGGGGCAGCTAGTCAGAACCTCAGACCAGTCATTGACCGCTGGAAAAGTGATGAAATATGTCTAATTTGAAGCATGTTAAAAGAAACCTATGCTGGCAATTCTGAACAGCGCTGAGGTACAGCTGAACACCATCTGTGACCAATGTCATTTGTTTTTTGATATCACTGGATTTAGCCAATTCCCTGGAAAGACTCCAAACTTAGAAAGCATTTAAAAAAATCAGCAGTTTTCAAGTCTCTTCTGCTCACATTGTGTAAAACTTGGGGGGAGTCAAAATATTCAGGATGGCCCAATATCAGAGAAAAATGTTTAAAAGATTAAAATCAGGCAAAAACACTAGAACTAGTCATCTTTAAACAATCATTAAGATTCATAGTAAAATCGCTTGGCCAAACGTTATGCCAAAGTAGTGTTGGTTGAGTATATTAATCAAGTTAGATCAAATGGGGCTCCTAATTCTGCATGACCGATGAAGGTGGAACAACCTTTGGGAACAGCCAGAAGATTCTGAAAAAATGCATTCTCTAATATCTGGAGATGGATGACAATATTAATGCCCCAAACCCTGCCCATATGTGGTTACAGATAAGCATTTGGAGTTATAGATAGATAGCATTTCTCTGACTGGCGTATTACCTAACTTACTTTCAAATTTGAGCAATGCCAAAATAGATTTGTTAAAACACTGCATTCTGTTAACGGCTGGGGTCCATAAACCACAGTCATCAGATAGAACACCAAGATAACTTCACAATATTTATCATATAACCACAGCAATTATGTGTGTTTCTCTGGCAAGCTTAACGTGCCATTTGCAGTGTGGCCAGAAATATCCCCGCAGCCAGTGGGGGCAGAAGTAGTAAGGCAGAGAGAGTTTTCAATGTCTCTGACAGTCCGACTGCATCCTCCTAGTCTCAGTTCAGACGAAGTTATTTCATCTGAACTATTTGTCAGATAATTTTGAAATTGAGCAACTGGTCTTACTTTGAGCTTGAGATGACGGCAGCTTACCTTTCTGCACTGTAAGTGTAAATGAAAAATAACTGGGGTCCAACAGGGTGGCCTGGCCTCATCTGGCTGCGGACGGGCACTGACAGGCCCGCTGTTGGCCCTGTCTTCGCCGGGGGTGATGCCTACTTGTATCCGTGCGACAGGAATGGCGGCAGCGGTATAACGTTCAAGCTGATTGCGCCCTCCTCATCCCGGGCAGAAGAAGTTGTGGGACACTGTCCCCAAGCAACAAAGTTCTTTCGGTCTGCGCGCCGGGAATGTGGGCAGCGCTATAATTTGCAAGTTGATTCGGGACCCTAGTTCCTTCCATGCAGTCACAGAGGGCAGAAGAAGTTGTAAGACACGTAGTCCCAAACCACCAAAGTCCTTTCGTCCTAGGCAGTCAGTTCCAGCCTTCCTTCTTACCAGGTCTAGACTGAAACAGAAAGTAGGCCTTGGCACCAAAATAAAAAGTGGACACCATTAGTGATTAGGTAGGTAAAAACGTGGCCCATGTTGCAAATTGGGGCAGTTTTAAATTTGTAAAGACACACCGTGTAGTGGTTTGCAAGGTATGGAAGACTAAAAGGAATTAAGATTGCTACATGGCAACGTTTGTTGTAATATCATGGAAACTAACAGTAAAAACTGGCAAAAAAACAACGGCTCATACACTTGTTCCCTATAGACGAGTTCGACTCTTCCTCCTACACCAAATACAAATCAAGCTTGGCAGGTAAAATGGTCATTGATCTCTGCATTTTTTTTAACTACCTGGTGAAAAATATTGCACACTCTGGGACATATGTTTCACTCTCCGACAGCGTGAAATAAGGTATCCTGTAATCTAGCTTTGAAGCTTGATTATTTGAAATATTTCATTGTAATGAAAGACGTGATGTTTTTTCAGCAAGGCAAGGCTTTCGCCCTTCGTTGTGTTGCATAACAAAATCCAATACTTTGATATACTGCTAATGAAGCTGTCCCTCATCGCCTAAATCCAAGAGTCCTAATATAACAAAGCTCCATCGCTTGTAAGCATGAACTATAAGTACGCAGTTGCAACTGCTACTGTCGAAAACTAAATATATATTTATTTTGACTTGTGTTTAAAGAAAGAAGATACCTTCTGAATTTGCCCGCAGTGCTAACTTTGTTTACAGAGCGTGTTTAAAAAAAACTTCTATAGTTCAAACTTCTTTTGTCCTTATTAGTCCTGTTTATATTCTCGCTGCTACGTGTTTTATATATGTTTGTCAGAAATAGATACTTCGGAGTGAAAAATGAGTACTGCTGCAAAGAAGAAACTAACAATATAGTTTCAGAAATAAGGTATTGATGTTCATAAATCATTCTAAATGTGTAATTTTTTTTTTTTTTACAGACCTGTCAGTTTTCCCGAAACTCCTCATACGACAGCATCACCAGCAGGCATTCAGCCATATCGACAGCCTTCTGGAAGCTTCTCTACGCCTGGCTCTGGAGGAATTGCTTTGAGTAGATTTAAGCCTCTCTCGGAAAGGTACTCTAAACATTATTTTCAGAGTTTAAATTGAAGCTCCTTTCTTATGCTTGACCAGGGTATCATGATGTGGGATCTGTTTATAACACGTACTTAAAAAATCATTAGCCGTTAAGTGGGTCACATGGGTTGAATGGCAGCACACTAACGTTACAAGTGCTGCTGATTGAATAGCTGCATTTAAGGTGTGACAGTCGTGGATCATACTTCAGTGTACCTTGCAGGAAAATAGGCATGGTTTATTAACACTGAAATTATGGCATGTGGTGACATCTTACCCGTGCAGCCTAATACAAGAGCACACGTTTAGAGCACAGAAACGGAGAGGAGAAATACACACGAGAGGTCAGTACTTTAATTTTCCAAAGCCCTTAACATTGTCACAAAACTCTGGGGATGGCGAGATTAAAAGCGTCAGGTGCTGCAAATGTTGTGCTTTTTGCAGTCATGAAAGGGTTACAACTCCTCATCCAGCAGTTGAAGCCTTTATGTGGAATTTTGTATTATGTTCCAGATGGATGGGACTGTCCCTAATTGACGTTACATCATCATCTAAATGACAGCTGCTTTGAAAGTGGTTTGGTAATGTAAAAAATGGGTTAGTGCTACAACTGAGCTCAGAATATTTAAATATACTAAATATGAATGTGAGATTTAAATGTGACATAAGTAACCAAAGAGTTACATTCATGGATACAGAAATCTAAATTCAAAATTCCGAAATGCAGACTATTTTACTCTCAAAGAAAACTTTCATTAACAGCATGCTATTTTCACCATGTTACCACCAACCATCATTAAAACCGAGTTTTCCGTATGTTGAAATATTAAACAAACAGTGCAGTTAAAGAATATCAGAAACATTGAGCCAAAGCATTCGAGATTGCAAGACAGGATACCCAGAAAATGTATTGGAAAAAGCTAGAACAAATGTAACTCATGTGAACAGACCCGAACACAGCCGAATTGTTAATCATGAATGAAGCAAAAGGCATAATTAAAGAATCAGGATAGAAAATAAGATCTATAACTGAACACAATACATCAGCAGAAGAAGAGAAGTGAGAAAAATATTCCGGTAACATTGAACTATATTCAGTAGTGATGAAGACTGAAGAGAGAAAAAATACTAAACCTTCAATAAGAAAGCAAAGTAAGTCTATAAAAGACAAGATTTGTGAGAAGTAATTTCACAATGCAGGAAACAAATTCCATCTGCTTATAATTCTGGTTTGCCAAAATGCAGAGAATGTGAAAAAGGATACTTTTTGTGACTTTTTAAAATGGAAAAGAAAAATTTGAAATTAGGGAAAAGAACCACGGGTAAAAATGTAGTATTTGAATAAAATATCTGCATGACATGTTTGATATCGCAAGTACCACATGCAAATTAAAGAAAAGAATGCTTGACCATATGAGCTTATTGAAAACACGTTTTTCAGCCACCAAGTTGTAGAACAATAACTTCAAGAACATGAAGGTGATTATAAAATGCCCTTGTTTTTTTAACTCAAGTCAAATTACATGAACAAGAAGTAGATTGAAGCAAAAAATTATGATATATGGAATTATAACACCTATTAAGAATGCGCACATGATATCCTTTTAGTCACAACCTTGATGCTAAGACAAATGTATCTTTGGGATGCAGCCTGTTTCAGATTAAAGCTTACATATAAATCTATCCCTCTAGAGGCCATAAATAAATTAAATGGAAAACAATGAAAAACTCCAGAATATATTTAGTACAAAAGATCATTAAAATAAAAATGAAAGGAGTACTTCAGTTTCACAAATCAGTCCGGCAGGATGGAACGCACCATAGAGAGAAACATGTAAACTGTATTCCAAGTTGTTTAAAAAAAAAAAAAAGTTTATCCGTGGCCTACAATACGTAAAATTAATTTAACTTTGATGTAAAGCATTGCTCACAAACCATAGTGTGTTTTGGAGCAAAACCTATATTCACTGGGAAAAAAAAACGTTGTTAAAGGAACTTATGTCTATTTGCTCCTAAGAAAAATGGTTATCATCAAATAGAAAAATCTTTTGAAATTCCCTCACAAAATTGCTGTTGAAGCGACCATTTGTTATGATGCTAACCCTAAAAAACACTGAGAGTCTCGTTCTGATAAACAACACAACCTTAACCCCTCTAGCCACACACACTATGTTACATATGACAGTATGAGAGGTGGGGCTTGCCAACAGCAAAGCTAGCTATGATCTGTTAATGCTCCAGAAAGGTCGATATTGCCAATGGCCTGTACATCAGAGAGGCACCTATTTCTACTCTTCTGGCAGGTAAAAAGGGATGGCCTTATGAAGGAGCTATGGAGGTAATTAGCTGAGGCCAGATAATGATCGCTAGCAGAACCGTAGCCCTGAGAAACCCCTTCCACTGCTGCCTCAGTATAGAAGAATTAGGAGGCAGAGCAGTGTGGCATGTAAAGGTGGTGTTGCCCTTAAGAAACAAAGACACAGTGGATCTGGTGCCTGGACCAGGCTGCTTTTACGGCCTAGGAAATCTTCAGACTGATGCGACTCATGCCAGTGCTTTGCAGCTCTCTAAAAGCAGGTACACAGCTGTGGGCTATGCAGTGGATCCACTGTTAGAGTAGAGTAGTGAGGAGAGCTATACATTTCACAGGAGATGGATTAGGGTAAAAGCTTTCTATTAATACTAAAGGGAGATCTGAATCATTGCAACCTACCTGCACTATTTAGAGGAAGTACAGAGAGTTTGGCTGCTTACACGTCTTTACAAGGTGACAGGAGTTGCACTTAAGTAACTGGTGCTATCCCTATGTTCAGTGCTTCCACTAGTTATCTTACAATGCATAGTGATAGTTTATTTACTGTTCGCCAGTGTTTAAATGAAAAGGAAGTTGCAGGCCTTGCTCCCAAAAAGTTGCTGATCTAGTACCAGTAAAGTTGCTAGGATGTGATCAAGTAGGGACACTTTAAGCCATTTTTCAGACTCATTCGTGTAGCAGCTTGTCCGACTGTTCAAAAGCTTTTCTTAATCTGTGTCTTTTAAATATTGTTGTCAGTAACATGGAGGACCTCTCCCATGGTAATAGGTTATTGAATTAAGTCCTGTCTGTGGTTAACAGAATCCAGTGTCCATAGTCTTTAGTTAGGTCGAAAGTACATTGATTTCTTCAGTACTGGATCTTTCATAGATTCACATGCTAGAAGCATCCCTGTCTTCGATTTCGAGGGGGGAGACCCAGGGTATCTTTTAATATAGCAGTAGGTGAACTACTTTCTACCTTAGGCCCTAATGGCTAAGGACAGTCACTATCATAGCCTACCTATGTTCTTTTTTTAAAAGAACCAAACTTGAACTACAACCAGTGAGGTGACAGCACCCTCTAGAACAGTCCCAGCACAGGCTGATTCCCTCAGATTTTGTACTGCACGTTGTGTGAAAGGAGAATCTCTAAGCTCTGCTCAAACTCTTCTCTTTCTAAGTCTACTGACCAGATTACGTTTCAGAATCTACAGATTTAGACTGGACATTATGTTCCAACTACCCAAAAAAGGACTTTTCAGAACCTGTGACACCTGTGGGAAGAAAATGCTTCACTTTGATGACCCACACAAGAAGTGTATATACTGCCTCCTTCCAGAACACGAGGGGAGAGTTTGTGAGACCTGCCGCACCTTTACGCACAAAACTCTTAAAGCTAGAGAAAGCAGACTTACTATGGCTGCAAAAAGCAAAAGAGTGCCCCTCTTCTGATGAGTGATGCCTCAGAACCACCCGAAAAGGTTCTTAAAAAAATTTAAACATGCATCAACTGGGCACAAAAAAAGTCATGAAGGCCTCACGAAAGGTTCACGCTGAGCTTACTACTCCGTCAATGAAGAAAGCTCCTCCAAAAAGTGCTTCACAATCCTTACCATCAACGATTAGGATGGAAACTCCCATTGGAGTCTGTTAAAATAACCTCATTGATGAGAGCACAGTCGATGACACACTCATTGACGACGGCATCTACAATAACAACAACCATATCAACCTTCACCACAGCGGTGTATCCAATGATTATTACTTTGTCGCCACTGTAATTGACAACGATCATCTCTGCTAAAATATACAGAAGAACACAGACGACGATGGACCTGTCTACAATCGACCCATTGACGAGGGACCCGTCAATGACAACAGCACCAGTAACACCATTCATGATATCACTGCTGATGCCGTTGACATTACCGTCGAAAATGCTGTCGACCGCATCCTTATCGGCGACTAGGAAACCATCAACTGAAAAGCGAGAAAAAAATAGGGGAAAACAAATTTCTTCCGTTATCTCTCATTCCACTAAAGAAAAAATCAACATCTGTAATATTACCAATCCATACCTCCCCAAGTAAGGTGTTGCCATATCCTCCTCAACACCTCTTGGATGGCGATAATGATGATTCAGATGACAAAGGCCCTTATGGTCTGGTTAGCAGTCCATCTCAGCTCCATGTTAAATGTCAGGACTTAGATGACGAAGATGATCAATATAAAGATGACTACTACTCTGTGAGAGGTCAAGCAGAGCCTTTTCAACCTGATTATCTTGAAAGGGATCCGTCTATACAATGTCAGTGTCTTTGGTGACAAATCTGCAAAAAATGTTGCAGGATTATTATCAAAGGTTTCCACCCTCAAATTCTGCAATGCCTATCACGCAACCTTCTAGGCCGTAAAGACTACTTCGAACCCCTGCTTCGATTCCATCAAGGGTTATGGACAGACCAGCTACACTGGTACCTGATGTGACAACTCCTTTAGCCCAACCTCCACAAGATAACCCTCAATCTACAGATGACGAAGGAGAGGAGGGATAGATACCTGATAATACAGCACAGCCTAATGAGTGGGACGAATCACCACCCTTCGTGATGCCAGTGGATTCCCCACCAGAGGATATAGGTAGATTCCATCATTTGATGGCGAGAGTAGCAAAACATTTTGAGTTACCTCTCCTTACTAAGGAAACAGACTGCTTTCTTTACAATTTCAAAGAACCAGCTAAGAAGTCGGTAAGAGCTGACCTGAGTATAGAATTTATACAGTAGGAAGGCCTTAAATCCATTAAAAAAAAACAGCTACAATAACTGCACAGATACCATGTTTGGAGAAAAAATATAAAGCCACAGAAGATTCTCCAACCTGTTTGATTGGACACCCAAAACCAGACTTGGTGGTTTCACGGGCGGTGCAACACCAGTCGAAGAATCCCTCCACACCATCTCTTCTTCTGCTCATAGAGATGTGTACTGTCTTGACAACATCGGTAAGAAGTTCTACACTATGGCAGCCATGACAGTTAAAGCAACAAATTCAATGGCCATTTTGGACCGTTATGACCCCAGATGTGGATCAATATTTTTAGTTATATCGATCTCCTACCTGAAGATTCTAAAGTGGAGGCTAAAAAGATACTCCAGGAAGGGCCATTGACATTTGACTAAAGAGATTCCGACAACTGGCAGGGGCTGCAGTTTTACGCAGGGATGGTTAAATTCTACCTCCTTCGGTCCAGCGATCCAGTCCAAGATACTGGATATGTCATATGACGGTGAATCCCTCTTTGGTAAATACGTGGATGAAGTCTTACAGTACATCAAGGTGGACACAGATACAGCAAATCTCTGGGCATGTTAAAATATAGAAAGTAGACCCTTCGAGGAGTTAGAGGGAGAGGAACATACTCATTTTGCGGAGGCTATCAGACCTACAAACAGCAATTTTAATCAGGTCAGACGTCCTATTTACCACAATATGGGCAACAGCAGCAGTACAGATTACCAGCCGCAGCAGTGCACAAGCACCCCACAAGAGGAAAGCTTTCTGCCCGCGGCAGGGAAGCAGGTAGAAACCAATGATACCAGCTACCCTCCCCTCCCCTGTAACCAAAGTTGGAGGCCACATTGCAAACCACTTCCTTCAATGGTCAGCGATAACATCGGACAAGTGGCTTCTAGATGTAGTATCCAGAGGACACACCATGGAGTTCCTCCAGAAGCCTCCAAACACCCCTCCATTCAAGTCCTCTACCCCCATTTTTAACACAACTCCTCAAAGAGGTATCCAGCATACTGAAAAAAAGGAGTATTAGAGGTTGTTAAACCACTCCAGAAAGGCCAGGGGTTCTACTCCTGCCTTTTCCTAGTGAAGAAGCCATCGGGAGATCTGGCGTCCCGTTCTAGATTTGCGAGCAATGAACAAGTTTCTAAATAAACAAACATTTCATATGCTAACACTTTAAGATATACTACACTTCTTAAATGCCAGTGATCACATGACATCTCTAGACCGCTGGGATGCATATTTTCATATCCCAATACATCGAAATCATCGCAATTTCTCCACTTCCAGGTAGCCGGTACCCATTTACATTTCAAGGTCTTGCCATTTGGATTAAAATTAGTCCTCAGAATATTTACCAAGATGCTGTCCACAGTGGTGGCTATCTAAGATGGCTAGGATTTCTGGTTTTTCCATACTTGGACGATTGTCTTGTAAGGGCCTCAACGCACCATCAAGCAATAGAGGACACATCCATCTGCCTCTCATTATTCAAAAATCTGGGCCTTCTAATAAACTATCAGAAATCACATTTCCATCCCACAACAAGACTGGCTTGGGAGCAGTTCTGGATACAATACAAAACAAAGCTTTTGCCTCTCAGGAAAGACAGCTAAAAACGTGTCAGATCGCTCACAAACTCACTACAAAAAAGGTGTATTTCAGTACAGATCTACAAGTCATTAATGGGAATGGTTTCCTCATGCATTCCTCTTGTCCAGAATTGCCGCCTACATATGTGCCCACTTCAAGAAGAACTAGAGAAACAGTGGCTCCAAGTGCACGGCTCCTTCAAGGATTCCATTCAGATAACTTCAGAAATGAAAACAGCCATGTCTTGGTGGACAATACATTCAAGTCCATCGAAAGGGCTCATATCTGCAGCAAATTCCCAATTTCATCATAACTATAGATGCTTCCCTCAACGGTTGTGATGCGCACCTTCAAGATTTGCAAATCAAAGGCAACTGGAGTCCAGCATAAAGGAAGCTTTGCTTTAACCATCTAGAACTAAGGGCTATTGAACTAGAACTCAGAGCTTTTTTTACCGAAGATACAGAAGTCAGCAGTCCTCATACGAACAGACGACACCACCAGTATGTTCTATTTCAACAAATCAGGAGGAACAAGATCAATAGCGGTATTACATCAGGCACAGCGCATTTAGAAGTGGGCTCTTAAAAAATCAAATTTCTCTAAAAGCAGAACATGTTCCGGGAGCGTCCAACCTCCTAGCAGACTCACTGAGCAGAACAATCATTCCGTATCACGAACGGGAACTAGACCAGCAGGTTCTCAACAAACTCTTCCAGAGATGGTACAGGCCAAACTTAGACCTTTTTGCCACAAAGGAGAACAAGAAATGCCCCTTTCATGCAAGCTGGCATCCCCCATAAAGGATCATGAGGGAATGCATTTGTGATGAGATGGTCAGGAATTTATGCTTACTCTTTTCCCCCCAATCCCATTGATCCACAGGGTGCTCAGCAAGATGAAAACAGGAAAATGCTGTCTTCTCATCATAGCCCCCAAATGGCCCAGACAGTTCTTTTTCATGGAACTTCTTCTGTGATGGGAAGAACCACATGTTCAGATCAGACAAACACCAGCCTTACTAACCATGAATCAGAGCCAAGTCAGACATCCTGACCCATCAGCTCTACGCTTGGCTCCTGAATTCAATTAATTCTCCAAATTAGACATTCTGGCAGAATGCAGAGGGATACTAGCAAAAAAGAGGGTGCATACTACCAATAGAACCTATAAGTTTAAATGGAAACGCTTCTGCATGTGGTGCGTTAATTCACAATTCCACCCTCTCACATCACCACCGGAACAGATACTCCCCTATTTGTTCCACCTAGCTAAATCCGGGCTTTCTCATTCATCCTTAAGAGCGCATCTGGTAGCAATTATTAGCAGGTTTAGACTTTCTAAGGATGCACCTTCTTTATGGTCTACCCGAATTCTGAAACAATTTCTCAAAGGTCTCTTTAGAGCACTGCCTTCCGTTTGAAAGCCTCCACCATTGTGGTACCTGAATGTAGTATTAGGACAGCTCATGAAACCACCAATTTAGCCCATTCACAAGTTAAACTACCTTATTTGGAAAACATCACTTTTACTGGCTCTCACATCAGCCAAGAGAGTAAGTGATATTCAGGCCTTTACCATCAAAGACCATTTTCTTCAATTCACATCAAACATCATTATACGTAGAACAAATCCTAAATATATACCGAAAGTCCCATCAGACTTCCAGCTCAGTGAGCCAGTGGTCCTGCGAACGTTCTTTCTGAATCCTCAAACAGCTGCAGAAAAATCATTACATTCTCTGGATGTTAAAAGAGGTCTAAAATTCTACCTACAAAGAACACATCAAATACGCAAAACAGACCAGCTATTTGTAGCATATGGGGATGTAAAGAAAGATTTCCCAGTATCAAAACAGAACATTGCCAGATGGATTGGGCTAACGATACAGTTTTGTCATTTGCAAGCTGGGAAGCCATTGCAGGGCAAGGTTAAAGCCGATTCCACCAGAGCTGTTGCCACATTCGCAGTTTTTTTTGCTGAAGTGCCTACCCAGCATATCTGCCATGCAGCAATGTGGTCTAGTAGACAAACATTTATGAAGCATTATTGTTTGGATGAAGCCTATAAAATGGATACAGCCGTCGGAAAAGCAGTGCTAAGACATCTATTACATTGAGGTGAGCCTCTGCTTTTTCCCCATCTTCCGCTAAGTGTATGTTATAAGGACATAAGTATTAATATTATTACTCATTATTATTATTATTACTTCTACTACTACTACTACTACTATGGCTATTAATACTATGGTTATTATTACTATGGTTATTGTTATTATCATTATTATTACCATGACTAATGTTATTGCTCGCTATTCTGATTCAAGCATGTGAATCTATGATAGATCCAATACTGGAGAAGAAAATTGATTACTTACCTGTAACTATAGTTCTCCAGTATTGGTATCTTTCATAGATTCACATGCAGCCACCCTTCTCCCTTTAGAGGCTCCCCTCAAACATATAAATACTTCACACTCGTAGTAGAAAGTCTGAGGGAATCAGCCTTGGTTGGGAGTGTTCTAGAGGGTGCTGTCACTGATTGGTTGTAGTTCAAGTTTGGTTCTTTTTTCAAAAAAACATAGGCTATGACGGTGACTGTCCATTGCCATTAGGGCCTAAGGTAGTTCACCTACTGCTACATCAAAAGAAACAGTGGGACTCCCACGGTGATTATTCAAGCATGTAAATCTATGAAAGATACCAATACTGAAGAAATTTAGTTGCATGTAAATCTATGAAAGATACCAATTCTGAAGAAATATAGTTGCAGGTAATTCACCAATTTTCTTTCTCCCCACTCATCTGACATATTCTCTGGAAGCTTCACAGGACCCTATTTGTACCATACACTTCTAATACCAGCATTGCTGCATCTCTGCCCTGATACGAGTAATCAGTTTTTGATCACATGTAAGGGTAATCCCTGAAGTCCCCCTGCCTAACTCTAAGGTTTCTTGCAGTTAGTCTTCTTGGACACATTGGGTGCTACGCATAAACGCAACCCATGTCACTCTAGAATTCTTGATGTTTGAGTTTGAGTATTAATTAAGATATTGACAGGTGTAATTGGAATCTCCACTAATTAAATCGTGAAAGAGATGAGGTTCCTGCACTCACCCTCGCCACTCCAAATACCCGATGTGACAAAGTCAATTAAAGGAGTCAAGGCATTTGGAACCTCTTGGTAAGTTACGGACTTCAAAGACATAGGGTTGACATAAGTTTTTTAGGTTCCTGAAAAGCAAGCAGGCACAGCCTTGCTACATTTGTGGCACAATTTGTGCCTTTTATATTGTTGTCCTCATCTTCTCTCCTTTTGGAATTCCAAGGAGTGCAAAGTGTGTGAACCTGGAGAGGAATTAAGTGGGATGGCCCTAGACCCGATATCGCTACATACCCGGGTATCATCACATTCAACAAATTGTTAATGCTACTAAGAAAATCCTCTCAATTTATGGGTAACAAGTTCACATCTCCGCAGATCGCTCTAGGAACCCTATATCCTTTGTTGAAAAAAAAGGGTAAGTGGGAATGTGTTAGAGGAGAGTCTCTGTGGATCCTAGGAGGGGAATAAAGGGCTAGAAGAGATGGTTATAGGCTGAATAGTTGGAAAAGGTATTCTTAGTGGTTTAGGGCTGTATATAGAGTGTTCTGGTCTGTGTTTTAGGTCAGTGGTTCCCAACCTGTGGTCCGAGGACCGCTGGTTGTCCGCAAAGCCTCCTCAGGGGGTCCGCAGCTGCTTAATAAATTACATAATATTAACAGATTAGGTCCCCAGCTTTCAGTAATGACTCAGTGGGAGTGTTCCCAAATTCCAATAATGATTCAGTGGGGGTCCCAGGTTTCCAGTAATGATAAAGTGGGGCTCCACATAAATGAAAAGGTTGGGAACTACTGTTTTAGGTGAAAAGAAGGGGGAGCGATTAAGGAGATAGTATGATAGAGAATTGAGTAAAAGGTTTAATGGGCTGGCATGGCGAGTGTTTGGGGTAGGCAAAGGGTAGTGGAAGGATTTTGTGTAAAAGGAGAGAGTGTTTGTGGGGATTATCCATACGTGCAGTCTAAGTGGTGTGTTTGTGATGTGTGGTTTTGAATGTACTTTAGCATAGTTTTGTGGTTTATGTAAGAATGAAGGCCGGTTGTAATTGATAACTGACGGAGAGATGCCGATGATGCGTAGAGGCGGAGCTGTCACACAAGCAAGCAAGCAGGCAGCAGAAAGACAGAGCAGTAGTGCAGCAGAGTTCTCCACCCCCGGCCGCCCGGCTGTGAAGAACCGGGTGCCGGGGAAAGGTGCCGCGAAGGAGACACAGAGAGTTGCCGTGCAGGAAGGCAAGCGCGGTAGTGCAGCAGAGTGCGCTCCATTTTTCACTCCCTGCCGGGAGGAACCAGGAAATACCTGGACGACGCGGAGCTACCGTGCAGGCCAAGCAGTAGCACAGCAGAGTGTGCACCTTTCTCCATGGCCGACCGACAGCCCGCAAAGACAGCGCCCGCAGGGAAGAGGCTCCTGCCCGTGGAGTGGAGAGGTGGAGGCGGAGCCTCGTAAGGTAGCACCAGCGAGCCTGCTCTGCCCCCTGAGGTTGGGACCCGATGAGTCGAACTGGGCAGAATCGGGCCGATTTGGGCAGTCTGTCCAAGGAAGTCCTCGTCAACAAAGGAAAAGGTCGGCGGGGCCCGTGGAGTTGAGACAGATCGGGCAAGGCTGCAGCGTTTCTCTTGAGGCAGTAAGATAACTACAGGCAGAGGGGGAAAGAGGAAGAGACCCCCTCTGCGCACCCACAGGGGAAGCATTCGAACAGCACTGAGAAAGCATTAAAGAGCTGGCCTGCGTAGAGGATACAGGTCAACAGGACGTGGTGAGCAGTGGGCGGAAGAGAGCTGGGTGAGCTGGGAATTGAGGGGAGCTTGTATTTCAGACACTGAGACATTGTGGTGTGTTGCTGGTCCCTGGCTTATCCTTCTTTTCCTTACTCCGCTCCACCTGGCCCGGCTTTGCTTTGCTCTGTTGAGCTTCAGCAAGTTTGCATTGCTATTGAGCGAGTGATTTCAGGCCCGTGGACTGTGTTTTTTGGAGATCCAGGGGGCGATTGTAATTTAGAGTGCAGAAGCAAGGTGCAGCTGGAAAACTGCATTTAGTTCTATACTAGGTCCTGGTGGAACGCCAAATAAAATTCTTGAAAGTAAATACTGGTATGCTTGGAGAGTGGACTTAGGAGTAAAGTAGAATAAAGAGGAGTAAAAGATCAGAATTAATAAAAATGACTTCTAAACGCTTGAGAAGCAACAGGTCTTTCCTCAGTCGGGCCTGTAAAAAAACTAAATCGAACCCTTTAAGAAATAAGGGTATTCAGCATTTGAACATAAAAAGTTTGAACTCTATCCTCTCATTTCTCCAAAAGGACCCATGTGAGACATCGGTTGGTAAGGCGGGAAATTATCTCAGCACCAACAATAATATCTCCCATGGTTCCGACCAGGGTAATGATTTAAATCTCTTGATGGATCAGGGCACTGCTGATGGGGGAGTTCAGTTGATGTCATCGCCTCTCCTTAGTAGGGTCAACCAAGCTGAAATTCAGGAATTTACCCTCCCCGACATTGACCCGGATGAGGTGCTCGGCTCTAGAATTGTTCCTCCATCCTTTCCAGCGACGCCCATAGTAGCTCAATCTAATCCTTGCTCTCCCATGTTACTACTTTTTCGTAGTACTCCTTCGGACCGCTTCCTTTCAGATTTAAGGTCTTCAGAAACCCTGAATTTGGACTGCACAGGGAACTTTCCGAATTGTCCACCGGATCAACACGTAGTCCTTTCTGAATCTTTTAAGTGCCTCGAAAGAATCCTTTCGTCGATCCTGGAACTCCTCGAAAAATCCATTAAATTCTGCTCACACCCAAGACGTCCTAGTTTCCATACTGAAGGTTTTATTAGTAAAACAAAATGTGAGCCACTCTTCTGAGCGGTCGGTCAAGACGACTGTAAAGGATATATGTCAATCATTGGTACTAAACATAAATGGTACCTGTTTGCATTCCTCAACTGTTGGGGATTTAACGAACATAGGTGATTTGTTCACCGATTCCAACAAAGGTACCCAAGCGGGAAAATCACAACTGGACAAAGCAGTTCCAACACTAGCGAATCCTGCTTCCCACAAAAGTATGGTATATTCTCTAGACAATCTTTTTTCCAGCACAAGTTCAGTGTGTAATACTGCACCTGTGGACCAAGATGTTCAGAAAAGGAATTCGCCCTAAACACTTGGGTGGCTCCATTCACAATCTTACTTACTAAAGATCATTCCTCCTTAAAGTCGATGGAACTGAATGGAAACAAGATGGAAAAGGCCAGTAAATCAATTAAGAGAAGAGGGGAAAAGGTAGGGAAAAAAGGAATCAGCGAATCACTAAAAAGAAGGCAAGGAAGGTCAAGATTGAGGAAAGGGAGTATGTGGGACATCCAGGTGTGCAGGATCAGGTCCCCATAATGGAGAACTCCAAAAACTGGACTAAGGAGGTGTTTTCTGTTTTACAGCAAGTGTCTGATATGGGGTCATTGCGAGATCACCGACAGACAGATTACCCGGTGATGCTGCGTGGTGTATTTGACTCAACTGTTGCAATCTTGCCTGGCACTGCCTCATTAAGAGCTCCGGTCTCTAGCTCTATACTGGATATTCAGAATATTAGAGAAAAACCTAGAAGGGATAATGAACTTATTAGGCATACGGAGTTACCAGAGACCACAGTGTTAGGTGGGTGTAAGGCAAAGGTTTGGTTCACCTCTAAAACTGTTTTGAAATTAATTTTGGTCAATTGTGCTCAACTTCAACGTAGAAGTGTAGATGTTATCCCAGTTTGAGATAAGTTAACGTACTTCAATGGGCAATATTCTATTCATGGTCTAGGCTCCCCCAATAGTAATTGGAACTGGGGGGGAAAATGTTCATCAACCTCTGGCGAAATTGTGCAAGTTTCTTTATTCCAGGGTGCAAGGATGGTGAAGGTTTTGTAAGACCCCCTTACATCAGGTCACCAGTCCTAAACATGAAAATTGGAATTGGTTGGCGGGGGCTTTGAATAGGTCTCAGACGAGGGGCAAGTTGATACAGTTGAGTTACTAACACTGACCTCTCACTGGTCTCTTGGAATGCTGCAGGATTAGGGAAACAACTAGGAAAATTAAATGTAATTTGTTCATTGAAGATTGATTTGATATCCATTCAAGAGACCTGGTGTTTCAATGATTTTTCATGCCCCGGTTATACGATTTTAAGTAAAAAAGCATTCCCCTCAAAAAAGGGCGTGCTAGAGGGGGTATAGCCATGCTTTTAAGCAATAGATATAATTTGGAATTCATTAGTCTTCCTGTGACTACAAATATTTTTCAGATAGTGCAAGTCTAGGTTTGTGGGGAGAAGGGTAGGAAATTCCCCTTGATTATCGTAAATGCATATATCCCTCCTGAAAAGGAATTTGGCATTATCCTTCAACAGATGCTTAACCAAGTTCTTCCTTTAGGAAATTTCTTAGACTTGATTATAATGGGGGATTTAAATTGCAAAATTTCGAATTCTATGCTCCTCATCTATTGTGACCCAGAAAGGGACAAAGCAATGAATATCCCACCCATCCTATTTCCTCCCAGAATCAGGACAGATAAGAGAACTTATCTTATTGAAAGGTCTGAGGTCCCTTAGTGGCAGTATACTGAATGGGCGTTTCTGTTAAGACTTGCCCGTAGCCTATACTCATAAGTCCCCTATGAGTAGTTCTGTTATAGAGTATATCTGCACCTCGTATAATATCACTCAAACAGTGGAGGATATGGTAATAATAGATACCACGTATAGTGACTACATGATTCTAAAACTCACCTTAAAAACCCAGCTAGTTATGGTGGATCCTTGGTCTATAAAAGGCGTAAAACCTAGCATTAATAGGAAAAACAGGAGAATGTACTGGTCTACAGCTAAAATAACATCGTTGAAGCCACTGCTGGAAAATATTAGGGGAAAAATGGAGGTTTGGGGGAAGGACGCCTTAATTTATTTTCCTAAATTAATGAGACATGTTATTACGTGTAATCAGCCCGAGCGCAGCATACCTGATAAAAAAAATAAAAAAAAGCTCAGCTACCCATTGTGAATCTGAATAGAGAAATTAACAAATTGGTAAGGCGACAGTTGGAGTGCAAGTCTATGGAAAGGAGTAGGAAAATATCACTACTCAAGAGAAGAAGATTGCGGGTGAAACTGGCCATCCGAAGGAAAGAAGTGGACCATAGGTGGATCGCACTGAGGGAAGCAGCTGCAATGAAAAACATTAGTAAATTTTGCGCTATTATTCAGAGAGGTGCGGAAATCGCAAAACTCTTTTTGCCCCCCTGATAGCAGAGGATGACTGGAGGCTGTATATTCGGGCCCTTTATGCTGAAAACCGGGTTGTGACCCTGGGAAAGAGGTGACAGCATTAAACTGGGAGGGGGAAATGGACAATACGGGCTCACCCTCCTTGTCTGAGCTAGAGAGGATTATAAATTCAATGCGCTCATCTGGTGCTGTGGGTCCCGATGAGGTTCCGATGACACTAATTAAAAGGGAGCCTTCGCTTTGGGCAAGACTTCTTCACCCAGTATTTTGCGCCTGCTACTCTCAAGGTAATATTCCGGCATCTTGGACGGGTAGTATTATACTCTCCTTATACAAAAAGGAGATAGAACAGCACAGTTAAACTATCGACAAATTGCCTTGTTAGACGCAGTGGGAAAGATTTTCGCGAAAAGTATACTAACGCAATTAACTGAGTGGGTAGAGGAAAATGATACTCTTCGGGTGGAACAGGGAGGCTTTAGAGAGGCCCATAATACCTTAGTTAACATCTTAATAATGCAAACAATAATTGAGAAATATGTCCAGACTAGGGGGGGAGCAGTGTATGCGGTGTTTATTGATTATTCCACCGCATTTGATAGGGTGGACAGGAAGATCTTGTGGAGGAAACTTCAGGAGCTAGGGGTTCTGCCTTGCCTGTTGCGAATGGTGATAGCCCTTCACTCTTCGACGTGGTGTAAAATCTTTATGGGTGGATAACAGGGCTTGTCTTCAACATTTTTAACCAAAAATGGTCTGAAACAGGGCTGTTTATTGTCTCCACTGCTATTTTCCTTATATATATCTATGACCACCCCAAAATCCTTAGGAGCGCAAATGAGTACAGCCCTGAGGTCGGTGGCCGACCAATCGCCTGTCTATCATACGCAGATTATATAGTTGTCTTTGATCTCACCCCGAAGGGCCTAAATCAACGTCTGGCTGCTCTAAACTCTTACTCTGTGAAGAACCACTTGGGAATTAATACATCTAAGTCTCAGGTTGTATGCTTTACAGGGTAAAAAACAGAAGGAAAATTTGTTCCTCCTGGGTTTTGGGACAACATAAGTTGGAGCGGGTGGATACATATCTGTTTTTGGGGAAAAAAAATTTGGTTACGATAAATGATCAAGATCATATTTGTAATAATATTAGTAAGGCTCTCTCACATGCTCAAGATATAGCGTTTTTTTTAATTCAAATGGTAAACACCATTTTTCACTTTTATTGTCTGCCTATCAGGGTAAGATCCCAGCTACTCTTCTGTATGCGGTAGAATGTATAGATATAGATAAATGGGACTTTCTTGATATGACAGAAGGCCGGATCCTAAGACACTTGGCTTCCTGCAATAACTCAGCTTCGGGGCAGCCCTAAGGCTTGAATTTGGCATCAAGAATATCCTTGTGCAGGGGCTTACGCCGTGATCCAAAGGGCACATTGCCTCATACACAGTGAGGAATCTACACTGAGAAACCTGGCTTTTTATGACATTTTTAACAATTTGAGAGAAAAATCCAGGTTCTTTAGAAATTAAACATATACTATTCAGCTTTTAGAGCTGGACCCAGACTTTATTACTTTGACACCCCTTATAATCCTACAAAAAATCTTGAAGGAGGTGACATGGTCTAAACGTTTTTTGATAGATCTTGAGCCGTGCTGCCCTAAAAGAGGACTCGAGAATTTAATCAAGTCAATGTCTATGAAAGTGGTTCAACCTTACCTGACTTGGAATCTTCCACACGGTGTGAGGCGATTTCTTTTTTTTTTTTTTTTTTTTTTTTAATACTGATTAGACTGATAGAGTACCCCTTAGTGATCTAATTTCCAAATGGGGTGGTGCTACTAATTCTTGTGACTTGTGTCAAGGTGGGGTACAGAATATTAAACACATTGTATTTGTCTGTCCAGTTTTAGCTGCTCAGAGGAAATTATGGTTGAAACCCCTCTACTTGCGGTTAAATATTAGATCTTATAGAGAGGCTCTAGACTCATGTTATAACCTTCCTAATGAAAGATTTTGTTACAGGACTTTTAATTTTTTTTCAAACCTTCTTGCAGTTATATTGATCTTTTTTTATTAGATCGCCTCTTTGGCCCTGGCATAGAAATTACATTTCGCAGGGATTGTAGGGGTCTTTTAGAGTTTTTCTGGGGCTTTGAGGGAGGTGGGGCCTCTTGATTACCCATGAAATGTTATGTTGTCCTGCTTATAAGGAGAGATTCTCTGGAAGAAGGAAGGTAGGGGCATGTCTCTCAATTTCATTGAGTGGGGACTCCTCGAATATAAGAATTTGCGTCTGTAGTAGGAGGTTAAAGTTATGTCATATCAAGATTAAATACTGCCATTTATTGGAAGTTCTTGTAATGTGTGAAGTGTTTTGGAACTAATTGATGGTCTGGAGTTTTATTCATTTTTAGAAATTGTATTGATTTTATTATGTATTTATATGGTTGTATCATTTTATATGTGGACCACTTTGGAGTTCCAAATCATGATAATAAAATTGAATTGAACTGAATGAAGGGGGTGTAGAGACAGAAGAGTATGTAAGAGTGTTAGAGTTGTGTAAATTTGAGTGAGTGGTGGGCAGAGTGAGTTTGTTTGGAGCGAGTGATGTGTATGTTTTTGAAAGTGTGTGCACGCATGTTCGTGGATAGGAACTGGCGATGTTTGTGTGTAGGAAAAGGGTGACATTTGTATCTCTAGTCCGTAACAGGCCCAAACCACCAAATCATCCTTGTACTCTCCGCCCTTACCTGTAGTATTTTTGAGAAAATTAAAAAAGCAGTCTAGAGCTGCACATCAAAAGTAAATAGGCATTTATTTCATGGATATGCTTTACTACTGCTGTTGTACACAGCTTATAAAGGTGTGATATCTTCTGAAACACCACAATTCTCTGACTAGGGCTGCCAACCCTTTTTCGGAGGAAAATACTAGCCATCTGTTAGTGTTTTGAAAGGGGCTGTTGCTTAAGTAATAACTTGTGTAAATTATTCTGTATTATTTTTCAACTGCACGATGTTACATTTATTTGCTTTGAAATCATTTTACTTTAGAAAATTCTGGAATATGTAAGTTGTCTTTTTAGCCCGTATTTTTAGCTTTACAGTTATGGGGAGGAAGCTATTCCAAATGTTAATAGTTGTCCCATTGTTTTTTTAATCTGTTCTTTCATGAATATGACAGTGGTTGGCACGTTGCAGTAACTGGTCACTTGTCATTTTACGGAAAATATTGAGTGCTGACATTGTCAACTATAAAGATACTTGCTTGAAGGTATTTGAATTGATGTTAAACATTGTTTGCGGTATGTTAATTGTGACAACTAAATGACACGTTTTTTGTTATTTTGACTTTATATCGCCGCGAACTTTTACCACCTACAAATTCAATAAAGCCGACACAAAACTGTTTCTATATACCACCCCATATTTAAAGCCTGCAGTGCAGTTCAAAAAACAAGACAAGTGGCGAAGACCCGAGGGTCGCTGTTTCATATCAACCTAAAAATGTTATATTAAAATACACACTTTGTTTTTACGACATTTTGCTGCGCCAAAGAAGGTGAAAGTATGTCTCTAGCAGAGTGTTATGTAACATACCCGTGCTGCGCATTCCTGTATTTTCGACTCGGCTTTGACTGCAGGCATATCCGGAAAGCAAGCTTTTAACAGCTGACATGATCTGCATGCTGTTTCGAGCTCCTCTGGGGAGTAGCTGTTGAATGGGCACATTGCAGTCTCGGTGTAAGCTTTTGCTTTCGCGCCAGTGACATTTTCCCAGTCAACCTACATATATCACCGTACACGAGAGGGTGTCCCTTCCCGTCTCCCCACCCGCCACTTCTCTGCATGCGTTTTCCCACGTGTTTGTGGTGAGGTTCTGAACGATATATTTAGCACTGTGCTTTGAAGTGTTAAGATGTATTCACAACTACTTTTAATTCTCCACGTCACTCCCTCCCTTTTTCGGAGTTCCAGATTTTGTCGTTTTTAGTTCCTTTCCAACAGACCTGTAGGCGCCCTGTTTTAAGCCTTTGCGCATTTTATTGTTTTGTGCGTAGATACGGAACCCCTCCGCGTCCCGCGCCGTTTGATCAACAGCACAGCCACGAGGCGTTATCGAGCGGGGACTCTTCCTCTGGAGGGCTGACCAGCCAGGAGAGCACCATGGAAAGGCAGAAACCTGGTAAGCATGCCAAGCGAGGGGCTCAGTTAAGTACCACAGCGCAGAAAGCTGAAGCATTCGTACAAAATGACAACAGCTGTGTTTGACTAAGTAAGAAATGATTTCCAGTTTAATGCAAACGGGTGTTCATTTGTTTCCCTTAATCGTTTTGGAAATTAGTAAAGACTCGATGAAATCTTGCCCCCTGTAGAAGCCATGATAATCGCCTATTGTGTCACCAGAGATGGTTAAAAAAAAAAGTAAATCCTCATTTTCTCTAGAAGAGAGGCTTGCCCTGAAAGTATTCTCTGATGTACTGTCGAAGGGATGTTGAGAGTTGATAATAAGGAATGTCCGGCAGTGCATTTTATTTTATAGTTGTTGATCCTAAAGTAGAATTTATTTTTACCACCTTGATTACAGTGGTGCTGGACTAATCTTCAGAGTTGGGGTGCTGCCATTAGTGTTACGTGATTGAAGTCACAGGGTTTATGAAAATCAAAGTACTGCAAGAAGGACACGTGTAGCAAATTAGCTACATTCATTGAGCAGGAGAATGCTAGGTTTGTAGTATGTGACCATTGCTGCATTTTGAAGCAAATTGTCCCAAATATAGCAGTAAATAAGGTCAGACTGTACTTTAGGACAGTCAGGCAATGCCCGAAAGGCTGGTCTGAGAGGTCTCAGCTCAAATCCATGCAGTATTCCACGCCATGAAAAACCCTTATAAATCTGGTCTTTACAACTCCAAAATTGCCCTAGTTTGCAAACATGGCTAACTTTTGTAGCTATCAGATTCACTAAAAGGTCCACTTTATTTTGGTCCCGGCCTATTTTCTGTTCTAGGAGTAAAGCAAAGAGTGGGGGAGTGTACTGTCATTTGCAGAGAACATTTTCCATTGAAATCTCCCCTTGAAATGGCCACTAAATTTGCACCAGGTACTCAGTTTTACTTCTAAACATACACAGCGAACAAAAATTAACATGGACATTTGGTTTCTGTGTATACTTATCACACACATGTTTTGTTTTGATCATATTCAAATCTTTATTTCCATCACATTACTGAATTAAAACCAAATAATATGCCTCATTTGCAACTACATATTTTTCCAGTATTCTGCTTGATACCACCATTATCACGCATAGCCCTTACCATGCATACCTTTACAAGATGATTTGTTGTAATGGTATGCGTGGTAAAGGCTATTTGTGGTAATGGTGCATGCATTGTAACACAAGCGTGGTAAAGGCCATCCATGGTAACAGCTGCATTGTAATGGCTGTTTCCCAAACAGGGTAAATCAGTTTTAGATTATAATAACAAAAGAAGATACATAAAATAAAAACCCTAGTGCTTATGATAGAATGTCTCACATGGTTGTAATATACATGAATTTGCTTTTTTTTTTTTTATAAAGTTATTTTCACTTTGTTGTTGCATGCTTGTAGGCATAAAGCATATTTTGTTTGGACATCATGAGCCTTTGTTATCATTGGTAAATACTTTACTTTTGTTCCTCCTTGGGACAGTTTTGTTACCGCCTTGCTCATCGACCTTGCTACATGCATAATTGCACGTTTGCCAATACGTTAGACTGCAAGCAAACTTCTTTTTTCCTTTTGTGTCACTCCTCCAGTGTCATGGCAAAGGTGCTGCTTTGGATTGGCTTGCTTATGTCAACTGTTTTACTTTTCATCTTCAATTTATTTGTCAAGAAAAGTCTAGTTAGAAATTGCTAGCGCTAATAGCTCTAACTTATGCAAACTCGAGACCCATTGCATTGCAAATGCTTGTTTATCTTGTGCTGTTCTAGAGCAACTTGGCTTTTTAATTCAGTCTATGTTTAGATGTCTGACACTAGAATCCTTTTTACAGTTATTTTGGGGGTGGGGATAGCTATTTTATTAATCATCGACAACCCTAGAGAAGTAATATATGTAAATAAGCAGTGGTTATCCAGTGAACTCCATCAGAACACTATACAGATTTGCGAGTTTTTTCCGCCTTTCCAGACCAACTTTTCACAGTCTTCTCTGAAAAGACCTCAGGAACTCTAATTTTTATCCCTGTTTCTTGAAGTAAATCATTCTTTGGGCAGCATGCTAACCACTATGCAATTATCGACTGACTGAAACCTTTTCTTGCGTGCTATTCTTCTATTATATGACCCGTCCAAGTCTTATCTAAATTGCGACCTAAACGAATCATTTTTGTTTAAATACAAGAACGAATGGTTTTCTAATCATTCACCACATCCCAATAGATCCTAGATTTCTCCTCTTCAGTTATTCAGGGCGTATAACTGGGGCCACAACCTACATGCCAACCTAATTTTTACATTCATGCTTGTGGCAAGAGCTAAAATTACCTTCCAGGGAAAGCCTGAAATTGCCCCACTGTTTGGAAATCGGCTTGTTAAACTGGCCAGGTACAAATTTAAAAAATGTCTTTGTGCAGCCCTTACTAGCACAGGAAGGAAATCTGATTTCGAGGGAACTGTTTAGTTCCCTTTATGTAAATAATGCATGAAATTGGTACAGCTAAGAATTTAATTCTGTTCTATGGATACAGTGTTGTACTGTATTGTTTATTTTCCCTTTTAGAGGCTGATGTATATGAATAATTTGTTTTAACTGATTGATGTCGGTTTGCTAATTGAATTAATTTTGATAATTGTATGTTATTTATTCCCTGCGTAGTAAAAAGAATTATGTAAACAGAAAATAGTATCTGCCTCCTGTTTGTATTTACTCTAGATCATCATGCTAGTGTTACTCTACTCCTTCCTTCATGTTAGTTGCCTGTATAAAGAATTCTATTTAATGTTTTATTCTTTAGCAGAAGTTAACTTTTGTCAAGATTTTTTGCCAACTAATAAGGCTTGTAAGAACAGTAACACTAATTACAGTTCCTTGTCCAATCCAGTCTGTTAGGACGGGAAAGTCCTCTGCACGGTAATGGACGCGCACCCTTGCCCTGAGTGCCCAACTGTACTGATGTCTGGATCCCTAATACTGATTGTTTTGTCATAGACAAACATGGATCATGTGTGTACCCCATGACTTAGGCTTTTCTCATGGATTGCAGTCTTGTTGAACGGGGAGATACACCCAAAGGCTACTCCTATAATGGTGGAAGGCTACTACCTTCACCAAGAATTACGCAGCTTGTGTGCGGTGGTGGCAGTATACCTTGTAGTGATCAGTACGAGTGAAGAGGTCATTTTTAACCCATGTCAGTGGAGTGAGGCCTACAGGCTTACTCACATTTTAAACTTTCTATTGCTGTGTGCTCAACTTTTGGCCTACATCAGTTATATGTGAAGTGCTGTGTAGTGCGGAGAGGTGATGCTGCACTGGTTGTATGTGAGCCTGGGAAGGGGGCATTAAAGAGCGAGAACAGTGGTGTGCAGTACATGCATGGCGAGTGCATGTACTAGGTGTATGTGCAAATGTGCAAGGAGTAGAGTTCATGAAAGGTGTAGTGCTAGTCAGTGTGTACATGGTGAGAGCATGTACTGTGTGTACGTGTACCTGCGACAAGTACTGTGCATGAAGGGTGTAGTGGTGTGCATTATGCGCATGATGTATGTGTGTGCTTGCAAGTGGCAGCACAGAAAAGCTGCAGTACTGAACAGTGTACACAGAGTGAGTGTATGTGCTTAATGTGTGTCTGTCTGTAGTGGCACAATACATGGAGTTAACAGTGCTGGACATAGTGTGTTCCGTATGCATACACTGAGTGCAAGTGTGCCTGTAATGGTCCATTACATAGAGGATCCTGAGTTCCATTTTGGGAGACCCAGGCTTGCCCAGTGAATTCATTAGGAGTTGGAGGAATCTACCCAGACAAATATGTGTACTGCTGCATTCCAGTGAGCTGGGTGGGACACATTGGAAGAGGGAGAGTGTACACTTCAAACGGTGCTCTTTGATTCAGTGAGCGATCATAAGGAAGGGGCCTAGACACATCTCAGAAAGGCAGTAGGGTAGATAAGTGAATCATAAAGAGTGGGGCTTGGAGCCCAAGAATAACGTTTTGATGCACATCTCAATGCTGCTGATATCCAGGTGTGAACTATAGTTAATTCTGTGGCCTATGTTGTGGGACCATCAGCGGAGTCTCTGCTGCTGTAACAGATGGCTTTCCAAGCAGAAAAGGGAAAGGAGTAGAATGTACATCAAAAGAAGTAGAACCCTAACATAAAACGTCAAAGATCCAGACCCCAAATCACGTCTGAAAATGGATTATAAGAACTGGAGGTTGAGCCCCCAGAAGTAATTGTCTGCCAAGCAGCCAGATGGGCTGTGTGAGGCGGCGAAGCTCTGCAAGATTCCTGCCTGTGACCAGGACTGGGGTTCAGGGTGTGTTAGTCTCCCTTGTAGGTAAGGGGACCCCAAGGAATCCAAGCCCACCTCTGGAGCACCAGAGCCTGTCTGCTTTCCAAGACCAGTGTGCCTTGTGAGTAAGAGGAAAGCATTGGAATGAGCAAGGTCGAGTGTGGAGCCCTATCAAGTGGACTACCGGTGTGAGGAGACAGCACCTGTTCCGATTGGGTCGTTGGCTGTGTGCGGACTTCAGTTAATAGATCCCTTATGCCAGAAGAGGGCCCACATGAAGGTAGCCATATAGGAATTACTATGCGGTAAGGGCAAAAGCCTATGTGTCACTGATGTGGCAACCCAGTATACCAGGAAGGGCAGCTGTTGAAAAGACTGTCTTGCGGACAAAGTTTGAAGCATGTGCAACATCAAAGAGGTGACCTCATATGCCAGAAGTGACTGCTGTGGTAAGGACGGCTGTGCCATAAAGGCCGAAACCTTTTGTAGCAGTGCTGCAACATTCCTGTGTACCAGGAGAGGCTGCTGGGAGTAAATGTGCAGTGTGTACCAAGCAGGAGCCTGCAAACTGTAAGCAGCAGTGACAGGTAGGTCAATCAATCAATCAAACAATCAAATTTCTTAAGCGAGCTACTCACCCGGTAGGGTCTCAAGGCGCTGGGGTCACCGTGAGCAACAAGTATTTCATCCAACCTGAACCTGTGGATTAAGTGAGGACGCCATGGAAGTATGGCCGCCACAATAGATTGAAATCAGGAGCATAGGGAGTGTTGACACTTACGAAGGGGAAGCGCAGAAACACCTCTGATTCCTGCCAGAACATGACGGCATGGGTATGGAGGAGAGCCTGCGCCTGTCGAGTGCTGATGTGATGTCTGCGTGCAGCCAGCTCACCTGAGCAGGAAAAGTGCTGTTTAGAGTGCCCGTGGATGGGGTGCCTTCCAAGACTCCCCACGCTTCTGCTCTGCCGGAGTGGGTAAGACATGTGAAGGATGTATCTTGCCTTGGGTCGCCCGCTGTTAAGAATGCTATGGCACTAAGACAACTTTGACTCTTGAGTTACATGCCTATTAATGGATATACCCTGAATGCAGCCACCAATGAACAGGAAATAACCCTGATCACATTGCGAGGAGCGGGCGGTACCGGGACTTGCCAATGAAACACTAGAACCCCAACCTCAGGGGGAACTGTCTGTTACAGTCTGTGAATGGCATAGCTTTCCTTTGCATGAGTAGAGTTAGAAATAAAATACTTTAAAAAAATAAAATAAAGACATGAATTTGGCTAGACATCGATAATTGCTGCTGCTGCTGCACACTCTGAGTTATGACCAGTGTTCGCTAAACTGTATCCACATCCCCCTTCCACCAGAGGGAGCATTAGGCCTGCTCCTTCGTGTCTACACCTGAGAAGTCAAATGCAGAAGGGGTACTTGGGCAAGTTTCTCAGGATCCATAGTAGGCCCTTGTAGGAGGTTGGCCTGGTTTGTAATTGGTACGTTGGGTACTTACACCTTATACCAGGTCCAGTTATCCCTTATTAGTGAAGTAGTAGTGTTCTAGCAGCTTAGTCTGATAGAGGTAGCTATAGCAGAGCAGCTTATCCATTGCCTGTTGAGAACCGGAATACACATCCTTGGCTGGGAGAGTTAACAGCTCTGGCTGGGAGAGTTAACAGCTCTGGCTCAGAGAACAGAGGCCAATTTGTGCTATTTATCAGTGATTAGCTATTTGAGAGTCGGCCGGAACGTTGGTAGAACAAATGGCAGTTTTAGCACTACCTCTTTTGACTTGAAGATGCCAGACAAGGAGTCTCCTTTTCTTCTGTAGAGCCCTCCTACGCAGTCAGGCTCCGGCCACAGTAGGAGGGTAAACCAGTTTTAACTCCTTCAGACATGGAAGTGGCCAAGAAGCTGAAGTTAGGCCTGCCTGCTGGCAGCTGACTTCTGCCATGTTGAAACAGATGGATCAAGGGTAATTTTCCAGTAAGGCAAAGAGGAAGTGCTGCTAACGGAGCTGGGGGCTGTGGAAAAATAGTTAGGATGGCGTGGAAAAGATTATCAAGCCACTGGCTGGGCACAGGATTAATCTGGCACCTCAACCACTACCACCTCACATCATTCCTGGTGAGTCCCTATCAGAAGAAGGCACTGCTGGAAGAAGAATCCTGACTTCTGACTCATGACGACTCCTAGAAGCAAAGGACTCAAACAAGGACTCGTGGATTCCTGAATCCTGCTGGCTCCCAGTGTCTGGAAGTGCGTTTCAAGGGTCAAGTGGTTGGCCTCCTTTTTACCTGCTTCAGGGACTCAAAAAAGCAGAAGGACTGCTGACTCCAAGAGTGCCCAGCTGACTAAAGAAGACTAGACCCTGCAGGAGACCTGGCTGAAGAGACATGGTGCTGAGAAGCCTACACTGAGGAGCTAGGGCATGTAGGACTGACCAGAAGAAGCTTCCCTAGTAAGTGGAGAGAGAAGATAACACAGTTGATAGAGACAACGTGCTGGGTGTATCTGACCTCCACACCATTGCAGTCAGCCTGAAAGTGCTCCTACATTCCAGTCCTCAACAAAATGGTTTTCCATAGTGTTTGACGTTATGTAGGTACTCTTTGCCTTAAATCTCTAACCACTCATATTTTTAGTTTCCCTTAACCTGTTTTGATGATCTTGGTGTCTTTTTGCTCAAATATTTCTCTATTCGTCTAAATTTGTTTGGGTTGTGTTGTGTTCTTTAACCCCTTTGTGCTAAAATCACAATCTTCCCAGCTTTCGAGAATAGGCAGACTTGAATCAGAAAACCAAATTTTTCAACACAATTTTGGCATTTTTCTGGGACATACCCCATTTTTAAAACTTTTTGTGCTTTTAGCCTCCTTCCAGTTAGGACAGAAATGGGTGTGAAACCAATGCCGGATCCCGGAAAGCAAAACAATTCTGAAAAGTAGACAACATTCTGAATTCAGCATTGGGTAATTTGTGTAGATCCTACAAGGTTTTCCTACAGAAAATAACAGCTGAAATAAAAAAAATATTGAAATTGAGGTGAAAAAAACAGCAATTTTCCTCCACGTTTTACTCTGTAACTTTTCCTGCGATGTCAGATTTTTTTAAAGCAATATACCGTTATGTTTGCTGGACTCTTCTGTTTGCGGGGATATATAGGGCCTGTAGGTTCATAAAGAACCCTAGGTACCCAGAGCCAATAAATGAGCTCACCGAGCAGTGGGTTTTCATTGTATACCGGGTATACAGCAATTCATTTGCTGAAATATAAAGAGTGAACAATAGGTATCAAGGAAACCTTTGTATTTCCAAAATGGGCCCAATATAAGGTGTTGAGAAGCAGTGGTTATTTGCACATCTCTAAATTCCTGGGTCCCCATACTAGCATGTGAATTACAGGGCATTTCTCAAATAGTTGTCTTTTTTACACACTGTCTTACGTTTGGAAGGAAAAAATGTAGAGACAGAGAAGGGGTAATAACACCTGTTGTGCTATTCTGTGTTCCCCCAAGTCTCCCGATAAAAATGGTACCTCACTTGTGTGGGTAGACCTAGAGCTTGCAATAGGAAATGCCCCAAAGCGCAACGTGGACACATCACATTTTCCCAGAGAAAACAGAGCTGTTTTTTGCAACGTGCCTAGCTGTGGATTTTGGCCTCTAGCTCAGCCGGCACCGCGGGAAACCTTCCACAGCTGTGCATCTTTGAAAACTATACACCTAGGGGAATCCAGGATGGGGTGACTTGTAGGGGGTCTCACCAGGTTCTGTTACCCTGAATCCTTTGCAAACCTCAACATTTGGCCAAAACCCCCCACTTTTCCTCACATTTTGGTGACAGAAAATTGTGGAATCAGAGAGGAGCCACAAATTTACTCCCACCCACTGTTCATCCCCTCTCCCCCCACCCCAACACCACCAAGTCTCCTGATAAAACTGGTACCTCACTTGTGTGGGTAGTCCTAGTGCATGTGACAGGAAATGCCCCCAAACACAACATGGACACATCACATTTTCCCAAAGAAAACAGAGCTGTTTTTTTGCAAAGTACCTAGCTGTGGATTTTGGCCTCTAGCTCAGCCGCCACCTAGGGAAACCTACCAAACCTGTGCATTTTTTTAAACTAGACACCTTGGGGTATCCACGATGGGGTGACTTGTGAAGCTCCCACCAGGTTCTGTTACCCAGAATCCTTTGCAAACCTCAAAATTTGGCCAATAAAACACTTTTTCCTCACATTTTGGTGACAGAAAGTTCTGGAATCTGAGAGGAGGCACACATTTCCTTCCACCCAGCGTTCCCCCAAGTCTTCCAATAAAAATGGTACTTCACTTGTATGGGTAGGCCTTGTGCCCGCGAAAGAAAATGCCCCAAAGCACTATGTGGACACATCAAAATGATCAAATACTAAACTACCTGTTTTTGTTGGGGGGGGTCAGGTGTGCACTTTCGTTTGTGGTCCTGGGCTCAGCAGCCATATAGGGAAACCTACCAAACCCAAACATTTCTGAAAACTAGACACCTGGGGGAATCCAGGGAGGTGTGACTTGCGTGGGTCCCCCAGTGTTTTCTTACCCAGAATCCTCAGCAAACCTCAAATTTAGCTAAAAAAACACATTTTTCCCACATTTCTGTTTGGGATCACGGCACCGGGACAAATTTCCTACCACCTAACGTTCCCCTCAGTCTCCTGGTAAAAATGATACCTCACTTGTGTAGGTGGGCCAAGTGCCTGTGACAGGAGAGAGCCAAAAACATGTCGAAATTGAGGGGGAACCAAAGCGGGTCCAAAAGGACAGTTTGGAAAAAAAAACTTTTTTAGACTCACAAGTGGGGCAGAATCTTTATCGGTATAGATGCAACAATGCTGGGTGGTTGGGATTTTGTGGATTCCTGCAGATTCCGGAAGGTTCCATCACAAAAATGTGGGACAAATGTGTGATTTCCAGCAAAGTTGGAGGCTTGCAGGGAATTGTGTGTAAGAAAATGGTGCGGGGGGTGCATGTGAAGCACACCACCCTGGACTCACCCAGATGTTTAGTTTTCAGATGTGTCTAGGTCTTGTGGATTTTTCTACATGGCAACGTCCCAAAGTTAAAAAAGTGTAGCCCTCACCATTCCAAGAGGGACGAATTTGAGAGTTAGCCAAGCTCTCATGGCCCAAATGTAAAACCAAACCCCAAAATAATCGAATGTCCTCTTGCTTTCTGGGGCTAAAATGTTTTAGTGTGCGGGGGGGGAGCTGAAAGACTGTTACCCACTTCAGGTGGGGTGGGGGCATAGCTATGCCTATTCTGGTTGTTAGCCACCACCACGCTGTTCTTTTAATTTTTTTTAAATTCCCTGGCATCTACTAGACTTTTTGTTGCCCGGGGCGTGGATTGGGGGTAATTGTCCCATCTGCCCACTGGTGGGCAGAACAACTTTGGCTCCATTTATTTGGGGTGAGGGTATGGCCATACCCCCACCCTCTTATTTTGGAGAAAAAAAAACTTCCCTGGTCTCTGGTGGGATTTCTGCCCCCCTTGGGGGCAGATGGGCCTTACAAAAATAGGTCGATCTGCCCGGGGGTCGCTCCCCTTACGTGAAACTGACAAAAAAAATCCCTGGTGTCTAGTGGTTTCTGCCCCACCTTGGGGGCAGATTGGCCTAATAAAAATACGCAGATCTGCCCCGAGGGAGGTCACTCACCACACACAATAAAAAAAAGAACCCTGGTGTCTAGTGGTTTCTGATAGCCGTAAAATAATTTGCCCCCCTTGGGAAGCGGCCCTTGCCCAAGGGGCCGCTCCCCTTATGCATACATTTAAAAAAAAAAAATCCCTGGTGTTGCCTAGTGGCATTTCTGCTGCCCGATCGCATCGCGATCGGGCAGCAGAAATGCAGAGAGAGACATGAAAGGAGAGGAAAGGACTTTCCTCTCCTTTCATGCCTCTCTCGCCCCCTCCACGTGATTGGAAGAGAAATGCTTTTGCAGAGGGGTAGGCCTCTTATGAAGTTAGCGCCTGATCGCGTGCTGATGTCATCAGATGCTACGGGGCGTCAGAAGGGGCGGGGTTGGAAGGGGAAGCGATTCCCCTTCTATCCCTGCCCAGGGGAGGGGGGTGCTTGGCCCTGGGGGGGGGGGGGGGGAGTGCTAGCACGTCCTCTGAGGGGCCCCATGGCAGGACGAGTTGGTCTCATCCTTGGCATTGGGCAACCGTAGCCGAGTACGAGACTAGCTCGTCCTGGGCACCCGAGGGGTTAATTTAAAATTGTTATTACTGCTTTAAATGCTAAAAGCAGTAACAACAATTAGAATTTTTTTCTGGAGTTTGCCTGCTGTTTGTGCTATAGGGACCTAAAGTTGAGCAGACAATCACTCAGAACTGTTTCAACCTACCCAGAGTTGTTTTATTGAGTTGGTAGGGGTAGCCACCTCCCAAATTTATAACACCATTTCCATCAATAGGCATTATATGGATAATAATGTTTCTATGGAAAACCTTTTAGTAGCTGCCAGAGGCCACAGCCGCATTGAAAATCGAATAGTTTCACACATACTCTTCTGTCAAAAAGACACCTGGCATGAAGTAATGCGTTTATATATTGAGGCAGACATTCTACTGCATCTGTGTAGCTACAGAACAAATACAGTATCTTACTAGGCTCACGCATGGCATAAGACTACAGATTGAGAGGTATATGAGCCAACCTTTTCCTCCTGTGTAGCAGATCCTATAGTGTTATGAGGGGGCCATGAGCCTTGGCCTCCATCTGAGGAGATTTTCCTCCCGTGTAGCAGATCCTGGAGTGTTATGAGGGGGCCATGAGTCTTCTCCATCTGAGCAAATGTACTCCAGAACTCAATCTATGCCATAATTTCTACCCCATTGAACTTCTGTGTGAGGGTCCTTTATGGCTATTCCTATATCTCGGAAAGTCAAGACAATGGAGGAGAACAAGGCTGACCAAAAGTCACTGTATCTGATTCTTCTAAACAGCTATTCAACAAGCATCCTGTCAGCCCTTCTAGTTTTGGGTTAGTTTCTATCTGCATTGAGTACCAAACGGAGAGCCATGTACCAGGCAACAGTCCAACCATTACCTTGAGACTTAGTGCTTGCTTCATTCACTCCTCCATCGATATCAACTCTTGGTGCAGCAGTATTATTGCACTGATTAACCCACAACGTTTCTTACTGTCAGTAACTGATCCTCACCCAGTGTCCTTTAAACCTCAGTTGTGCATGTAGCTAATCCCTCCCCAAGATGCTCTCCAAATAAAAAAGTAAGGCTAAATGACCCATACCAGGAGCCCATCCGTGATAATGATACTGGAGAGGTAAGATACATGAGTCCCAAGAGGCAGTTTTCTGTATTGACCAAAGTACTGTCCGTTGAAATGCTGGCTTTCCTGCAAAAAATGACATCAATCAATCAAGGTACCTTTAGAGTGTAAACTTGTTACCCCGGCGGGGTCTCCAGGTGCTGTATTGAAGCTAGGTGTGTCATCCTGCTGGAATTGGTGGCCGAGAGGCAGGTCTGGAGTAGTGTCCTCCGGTCCGCTTGCGGCGGGTGCGCAGGATGTGTGCCTGAGCTAGGGTGATTGAGCTGAGTTCTCTTGTCGGTTGGTGGAAGTAGAGGCAACTGTTGTGGTGGGCAGGTCCTGTCTTGTGGAGGGCCTTTTGAGTGGCAGTGCTGTTGAATAGAGAGCCAGTGGGGATTCCTTAGGTGTGTGTTGGTCCTGGTTCTTCTCTGGAGGTCCATGACCAGTCTTCCTGGGACTTTTTGGATAGTCTGGTGTAGAAAGCGTTGCTGTAGTCCAGGCGGCTGATGATGGGGGTTTGGGTGACGGTCTTCCTGATGTGCAGGGGTAGCCAACAGAAGATGTTCCAGAGCATTCGGAGGATATGGAAGCATGAGGAGGAGACAGCGTTGACCTGTTTTCTCATGGTGAGTTGGGTGTCCAGGATGATTCCTAGTTTGCGTGCTTGATTCGCAGGTATGGACGGGGGTCCGAGGGTGGGTGGAAACCACAAGTTTTTCCAGGCGGAAGGTTTCCTTCCAAAGATGAGCATTTTGCTCTTGTCGGAGTTCAGTTTGAGGGAGTTGGAATTCATCCTTTCTGCTAAGTCGGTCATGGTGTTTTGAAAGTTGGCTCTGGTTGCGTCTGTCGTCCGAGAGAGGACCAGTGTGTTGCCTTGGATGCCTGTCCTGTGAAGTCTGGTGATGTGTGTGGTGAGAGACGGTGTTGAAGGTAGCACAGAGATCGAGAAGGATAAGGGCCGTTTATCCACCACGGTCAGGGAGGCATCTGTTATCGTTGGTGGTTGAGATGAGGGCAGTCTCAGTGCTATGGTTTGGGCAGAAGCTGGATTGGGAAGGGTCCAGTAGGTTGTTGAATTCGAGGTATTCTGTGAGTTGGCAGTTGATAAACGTTTCTAGTACCTTGGTGCAGAATAGGAGGAGTGTTTATGTGGCTGCTATGTTAAATAAAGCAAAGAGACAACTACGTAATCCTCGCCTTCAGTCCTGACATAGATTTCGAATCAGTGGTTGTAAATGAGGATGGGTAGGATAAAGGTGCTGCATTTTGTTTTTGTTTGAAGTCTGAGGTACTCTTTTCCAAACACAAAAAAGTCACATGCACCTGTTGACTTCAAAGTTGGGCAGCTGTTAAGGCATACACTCTGCAGGGGCCAGGATATGCCCACGTGTTTTACATACGCCCTTGGAAGAATTGCTGTAGGAGGCTGGACTGGCTTGTAGTGAGTACCAAGGGGTACTTGCACCTTGCACCAGGCCCAGTTATCCCTTATTAGTGTATAGGGTGTCTAGCAGCTTAGGCTGATAGATAATGGTAGCTTAGCAAAGCAGCTCAGGCTGAACTAGGAGACGTGTGAAGCTACTACAGTACCACTTAGTGTCATATGCACAATATCATAAGAAAACACAATACACAGTTATACTAAAAATAAAGGTACTTTATTTTTATGACAATATGCCAAAGTATCTTAGAGTGTACCCTCAGTGAGAGGATAGGAAATATACACAAGATATATATACACAATAGCAAAAATATGCAGTATAGTCTTAGAAAACAGTGCAAACAATGTATAGTTACAATAGGATGCAATGGGGAAACATAGGGATAGGGGCAACACAAACCATATACTCCAGAAGTGGAATGCGAACCACGAATGGACCCCAAACCTATGTGACCTTGTAGAGGGTCGCTGGGACTATTAGAAAATAGTGAGAGTTAGCAAAATAACCCACCCCAAGACCCTGAAAAGTGAGTGCAAAGTGCACCAAAGTTCCCTTAAGGACAAAATAGTCGTGTTAGAGGGAGAATGCAAGGAAAACACAAATCAGCAATGCAACAACGATGGATTCCTGTCTGAAGGTACCTGTGGAACAAGGGGACCAAGTCCAAAAGTCACAAGCAGCTCGGAGATGGGCAGATGCCCAAGAAATGCCAGCGGTTGGTGCAAAGAAGCTCTTACTAGGCTGAAGAACTGTGAATACTGCAGGAACGACAAGGGTTAGAGACTTCCCCTTTGGAGGACGGATCCCCCACGCCTTGGAGAGTCGTGCAGAAGTGTTTTCCCGCCGGATGGACGCCAACAAGCCTTGCTACACGCAAATCGTGCGTTTGGCGTTTTTGGACGCTGCTGGGGCCCAGGAGGGACCAGGAGGTCGCAAATTGGACCTGCAGAGAGAGGGGACGTCGAGCAAGACAAGGAGCCCTCACTGAAGCAGGTAGCACCCGGAGAAGTGCCAGAAACAGGCACTACGAGGATGCGTGAAACGGTGCTCGCCGAAGTTGCACAAAGGAGTCCCACGTCGCCGGAGACCAACTTAGAAAGTCGTGCAATGCAGGTTAGAGTGCCGTGGACCCAGGCTTGGCTGTGCACAAAGGATTTCCGCCGGAAGTGCACAGGGGCCGGAGAAGCTTGCAAAGTCGCGGTTCCCAGCAATGCAGCCCAGCGAGGTGAGGCAAGGACTTACCTCCACCAAACTTGGGCTGAAGAGTCACTGGACTGTGGGGGTCACTTGGACGGTGTCGCTGGATTCGAGGGACCTCGCTCGTCGTGCTGAGAGGAGACCCAAGGGACCGGAGATGCAGCTTTTTGGTGCCTGCGGTTGCAGGGGGAAGATTCCGTCGACCCACGGGAGATTTCTTCGGAGCTTCTGGTGCAGAGAGGAGGCAGACTACCCCCACAGCATGCACAAGCAGGAAAACAGTCGAGAAGGCGGCAGGATCAGCGTTACAGAGTTGCAGTAGTCGTCTTTGCTACTATGTTGCAGGTTTGCAGGCTTCCAGCGCGGTCAGCAGTCGATTCCTTATCAGAAGGTGAAGAGGGAGATGCAGAGGAACTCGGCTGAGCTCATGCATTCGTTATCTGAAGTTTCCCCAGAGACAGAGACCCTAAATAGCCAGAAAAGAGGGTTTGGCTACCTAGGAGAGAGGAAAGGCTACTAACACCTGAAGGAGCCTATCACAAGGAGTCTCTGACGTCACCTGGTGGCACTGGCCACTCAGAGCAGTCCAGTGTGCCAGCAGCACCTCTGTTTCCAAGATGGCAGAGGTCTGGAGCACACTGGAGGAGCTCTGGACACCTCCCAGGGGAGGTGCAGGTCAGGGGAGTGGTCACTCCCCTTTCCTTTGTCCAGTTTCGCGCCAGAGCAGGGGCTAAGGGGTCCCTGAACCGGTGTAGACTGGCTTATGCAGAATTGGGCACATCTGTGCCCAACAAAGCATTTCCAGAGGCTGGGGGAGGCTACTCCTCCCCTGCCTTCACACCATTTTCCAAAGGGAGAGGGTGTCACACCCTCTCTCAGAGGAAGTTCTTTGTTCTGCCATCCTGGGCCAGGCCTGGCTGGACCCCAGGAGGGCAGCTGCCTGTCTGAGGGGTTGGCAGCAGCAGCAGCTGCAGAGAAACCCCAGGAAGGGCAGTCTGGCAGTACCAGGGTCTGTGCTACAGACCACTGGGATCATGGAATTGTACCAACAATGCCAGGATGGCATAGAGGGGGCAATTCCATGATCATAGACATGTTACATGGCCATATTCGGAGTTACCATGGTGAAGCTACATATAGGTAGTGACCTATATGTAGTGCACGCGTGTAATGGTGTCCCCGCACTCACAAAGTTCAGTGAATTGGCTCTGAACAATGTGGGGGCACCTTGGCTAGTGCCAGGGTGCCCACACACTAAGTAACTTTGCACCCAACCTTTACCAGGTAAAGGTTAGACATATAGGTGACTTATAAGTTACTTAAGTGCAGTGTAAAATGGCTGTGAAATAACGTGGACGTTATTTCACTCAGGCTGCAGTGGCAGGCCTGTGTAAGAATTGTCAGAGCTCCCTATGGGTGGCAAAAGAAATGCTGCAGCCCATAGGGATCTCCTGGAACCCCAATACCCTGGGTACCTCAGTACCATATACTAGGGAATTATAAGGGTGTTCCAGTAAGCCAATGTAAATTGGTAAAAATGGTCACTAGCCTGTTAGTGACAATTTAAAAGTAATGAGAGAGCATAACCACTGAGGTTCTGGTTAGCAGAGCCTCAGTGAGACAGTTAGGCACCACACAGGGAACATATACATGCACACCTATGAGCACTGGGGCCCTGTGTGACAGGGTCCCAGTGACACATACATATAGGCCACAAACCTATGAGCACTGGGGTCCTGACCAGCAGGATCCCAGTGACACATAACAACCATACTGAAAACATAGTGTTTTCACTATGAGCACTGAGGCCTGGCTATCAGGATCCCAGTGAGACAGTGAAAACAGTGACAAACACCCTGACATACACTCACAAACAGGCCAAAAGTGGGGGTAACAAGGCTAGAAAGAGGCTACCTTCTCACACAACCCCCCCCCAAACGAAGGACAATAAGGCTAACCTTGGCCAGTTGAGACTTTATTGTCTAAGTGGTGATAAGTAGAGAGTAGCTCTGCAATAGACTGGTTACTCCCTTTATCATCCACTATATGGTTACTTCCCTGTGGGGATGTAAACCACCCTGTTTGAAGTTTTTTAGCTAAGCAACAATGTGAAGATGTATTTTCAGAGTTTCTATCAGTAAGTTTTAGTTTAGAGCAGTGGGAATTGTCCACTGAACCTATTTGTAGTGATGGAAATGCCAGACAGGGATGCTGTCTCAGAAAAGCCATAGCTGGGCAAAAACTTTGTCCATCTGGCTGGAAGAGAGAACAGGGATGCTGTTTCTCTTGAGTTGGAGCAGGGCAGGGATGCTGTCCTATGAGCTCCACACTAGGGCAGGGATGCTGTCCTAAGTGTTGTGAGGTAGTGCAGGGTTTCTGCACTAAAGTTTCTCTGGGAGGGTTGGAGGGATGCTCCATGTTAACTAAAATGGTGCTGTTTTTCTCACCAATGTTAGTTATCCCACAGAGAGGTACTTCCACCTCAGGGAGTCCAGCTTTGCCAGCTGATGATTCCCTTGGAACAGGTGCCACCCCAGGAGAGGTTTCTCCCACCACAGGAATAGTATCCTGAATGGTAGGGTGGTTAGGGGATACTGTGATACCCTTTTTACCTGTTGATGGAGAGGGATCCTGAGTTTTCAGGCCTTCTCTCCTTTGCTTTTTCATTTCACTTGAAATGAGAGGGAACAATTCCTCAGGGATGCCCAGCATGGCTGCATGGGCATAAAACTCTACATCAGCCCAACCTGAGGCCTCTAGGTCATTACCTAAGAGACAGTCTACAGGTAAGCTAGGTGATACCACCACCTGCTTAGGGCCAGTAACTCCACCCCAACTAAACTGAATTATAGCTAAGGGAAGAAACTTAGTGGAGTTATGGACATCAATAATTTTATACTGTTGTCCAATGATGTGTTGATCAGGGTGCACTAGGTTTTCAGTCACCAAAGTGAAACTGGCACCTGTGTCCCTGTAGGCCAAGGCCTCAACACCATTTATTGAAACTGTCTGCCTGTACTTATCCATTGTAAGGGGACAAGCAGCCAGAGTGGCAAGGCCAATGCCACTAGGTGTGACAGAAACTGTCTTGGGACTGACTACATCAGTTTCCACTATGGACCCATAAGTGAACCCAACTACACCCTTTGCTTGACTGTTGCCAGCAGTCCCACCACTAGTACCACTACTGCTAGGGGCACTAGAGCTTGATGTATTAGTGGTGGTAGGCTCAGGGGGTTTACCTGGACAGGACTTATCCCCTGGCCTATGGCCTCTATTTTTACACACAAAGCACCAAGGCTTTTTAATGTGTGCAGGTTGGGAAGAAGAGGAAGAATTTGTTTTATCCCCACCCTCTGAAGAGTGTTTAAGATTTGAAGTGGGATCTTTGGTTTTACCCTTATCCCCATGCTTATCTTGAGATTTTTCACCATCTTTCTTCTTATTGCCATCTTTGTCACCCCCTGTATGAACTTTTCTGTTCACCCTTGTTCTGACCCATTTGTCTGCCTTCTTTCCCAATTCTTGGGGAGAGGTCAGATCAGAGTCTACCAGGTACTGGTGCAACAAATCAGACACACAATTATTAAGTATATGCTCTCTCAGGATTGTGTTATACAGGCTTTCATAATCAGTAACTTTACTGCCATGTAACCACCCCTCCAAGGCCTTCACTGCCTGGTCAATGAAATCAACCCAGTCTTGTGAAGACTCCTTTTTGGTCTCTCTGAACTTTATCCTGTACTGTTCAGTGGTTAAGCCATAACCATCCAGGAGTGCATTCTTAAGAACTGTAAAATTATTGGCATCATTTTCTTTCACAGTAAGGAGCCTATCCCTACCTTTTCCACTAAATGATAGCCATAGGATAGCAGCCCACTGCCTTTGAGGGACATCCTGTACAGCACAGGCCCTCTCAAGTGCAGCAAACCACTTGTTAATGTCATCCCCCTCCTTATAAGGGGGAACTATCTTGTGCAGATTCCTGGAATCATGCTCTTTTGCAGGATGACTATGGGGAATACTGCTGCTGCCACCATGGGTATCTAAACCCATTTTCTGTCTTTCCCTCTCTACTTCTAAAGACTGTCTATCCAAATCCAGCTGTTGCTTCTTGAGCTTCAGTCTGGTTTGTTCCACTCTCAATCTATTGAGCTCCCTTTCTAACAATCTGTCATCAGGGTGGGTGGGAGGGACATTTCTAGATACAGAGGTATGATGGGAATGAACAGAATGAGACCTGTCCCTTACAGAGGGCACCCTAACAGCTTGGCTACCAGTATAATGTGAGAGCACACCATTAGTATGGTGTGATTCAACCTCTGTACCAACTATGCTAGACTGTCTAGTAATGGGCAGGCTGAGAAGTTTCTTTCCTGAACCTTTTCCTGGGGGAGTCCCTGGATCAGATTGAGAACCATTAGCTACTTTTTCTACAGATTGGGCACTTATGGCCTTATCCTGTACTCTAAGCATATTAATTAACAGTTCTAAGGAAGGATTCTTCCCTACACTCAAACCTCTCTCTATGCAGAGACTCCTTGCTCCTTTCCAGCTAAGGTGATCATATGCAAGTTTGGACAGTTCAACATTTTTCCCTGTGCCAGACATTTTCAGAGAGAGTTAAAGTGATAGAAAAAGAGAAAAAAGTTTTCAGAACTTTTTGGAAAGACAGAAAAAACTTTTAAAACTTTTAAGAACTTTTTGAAAGTTTAGAAGTACTTTTCAGCACTTAGAAAAGAGTGAAAAGAGGAAATGCAAAACTTTTTGGCTATGTGTATATACACTGACCTTGTTTTGTATATTTTTCTCTTATGAAAAGTACAATGACAAGAGTGGTAAGTAGTCTCAAGCACTTATCCCACCACTGCACAACCAATGTAGGAGGCTGGACTGGCTTGTAGTGAGTACCAAGGGGTACTTGCACCTTGCACCAGGCCCAGTTATCCCTTATTAGTGTATAGGGTGTCTAGCAGCTTAGGCTGATAGATAATGGTAGCTTAGCAAAGCAGCTCAGGCTGAACTAGGAGACGTGTGAAGCTACTACAGTACCACTTAGTGTCATATGCACAATATCATAAGAAAACACAATACACAGTTATACTAAAAATAAAGGTACTTTATTTTTATGACAATATGCCAAAGTATCTTAGAGTGTACCCTCAGTGAGAGGATAGGAAATATACACAAGATATATATACACAATAGCAAAAATATGCAGTATAGTCTTAGAAAACAGTGCAAACAATGTATAGTTACAATAGGATGCAATGGGGAAACATAGGGATAGGGGCAACACAAACCATATACTCCAGAAGTGGAATGCGAACCACGAATGGACCCCAAACCTATGTGACCTTGTAGAGGGTCGCTGGGACTATTAGAAAATAGTGAGAGTTAGCAAAATAACCCACCCCAAGACCCTGAAAAGTGAGTGCAAAGTGCACCAAAGTTCCCTTAAGGACAAAATAGTCGTGTTAGAGGGAGAATGCAAGGAAAACACAAATCAGCAATGCAACAACGATGGATTCCTGTCTGAAGGTACCTGTGGAACAAGGGGACCAAGTCCAAAAGTCACAAGCAGCTCGGAGATGGGCAGATGCCCAAGAAATGCCAGCGGTTGGTGCAAAGAAGCTCTTACTAGGCTGAAGAACTGTGAATACTGCAGGAACGACAAGGGTTAGAGACTTCCCCTTTGGAGGACGGATCCCCCACGCCTTGGAGAGTCGTGCAGAAGTGTTTTCCCGCCGGATGGACGCCAACAAGCCTTGCTACACGCAAATCGTGCGTTTGGCGTTTTTGGACGCTGCTGGGGCCCAGGAGGGACCAGGAGGTCGCAAATTGGACCTGCAGAGAGAGGGGACGTCGAGCAAGACAAGGAGCCCTCACTGAAGCAGGTAGCACCCGGAGAAGTGCCAGAAACAGGCACTACGAGGATGCGTGAAACGGTGCTCGCCGAAGTTGCACAAAGGAGTCCCACGTCGCCGGAGACCAACTTAGAAAGTCGTGCAATGCAGGTTAGAGTGCCGTGGACCCAGGCTTGGCTGTGCACAAAGGATTTCCGCCGGAAGTGCACAGGGGCCGGAGAAGCTTGCAAAGTCGCGGTTCCCAGCAATGCAGCCCAGCGAGGTGAGGCAAGGACTTACCTCCACCAAACTTGGGCTGAAGAGTCACTGGACTGTGGGGGTCACTTGGACGGTGTCGCTGGATTCGAGGGACCTCGCTCGTCGTGCTGAGAGGAGACCCAAGGGACCGGAGATGCAGCTTTTTGGTGCCTGCGGTTGCAGGGGGAAGATTCCGTCGACCCACGGGAGATTTCTTCGGAGCTTCTGGTGCAGAGAGGAGGCAGACTACCCCCACAGCATGCACAAGCAGGAAAACAGTCGAGAAGGCGGCAGGATCAGCGTTACAGAGTTGCAGTAGTCGTCTTTGCTACTATGTTGCAGGTTTGCAGGCTTCCAGCGCGGTCAGCAGTCGATTCCTTATCAGAAGGTGAAGAGGGAGATGCAGAGGAACTCGGCTGAGCTCATGCATTCGTTATCTGAAGTTTCCCCAGAGACAGAGACCCTAAATAGCCAGAAAAGAGGGTTTGGCTACCTAGGAGAGAGGAAAGGCTACTAACACCTGAAGGAGCCTATCACAAGGAGTCTCTGACGTCACCTGGTGGCACTGGCCACTCAGAGCAGTCCAGTGTGCCAGCAGCACCTCTGTTTCCAAGATGGCAGAGGTCTGGAGCACACTGGAGGAGCTCTGGACACCTCCCAGGGGAGGTGCAGGTCAGGGGAGTGGTCACTCCCCTTTCCTTTGTCCAGTTTCGCGCCAGAGCAGGGGCTAAGGGGTCCCTGAACCGGTGTAGACTGGCTTATGCAGAATTGGGCACATCTGTGCCCAACAAAGCATTTCCAGAGGCTGGGGGAGGCTACTCCTCCCCTGCCTTCACACCATTTTCCAAAGGGAGAGGGTGTCACACCCTCTCTCAGAGGAAGTTCTTTGTTCTGCCATCCTGGGCCAGGCCTGGCTGGACCCCAGGAGGGCAGCTGCCTGTCTGAGGGGTTGGCAGCAGCAGCAGCTGCAGAGAAACCCCAGGAAGGGCAGTCTGGCAGTACCAGGGTCTGTGCTACAGACCACTGGGATCATGGAATTGTACCAACAATGCCAGGATGGCATAGAGGGGGCAATTCCATGATCATAGACATGTTACATGGCCATATTCGGAGTTACCATGGTGAAGCTACATATAGGTAGTGACCTATATGTAGTGCACGCGTGTAATGGTGTCCCCGCACTCACAAAGTTCAGTGAATTGGCTCTGAACAATGTGGGGGCACCTTGGCTAGTGCCAGGGTGCCCACACACTAAGTAACTTTGCACCCAACCTTTACCAGGTAAAGGTTAGACATATAGGTGACTTATAAGTTACTTAAGTGCAGTGTAAAATGGCTGTGAAATAACGTGGACGTTATTTCACTCAGGCTGCAGTGGCAGGCCTGTGTAAGAATTGTCAGAGCTCCCTATGGGTGGCAAAAGAAATGCTGCAGCCCATAGGGATCTCCTGGAACCCCAATACCCTGGGTACCTCAGTACCATATACTAGGGAATTATAAGGGTGTTCCAGTAAGCCAATGTAAATTGGTAAAAATGGTCACTAGCCTGTTAGTGACAATTTAAAAGTAATGAGAGAGCATAACCACTGAGGTTCTGGTTAGCAGAGCCTCAGTGAGACAGTTAGGCACCACACAGGGAACATATACATGCACACCTATGAGCACTGGGGCCCTGTGTGACAGGGTCCCAGTGACACATACATATAGGCCACAAACCTATGAGCACTGGGGTCCTGACCAGCAGGATCCCAGTGACACATAACAACCATACTGAAAACATAGTGTTTTCACTATGAGCACTGAGGCCTGGCTATCAGGATCCCAGTGAGACAGTGAAAACAGTGACAAACACCCTGACATACACTCACAAACAGGCCAAAAGTGGGGGTAACAAGGCTAGAAAGAGGCTACCTTCTCACAATTGCATACTTTGGTTTTATCAACTTTGTCTGCTCTATTAGGTCTAGATCCCCATCATTGCTTAACTGGCTATCCCAGTGTCTCAGAATAGGAAGCAGCCAGTGCTAACCAATTATTGGTAAAGGTAACATTCTTTCACTAAAATGACTAGTCTCAACGTTAATAGGATCAACATACAAGCCTTTCCAATAAGTTTGTTTTGTGTTTAGTTGTACCTAAATACCTCTCTGCACAATGTGATCTAACTCTAACTGAAGTTAGTAAAAAAAACAGTAGCGCTCTCCAAACCATAGAAGGGAGTGAGCCCAAGGCAACATGCTATTTTGGTCCCAGAGTTAAATTCAAAGCCGTCTCGTTTAATTTTGGCTTTCATGTTACAGTTAAAAGGGATGTTTTGCTTTGTATGTGGTCTAAACACCTTTCGAATTTTTGCAGAACCTCTGTGGCATATTCCAACACAATCCAGAGTTGGTGCTGTGGCTGGAAATTATGCAGCAAAGCGTCAAGGGCGGCAGGACCTAGCTGGCAAGGAGTCTCCCAACAGGCATTCTAAAGTAAGTTCAGAAGCACCACAATAACCTAAATTTCAATTTAGACTGTTCTGAAGCAAATATTTGAGAACACATTGGTGGTGTATGACTTTTGTACAACAAATATTCTCCTAGCGGCTCTTTAATGGATCCTAAAAACACTTGATACACAATGTTACCTTTCAGAGCAGATATATTTGACAATGACAGTTACCCCTCAAAATATTAAATTTCTATATAACAGCAGTGTAATGCGAGGGTACAGTATACTCAAAATATCTCCTTATTACTGACCCTAAACAGTTTACTTCCATGCATGGGGTTATGAAGGTATGTGTGTAAGATTAAAGCCCTTTATTAAAGTAAAATTTATATGTGATGTGTAGCTAACTTTTTCTGGGTTTAGCCAGGTGGTCTGCACTGAGCGATTGCAGATTGTGATGACTAGAGTTAAATGTGACAAAACCAAACATCATACTTTAGAAATATTACTATTGTGATATTTTCATTACAGAGTTATCACAGTTCGCATTTTATTTACTGAAGCTGAATGGTAATCTATCAAAGCAAGCAAAAATAGTTGGAGGTAAAGCCTAACATTATTGGCACTCTCCGTCAGGCGTAGAAATTAACCAGTAAATCAGAACAGTCACAAGTTCGCAGCTCACCCCCGTTCACAAAAAAAAAAAAAAACTCTGTTATGCAAAATATTCTGGTTATAATATAGTTTTTGATTTAAAACTAGATCTTTTCTAATGCTAAGCAAGAAAAAATCCAAAACAAAGGCGAATCTACCTTGATGCCTAGGTTATGCACATTATTTGAAAGGAAGTGCTGAGTATGCTTTCCTTGTGATTGTGTGATGATAAATTCACTGTTTTTTCAAAGGGATATTACTTTGTCCACAGATGCTGTATGCTTTAAGTTCTTGCCAGGCACAAGGCTGTTAGTGGAAACATTTTGTCTTGCTCTTGCAACCCCAGGGCACTAGACTTGCATTAATACAGTGCATTAATGCAGATGAACACTGAACAAAAGTGTTCATGCTTGGTTGTGCATGTATAACACAGCTTATGCATATTTTGTCTTATAGGTAAAAGTGTCATCCCAGTCAAGTTTGCTACTCCCTCTGATTCAGAGACGGTATGTGTGATTTAGTTAGAGGTGAAATGTCATGGCAGGCCCTCATCAGGACTGGTTCCAAAGAATCAATCTGGAAGGACTCAGATGACAAGGTTCTCACTTCTGAATGTGTTTTGGAAAATCCACATTGACTAACTGGCAAATCTTTGTGATTTGGATCCATAGCAAAGTAAGATCTTCCTAACAACACTATTCATTCAAGAAAGAGGAACGAAAAGAAGGCAGTTCTATTGGCAAATGGCCATTCGTATAAGGCTCATTTAGGATGTTTTAACTGTGATGACACATTTTGTGATGCTTACTGGGGGGGGGGGGGGTGCACTTCCAACTCGGTCTGTGATAGTTGATCTCTAACTATTTAAGAGAAGAAGCATGGCTGTGCTTTATGCAATTAAAGGGTGAAGTGGACAGGTATACTTTGTTCCTGCAGACCACTTCATTTCAACTCCCTTGCATTACTTCAGCAGAAATCTACATGACTGCAACCAATTGATTCTACAGCACCTTGTAAGAATATAGTCAAACCTGGTTCAGTGGTGAGGATGTGGAATCTGACGCTTTTAAACTCAGCAGCACTGCATGTTGCATCATGTTTCAATTAACATGGAGTTCAATCTCAGAAATGCATTTGACTTAAAACACTGATCACTTTGACGTCCTTTACCATCATAAGATACATATCTGTATTCATTCTTAAGCATCTATTGAATGAAGCTACATAATCTGAAATGCTGTGCAATTGAAGCAGGAGGTGGATCGTGAGAACCTAGCTTATGAAGTGAAGTTATGGACGTTTGTGAGGCTGGTAAATGATACTTATCACACGAGGACAGATACTATCATGACCTAGTCATGATGTAATTATCATTTTATTTTGGCCCATGGTTGCTAAGAATGATTGACTGTGCTGCAATAAGAGTTTCTGAGGTGCTGCTGGGGCCTCCTTTGAGTACATGATGATGACTCTGGAAATGTTTTTCAAAAGCTGGGAAGGTAGCCAATAGAAATAGAGGTAGGGGGCTCGATTTTTCAGTAGAAGGTGCATCATCTCTAATTTGAGTAGGTTGTAAAGTGGGTGAATATATACCTTGGAATGCATGACGTTTTTATCTTAATATAGTAGGGAATTGTGAGGCCACTTACATATCTCCAGACCAAAATCAGTAACATCTATGGTGATCCTTTCTATTCTGAAGAAGAAAATATGAGAAATGTGGAATTTGCCCAGTATGCCATTGGCTTAAACACCTAATGGGCCTTTGTCAAGAGAGTCTGCCTGTGAAAGATGAGGCCCGCACATCTCTCTTAAAATGAGCATCCAACCCTGGGATCCAGTGTACCTACAACCCATGCTTTCACATGCCATGTTTAAAATAAGATTGAGGCTCCCTTTTTACTTTTCACTGAATCGATTCAAGAGGTATGTTTAGGCATTTGAAGGCCTCCTCTGGAATGCTGCAGTATATTGAGCACTCCTGAAAACACATTAAGAAGCCACAGGTAATTCTGGTTATCTTTCGATCTACCTGCTAACGTCTGGCTAAGTTGTCCATCAGGCCTGTGTGAGTAAATGCCTTTTTCTATGGTTTTTGATAATAATTAACTCAGCATGGAAATTGACAACATTTTAATGACCCAAGAATTGGTAGCAAAAACCATAACTTTGTTGGCAGATGCACCAAGCACTGTAGTGTGACAGTTACCATATGTTGGTCATGCTTGCTCAAAACAGATAAATCAAGCAGAGCATGTTTAGTAGCTTGAAGTATAGCAGTCTTGGTGGTGATGAAATGCCGTGCATAGCTTGGGGTCATTGGGTTCCTGAATATTTAGACAGACGTACTGGATAAACCACTGTAGTCAATCACATGTAAAAAATAATAATAGTCTCAACAGGCAACTTGTTGTTTGATGTTATGTGCTACACCAGAGTCCTTTTGTATGGCTCAACTGATCAGATGAGTGCCTATGAATATCAATAGGCATCTTACTGTATAACTTAGCAGCACACCCAAACTCTTTTTATATCGAGAGGTACAGAAAGGGTGGGGGGGCTGGAGTAGCTATTGTATCATAATGTGGCTACCAAGAGCAAGCTTTTTAATGACTACTTATGTTTTGAACTCTTGCCATTGAAGGCGGAGAACCTATAAGAGTTGAGCAGTCCGGCCTGGAATGTGTGAGCTCTCAATGCCAGGATGAAACAAAGCAAATAGACTTACCATGAAAGTGGTCATATTACAAGAGATGGATTTAGGATGCCCAGTTCACACTACATGTCTGGCAGTTTACTGACACATCAGTCTTAAATCTTTAGACATTTCCGAGGAGAAAGAATATTCTGTATTTATTGGGCACACTTTGAGACATGGCTTGAAAGTTTTACTAGACAATTTTGGGTTCTGAGCTCTAAGTCATTTGCTATTTATGTGAGAAATCAAAATAAATGGAATGTTATTGAGGAGGACTTCAATGAACTAATATCTATCAGCAGGTAAAATATGAGGAGACAGTCCCCATCTATCAGGATTGGCTTCTGCAATTGATCATTTCCAATTTCAAGTCATGGTGAATGTGTTCCGCATGTTGCAGGAAGACGGTTCATATTCTCATGTTATTTAGGCCATGATCACTTTCAAATAAGGACCAATGGCAGTAACTGTACACTTTACTACCCAACTGTCATAAAAAGAGCCCCTAGCCACCAGTGGTAATTGTTTGTAACATCCCTTTGGTTTGAAATACTGCAGTTCTAGAAGTGAAAATAATCATTCCACACAGGCTAGTTCTGAGCACATTTAAGGCATATAGCTGCAAGATATGCGTGTTGCTTCAAAGTGGCATCCTAAAATCATTGTAGTGAGACGTTTTACAAGTTCGAAAGATATATAGCAGTTCTTTAGATGCGGTACAAACATAAGAAAGATAATGAATGCAAATGATTTGAACACAAACGTTGGGTTCATTGAGTCTGCCTCTCTGGGTAATTTGTTAGATTCAGAAGACCTTAGTGCACCAAATGTCCATGATAAAGGGCAAAAATAGAGTTATGTAAACCAGTATAGAAAATTTAGAAATAATCTGCTAAAAACGTTGGTATAAAGAATCCACCAGTGTGTTTTGCAAAACCTGTTGTAACCTATAAATGTACTAAGGGGATCCCGATTTGTGAGGATTACGTCCGTACACTTTTGTGAGTCTGATTTGTAATGTTAGGCTCAGGAATGCAGAATATGGTGACAGTCAAAGCGCTAGTGGCATATCTGACCTTAAAACCAAGAAAGAACCTGCCTGGGTGGGGAATTTTATTATGGCAGTGTATCCAACCTGTCACCTAAGTTCCTGACCTTAATTTACCATAATACACGAAAGAAGCAAACAAATGTTTTTAACCAATGCCTATAAAACACTAATAAAAGTGTCTCCTTATGCCTGTTATTCTTAATAAACACGACCAAACTAATCTTGCTCATGCTTTCTAAGGTGGTCTCTTCTAGGACCCCTCTAGTCAGATCGAGTTTGGTATATCCGCATCAGACCTGTTTCCTACATTGTAGATGAACTGGTTTTGCAGTTAGCACAATATTATGGAGAACTGAGCTTAGGTAGTGTGGCTGGTGCCTCTTTGGATGCTTAAAGAAGGTATTTGATTTGATTTGCAGTAAAAATAAAGTTGCAAATGGTTCTAAAGTCCTCACTGTAGCTAGTAGTTTTACCAAGAATATTCATATATGCAAACTCTCCCACAAGGATCATTTGTACAGGTACATAATCTGTTCATCTACATTTCAACTCGCAGTTCAAGTTTAGGTTTAAGTAGGCTTTAAGTTAACTAGTTACTATTTTGCTTATTAGTTAATTTTGTAGTGCCATATATTGCTTACTGGTCACTTAAAAGTGATGTTTAACTTTGTTTGGTCGCTGAAATAATGTGCTCAAGGTACACTTGTTTGATGGCTTGGATGAAATTTGATGACTTCACCTTAGTCCATTTATTAGATGTCAAGTGGTCTGCCCATTAATGGCTCACTTCATAAGTGAAGAATTTCACTATTAGTGAAGGACTGCATATTGCATCCTTCAGCCATGCAGATCTAGGTTGATTCGTACTGCTGAGGCTGAAGGAGAGGCATTTTTAGTGTTTAACTGATCATTCCTTCATCAGTAGACCATCAAAGATCTTTGTTTAACCATGCTTCAAGCTTCCACCTCTCAGTAATGTTGGAAATGATTTCCTGTTATTATTTAATTTTCTTCCCACCGAATAAAATGCATCTCTTCTCTAGGGCGAAGCTCAGTATTCCAGTCATTCCAGCAGCAATACGTTGTCGAGCAACGCTTCTAGCAGCCATAGTGATGAGCGGTGGTTTGATATGGCAGAACCTACAGAGGCTGAGCAAGATCCTGTGTCCAAGGGGACGTCAAGCGACAGCGGAATAGACACCACTCTCCATACATTCAGCTCCAACTGTATGATGGCAAAACCCAGCAAGGCAGCTCCTCAAAGAGAGAATTTAATGAAGAACACACACAGTAATGCCACCTACCCAGGGTTGCATGAAAAATGTGGGAGGATAGCAGATAGGACACAATATGGTACTGACAAACGACGGGAGCCTTCGCTGAGTGTTGGGATTCAGAGCAAAGGATACAGACCGAAAGCGTTTACCCCAGATGGGCCACTGTCCTCTATCAGCAGTGGGGACATGCATAAGGCAAGGTAAGACCCATACCCACATTAAATGTGCTATTTTCTCCTTCGTTTGAGCTAGAAACAGCCACAGATAATGAAATCCTCAGGGGAAAAAAAGTATTATTTTCTTTGAATTGCACTTTTAAATTGGTGGCATTGGGAAATTAGGTCAATATTAACTGCTGACAAAAACATGTACGCAGGCCTGTGAATTCATGAGCTGAAGTAATTTATGAGCATGCCACGTTTGGGGCCAGATTCGATTATAGACACCCCACTCTCCCCCCCCCCCCCCCCACCCCCCCCCCCCCCCCCTCCCCATTATTACAGGAAAGTATTTTTTTTCTTGTTGGGGGTGGAGGGGGGACTCACTCATAATTAGTGTTTACCTCTGAAACTGGAAGACATTGTTTATTTTGAAGTCCTGGGAAAAGATGTGAAATGCAGTGTACCTCCATCTGCTCCTGGAGGGTAGATCTCAAGAAAATCATGGTTCTGTCTCAGCAATGTTGATCCGAAAGGAGTTGTTGGTACTAGAGAGTAAAGCATATAAACACCTAAGCAGAGTCTGTCCCAACCGTCACTCAACAACTCAGGACTGCCTGTAAGATAGTAATCATGCACCAGCTTAAGTAGACCGGAGGATGGGATAGACACCTAATAAAAAGTCAACAGAAGATTTGGGAGCACACTTCAAAGTACCTACTTTATGAATTTCAATTAGTGAAATAGTATTATCTTCAGATCAGCTCTCATAACGCTGGTCTAGTGTAAGTTTCTTTTTATTTCTAATGAGAATGTGTATCACAAATTCACCCCTATTCATTTAGAGCATTATTCAATTACACATATGAATATCTGAAAGCAACTTTGAAAAAAGTAACAAAGTAGTGAAGCGTGTTACAGCAAAACACATTGATGAAAGTATACAATAAATAATAGTATCTAAGTTATAAAGTTCCCACTCACGGTCAATTCTAAATTATTCTTGTTGTTCCTGGGCGCTCAAATGTGGAGCATAAACGCTTTCTCTCAAATATAACCTCTGAGCTTTCATGTACAGTATATCATGTTTTTAGTGAGAACATATTTATAATGTACTGATGACTATTCCTGTTTCGCTCATTGTCACATTAAACGCACCTCGTTTACACTAACAGATGTTTATGAAGGCTACTTCTAACCACAAATTCTTCATCATGTGAAAATCCCTACGCACCATACTGGATCCTGAGAGTTTTCTCACAAATTCCCTCTCTCATCAGTAGGCATCATCATGCAGCTTGACGTCATGTCAGTCCTGCCCCAGATGCAACTTTGACAGGGTTCAAGCTGGTAAGCACTGGCACAAAGAGGTATTTATGATTAACTTCTATGAGGTCTTCCTTTGCTGTCTGGGCTCCAAGTACAACTCAATGTTGTGTGATAAATGCACACAGATGAACCCGAAGGCAATCTGCGACTGTGAGGCCAAACTTTACATCGCAGAGCACCATGAGAAGTCAAAGATGGCCTAGTCTCGGTTGAAGTGAAGAACCTGGATGCTGTCTCGCTCCCAAGGGCGATTCCTTGAACAGTCATCCTGGGGATCAGGATCTTTAAGTAAGCCATAGAAGCAAAAGATGTAGAAGCCCATCTCCCCTTCATCCCACCACTTCCACCATGCAGAGCCTCCCAACCTTCTGGATAACTCTAGGCTGCAAAGTCACCGATCCCAGAACTGATTTTGATCTTCATTCCCAGGTGTCCTGATTTCCCTGGGCTAGTGACAAAGACGTAGCAACTCCATGAATTCAAAGAATCCATGTACAATATTTTCAGTTTCCGACCTGGTCCCTCTAAAGCACCTTCGAGAACCAAGTATCTGTGGGGGCGCCGGTTGGTCTACCATTGATGGATTCATCCAAGACTCCAACTGTTACTTGACCCCACCCATGGTTGACCTCAACTTCTGATATGATGCCATTACCCACATTTTACAGCACCAAACCCCATGCCTCAACCCAGTGCATTTATGCTGTGGTGGGGGGAGAGGGGATCTAGCAACCCCACCATTTTTTGACATGTAGAACGCCAGTGGTCAGTATTCTTCTCAGGGCAGGCCTCCAGTCACCTTTACCAGCTGTGGCTACCGAAGAATCTGCCTTCTTTGGCACTGTCATGCAGAGAGCAGCAGAGGTTCAGCCCAGACCTGATCTTATGGAGTACTTTCCTGCATCCTCCTCATCTTGAGCAAGGCGCTGCAGGTTGATTTGGATGTCATCTTGGGTAGCTGGCAAGATCTTGGCTGCCGTGTCCCACAATGGAGGTATCTCCCCAGTAGGTCACTGGTGTTCACAGCCCTAGGAGCGTGGCTGGCAGAAGACAACATTCTCTTTGCGAAAGCCTACATGTATTTTGAGACTCTGTCTTGCGGGTTGGCTGGAAACAGTGTGGGATTCAATGAGCTTATGGAGGCCCTCACCACCCAGCTTTCTCGGGAGGGATGTTGGAAGAGGAAGGCTGGGCCTAAAAAGCAGGCTAGTGCCTCCTTGTAAACTGCCTATTTACTGGAGGGCAAGATCCAGGTTTAGCTCCGGGGCCCAGCAGCATGTCTGTAAGGGACGAAGGGAGAAGGGGCTGTCATGCAGTCTGTCCTCGGTGAAGCACCTCTGTGAGTAAGTTGTCTTGACCTCAGTAGTGGATAGCGTGCGGTCTAGCACGTCCACTGGGAATCTGACTGCCAGTGTCTAGGTCCCCGTGGGAGGTGTACTACCCAATTCTCAGCACCTCTCTCTGCAGCAGCTGCAAAACCACTTTCAGTTCTCCTCAGTGGCGCACAATTGGCAGGTAGTAAAATATATCACCTCCCCAGGTGGAGAGGCATCGCTTCCAACAAATCAGTGCCCCAAATTGTTTAGAATGGTTACTCTCTCCTTTTCCTGATTCATCACCCATACTCCCAACATGCTACCCACACCACGGCATCTCCTGGAGGACCACTTGTCTGTACTTCAAGAACAGGTTTAAACTCTCTTTGCCAAGAGAACCATAGAGAAGTTACTGTCATCATAAATTGGACTTGTTGCTATTCCTGTTGCTTTCTGGTACCCAAAAATGATGGAGGTCTTCATCCTATTCTAGATCCTTGCCCTCTGAACTTTTTCCTTTGAAAGGACACACTCAGGATACACCTCCTGACCCAAGTTATGACCTCCTAGAATTCAGGAGACTGGATGGTGATGTTGGACCAGGATCCCTACTTCCATTTTGCAGCCTTGCAGTTCCACAGATGCTCTCTGCAGTTTCAGGTAGGCCACAATCAGTTACTGTTCTTGGTGCTCCACTTCAGCATTACCATTTTAACTAGGGTGTTCAGGAAAGTGATGGTACTGGTTGCAGCCCATCTCTAAAGGTTGGGAATACCAGACTTCCCATATTTCAGCCACTGGCTGCTGAAGGCAGGTTCACTTTAAATAGTCATAAACTACCTCCAAATGACAACCAACCAGTTGATATTGTTGTGTCTTTCAACAGACATGTTGAAGTCACACATGACTTCTTTGCAAAGGCTCCCTTTCATTGGAGTCATTATGGACATTATGCTTTCCAGAGCTTTCTTTTGTCTCAGTGAGTGTAGGACATTCAGGCTATGATCCTAATGTTTCACCTTCGATGTGGGTCTCAGTGAGAGAACCTCTAAAACTTCCTGACCCCCGTTTGTGGACCACAGTAGGTGGCACATGGGGTCGTTGCAGTGGGGTTTGAAGTCTCAGTGGGCACAGCACCAAGCAAAACTGTTGGATTACATCCTGGTGTTGGAGATGACTGCAAAAAACCAGCAATGATGGTCACTAGACCACAATTGGACCACTGACAGACCTCTGTCTGCACCACCCTGAGTTAATGGTCGTAACGGATGCATCATGGCTGTGTTGGGGGGTGCTCTGAGAGAGTTGGAGATCAGAAGGCAACGGTCTTCAGCGAAAGCCCGTTTTCACATCAGCTTGTTGGGGCTGCGGGCAATACACTTGGTGGTGAAAGCGGTCCTCCAGTCTGTCAAGGTGGAAATGGTACAGGTTCTCACAGACAACACTACTACCATACGGTGTGCACTAGACATAGCAGGGTGGGGTAATTTGTCCTTTGCCAGGAGGTTTTGTGCCCTTGGAGTTGGCTTGAAATCCACATTTCTCATTGCGATTACCTGAGCTTGTCCTGTGAGCAAGCTAGTTGTTCGTACAAAAGCTGCCTTTCTCCTGGTCACACGTTTCACCTATGACAGTCACTCATCCTACCAATTTGTTTGCCCTGCTCACCTCTCTAAGAAGGAAGAACCACTCCATTGTCTCAACCAAAGAGGAGCCTGAGCTTCCTCATTGACCACTCCAGAACACAACGGCTGGGTTTCTCTTGTGCAAAAAAGGACAGAGTGGTACAGAAGAGGACTATCTCCATGGATTGTCTTGTGCATCAAGATATGTTATAACCTGACCAACCAGAAAGCAGTCTCTGGAAGACTTGCACACTCGTTCCATCAGAGCAAATGATGGTACAACTGCGCTAATGTGCAGTGTGCCAGCCTTGAACATCTGCCAGGCTGCTACTTGGGTGTCAGGTTATATGTTCATAAAGTATCTCGCCCATACAATAAGAGCCCAATCTAGAGATCAGCACAGTCGGATTGTTGAAAGCTCCTTGTCCAACGACGTGGACAGATATATCAGAAAAAAAATGACGTCCGAGCTTGGTGGGGTCATCTATGTAGGGACCCCAAGGTCACATCCGGCGAGGGAAAGACCCAACTCTGAGCCACACAACTCCACATACTGATATGTGAGGGAATTGCTGAGAAAATTGTCAAGATCAAGTCCTGGCTTTTAGGGATATTCACAAGATGAGGAACTTGAGGTTATATGAAGTTTCCTCCAGAAAGAGCGTTGCGAAAGGTAAGTATCTTCATTAAGATAGAGAGTATTCCTCTCCATTAATGTCTCAGATAATAGGAAACCTACATTACTTTTAACTTTCTAGAACAGATATTAGCATTCCTTTTCCCCACATATGTGTATGCCTCATCCTAAACCAATATGTAATTTAAAAAATGTCTGTTTATAATCTGTGTATGAAATGTTTGCAACAAATTGTGGTCTGTCATAGTTAATCAGGTATTCTCTTTGAATTTCATCATCATTTTACTGTTTTGACCAAGGCCATATATTTATTGCATTGTTCAATGTGGCTACTATTTCATGATACTGGGATTGTGTGGCCTACCCTGTGATCACATGCAGGGATGGCTGCACAGCGTTGGCTGGCCAGTCCTTCTAATAAAGTTTATCATATGTAGGGACTGTGGTAACAGTATAAGCAGAACTAGATTATATCGAAAAAGTAAGAGAATTACTTACAAAATACATCCTGATTGTGTTAATATTGTGTTTATACATTAACTGTATTCCTGAAGTTACTGTATTGCTTTAAAATGCTGTCTAATTAATACACAATTATTAAGAAAAGCTATCAACTTCTCTCCAAGCTGGGAACTGAACCCCTTCCTTCCAGTCAATATAATTGGATCGTAGGTCACAATTCAATATCTGCACATTAGTGTATTGCTCTGATTACTTATACACTGAATTCTCACAAAGGAGAATATACAAGGTAGCACTATATTGTGCTTTATGTTTTAAACGTTTATGTTCCTTTGTCCTTCTTATTGTGTTTCTCTATGGTCAGAGCTTAAGTCTGTGTATTGTGTGTAATCTTTAGCTCAGTCTATTTGATTACCTCTTCACACCAAATGCATGAACATGGTTCATAACTGCAACTCAAGCTAGCCTGTACCAAATTCAGCTTGCTTCTTTATCACCAAAGTTAATTCATAAATGTATAAGAGTGAGATAAACATGTGTTAGAAGTAATATAACTGGTTTTCAAAAAGATGTCCTTAGAGAACAGTGAAAAATGCAGGACAAGCTCCAGGTAAGAATGACAAGTTTACTTTGTACATAGTTTTTCTCCCATGTCTGGGTTTCCCCGAGTTCCGGGAACAAATCCTCTGACAATTTCTCCTTGCTTAGAATAGATGCTCACTGTTAGTGGAAGGACTGGGTGGGTTCCATGGTCATGGCAGGAGCACACAATGGAGGAATCTTGCCTTCTTTTAATCTTTTGTGCTGTAGACCCAGTCAGCCTGTTCTCTGCCATTGGTCCTGGGCTACCCTTCTCCAGAAAGCTGGGGGAGAAGGATGTGAGGGAGCTCAGGGGCCCTGCCTGGAGAGCAAAGTCTGCTCTACTGCTTGTGCTGCAGGGGTCGGGATGAGGAGAAGGCAGGCTGTGCTCTTGCTTTCAGCCCCTGCAGCAGTTTCACTCGGTGTACATCTGTCGGACGCAGACATTTTGAGCCTGGAGTTTGCAAGCCAGGTATTACCCACCCTGGTGGCACCAAGACACTTACAGTGGCAAGTGGTGTAATTTAATGATGACCTAACAGTAAAGAAAAGAAGAAAGTTACCATTTGTTGGTAATGTGGAATATCGGCAAAAATAACTAACCCTAGTAGCCTCACCATGCTGAAGGGCTCAAGGAGCATTTTGTTCTAGGGTGAGGTTGAAGAAAATCACTGAGCAGGAAAACTCAGATTAAACTGTTGATTGGCTTTCCTGCAGAAAGTGTCATTGGCATTTAGTCATTTGCACTTAGTCTTTGATGCGAGGTAGATCTCAGTGGCACACTGCATCAATGCACCAGTTGTCACTGAACCTTTCTCGCATTTGTGTGCAAGTAACAACTCTTGTGGAGACTGATGCTTGACTTCTATCCTGATACCAATGCAATCACACTCATGAGATAGAAACCAAACTGCATTCAGGCTGATGTATGTGCATAATTTATGGTGAGGGTATGCTTGGGTCACCCATTGCTAAATTCTCAGAATAACCCCTTTAGGTGCATTGTATATACATTTATATTAAGAGGATATCGTGAGCATCTGAAACAGATCCAGCCTATGATGGAAGCTCCTATTCTGGGGCCTTTGTCTCATGATTCAAGAGTCGTCTTGATAGCAAAAGTTTTTTTTAAAGAGTGGCTCTCTAAGTGCTGTGATCCACATATTATTGAGAGCAGAACAAATGACTCACGCCATGTGGTCACTCTACTTTAGTGAGGTAAACCATCCTTCATCCTAGTTCATTGATCAGTAACATGGCAGAAGGAGTTCTTCCTAAAAGGCCGCATGGTGTCTAGGATTCAGACAAAGATTTTCCCTTTATAGAGAAAACTGTGTCCGAAGGCGCTCCATTGCAGCAGCCTGGGCCACCATGCTTACCCAATTTAAGGAGCTGGTTAGAGAAGGCTCTCCCCCCCCTCCCCCCCCCCCCCCCCCAACTCTCGGGATACTGTTACATCACCGTTGTTCCCAGCCCCTGCCTCCCTCAACTGCACAAACCCGCCTCGTTGAAAATGGCCCTTTTTGCAGGCTTATCCTCAAACTTTGTGCCTCTGACTTCCTGTGTTTGACACTGCGCTGCATTTCATTTTTGCTGGTGTTAAGACTCTGGGCACTTTACCATTGCTGACCATTGCTAAAGTGCAAGTGCTCCCTGGTTACTAGTAAGTCCCTACTGCAGTGCACAGTGTGTGCCCAGAGCCTGTAAATCAAATGCTACTAGTGGGCATGCAGCAGTGACTGTGTCACCCACATGGGTAGCCCAGCAAATGTGGCTCGGTCTGCCATTGCAGTATCTGAGAATGCAGTTTTAAACTGCCATTTCGACCTGGGCCAGGCCCAAACTTCCCCTTTTACTACATGTAAATCTCCCCTAAGGTAGGCCCAAGGTATTCCCATGGGCAAGGTGCAGTGTATTTAAAAGGTAGGGCTTGTGCTGGTGTGTTTTATATGCCATGATAAGGAAATACAGTGCTGCTAAGCTCGGCTTACACAATTACAAGGCCTATCCCTCCCATAGGGGTAACATGGGGATTGCCTTGAAATATCTTAAGTGTAATTTCCCATTGGGAGCAGAGAGAGATGTGGAGTTTGAGGTCTCTGAACTCACAATTTAAAAATGCATCCTTTGGTGAAGTTGGTTTTATAACTGTAAGTTTGAAAATGTCACTTTTCGAAAAGTGGGCATTTTCTTGCTTAACCATTCTTTGCCTCTCCTTGCCTATGGAATACACATCTGGGTCAGGATGATAGTTGGGCTGTTTATGCATTTACTCTAGACAGTCACACAAAGGGAGTTGAGGTGTGTCCTGCATGTCCTGATGGGCGTTCCTGAGCTACAGTGGTGGGAGGAGCTGACACTTGCACCAAAATAGGGTTGTGCCTGTCCTCACACAAAGCAGTCTCCAACCCCCTGGAGTGTGTCTTGGGCCAGGGCAGGGAAAGGCAGAGGTCTTGTGCAAAACAAGGACTTCTCTTGGAAGTTTGACTACTTTAAAGGCGGAAGTGGATGTAAGTACTGGACCGCTGACACCACATAAATAAATCCTTCTGGACTGAGGAAACTATGCCAGGAAGAAGATCTGGATGCTGTGGGAGGGACTGCCACTCTGCCTGTTGCTTTGTTGTGCTGGCCTGCTGCTTATGACCTAGGAGGGAAAGGACTGGACTTGGCTTGCTACATCCTGCTTCCAAAGCTTCTCCAAGGTCTTGGACAGAGCTTGCCTCCTGTTAAGTCTCAGGGACATCAAAGACTTAACCTGCCAGCACCTGGGCTCTCTTGCTGAGAGTCCTGACTTGCCAAGTGGTGCTAAATTCAGTTCCCAGGCCCTTGGCGGTGAGTTCTGGTGCAACAAGGAAGAAACTAGTGCATCGACTTCTAGAACGACTTCGACACCAGCGCCGCTGTCTGACTTACCGCCGTTATCTGCACCGGAGCCATGCGGATTCCCCCTCCTATGCCCTTTTTCCCCTCACACTCTTTTCCCCACGTTTCCCTGATGCCCCGGCTGATGACAGATGTTATTTCTCTTCCTTTCATACCACATCCTTCCCTATAGGGTACCTGGGATGCCTACAATTGATGAAATCAGTACGGATATACGTCCTGGTACCCATTGCTCAACCCATGCTAATGTATTACCCGCAAAATATGTCTTTCTGACAATGCTTATCATTACCTGAACTGCTTGTCATGTGTACCTCCATCTATTATTCTTTCTCTTAATGCCGTAACATGACTGTCGGTCATTTTGCACCTTGCATGATGTAACCAAAATACTCACAAAAAACCTTAATCATTTTTTTTAAAAATAGAGAAAGCTCTAAGACTCTCTGGAAGTTTTAGCCCGTTGTTCAGATCGCTAGCAGAGGTAGTTCTTCCACTGGAAACCACTGAGTTTCAGTTTGTCTTCCCAGTGAGCAGCATATTTATGAAGATAATGGATTGATGCATTCCCTAATTCTCTTTATGGAGGGGCTATGTATTTGCTTATATCAAACTATAGGAACTATGCCAGACAAAGAGGGATGGGCTGGTCTTGGAGGGAGAGATGAGGTGGTTGCAACTGACATTCACTCAGCTCACTCATTTCATCTGATGTGGACCAAAGACTGGCGAGTGAGGAGGATGATGGAGCATCTTGCAGTAACGGCTTGTCAGAAACAAACGTGATTCCTTCAGCTACTCCTCAGTAGTTCAGATCTGAAGGAGAAGGAAATGAGGAGTAGAAAGGAGCAGGTTCTAGCTATATGACTGAATGATCCTACATTAAAAAAAAAAAAAACATGCGGGCACACGCATACAAATGCACGCACACACATGCATGAACACAGTGCAGACGATTGTTCAGGTATCCCGGTCTAATATTGTGCAGTACCTTGAGCTAGTGTATGAGGAGTTTCAATTGGCTGTGTTTGTAAGTGGAGCTTTCTGAGGTGTGGTGAGATATAATTGCACCATGGAAGGTCAAGAATGTGTCCCGCTGCGGTGTTCAGGATGATCTAGAGATGGTGTAGAAGATGGTTGGAGATCCCAGTGTAGAACGAGTTGCCGTAGTCTAATCTGCTTGTGATAAGGGCTTTTGTGATGATGCATCTGGTGTAAGGTGGTAGCCATTTGAACATCTTGCAGATTATGCAAACATTGCGGAAGAAGGAGAAGTTGAATACATTGACCTTTGCTGTCATGTTGAACTTGTCATCCAGGATGATTCCCAAGTCTCTGGCATGAACGATCAGTGTGGGTGTGGATCCAAGCTCTGATGTCACCAGGTGGAGTCCCATGGAGAGTTCTTGTTCCCGAAGTTCACCACTTAAGTCTTGCCGGGTTTGAGTTTCATACTAAAGTATACAAGTGATGGATGGAATGCTTGAATTAATGTCAGCCACTGGTAATTACTTGGGGCCAAATCCCAGTCCATTGTTATTTTGCACATCATGCCACCTCAGTTTGGACCCAGCTATATGCAAATCGGATTTGACCCTACTTCAGTGTGAACAGTCCAGCCCAAACTTCAAAGCCAGGTCCACCCTAAACCAGACCACAAGCAACCCACAACCGTTTTAGCCATTGTTATGGGCACATCAGCTAGGTATAGACTTGGTTCCAGTGACACAGTGTGATTGGGACCCTCGTCTGGGCACACATGTCCCACTGAGGTGGCATGTTGTGCAAAATAATGATTTACTGGGATGCGGCCTGAGAAATTACAAGTGTCTGAGACTAATTCGAGCATTGCTATCCATTACTTTTTGTATACTTTGAAGTTGAGTTTCAGGCAGTTAGAACTTATCCCGTCTCCTTCGGTTATTATGCAGTTGTAGAAGTTGGTTCTGGTGGTGGTGGGCTTGTTGGTCAGAGAAAGGGTCAGTTTGGTGTTGTCAGCATAGGATACACTGGTGATGCCTTGGAATCTGGTAATGTTGGCAAGCAGAATCATGTTGATGTTGAACAGGGTTGGGTTGAGAAATGAACCCCGAGGAAATCCGCAGATCATATTCTTTGATTCTGATGTGTAAGATGGTAGTCTGACTCTGTCTTTCCTGTGAGGAAGGATACTATCCATTTGATGGCTGGTCCTTGGAAGCCTGTGTCATGCAGTCTTCTGACAAGGGTGTGGTGGGAGATTTTGTCAAAGGTGCAGAGAGGTCGAGGAGGATGAAGCCTGAAGTTTCTCCATGGTCCAACAAAGTGCAGATGTCCTGTCAGGCCATGATCAGTGCTGTTTGTGTGCTGTGGATGCTCTAGAATTCCGTTTGGGTGTGGTCCATTAGGTTCTAGTGTTCGAGGTAGCTAGTGAGTTGTCTATTGATGGCTTTCTTTAGCACCCTGGCTGGGTAGGGGAGTGAAGATGGGATGAAGGTTGCTCAGTTTGCTTGGGCCAACGGATGTATTTTTGTTTTTTTTAGGAGGACTTGGACTTCTGCATGTTTCTAGTCTTTTGGCAAGGTGACGGATTTGATGGAGGTGTTGATGTGGCTTAGGGTGTTGTTGACTGGTGGTTCTTCCACATTGTATATGTGGTGGGGGCATGGGTCAGCTCAGTTGGAGCCCCGGAGTATACCATTTTCATAATTGCTGCAGTGTCTTCTTCGGTGAGTGTTTTCCATTCATTCAAGTGCCTGTCTCGGTTGGAGGCGGTCAGGTTAGTGAAGAGTTCTTTGGGGTTTGATTGTTCAAAATAAATATAGTTAAAAAATAAATGGTAACAGTACTGTTTGCTAGAAAGTAACTCATTTCTCTTTTGTGTAACTTTAACATTTTGCATTATCCTCTTTCTGCCTAAGATCCCTAATTAGTGTACATTTATCAAGCTGTACCCCCTCAGTTTTTCCTCTGAATACCCACAATAGGATGTTATAGAAAATAATTTGCTATTGCTATAAATAGCTAATTGTAATTTTTTTATTTTTCTTCATTCCAGTAACATGCATTCAAGACATGGCTTTACATCTCCGATGTACTCAGAAAAATCATCTAAAAATTCTCCAGTTTCTGACTATTCAGGTCCCCACCACATGTCCCAATCCAGATCTTTCCAGCTCTCAAGCTCTGTGCCCAAGTCGTTTTACTCAAAATACATGTTGAAGAACAAACAGCCCACAGGATGGAAGAGAGCTGATGAGACCCCCATAAAGTCAATCATGTTTACAGACACTAAGAAGTAAGTAAATTACTTGTACAGATTTCTTCCTCTGTTTCACTAATTGCTGATAGTTCTTATGAGAGACTGATTTCCCTTTTTTGGTAAACATTTGCCTTATATTTACATTTTAAGAGTCTGTAAATGTTAAGCAGGTCTGAAAATGTTTACTCATATCTGCATTAAACTGTTTTGCCTCTAAGAGATTAGGGGTCTGATTTAGACTTTGGCAGAAGGGTTACTCCATCACAAATTTGACTAATATACCTGTTTGCCATATTATGAGGTCCTTAGGATATTATGGAATCGTAATATGGCGGATGGGATAGCCGTCACATTTGTGAGGGAGTAATCCCATCCGTCAAACTCTAAATCAGGTCCTAGGTCAGCAAACATCAAACAAAATATATACCAGCACAGTTTATGTTCATCTATACTACTATTGCATTTGGCATCTTATATAGGTGATTTCCAAATTAATTAGATCCAATTTTGGTTAGGTTTAGTTATGTAATCTTGCTCCCCACTTGTACGGCATTTGTAGAAAATGTTTGAGGTAAGTTGTCACACTACTGCCAACATGTTTACAGAAAATAATTAGGGGAATATACTTTTACCATCTTCTTCAATTGGAGTCCAATCAGTAAGCTGACAAAACATAACAGGACATAATTGTTAGCTTTATAATCTTAAGTCCACAATCTGATTCGGGGTTGTTGACGTATGCAATTATTGTCATAGACATAATCTCTGATCACCATCATCTAGAGCGTTACAGTATTGAAAGAATTTTCACTGCCCAAAGTATCAAGTGCTTCAAGTGTGTCTCTAATTGGTCACCTACGTTGAAAATATCCATTAGTTGCCAAAACAGAATCTCTGCCATTGATGTAAATGGAATTGCCAATCAAAATCAAACTCCTGACATCACCTGCCTTGGGTACCCAATCACACATGCATACCTGTTAATCCACTTTCATTTGGCAGTTGTCACACTCCTTCTACTCATAGGATAGGGGCAAACCACTTGCCTTGACATAAAGACCTATGATGCAACTATATAAACGTCCTTAACTGGCAACCCACTGTTCATAGTCCTTGCTTTACTGGGCCAGACCCTCCGACAGATTCTAAAGTTATATCCAATGGAGATCAAGCCACACAATCATCTCCACCGAAAAAAACAAGTAGAAGGTTGGTATGTATTCACTACATTCAGGCCTTGAACAAGATTTACTGGATCCTATAAAACATTTGCATTCATGATGTTGTAGGATATTTAGTCATTAGACATGCTTCCTCCTTCAAAGCTGCTTACACTGGTCACCTTGTATAGTAGGTCATTTACAACCCCGGTATAAGCACTGTCTGCAAGTGGGTTACCCCTTCGAACCTGGGTAGAACTATTCACCATTTAGAAAATACCACAGGCATAAACTCACACCTCAATGTTTAATTCCCCATAGAGCAGATTACAACATTGATCTTTTCAGTATTCCCTGTTCTTCAATTACTCTTGGGTTCCCATGAGTTACTTATGGTCTGGATTCAGATCTCTCATCCTGGAACTCCTGTTTGTTGCTCATGGGTTTTGCAGCTTAAACATTAAATACTTGGTTACATTTTAAACCCAGTGTAATTGTAACCATTTCAATGTGTGTTGGAACTTTAGGTCTTTAAAGTCCTGCCGGATGTTCCTGTCCTTAATAGACCATATTCCTTTAAGTTGTCTGCAGTCATTTGGGCAAAAGAAGTTCTGCATTAGCCCTAGTGAAAATCTACAAGTAAGCATGAGTAAATGTTATTACCCCCCCTTGCGTTCAGCATTATTAAAAAGCAATTGAGGCCGAAGTTTCCCCCTTATGAATGTGTGTGTCAACACATTTAATCACTGAAAGTGAAAGCATAGTGCTTTGTTCAGTTCCAAAACTGTTAATGGGTTACCCAGTGAATGCTTTACAGTCCTATCTGGTCCAACTTTGGCATCATAGGATATATCAAAGTCATTTGATCAATAGTAATGTCTTACATGGATTGTGATCCATCAGATCAATAATCAGATTAGTTATAATTTTGGTCTATTTTGTGTCAGCATGCAGGGGTGGTGGGTACTTTTCAAATAGGGAAGTCTCCCATGCCTGATTGATTTCTCTCCTACCAGTGCCTGCTTGAGCCTCCCTTTTGTTACAAACGTCAGGGGGATTCTTCCCTGAAAAACGGCCAAATGTCACATTTTACAACATAACTTTGTCATAAATGAAGTGAAAATCAAGAGGTTCTAAAGTTGGAAGTAATAATTTGGTGGTGTGCCAGGTAAGCCTTCCACCCTTCTTGTTAGAGGTTTTTGGTGCTTGACATGCCAAATAAGTCTTTCATAATGTGGTGGAAAAACAGGAATTGCTTAATAAATCTTTGATAATGTGATAGAAAAGCAGTGCATTTCTCAGTGCAGTTTTCCTACAAATTAGCTAATTAGCAATATGCATTACAATCTGATTATGCAATTTCACTGGCACTTCATTTATCAAAATATATATAACCTCTTCAATCATTTACTTTTTCAATCTTGTCCCTTCTAAGTAGATACTGAGAACTTCCTTGGAAGGGCCAGGATGACAACATCAAAAGTTGGCTAGCACACGGCGGGAGGAAAGAAGCCCAGATCCAGTGAGAGATCAAAGCTGCCGGAGAGGGCCAGGAAGGGAGCTATTTTATATAACGAGGGCATAGTGTACAGGAAATGCAGGCCCGAGTAGATTCCTGAGGCGGGCCATGCCACCTGTGTACAAGCAGCCTAGTAAATGAAATCAATGGGCTGACAGGTGCAGAGAGCAGAAACTGGTTTAAATGGGTTCTGCATGCGCACCCCCTATTTCCCTTGGATGTTAGTGTATCCTAGGTAATCTCATCACAAAATTGCATCAGCACTGAATCCCCAAATGAAACATGGACTGCTGACAAAAACATAAAGGAAACTTAACAGGCCAAGTAGGGACCCTACAGAGACTTCTGTTTCTGATGAGCATTATTGTGACCTACTGGTCAACCGGTCCCCCGCAGGGAGACTTCCCTGATTACCAAACCTTTTCCTTCTTCCCCCAATATGTATTTCACTTGTTCTGAGTGATGAAGCAAACTGTTAGAAATGTGACTTTATAACAATATCACTGTGATGGGATCACATACTGGCAAACTGCGATACTCACACTTTGATTAAAGGACACCAGCTGTCTGGGGCTTCCACTGGAAGATTATTTGACATGAAAAGAATCCAAAACTGCCTCAACTGCACCTCATTGAGAAATATTTATTTCTGTATAGTAAGTACAAAGACATGGAGCAAAATTAGGCACTAGATACCCCTCCAGATGCACAAAATACCCGTGGTCAAATGTTGAAGGAATTGTTATTTAGAAGAGACACTAAATCCACTCTTGAATTCAAAATGGACTCAATGAACATAAAGGCGAATATATATCTTTCAGACAGCTTTCTGCACAATAAGCAATAATGTGGATTATATGGGATGCACCTTGCTGGAAACTATGACAACATTTAAATTATTGACCCCTAAGGGGGCAAGCTTATACTAGTTTGCCTGGAAAAGACAGAAAAAATATCAGGGAGAAGCAATATTACAGGGGTTGGAGTTCTGGAATGTGTGGAACACCAGAACGCTCAACTGTTTGCAGAAGACTAGATGATGAATATTCTCAAAACAAAAGGCATGACTAGTTAGTTTTCTCACCATAAAGGGTGGACAGATCAACTGACCCTCAGCAGAGACAGCCCTGGAAGAGCCATTATCATCACTCTTTTCAGCTATCATGGCAGGCACTTGATACCTCAGACATCAAGCAAATACAGACCAACTCAATATTAAAACACCACCCTCCAGATTTTCCTGCACTTTCCCCTCATTGTGCCAGTCACACCTTTGATTCAGACAGCGGCCCTTAGGAAAGATAATTGAAATGTATGGTGTTGTTCCAAGCAAATTTGAGAATAATTGCAGAAGGGAAAGTGGTGCGTTTCCTGACTCTTTTGAAATTTTGGGAGTGCCTTGGCTGTTGGCATATGGCTAATGCGAGAAGCAAAGGAAACCAAGATGGTACTGGCAGCATGTTGACAACATGGAGTCATCTTGGAGATAGAGGAACAGCACAAGTGGAAACACACAATAACTGTTCTAGCCAGCGCTCTTTAGGCACTGGATGTAACATATGGCTCGTGATCAGGCTTGGTGCAGGTACATCGACTGTAGAGACTCTAGGAAACAACAACTGACCCCTGATCACCTAAAGTATTTGGCTTTATTTTAATGTTATTGCTAAGTACAATAGATTGAAAGACTAATTTCCAGGAGCCAGTCACCTGTCAGGTTATTTTGTTGAGGGATTCACTTCAAGCCGAAGTTCTGATGCATCAGTACATTAATGGGTCTGACCATGCTAGTAATTCAGCACTGGGAGGCAAAGACGAAATGTGACTGTAGGAGGCTGGTCTGGCTTATAGTGGGTACCTTGTGGTACTTACACCCTGTGCCAGGTCCAGTTATCCCTTATTACTGTAGATGAGGTGTTTCTAGCAGCTTAGGCTGATAGAAGGTAGCTATGGCAAAGCAGCTTAGGCTGAACTAGGAGACATGCAAAGCTCCTACTATACCATTTATATCATATAGCATAATATCATAAGAAAACACAATACACAGAGTTACAAAAAATAAAGGTACTTTATTTTTATGACAATATGCCACAAGTATCTCACTGAGTACCCCCAGTAAGAACGTAAGTAACATACACAAGTTATATGTACACAAACCCAAAACAGGTAAGTAAGAGCAAGAAAAGTAATGCAAACAGTGTAGAATTACAATAGGATGCAATAGGTGAACATAGGTCTAGGGGCAACACAAACCATATACTCCAAAAGTGGAATGCGAATCACGAATGGACCCCAGACCTATGGGAGCTTGTAGAGGGTCGCTGGGACTGTAAGAAAACAGTCAGGATGTCCAAGATACCCCACCCCAAGACCTTGAAAAGTAGGAGTAAAATACACCTACTACCCCAGAAGGACACAATAGTCGTGATAGGAGGATTCTGCAAGAACCACAAACACCAGCAAAGCACTGAAGACGGATTCCTGGACCTGAGGACCTGCAAGGCAAGGGGACCAAGTCGAGGAGTCGCAATAGTGTCCGGGGGGGGGGGCGCAGGAGCCCAGGAAACCCCCATGAAGGTGCAAGGAAGCTGCCTCCGGATGGAAGAAGCTTAAGATTCTGCAACAACGAAGAGAGCTAGGAACTTCTCCTTTGGATGGAAGATGTCCCACGGCGTGCTGAAGGTTGCAGAAGTGTTCCCATGCAGAAATACCGCAAACAAGCCTTGCTAGCTGCAAGCGTCGGGGGAGAGGTTTTTGGGTGCTGCTGGGGACCAGGAAGGACCAGGATGTCGCCCCTTGGAGGAGGAGACAGAGGGGGCGCTGAGCAACTCAGAGAGCCCCCACAGAAGCAGGCAGCTCCCGCAGAAGTACCCGAACAGGCACTTAGAAGATTTGTGAACAGGAGCTGGCTCAAAGTCACAAAAGAGGGTCCCACGACGCCGGAGGCCAAGTCAGAGGGTTGAGCACTGCAGGACAGAGTGCTGGGGACCCAGGCTAGGCTGTGCACGAAGGAAATCCTGGAAGAGTGCACAGGAGCCGGAGCAGCTGCAAGGCACGCAGTACACAGGTTTGCAGTCTAGCGTGGGGAGGCAAGGACTTACCTCCACCAAACTTGGACTGAAGGATCACTGGACTGTTGGAGTCACTGGGATAGAGTTCCTGTGTTCCAGGGACCACGCTCGTCAGGATGAGAGGGGACCCAGAGGACCAGTGATGCAGTCTTTTGGTGCCTGCGTTAACAGGGGAAGATTCCGTTGACCCACGGGAGATTTCTTCTTGGCTTCCAGTGCAGGGTGAAGGCAGGTGACCCCCAGAGCATGCACCACCAAGAAACAGTCGAGAAAGCCGGCAGGATGAGGCACTACAATGTTCCTGGGAGTCGTCTTGCTACTTTGTTGCAGTTTTGCAGGAGTCTTGGAGCAGTCAGTGGTCGATCCTTGGCTGAAGTCGAAGAGGGAAGTGCAGAGGAACTCTGGTGAGCTCTTGCATTCGTTATCTGAAGAATTCCCCAGAGGAGAGACCCTAAATAGCCAGAAAAGGAGGTTTGGCTACCAAGAAAGGAGGATTGGCTACCAAGAGAGGTAAGAGCCTATCAGAGGGGGTCTCTGACGTCACCTGCTGGCACTGGCCACTCAAAGCAGTCCAGTGTGCCCCCAACACCTCTGTTTCGAAGATGGCAGGGGTCTGGGACACACTGGAGGAGCTCTGGGCACCTCCCCTGGGAGGTACTGGTCAGGGGAGTGGTCACTCCCCTTTCCTTTGTCCAGTTTCGCGCCAGAGCAGGGCTGGGGGATCCCTGAACCGGTGAAGACTGGCTTATGCAGAGATGGGCACCATTTGTGCCCATCAAAGCATTTCCAGAGGCTGGGGGAGGCTACTCCTCCCCAGCCCTTCACACCTATTTCCAAAGGAAGAGGGTGTAACACCCTCTCTCAGAGGAAATCCTTTGTTCTGCCTTCCTGGGCCAGGGCTGCCTGGACCCCAGGAGGGCAGAAACCTGTCTGAGGGGCTGGCAGCAGCTGCAGTGGAAACCACGGAAAGGCAGTTTGGCAGCACCCGGATTCTGTGCTAGAGACCCGGGGATCATGGAATTGTCACCCAATACCATTCTGGTATTGGGTGACAATTCCATGATCTTAGACATGTTACATGGCCATGTTCGGAGTTACCATTGTGACGCTATACATAGGTAGTGACCTATGTATAGTGCACACGTGTAATGGTGTCCCCGCACTCACAAAGTCCGGGGAATTTGCCCTGAACGATGTGGGGGCAGCTTGGCTAGTGCCAGGATGCCCACACACTAAGTAACTTGGCACCCAACCTTCACTATGTGAGGGTTAGACATATAGGTGACTTATAAGTTACTTATGTGCGGTGAAAAATGGCTGTGAAATAACGTGGACGTTATTTCACTCAGGCTGCAGTGGCAGGCCTGTGTAAGAATTGCCTGAGCTCCCTATGGGTGGCAAATGAAATGCTGCAGCCCATAGGGATCTCCTGGAACCCCAATACCCTGGGTACCTAAGTACCATATACAAGGGAATTATATGGGTGTACCAGTGTGCCAATGAGAATTGGTAAATTTAGTCACTAGCCTGCAGTGACAAATTTAAAAAGCAGAGGGCACATAAACACTGAGGTTCTGGTTAGCAGAGCCTCAGTGATACAGTTAGGCACCACACAGGGAAAACATACAGGGCACATATTATGAGCGCTGGGGTCCTGCCTAGCAGGATCCCAGTGACACAGGGGCTAAAACATAAATACATACATACATACATACATACATACATACATACATACATACATACATACAGTGAAAATGGGGGTAACATCCCAGGCAAGATGGTACTTTCCTACAGTGACCGCAAGTGCAAACTTGATCTGGGGTTGAAAGTGGGTCACAGTCAAAAATGGAGAAATATGCCCTTCACATACTCCCACCTGTGACTATATTCTAATAGCTTTACTTGCCACAATATATAGTGAGAATTTTCTATGGGTTTTAATGGTTTAATTTTGAGACAAAGGCTACTTAGTGAATTGTGGATGTGGATTGTGTTCATGTCCATATTAAGATGACGTGTGTTGACATGCAAGTTGGGGTTTTCAGTCACGGTATGTTTTATGTTTACAAATGACTGACACGGTCCATAGAAGGGAGAAACATATGGGCTGCAAATATTTACTTTGAAACTGATTACTATGAGTTTTTTAGGATGGCACAGACATTTATCTGCATGACATAGAATGTCAGTGGACGTTGAAATTAGGGAGGAATAGTGGTGAAAATACTGGCCACACAGGGTAGAGATGTAGTGTAGCGCCATGAAACTCACTTACTAGGTTATCAGTTCCGATTTATCAGACGAGGAAGATATGGAGGCAAAGGGGTGTCTCAATAGTGGCTAAAAACCCCCACCAATCTTTCATTTAGAAGGAACCTGGAAAGATAATCTGGGTCATTGTGTGAAGGTATATCGGACGTGGGAGGATGAAAAGATTCTCTTGACAAATGTTTATATACTTCACAACCTACAGTATGACACAATGTGCAAAATAGATACACTACTCAATGGCGTCTCACCCTAACTATCATTACTGGGTGCTTTATGAAGACAAAGACAAATCCTGCACTGAACATGACACGTTCTCATCAAACGAAATTGGGGATACTTGAGCTTGTGACAATTTGGGGGAACTTAATTGTACTAATCAATGTGTTTTTATTTATTTGGAAGCACATACCTCCTATTATAGATTCGTTTTTTGTCCTGTTGGTTTGCACACAAAGATATGGTGACACTACTTTATTCCTCCCTTGAGATGACATTGTATGGAAGAGGCAGGTAATGAGGAACAGAGTGGCAATTATACATATGGTATCTAGCAAGCTCCGGAGTGGTGAATGAACTGCTGTAAGTCTTGGCATATTACTTTAAAACTTGTTAAAGAATCATAAAATAAAATTAAACAGTGACGTTAAGTGGAAAATGTGATATTTGAACCCGAGGACGAGCACTCATGCCGTTCTGACACTGAAACAACTAGGAAACCTGAGATTAAAAAAGTTGAATACAAAACACTGTTAGACTTGTGCACAATACATACGAAAGCTGAGGGCATTTTATGAGATTGAGATAAGACAGAAAACCTTTTACCCTGGCTTAGTGGGCAAGATGAGGACTTGAACACATACAGAGGATTATCATCATTGCAGGGGACAGTGTGGGGGGTAGTTTGGCAGTGGCAGAGAGATTCACTGATGTTTTCAGTCCTTCAAATCCAAGTTGGATTGTGATGATAGCAAGCTCATTGTGTTCATACTATACTGCCTCATTGAGGAATAGAGACTGAGTAGATGGCGTCATAACAGTAGATGAAGTTAGGATAGCAGTGTTGCAAAGACACCTGGCACAAATAGGCTAACTATAGACTTCCACAAAAAAATGGCCAGAGTGAGAACCAAACTGGGCTGTAAATGTGCCTAGACCGGGATAATGAAGGGCACCTTACCTGCTGACCAGTGATCACTAAATACAGTTTTAATCTGCAGTGAAGGAAGCCAAGATAGGAGTTTCAATCTTGTGTACCAATCTCTCAATTGGCGAGACCAAGGTTTTTCCTGAAGTACTAGCCAGTATACTAACACTATTAATAAACATTTTAGTTAATCCCAACTAAGCTGGATTCATGCCATATGGATGCTCCAGAATTACCTTGTGGGTGCTTTAAATAATTTGATGGTAGCTGTGAAAGTCAGAAAGTCAATCCATTTGGTGTCAGTTAGAGTCAGGAAAACATTTGACTCAGTAAACCTGATGTTTCTGTTTTGTTGTAAGATGGGCTTTGGGCCTTATTTCCTATTATGGGTCATACTGCTCTATAATGGTCCAAATGTGAAAGTAAGAGTGAACAGCATGCAAACTAGAAGCTTTCACTTTATAGGAGAAGCAGCTCCAATTATACCAAGTCATCCTACAGGGATGCTATAGAAGGACTGTAGCATCAAACACACCGGTGGTTCATTCCAAACCGCACAGCCACTCAATTTGACAAATTGAGCTATTAGTTGAGGGGATATGTACCCACCACAACTAATAATCACAGTCCTTGTTGGGGTGAATCCTCATTGTCACTAAATTAACCTGAGTTCAACCTCCTGATATATATGGCACATAGCAAGCGGGCTTAACTTAGAGGCAATGTGTAAAGTATTTATGTAGTACCAAAACAGTAATAAAGTCAAAATGCAAAACAATAAAAGTCCGAAAACGAATTGAAAAAAAGAGTAGAATTTAATACAAGCATTGGCATAGCCATTAGGTCTCACCTTTGGCACTTTATAAGTATTTAGCCATGCAGCTCATTAAACTTTTACTAGAAATAAACTGTGTTTGTGCATTCTTTTATACACTTGGCATTAGACTGTAATGGTCAGAATATCCATTTAGAGGACAGCACAATAGAAATATCATTTGGAAGAAACATGGTCATGTAACTATATAGTCAGCCCGTAGAAGACATAACCACACGAAATGAAAAGGGCTGAGAGCATTGCAGTGTAACTACATATTCAGCCCCTATGAGGCATAGTTCATTACACTTTTTCAGGCCTAGCAGACCTGCTAGAATATTATTACAAGCAAGACCCTTAGAACACAAACTACTCCCAGCTGTAAAGCAAAAGCTCCAGTTATGAGAGAGCTTACAAAGACATCGAATGGTGGGAGAGGCTATGATTTTGGAGTCCCCCAACCTAGTGTGGGACACTTGAGAAGCTTGACAGAATGAGCATGCTGTGCTGAACGTTTTGGTGGTGTTCCCATTGTCCTAGGACTACCACAGGCTGAGTTATGGGCAAAAATGTGTTGTAAAAGGAATGCCTCGCAAAGCATTATAGGGCAAGCTTCTTGAGTGCAGTGAATATTGTAATATCAGCTCTCCCCTGTGCTAGGAGAGCCCTGTTGAGGGTTTCTCTTGTGTTTTTGCTATTTAAAAGGCACCAGTTTGTAAACTTTGCAGCCCCATTCCTAAAGTCTTCCAAAGTTAACTGGTGCTCATATGTTGCGCTCCAATCTTCCAGTCGAATTCATGCTATATAAATGAATAAAGAATCCCAATTTGGCTTGTAGCCTTTGTCTGGCGCAGAAACAGCAAAGAAACGGCGAGATGCCAGAGAAAGAAACAACATGCTGCTAGGAACGCAAAGTGCAGAGGCAAAAGAAAAAAGTAGTGCACTACCACCAAGGTATATAGCTGGTCATGCAATAATCCATGTAACAGGGTCAGTCTCCAAGACGGTAACAAAACAGCCTCAAGGCGGGACAAACCTAATGCATTCAACTAACACCCCAAAGGAATTTTGAAAGGCAGGCCAAGAAACGAATAAAAGTAGTGTGTGTGGTGAAAGCCCACACAGGTATATTTGAGCATGTCAAGAGAAAGCGCATGCACATTGCCTAGGCTCGTCCTAAAAATTACAAAAGTCCAATCAGGGGAACCAGAGAGATTAATTTTTACAGTTTAAGCAAAAATATTGCCACAGTGTGACAGTGATGGTCAATGCTTGCTGTCAAACAGGACATAAGCACAATTTCACTGACTGTGGTGAAGTATTGGCGAGATACACCAACCAGGTTTGTCCTGGACAAATTATATTAGTCTTTATAAGTCCCAATCCACCTCTGTAGTACATTTCTAAAGTCCCCCACGGTGTCAGGCAGGGGCTGCCGCAGGATCTAGTCCAGGTCAAGTTGCTACTGTTCAACTGAGCGCTACAGGAAAATGCCAGCTTGCTGTGTTCCTGTGGCTCTAACAGGAGGTCAGCCTATGACCCATGGAATCCACTTTCTTTTTCCTGGGTACAAGAGGGGGAGAGCAGGTCCGGTCCTAAGGGCTCTTCTCAGGTGACAGACAGCAGGTACAGTCCTCTTCTGTTTTTTCACCGGTCCAGAAGTGATCTGAAGTGGGTGACTCGTGTTTGCACACTTATGCCTGGCACAAGCTAGTGGGTGGGAATAATCGCTTGGGACACCCTAACCAATGGGTAAAATTCCCATGTCTAAATCTACCCACTTACGACATTCTCAGTATGGCCAAAGTCTTGGGCACTCTAAATTGGGCTCTGAGGTATTAGGCGTATGTGGGGTGTGTACTATTGTGATCCTGTTAACCTCCCTCATCTAAAATACAATTTTAGGCGGTCCATGTAGCCCCAACAAACTCAGAGATAGCTATCTGGTGAAATCAAAGCTGAGCTTTCAGCAACCAGACAGTGGATACACACAAAGTGTTTTGGCATTCTGTTTTACTCCTTTGATGTGTCCCCAAATGTTATGTGCAAACTCAGCAGATGTGTCAAACAGGCTGTGACAATGTCAAAGAGTCCCACTTTCATAGGGGCCTTATTGGTTGGCAGGAGAATAGAATGCCCCACACGTGTGTCAGCTACTATTTGCAGGTGACTAGAAGGCCTCTTTGAAGTGTGCCTTAAGTGTCATATGAAAAACCCTAAAGATCCTTTTAAGCAGGATGTGACACTCAAGCAGACTTTGACCCTTTGTCAGAGGATGCTCACAGCCTCTCTTTGTTGTTGGATTAGATTCAGATGGATCATCTCTGCCCATTCAGGTTAGCCTATCATTTGCTCCTGGGAACAGGCGCCAGTTCACCACAGGGGAGCCATCAAGCTGCCACATGGTAGTTGAATACTTACAGAGAGGCCTTAAAATATCTTTCCCTAATATTTAGAAAAATTCCAACTTCACGATTAAATCTAATTTTAACAGCTATTAAATAGTTGCTTAATTATTTTTCTAGCTAATCCCATCCCAGAGATACAGGATTAGTATTTAATATTTGTAGGTAAGTACCATCTTTCTTGGCATGTTACCCCCATTTTCACATGTATGTCAGTATGTGTTTTGCCTGTCTCACTGGGATCCTGCTAGCCAGGATCCCAGTGCTCATAGTTTGTGCCTGAATGTGTATACCTGTGTAGTGCCTAACTGTGTCACTGAGGCTCTGCTAATCAGAACCTCAGTGCTCATGCTCTCTATGCCTTTAAATTTGTCACTATAGGCTAGTGACCACTTTTACCAATTTCAGTTGGCATACTGGAACACCCTTATAATTCCCTAGGGTATTGGGGTTCCAGGAGATCCCTATGGGCTGCAGCATTTATTTTGCCACCCATAGGGAGCTCAGACAAACCTTTACACAGGACTGCCACCGCAGCCTGAGTGAAATAACGCACACGTTATTTCACAGCCATTTTTACTGCACTTAAGTAACTTAAAAGTTACCTATATGTCTAACCTTCACTTGCTGAAGGTTAGGTGCAAAGTTACTTAGTGGGTGGGCGCCCTTGCACTAGCAAAGGTGCTCCCACATAGTTCAGGGCCATTTCCCTGGACTTGAGAGTGCAGGGACACCATTACAAGTGTGCACTACAAATAGGTCAATACCTATGTGTAGCTTCACAATGGTAACTCTGAACATGGCCATGTAACATGTTTAAGATCATAGAATTGTCCCCCCATGCCAAATCGGGTATTGGGGAGCCAATTCTATGCATCCCGAGGGCTCCACGATGGACCCCCTGTGCTGCCAAACCAGCTCTCTGGGGTTATCTCTGCAGCTACAGCTGCTGCCACCCCACAGACAGGGTTCTGCCCTCCTGGTGTCTGGGCAGCCCAATCCCAGGAAGGCAGAACAAAGCATTTCTTCTGAGAGCTGGGTGTTACACCCTCTCTCTTTGGAAATAGGTGTTAAAGGCTTGGTAGGGGTAGCCTCTGGAAATGATTTGAAGGGCACAGATGGTGCCCTCCTTGCATAAGCCAGTCTACACTGGTTTAGGGAACCTCCAGTTCCTGCTCTGACGCGAAACTGGACAAAGGAAAGTGGAGTGACCACTTCCCTGTCCATCACCACCCCAGGGGTGGTGCCCAGAGCTCCTCCAGTGTGTCCCAGACCTCTGCCATCTTGTTTCCAGAGTTGTGAGGGCACTCTGGAGGCCTCTGAGTGGCCAGTGCCAGCAGGTGATGTCAGAGACCCCTCCTGATAGGTTCTTACCTGACTATGGGGCCAATCCTCCTCTGAGGGCTATCTAGGGTCTCTCCAGTGGGCTTTTCCTCAGATAACGACTTGAAAGAAACCAGCAGGACTCCTCTGCACTTCTCTCTTCGACTCTGCAAGGATCGACTGCTGACTACTCCAGGACGCCTGCAAAACTGCAACAAAGTAGCCAGAAGACTACCAGCGACATTGTAGCGCCTAATCCTGGTGCATGCTCGGGGGGCTGACTGCCTTCACCCTGCACTGGAACGAACGAATACATCTCCCGTGGGTCGACGGAATCTTCCCCCTGTTTCAGCAGGCACCAAACTTCAGCCTCACCGGTACTCTGGGACCCCTCTCATCCTGATGAGCGTGGCCCCTGGAACATAGGTGGTGGACCCATGTGACCCAGACTGTCCAGTGGTCCAACTGTCCAAATTTGGAGGAGGTAAGTCCTTGCCTCCCCTCTCCAGACATTAATCCGGTGCACCGCATGAACTGTAGCTACAAGGGCTTCTGTGCACATTTCCAAGAAATCCTGCATGCACAGCCAAGCCTAGGTCCCCAGCACTCTGTCCTGTGACGCTCAGCTCCCTGAGTTGATCTCCGGTGTCATGGGACCTCTCTTTGCAGTGTTGAGACGACCGCCGGGTTCAGACATCTTGAACCCACGTTCAAGGATTTCTGCAGGTGCTTCTTGCTTGTGCATGGGCGCTCTACGTTGCTGAGCGCCCCCTCTGTCTCCTCTCCCAAGTGGCAACATCCTGGTCCTTCCTGGGCCCGGGCAGCACCCTTTTTCTCCAACTGCAACTCTTGCAGCTAGCAAGGCTTGTTTGCGGTATTTTGCCAAGGAAACAACTCTGCATCCTCCAGCACGCCGTGGGACATCTTCTGCACAAAGTAGAACTTCCTAGCTCCTTTCGTTGTTGCAAAAACTGAGGCTTCTTCCAACCGAAGGCAGCCATTCTGCACCTTCATCCGGGTGGGCTCCTGCCCCCCCTGGACACTTTAGTGACTCTTGGACTTGGTCCCCTTCTTTTGCAGATCTTCAGGTCCAGGAATCCGTCTTCAGTGCTTTGCAGTCTGTTGTGGTCCTTGCAAAATCCTTTATCACGACTTTTGTGTGTTTCTGGGGAAATAGTACTTTACTCCTACTTTCCAGGGTCTTGGGGTGGGATATCTTTTACACCCTTAGTGTTTTCTTACACTCCCAGCAACCCTCTTCACACTACACTAGCCTAGGGGTCCATTTGTGGGTCGCAATCCACTTTCTTAATATATGGTTTGTGTTGCCCCTAGGCCTATTGAATCCTATTGTATTCTACAGTGTTTCCACTACTTTCTGACTGTTTTACTTACCTGATTTGGTTTGTTGTGTATATTATGTGTATGTTACTTACCTCCTAAGGGAGTATATCCTCTGAGATATTTTTGGCACATTGTCACTAAAATATAGTACCTTTATTTTTAGTAGCACTGAGTATTGTCTTTCTTATGATATAGTACCTATATGATATAAGTGGTATTGCAGGAGCTTTGCATGTGTCCTAGTTCAGCCTTGGCTGCTCTACTATAGCTACCTCTATCAGCCTAATCTGCTAGAACACTACTACACTCTACCAATAAGGGATAAATGGACCTGGCACAAGGTGCAAGTACCATTGGTACCCACTATAAGCCAGGCCAGCCTCCTACAATATTGCACCACAGTCTTTTTCTATGGAGCATCCAAACTTGCTATGTTAAAAAAACAGAGGGAATTGTCATTGTAAGGACATGTTGAACATTAAACTTTCATGCTTTTAAATGCCATGCACCCTGCTTTTGTGGTTAATAAGGACTACTTAGGGATGACTTAACAGGAACGTTTAGGCTTGTCAAAAGGGGTTATTTTGACAGGTCGAATTTGCACTTAAAACCTGCATGGTGAGGATATTGGTGACAAGCATGCATTCCTGTTTTACTCTGTTGCTGTATTGATTGGTGCAGTGAACGAGCCCACTGCTGACATTTAACATGCAGGCCTGGTACACTGTGGGTGCCATATACCTGGGATTCATAGGAAAGTTAAATACGCCATTCAGGATTATACCAATTTTACCACATTGAAAGGTGCATCACAGGAACATTACCTCTGGTTAGCAGGAGTAAAGTGCGCAGAGGTCTACAGTCAGCAAAAATAGGGTTCAAGAAGGAGGCACCAAAAAAATGGGGTCTCCCTTCAGAAAAGTAAAATTTCCAACACTCTGCTTGACTGACCGGTTTCCCTGCTATCAGAAAGCACAACATTTGTACCTCTGATGTAATATCCTGGCTGACAGTCGTTTAGTGCCTACAGGATATTTTAGAAACCAGCCTTCCGCCTGTCACTAGGAAGTCTCTTAAACCTCAAAAAGTCTACATTAATTCAAGTTGGATGAAGGTGCTGATTGCAGACATTGCCTATCCATGAATGCTCACTTAATGCACTTGGCTTGGGAATATCCTGTGGTAACACTTTATTGGTTATCAGTATTTGACAATCTGTGATAATTGCTGAAACTTTGCATCCAATGCCTCTGTTAGTGTAATTGTGCTATGTAGCAGACGTACAAGTGAAGACATGGAAATATTTAGCCTTTGCTGTGCTTCCTGCAGAGAACAAGTGGCAATTCATTGGGGACGGGACTTGGGTCCTACGATGCAGGGCTGCTTAAGGGATATTATCTCTTGTTATCATGCAGCAGATTTATATGGAAGAATATTAATTGCACTCTTGCAGATCAAAGGATATACAGGACTCCTCACACATTCTTTGCAATATGGAATCCCTCTTGCTGCTATTTTGAACCCTTCTTACACAATATGTATGTATGAGTTTGGGTACGCTCCTTGTCTAATATTTGCGGTCCTGTGAAGTGTTTGGTGACTTGTACAGTCTTTCCCTGCAACTTTAAGGAAAGATTACTTTGTCTTCAATATATCCTTGATTGTACTCACATCTAAGTATGATTAGACTATCATTGCCAATGTATCTCATCATGCTTTGTCTCAGTGGCTACTACAATTCTTTATGAAATGTTGATGCTTGGCGGTATCTTTTATAATACTTCAAACTGCATAAATAAAGTTTAAAACATTCCTTTGACATGAAACTTTCGTTTTAATATGGACTTTAAAAAAATAATAATCCCAGGTAGCTGTAATCAGTGTGGATGATGTAGTGCGCAGTACTCCTCTAGCAATAGGCAGAGACTAAGGGCACGCCCCTCCCTGCCTGCCTGCCTAACTCAGAAAAAGCATGCTTACGAGTACTGGCTGCAGAAGCCTTCATGAGTAGCAAGCACCAAGCCCTTCACCAGTTTGCCACCTCATTGACCTACTGCCTCCCCTGAGCTGCTTCCACACTGAGATACTAGATCTAATTCACTGCACTGCCTCTTACATGTATTCGCTCGTCTCCCACTTAACATTTGATATGTTTCTCTTCTTTCACTCCCTTTCCATATGGTTTTCTTGAGCGACCAACCTGTTTAACATTAATTGTACCTGTTATTAGTGTTGTGTACAAAATAGCTCTGTCTCGCACACAGGGAGTAGATGACACTTCACTTTCTTTGCTCTGATCCCCTGCTCCACTCCCATTGCCACAGATTAAACTCAATTCACCTCCTTTCCTGTTAGATGTGGAGACCCCCATCTGATCTCTTTTATGTGGTTGTCTTGTTCATTAATGCATTGACCATAAAAACGTCCAACCTGTTGCCATTACCACTGTCTTTTTCTGTGTTTTCCAATGCATTTTTCTACTTGCAGTTTGATGTTTGTCATAAACACAGAACTATATTGTATGGAATGCAATCAAAAAGCACCCGCAATCATATTGCACCTAATTTCTACTTTTAATAGAATGTCACTCAAGGCGTAACACGTAAGGCAAGCAAAGCTTCACTGGTAGTCACACTACTAATTGCAAATGACAGACATGCATGCAGAAGGACATGTGTAGAGGGGAAGTAACATTAAGTGGCAGGCAGAGTGAAGTGTCTCAGCACCTGCAGCTTTGTACACCTTCAGCTTTGTCCAGTCCAGCCCAGCCCAGCCCAGCCCAGCCCAGCCCAGCCCAGCCCAAGAGTAAATCTGGCATGAGTGAATGCCACGGCAAATTAGGCAGAAGTCGCTTCACTGGTGCTGATCCCAGGCTGCACAGCTTGACCCTGTTATTGCTGAGCTATACAAGCTCAAAGAATGCAATGCAGTAAGCCACGTACAAGCAGGCTAGTGCTTGTAAATACGCAAATGTGCCCCACCCTCTAAAATAAGTGCTAGTGGTCTGCAGATTAATAGATTAACACTAAAGGCCAGTGCTTCCCAATGTACCTATGATGGATAATGATGCTCAGACTTGGAGAGCTCAACCAAGTCTGCACCTAGTAATTAATAAAGTAGTACTTCCTCGCATGTCTTTAATCAAAGCTATTCCCAAACAAATACTTATGAGACTTCTGTGTCCTTTCCAAAACTAAAAGCATTCCCATTGTTTGTGTATCAGTATAGTTTGTTATAAAATGTATACGCTAATAGCAGAATCGCAGGTGGCTATTGCATTTGTTAACTTCATTTGTAAATTATTTCACTTCCTGTCCCCTGGTTAAACATCGGAATTTAGTTTTATTTTAGTATTTGTTAGCATCATTGATTCTATAGAAATTGACAGAATCCTGACCAGTATCCTAAAACATGCCATTACACAAATAATTAGATGTTCTGATGGATGGTTCTTTCTGCCAGTTCCTCAGTTCTGATAGGAACTTCTAACTGCAGATTTCCCATGTGTCAGACTGGATTCAGAAACCTCAGAGCAGTACCTTTGCATACCGGCAAGTGGCACTGTGCAGCTCCTCACTGCCACCGTTCCACTCCAGAAATGACATATGAGACATGCCTTGCGCTGACTTCAGTTACGTTCTTTCTGCACTACATGATGCGGATCCAGAGCTACCTCTTGTCTCTTTGAAGACGGATTTTCATCCAAATTCTTAATGTCCACTGGAAGTGTCAGCTCCTAAAATGGCAGGTTTTAAACCCTTACGGACTGTCGCAAACAAATGTCTGTAACAGATCCTCATCAGGTTTCCCTGTGGTGCCTTCGGTCAAGCCACAACTAGAAGGCCTGCCGTTACTGCGCATCGAACCCAAATGCCATAAGAAACTGCGAATCGATACTCAGTCACCAAGCACTGGAAGACTCCGCTGCAAGATCGGTTGAAGTCACAAATTCAGCCCCGTACATGGTCCAGAAGTTGTAGGATTCATTCCCAAGGTCAGTTGTGTTGTGCTCCGAGTCTTTGGATTAGTCAAAGAAAACACACCAAGCCAGACCTGACCCCTTCCCCAGGAACGTCAATCCTATCTCACCACTGTTCCTGGCACAACTCAAGTTTCTGAGGCCTTGTGGAACACCTAGAAAGATAGAAAAGTTCAGTGAGACCCTGCTTCTCCCTCTCTGGATCCCTACCTACTCCTTCTGGCAAACCTTCTGGCCCCCAAGGAGCCGAGGGGCCCACCATCTGGAATACTGCTGATGGGTTTGCACTCTGCACCAGTTAGACTCTCCAAATCCACCGGCTCTTATTTTAACCCCACCTCTGGTGTCACGTTTCACAGCGCTTCTCGAAGCCTCAGGGTCAGTGCCAACTCCATCAATGATGGTGGACGAGGTGCCCTCTGACTAAGTTGGTGCAGCAACAACCTTGACCGAGCTGCGTTCGACTTCCATCGTGACACCTCCTCCACCTCAACTTAACTGGCCACATCCCCAAGAAAGAACATATTTGGCATGGATTTGGACAATGATCACGATTTGAGTGATGAAATTGGGCACCAGTACCATGAGGAAAATTGGTTTGAAGACCTTCAAGAGGCCAGTGGCCTTGATACTTGATCTCAGCACCATTCCCCTGTAAGTGTGCGTCTACAAGTTGGAAGAACCCAAATTATTTTATGACTATTCCACCCCGCCCCCAACCCAATACCCCCTGCCCCTAATCCCCCTGATTGGGAGTCCAAACAAGTTTAGACCCTTGGAAAGAGGATACTTTCTGCCACCAGCAGTGAATGCCAGCTGCCTCCGGGGCCACTACTCTGATGCTGTTTGGGATTTGGTGGCTCAAGTCTTCCCAGATATTTCAGAAGACCTCTGACCTGTCCTCACTGAAGCCACGTAGGGCAGTCGTGATGCAGACAATTTCACAATTTGCTTTAACTTGCACACCACTGATTCCATTGGGGCGTTGCGATTCACCAGCACTCTTGTCTTTGGTCCATGTTTCTTTTTTTATATATGTCCAGGATTCCCTCATGGGCAAGGCAGATTCTGCTCTAGATTCATTAAAGAAGAGCAGGGTCATCGCCTCGCCAGCTGCTATTGTTCCGCTCGTGGCTTCGGTAGAGGTAACCAATACCATAAGACGATGTAGCCCCAGCAAGGTACCCAACACTTTTGTGGTCATGGCTCCCATCGCCCTGCGGTCTGGGTCAGTGAGCCACTCAGTTCACTGCCCCTTCTCCCAGCAGCCTCACCTGCCAAACCCCCATAGCATGCCTTTTGTGGAGCACAGCCACCCAATTGAAGCCAGGATCAGATGATGCTTCCTAGATTGGCTGTTAAAGGCAGGCTCGCCCAAGGCAGTTGTCGCCTCCAGAATTCAGTAAATCTGCCATCTTTGGGGATCACTATTAATGTGCTGCAGTTAGATCTGATTCCTTCTCAGATGTCCCCCTTTATCAGAGCCATTCTGAGTTTTAGTGAAGTTGACTCTGTATACTTGGACTGATGCCCTACTGCATCCTGTATTCAGAGGAGGCTGCAAAAGATCTGCCGTGTTGGTTACTGGGACTCGATTGGATCACAGGCTGACCCCTCTCCCTACCTCATCCAGATTTACATTGGTGACAGATAGATCAGAGGTCTCTGGCAGGGTCCCAGTTCCTATATCAATCTCGTGGAGCTGCTTGGCATTGAAAGCCTTCCCCATATCTATCAAATGGAGGCTGGTAGAGCTCCTTATGGACAACACCACTGCTATGTGGTATTGCAACATGCAGGGCGGAGTGGGGTCCTGTGCCCAGTGCACTGGGTCTTATACCTCTGGAAGTGGCTGGATAACCACAGGATCTTCCTGGTGGTGAACTACCTGGCTAGATCTTCAAATGCGAGGGCGGATTATGTCATCCATCGACACCTAGCGGATCACAAGTGGCAGTTTCATCCAGAGGTGACACAAGTCTCTTCAGCAGATGAGGACGACCATGGCTCCATCTGTTTCCCACTGCTAAAAATGTACAGTGTCAGCACTTCTATGTGTTGTAGTTTCCAAGGTGTTTTTCACTGGGAGGCGCATTATGCCTAGAACAGACCTTGGGACTCCTGTATGCCTTAATGCCAATACCTTTTCTGCCCTAAGTTCTGAAGAAAATCACGAAAGACTAGGCCCAAGTCATCCTAGAGGCCCTGCATTGGTCATGGAGAGTAACGTATCCAGAACTCCTGGGCTTAAGCATCTGTCCTCTGATCAGGCAGCCCCTCTGCGAGGACCTGCTGCCACAGCAACAGGGCAGGATTCACCTGGGCCTTCAAACTCTCCACCTTCATGCATGGAGACTTAAAACTGACAGCTGAACGCTTTTGACCTTCCTCTGGAAGTGGTTGATGCAATCTTGGCAGCCAGGCGTCCCTCTGTAAAACTGTATATTATGCTTATTGTTGGGACAAAATTGAGGTTTGGTTCGACAAATGCAGATTGACCCCCTCCAGATTACGTTATCTGATGTTCTGTTTTTTGTGATGCCTCTCGCCTGGTAAGGCTTTGCCTTTGGCAAGGTTAAAGTGTACACTTCAGGCTCCTTCTTCCTGTTAGCATTTACAGGACCAGCTCATTTTAAGACACTACTTCTGATGCATTTTTCAAAAGGCCTTAGACACTTCTTACTTCTTTCTCCCTTTGTCAGTGCATACAGGAACCTTAACTTGGTCCTCACATTTTTGGTATGCAGTCCTTTTGGGACGCTTCATGTCTGCCCTCAAGACATTGTTTCTCTTCTCCATAACATCTGTGCAGCGAATGAGGAAGCCATTGGTTTACTATGTCTGTCTGCCATATACCATGATCTGTCCTATAAACTGGTTTTGCGGATGCAAGCATCCACTTTGCTGAAAGTTGTGACACTGTTCTACAGCAGTCAAACAATCATGCTGCCAGCGTTCTGTGCTCAACCTCACCCACATAAGGAGGAGCAGAGACTCCACTGCGTGGACTCCAAAAGATGCTCAGCTTTTACAAAGAGCGCCAGGTGGACGATTAGCTATTTTGTGGGGTTCGCTGGAGCAGAAATAGGCAAGACGTGCAGAAAAGGACCATCTCCTGCTGGATTGTACTCTGCATCAATATCTGCCACACACTGGCCAAAAAGCAACCTCCATAAGGACTGCAGTCTCATTCCACCAGGGCGAAAGCTGCTACTACTGCTTTGGCACACAAAGTTCCTGTCCTGGACATCTGCCATCGGCTATGTAGGTGTCACTCCACACGTTCTCAAAGCACTCCTGTTCGGAACCCCAGGTTCACCAAGAAGGACATTTCTCCTATCTCAGTCCTACACGACTTTCTGGATTGTGGTAATTTACAGGCCGTCTTCAAATATGTACTTTTCTTGTATCGATTCAAAAAGAGAGGAACCTACTGTTAAGTCACTAGTAGAAGAATACGTTACTTACCTTTGTGGGGAGCCTCAAAAGTAACTACCATCATCACACAGGAGTGGCGCTTTTATATGTGTCCTACATGCTTGACGCCACCTTCTGGATTGCAGAGGTACTGTGCAAACATTTTTGGATCCAGGCTGATGCCTGGGAAATTTTAAAAGGTGAGGAATCTGCAGTAAGGTGGAGTCTCTTTTAGAAAGAGCATAACTGAAAGTAAGTAACTTATTCTTTATGAATATCCTCCAGGTGTCGGACTGGAGCCAGGAACTTTTTCCCATGCAGTAGCTCTTCGGCATCTCCAGGGGATGCTGCACAGCTACAATCCAGGCTCTTGATGACTGAAAGAGGAAGGGTGACTGAGGGGTCTGAGGCATGATCCATCTACAGAGTGCTGTTTGGAAAAACAACATTATGGATTAAACATGCGAGAGGCGTAGTTCAACTATGATCCCCTCACAGAAGCACAGTCCATTTTATTTAGCAGGTATACTGTGCCTGCCTTGGGCAGCACAGTGTATGTGCTAATAATGGCCTCTCAGGACATGCATCGGTGCATCTCTGATGGCACTGAGAAGCCACACAGAGCAGCAGCTCAGGATTCCCAGCACTGTCCCAGCTTCCTTTAGGAATGTACTTCCTGTCATATCAAGAACCTGGGAGAAGGATTGAGGGTGTCTTCCCTTTTTCAAACCTAGCCCTGCTGCTCAGTCTGGCTTCTGGCTTGCTGGTTTCGATGTCTGCACAGGATTCCTTCTCAGTTGCTGCCACCATGGAGCTTCTGTGTTCTCAGCAAAGGAGGCAAGGTAAGTAAAAACACATGTTTGCCTTTGAGTGAGTGATTGAGAGTGAACAAGAGATTGTGTGAGTGTAATTGAGGATGAAAGTGAGTGAGAGAGTGTGAATAAGTGACAGTGTCATGTACCTGTTGTGCAAGCGGCATCACTGTTGGTGCAGCTACTTGACGCCACTGTCACTCTAAACCTGGCCAAATACTTCTGTCTGTCATTGTTTTTGCTTTAAATCCTTAGCTGCTGGACCTTCACACCACCCCCCCCCCCATCCTTTTTTTCCAACATCCTACAGATTCTAAAGGTACCCAGAGTTTGTGGGTTTCCCTGGAAGAGGCCAAGAAGAAAACATGTGTTCGTCTCTCCCCCCTCCCCCCCCCCCCCCCACCAAAAAAGGGTTTGCAGTGCTAAAATCACAATCTTTCTAGCTTTTAGGGACAGACAGACTTGAATCAGAAAAACACATTTTCAACACAATTTTGGCATACCCCATTTTTACTATTTTTTTGTGCTTTCATCCTCCTTCCAATTAGTGACAGAAATGGGTGTGAAACCAATGCTGGATCCCGGACAGCCAAGTATTTCTGCAAAGTAGACAACATTCTGAATTCAGCAAGGGGTCATTTGTGCAGATCCTTCAAGGTTTTTCTACAGAAAGTAGCAGCTAAATTAAAAATATATTGAAATTGAGGTGAAAAAAAGAGCCATTTCTGGCCACATTTTCTTCTATAACTTTTTTCCTTCTATGACAGATTTTTGTAAGCAATATACTGTTACGTCTGCTGGGCTCTTCCAGTTGTGGGGATATATAGGGCTTGTAGGCTCATCAAGAACCCTACGCACCCAGAGTCAATAAATGAGCTGCACCTTGGCAATGGGTTTTCATTGTATACCGGGTATACAGCAATTCATTTGATGAAATATAAAGAGTGAAAAATAGGTATCAAGGAAACCTTTGTATTTCCAAAAGGGGCACGAGATAAGGTGTTGAGAAGCAGTGGTTATATGAACATCTCTGAATTCCGGGGTCCCCATACTTGCACATGAGTTACAGGGCATTTCTCAAATAGGCTTCTTTTTTATACAATGTCTTATATTTGGAAGGAAAAAATGTAGAGAAAGACAAGGGGCAATAACACTTATTCTGCTATTCTGTGTTCCCCCCCCAGTCTCCCGATAAAGATGGTACCTCCCTCTTTTGGGTAGGCCTACTGCCCTTGACAGGAAATGCAACATGGACATATCACATTTTTAGATTGAAATCTGGCCTGTTTTTTGGAAAGTGCCTAGCTGTGGTCTTTGGCCTCTAGCTCAGCCGGCACCTAGGGAAACCCACCAAACCTGTAACTTTTTAAAACTAGACACCTAGGGGAATCCAGGATGGAGTGACTTATAGGGCTCGCACCAAGTTCTGTTATCCAGAATCCTTTACAAACCTCAAAAATTCTGGCCCCAAAAAAAAAAAAAAACACTTTCCTCACATTTCGGTGATAGAAAGTTCTGGAATCTGAGATGAGCCACAAAGTTACTTCCACCCAGCACTCCCCCAAGTCGCCAGATAAAAATGCTACCTTACTTTTGTGGGTAGACCTAGTGCCCGTGTCAGGAATAGATCACACAACTGTTGACCCTGGGGTGATCCATTCCTGATGCAGGCACTAGGTACAGGCACTCAAGTGGGTTAGCGTTTTTATCAGGACAGGTGGGAAAACACTCAGTTGTAGGAATTTTGTGGATCCCAGCATAGTACTGTAGTTTGTGTGACAGAAATGCAGGAACAAATTGTTTTTATTCATCATTTCAGCTTTGCAGGGTATTCTGGGTAAGAAAACTTTGGGGAATCCACACAAGTCACACCTCTTTGGACTCCCCTGGATGTCTAGTTTCCAGAAATGTCTGGGTTTGGTAGGTTTCCCTATATGGCCGCCGAGCCCAGGACCAAAAAGGCAGGTGCCTGCCTTACAAAACCAGGTTGTTTTGTGATAGATAATTTTGATCTCTCCACAGTACGATTTGGGAGGTGGAATTTGGGGCTGAACTAAATTGGGGTGCTCCCAAGAGAGCATACTCTCTGTGCTTGCCGCCGCATGCACCTGCTCTCTGGGTTGGGCTAACCCACTATTGTCATGCAGCACAGACAGAAGGACTTTCTTCATCACCTCCCTCATAATCACTGGAAGAGGAGTTATGGAATGGGACTTCTCCGACTGAAAAATCACTCCCAGAGTCTGCACCATTGTCCTATCCCTCAGATGCTGTCGCAGTATCTGCTGTCTCAGTCTCTGATCCTACGTCAGAGCTGTTCTCTGTAACTCGAGTTAGGGCTTGAGCAGCAGTCATCCAACGAGATACCATCTCTGTTACTGGCTAAACTGTTGCGCTATAACACTAGCCTACCTAGACAGTCGCAAAATTGCTGGTGAATGTGTGTGTGTGTGATACCTGCAAAAGTAGAGGTCACCTTAACTTCGCTTCTTCCCTCAATCAGCATGTTCTCTCAAGACACAAAAAAAAAAAACACAAAAGAAACACACCAGTTCGATGGCATCTGTCGCTGTAGATACGCATGTTCTGCAATAGCTCGCCATCTGGTGTTGGGTCGGAGTGTTACAAGTTGTTTTTCTTCGAAGAAGTCTTTCGAGTCACGGGACCGAGTGACTCCTCCTTTTGTCTCCATTGCGCATGGGCGTCGACTCCATCTTCGATTGTTTTTTTTCCGCCATCGGGTTCGGACGTGTTCCTGTCGCTCCGAGTTTCGGAACAGAAAAAATAGTTAATTTCGGAAGATTTTCGTCGGTATTGTTGCGTTCGGGATCGGCGTACTTAGATTCCACACCGCATCGAAGATCGAAGAGCTCCGGTGCCCTTCGGGGTAGTTTTTCGATCCTCCGTCGGGGCCTGGTCGGCCCGACCGCGTGCTGAAGAACGCCGATGGAACGGACCCCGTTCCGTTTCTGCCCCAAATGCCACATTAAATACCCCTACACAGACCAACACTTGGTCTGCAACCTGTGCCTGTCACCTGAGCACAGCGAAGACACCTGCGAGGCCTGTCGTGCGTTCCGGTCCCGAAAAACACTCCGAGACCGTCGAGCCAGAAGACTTCAAATGGCGTCCGCACCGACAGCCCAACGGGAGTTCGAGGAACAAGAAGAGGAAGGTACCTTCTCGATCCAAGACTCAGACTCCGAAGGATTCGACGATACACAAACCGTGAGTAAGACGTCGAAAACCACACAAAGAAACATTTACAAGGCCCAGGGGACGCCACTGCCACCAGGCCATGGCTCGACCCATAAATTCGGTGACCGACCGTCGGCACCGAAAAAGGCCCAAACAGTGCCGAGATCGTCCGACTCCGGTCGAGACACCGGCACGCAGCCTTCTCGGGACCGAGAAAGTGCTGGAGACAAGCCTCGACACCGAGATGCCGGTGTGGACACGGCTCGACGCCGAGACAGCGGCACCGAAACAGATCGACGCCGAGAGGTTTCGGCCCCGAAAAGGAAAAAAGTCACCTCGGAGCCGAAAAAACACGCAGACAAAGTTTCGATGCCGAAACAAACTGCAAGCGACCCAGCTTCAGGCTCTTATACAGAAGAGCACTCGCTAACCTCCCAAATGCAAAAGCATAGGTTTGAGGAAGAGCTACAAGCAACTGATGTGGACCATACGCAAAAGCGTATCTTCATTCAGCAGGGGACAGGAAAAATAAGCACCCTTCCCCCCATTAGGAGAAAGAGAAGGTTGGAGTTCCAGACGGAACAAGCACCACAACCAAAAGTGGTGAAAAGAGTTACACCACCACCCTCTCCTCCGCCCGTGATTAACGTTTCACCAGCACAAACGCCATCACACTCCCCAGCTCACACCACCATGAGCCAGGGTGACCAAGATCAGGACGCATGGGACCTATACGACGCCCCAGTGTCAGATAACAGCCCGGAGGCATACCCTACAAAACCATCTCCACCAGAAGACAGCACTGCGTACTCTCAGGTGGTGGCTAGAGCAGCACAATTTCACAACGTAAGCCTCCACTCAGAACAGGTCGAGGATGATTTCTTGTTCAACACACTCTCCTCCACCCACAGCTCCTACCAAAGCCTGCCTATGCTCCCTGGTATGCTCCGGCACGCAAAAGACATATTTAAGGACCCGGTCAAAAGTAGGGCAATCACACCAAGGGTGGAAAAAAAGTATAAGCCGCCTCCTACGGACCCGGTTTTCATCACAACACAGCTGCCACCAGACTCTGTTGTTGTAGGAGCAGCTAGGAAAAGGGCCAACTCTCACACATCTGGAGATGCACCACCCCCAGATAAAGAAAGCCGCAAGTTCGATGCAGCTGGTAAGAGAGTCGCAGCACAAGCTGCAAACCAGTGGCGCATCGCGAACTCCCAGGCACTACTTGCGCGCTATGACAGAGCCCACTGGGACGAGATGCAACATCTCATTGAACATCTGCCCAAAGACTTCCAAAATAGGGCAAAACAAGTGGTTGAGGAGGGACAGACCATCTCCAACAACCAGATACGTTCCTCCATGGACGCTGCAGATACAGCTGCACGGACAATTAATACATCTGTAACTATCAGAAGGCATGCATGGCTCCGAACGTCTGGATTTAAACCAGAGATTCAACAAGCAGTTCTCAATATGCCTTTTAATGAAAAAGAACTGTTCGGTCCAGAAGTGGACACAGCGATTGAGAAACTCAAAAAAGATACGGACACTGCCAAAGCCATGGGCGCACTCTACTCCCCGCAGAGCAGAGGGAATTACAGCACATTCCGTAAAACGCCCTTTCGAGGGGGGTTTCGGGGTCAAAGCACACAAGCCAGCACCTCACAAGCAACACCGTCCACTTACCAGGGACAGTATAGAGGAGGTTTTCGGGGACAATATAGAGGAGGGCAATTCCCTAGAAATAGAGGGAGATTTCAAAGCCCCAAAACCCCTACTACTAAACAATGACTCACATGTCACTCACCCCCTCCACACAACACCAGTGGGGGGAAGAATAGGTCATTATTACAAAGCATGGGAGGAAATCACTACAGACACTTGGGTTCTAGCAATTATCCAACATGGTTATTGCATAGAATTTCTACAATTCCCTCCAAACATACCACCAAAAGCACAAAATTTAACAACACACCATTCCAATCTCCTGGAGATAGAAGTGCAGGCACTATTGCAAAAGAATGCAATCGAATTAGTGCCAAACACACAAATAAACACAGGAGTTTACTCACTGTACTTTCTGATACCAAAGAAGGACAAAACGCTGAGACCAATCCTAGACCTCAGAGTAGTGAACACTTTCATCAAATCAGACCACTTCCACATGGTCACACTACAAGAAGTATTGCCATTGCTGAAACTGCACGACTACATGGCAACTTTAGACCTCAAGGATGCTTATTTCCATATACCAATACACCCATCGCACAGGAAATACCTAAGGTTTGTATTCCAAGGAATACATTACCAATTCAAGGTACTGCCTTTCGGATTAACAACCGCACCAAGAGTCTTTACCAAATGTCTAGCAGTAGTCGCAGCACACATAAGAAGGCAGCAAATACATGTGTTCCCATATCTAGACGACTGGCTAATCAAGGCCCATTCGTTCATAGAGTGCTCAAATCACACAAATCATATCATACAAACCCTCTTCAAACTAGGGTTCACCGTCAATTTCACAAAATCCAAAATTCTGCCACGCAAGGTACAACAATACCTGGGAGCCATAATAGACACATCAAAAGGAGTAGCCACTCCAAGTCCACAAAGAATTCAAAATTTCAACACCATCATACAACGCATGTATCCAACACAAAAGATACAGGCAAAGATGGTATTACAACTCCTAGGCATGATGTCATCATGCATAGCCATTGTCCCAAACGCAAGACTGCACATGAGGCCCTTACAACAATGCCTAGCATCACAGTGGTCTCAAGCACAGGGTCACCTTCTAGATCTGGTGTTAATAGACCGCCAAACTTACCTCTCGCTTCTGTGGTGGAACAACATAAATTTAAACAAGGGGCGGCCTTTCCAAGACCCAGTGCCACAATACGTAATAACAACAGATGCTTCCATGACAGGGTGGGGAGCACACCTCAATCAACACAGCATACAAGGACAATGGAACGTACATCAAACAAAACTGCATATCAATCACCTAGAACTTCTAGCAGTTTTTCAAGCACTAAAAGCTTTCCAACCAATAATAGTTCACAAATACATTCTCGTCAAAACAGACAACATGACAACAATGTATTATCTAAACAAGCAGGGAGGGACGCACTCCACGCAGTTAAGCCTGCTAGCACAAAAAATTTGGCATTGGGCAATTCACAACCAAATTCGCCTAATTGCACAGTTTATACCAGGGATACAAAATCAACTCGCAGACAATCTCTCTCGAGATCACCAACAGGTCCACGAATGGGAAATTCACCCCCAAATACTGAACACTTATTTCAAACTCTGGGGAACACCTCAGATAGACTTGTTTGCGACAAGGGAGAACGCAAAATGCCAAAACTTCGCATCCAGATACCCACACAAACAATCCCAAGGCAATGCCCTATGGATGAACTGGTCAGGGATATTTGATTACGCTTTTCCTCCTCTCCCTCTCCTTCCTTACCTGGTAAACAAACTCAGTCAAAGCAAACTCAAACTCATATTGATAGCACCAACTTGGGCAAGGCAACCCTGGTACACAACGCTGCTCGACCTATCAGTGGTACCCTGCATCAAATTGCCCAACAGGCCAGATCTGTTGACACAGCACAACCAAAAGATCAGACACCCAGATCCAGCATCGCTGAATCTAGCAATCTGGCTCCTGAAATCCTAGAATTCGGGCACTTACAACTTACCCAAGAATGTATGGAAGTCATAAAACAAGCAAGAAGGCCATCCACCAGGCACTGCTATGCAAGTAAATGGAAGAGGTTTGTTTGCTACTGCCATATTAATCAAATACAACCATTACACACAACTCCAGAACATGTAGTGGGTTACTTGCTTCACTTACAAAAATCTAACCTAGCTTTCTCTTCCATTAAGATTCACCTTGCAGCAATATCTGCATACCTGCAGACTACCTATTCAACTTCCCTATATAAAATACCAGTCATTAAAGCATTCATGGAGGGCCTTAGGAGAATTATACCACCAAGAACACTACCTGTTCCTTCATGGAACCTAAATGTTGTCCTAACTAGACTTATGGGTCCACCTTTTGAACCCATGCACTCCTGCGACATACAGTTCCTAACCTGGAAGGTGGCATTTCTCATCGCCATTACTTCCCTGAGAAGAGTAAGCGAGATTCAGGCGTTTACTATACAGGAACCTTTTATACAACTACACAAAAATAAAGTCGTCCTAAGGACCAATCCTAAATTTTTGCCAAAGGTTATTTCACCGTTCCATCTAAATCAAACAGTGGAACTTCCAGTGTTCTTTCCACAGCCAGATACCGTAGCTGAAAGGGCACTACATACATTAGATGTCAAAAGAGCATTAATGTATTACATTGACAGAACAAAGAACATCAGAAAGACTAAACAACTCTTTATTGCATTTCAAAAACCTCATGCAGGAAACCCAATTTCAAAACAAGGTATAGCCAGATGGATAGTTAAATGCATCCAAATCTGCTACCTTAAAGCTAAACGACAGCTGCCCATTACACCAAGGGCACACTCAACCAGAAAGAAAGGTGCTACCATGGCCTTTCTAGGAAACATCCCAATGCAAGAAATATGTAAGGCAGCCACATGGTCTACGCCTCACACATTCACCAAGCACTACTGTGTAGACGTGTTATCCGCACAACAAGCCACAGTAGGTCAAGCTGTATTAAGGACATTATTTCAGACTACTTCCACTCCTACAGGCTGATCCACCGCTTTTGGGAAAATAACTGCTTACTAGTCTATGCAGAACATGCGTATCTACAGCGACAGATGCCATCGAACTGAAAATGTCACTTACCCAGTGTACATCTGTTCGTGGCATCAGTCGCAGTAGATTCGCATGTGCCCACCCGCCTCCCCGGGAGCCTGTAGCAGTTTGGAAGTTACCTTCAATTATTTATATATGTATCATCTCAACCTTAAATAGGTGCATACTTAGTCACTCCATTGCATGGGCACTATTACTACAATTCAACTCCTACCTCACCCTCTGCGGGGAAAAACAATCGAAGATGGAGTCGACGCCCATGCGCAATGGAGACAAAAGGAGGAGTCACTCGGTCCCGTGACTCGAAAGACTTCTTCGAAGAAAAACAACTTGTAACACTCCGGCCCAACACCAGATGGCGAGCTATTGCAGAACATGCGAATCTACTGCGACTGATGCCACGAACAGATGTACACTGGGTAAGTGACATTTTCATTACTGCACCTTGTCACATACCAGTCGTCACAGTCCTTAGCGCCTCTAGCGCCCAGTCCAACAATCATTATTGGTTCTCCCACTCCCATTGCCTCCTCCTCTGATTCCCTCATTACCATCCAGCAAAAGTGCATTGAAATGCACTTTCTCCATAGCCTCCCACCCACATATATTTCATTTGTATTATAGCACAGGTAATGGCTGGCTTTACTAGCCCACTCAGCTATTCACCTATAGTACAGTTTTGATCCTTGCAGTAGGCATATAAACCTTCTGTGCTATGTTGGCATCAAAACTGCCACTAGACAAAAGCCAGTCTAGTGGCCGACGCCCACACTGAAGACTTTAAATATTGTTGTAATCATTATTTTCCTCAGCTGTCTTTTGAAAACATTGTATAGTACTTGTGACTTGGTAGTATCAGATGGTGACACTCTCCATTCTCCTGTCAGACCTGAATTTGTAAGCTGTCATTGCACTGACCTTGATGTCAAAATGTTCCAGGTGTGAGGCTGGTTGTTGTGCAGAGAGGAATGTGGTATCAGTGTCTGAACTAATGTGTGAGTATACTACAGTTGAGATGTCTGATTGAGTAATGGAATTTGGGATATGAGTTTTCAAGAGAGTGAGGATTGCACATGGAGCTCAGTAGGAAACATCTGTTCTGTTTGTGGGGGTTTTGAATGTAGACCATACTTAAGCTTGTACTTGATCATTTATTAAACTTCTTGTATTGAATGTTTCTACTAGTAGGCAGTAGATTTTACAGTTTCATTGTCTTAATTTTGTTGTAGGCAAGTTGATACCACAACAAAGAATGTGTTTGGGCAGCCAAGGCTGAGAGCATCTCTCCGTGACCTTAGATCCCCCCGGAGGAACCACAAATCAACGATTGAAGATGATCTTAAGAAACTAATCATTATGGACAACATGTCCGCAGAGCAGGAAAGGGATATTATGGTAAGTTATGGTATAGCCCAGTACACTGCTATGCACTATGTGGAATGAGGTTCTTTATCATTGAATGTGAACTTTGAAAGAGCAGATTTCCCAGCTTGTCTTCAAAAGTGAAGCTCTGTTCAATAATGCAAATGGGTTATTTGAATTTTTAGCTATTATCTCAAGTAATTTTATGCCACTTCTTCCTCATTCTAGCAGCGAGAGTTCTACATATGTCGATCCCGATTCAGTTGTTTAGGCACATAGGTCCAATTTTTACTTTGCCTTGTATACCCATTGTTCCTTGCCCTCTACTTTAGTTCTTTTCATGAGTCCTGTGTGAACCTTGCTATTCTGCTGGAATTAATTTACTTCAGTGCTCTCATTTCTTGTAACACAGCATGAAAGTGGCTCCATGTCCTTCTCTAAATCATTCTTTCACTTTCTCCCAGTGGTTCCAGAACAAATCCTTCACCATGTTTTCCATCCCCTCCATTCACTGTTAGCCGCATGTATTTCCCACTGTTTTCAATACTCCACCTCCTCCAACCAAGACATCATTGTCCACTTGTGGATTCTTGGGGTTCTAAACATGATGGCACTATGTCATCTGTGACACCTTCATCCTGTCCTGGCTTTAATTTTCAAAGGATACACCACATTGGACTTTGGGACTTGTAGTAGTACCTTTAACATTGTAGGAAATGGCTCCAAAAGTAGAAGCATGCAAAGTGTTGGCTAAAGGCACATATTAGCTGAAGATATCACGCTTCAATGGAACTGCTAGAAAGCAGACAAATGTATTTTAATATCTTCAAATTTTTTGTGTGACTTGCTTTGGGGTTGGTGGGGAATTAATATTTTTTTATGTGGCTATGTCCTATACTTTCCTGGTGGTTTGATAATTTGTGTAGTTGCCTTATTTCTCCCCAGCAGTAGCTCCTTACATCTGATTGCTCTACAAGTCATTTAGCTAGCCCTTATTGGGTCTACTCCTACTTTCTCTGTTGCAACAACTCAGAATACTGGGTACACATTTAGATTGGATTTAAATCACAACCCATTGGTAAAATAAGTGAGGTCTGTCATTTACGTGAGTTACAATTATTTTTCAAAGTCAATTACTCGTTCAAAGTTAAGGTATCCTTTAAAAATCAAGTGTTTTAGTCACAGTTGCTCTAAACACGTGTTATAAGAATACCGTGTTTCATGCTACAGGCCAAGCTGTCTCAGGGGCCTGGAATTTTATAAAATATCTATTTGTTTAATGGATAGAATGCCTCAGTCTACTGGTCCCGTATAAAAATACACCTTTTCCATTTGATACTGTGCAGAGAGGTGAAAAATTATGCCAGCATTTTCATATTGGTGCTCTCGAAATAACTAAACGCTTATGTCAAGCTTTAGTTTCTAGAAAGGCTTAGATTGTGCCACCTTTCTGATTATCCTGAATGCTGAACATATCAGGATTCCATGTCTTTCAAATAGTCAACTATTTGAACATTCACAGGCTTTGTTTATCAGTGGCCTTTGTTAAAGGTGCTTTTGGTCCAGTGCCTCATTTACCAACTCAGGATCACCGAAACCACTCAGCCTTGCTTTCTCAACTTGGGCATATTATGTAATTCCTGGGCAGATGGCTTCATCTCACTGTGCCTGAGATCCCTTAAACCCATAATTGTGAGCATATACCAAGTCCCTAGATCCAATGACAAGTTGACATTTCACATCTAGATGGGCACTGCAAGTTCTTTCCTGTGTCAAGATTGTTATGGGCCCGATTTACAATGCTATTTATGCATGTAAAGTAGTCTGTGTGCAGAAGTTGCTTTTACATTTGTTAAAAGATTTACTCACATGCAGATTTTCATGGGAGCAAATCTACTGATAGAGGACTGCGAGAAGATGGCAATTGGTGGTTCAAGGGCTGGAATGTCCTGTGAGTTTGTGCACACCCACAAATCTCCACCTGTAAAGACACTCACCTGTTCCACTCCAACCGATGCCCGGTCTGGAAAAGGTCAGAAATATTCTGCTGACGAGGTCAGATATAAATCATTTCCCATGGTGGTAGGGATCTCTCTCTCCAAACTATATAATGTGGTAATGTAGAGTAAGGAGTCTCTCCCAAGGGGGATCTTATTCTTCCACTGGCAAAAAGAAAAAAAACTTTTAGCAAGTAACTCTTCGCATTCTTTAGAGGTATTCACATCAACAAACGTGCATGTATGTATTTGCTCATGCCAATATGGAACACACAAATTTGTGCAAGGGCAATAGTTTTGAGGCCTTCCTCTATAATATCTTGTTGAACTCCTGCAACAAGTGTGTAGGTTTTTGTGAACGTGTCCATGTTTTTTTTTGTTTTTATTGGATTCACTGGTAATATTACATACTGAGCTTATTTCTCACCATATTTCTTTAGCATATCAAAACTAATATAAAAGGCTTTTTATTAATGAATCATATATTCACTTGTGAACATCTTATACATTTGGAGGTATGTCTCACCTTTGCAGGCAATTTTATGTTTTCTGTAATGGAATTAGGCACTATAAATTGACAGCCAAAGTTTTTGTGCTTCAGGGAGTGTTAATCTGAATGGCCAGTAGACATAATAAACCTTACTACTTGTTGCCTAAGACCGTAAACAATAGGTCCTGCAATTCCAGACATCTGATACCTGAATGCACTGGTCTTCTCCGATTGATCTCCTGTGGGTTAGGCAGGTCTTAAGCATAGGCTTTAAAGTGAGATGATTTAAAGTTTAAAGGAGAATCAAAAGTCAGGCAATACAGTAATCCATTTGCCATCCCCCATAGTGGAGAGTTTAAAGTAGTATTTATTTTTCATATTTTAGTTACTACCCCTTACCTTCTAGTGGGTCAAACAAATTAAAGGTGGGTGCAGATTGCATCATTATGAATCAGATTTCTGTGAGAGAAGGAACTTATGTAGGTTTAGAAGTTAAAGTTTTTCTCTTTCCAGTTGCCACAGAAAACTCTGCAGCGGACCTTGTCCGATGAGAGCCTATGCAGTGGAAGAAGAGATGCAAGTTATGCCAATGGGGACTCCTACGACCAGTCTGTAGCAGATGATGTCCTGTTCACCAGTACATATCCATCGTGCACACTCCCTTCACGGCGGCAAAATGACCCTCAAGGAAACTGCAATATGCCAGACAAAAAATGTATGAGAATTATTGATTTTAAGAAATTTTACTTTAATATGTATTGTTATGGCTTCCTCAAAAGAATAGGCATTATTTATTTTAGTACTATGAATTGAAGCTCTGACTATTGATGTCATTCCCTTTTTTGATTAGTTTCTGCATTCATATCATGATAGTTAGAAGGGTATAAATACTCTTAATCATGCCCTCATACACTCTGTAACCTTGGGAGTTGCAGAAAGGCACACTGTGTTTAATCCTTGTAGCATTTATAACAGGAGAACAGACTCACATTGAGTAAATATTGTTTTAAAAACTTCAGGTAAGTCATTAGATGTAAGGTTGGACATATGTGATCATTAATAGTTTTATTGCTGGTATTCTGATCTTGTTAAGTGAAAATGTTTACTATAGTTAAGACTATTGTGCCTATTTAGCATGATCCTTTTACTAATTTCATAGTTGGCTCCTTGTAGTAAAGGTTAAGGCATTGTACACCCCATATTAAAAAAAGTGATACCTTATGGACGTGGCCTGATGCGGAGGAAAATGGCCATCTGAGCTCCAGCTCTGTCTCCTTGGTGCTGCATCATCATCTCTGAAATGAGCCAAGTTCACTAAGCACACTTTGACTACAAGGGAAAGTGCAGAGGAGCAAGTGGGGAATGCAGGACAAGCTCCAGAATCTCTCCCCGATTCCTCCACTGGAACAACGTGGCCGAGATACAGGCTGACTGCGGCCGCCTTTGTACCCACAATGCAAAGAGGCCCCAGTTAAGGACCTGGTGAGATCGCCCTAGCCGGGACAATCAACACATCAATCCTCCAAACGCTAGCCGATCTACAAACAATATGAAGTTAATGATTCTACTATTGTAGCAATTTCAGCAGCGATACACACAAGTAGGCTATAACCAATTAAGGTGACTGCAGCCCTGCAGTTGCACATATTGCCGCAAAAATTACATCTATGCTCACGTGTGAGCTCCGTGATGTGAGAATTGGCATGATTTCAGATCACCCCCTAGCTCTTCAAACTCCACTGCAGTAGGATGACTTGAAAATGGGCTGATTGAGGACTGCAACATGGCTGTGCCTCGTCCCACAATGCGGAGAGGCCGCAACTAAAGAACCAGCAACACTATACCGACAAACAAATACCACATGGAGCCTTTGATTGTTGGCCTCCTCACAAGTACGCAATAACCAATTAAGTTGGCCATAACTACATCTGTGCTTACATAATGGTTCTACTGCAGTAGTGCAATTTGGAAAACGTGCTGATGGGGGACTATAACATGTCGCTCACCTTTCCGCAACATGGCGAGGCTGCAACTAGAGTCTCGTGGTGATCGTACCGACCGGTGACTCATTCCACACCAAATCTCGGATTGCCTGCTTCCCTGCGAACAAAACGCAGGGAGTGTCTTTATTTTTTGTATTTCGAATTCCCTGCTCCAGCTAAGAGCCCTACAGTTCATGCTGTGGCCTTCTTATGACAGATTCCTAAGTAGCTGTATTGCAGTGCTGCACACAACTCCGCACCACCAGTCCAGCAGACTGAAATTCCACAATTAAGACTAGCGCTGCATACACTACATCTGTGCCCACACCGGCTACCATATCCATATGTGACCCTCTATAACTTAAATGTAGGGTACAGTGTATCCACATAAGCAAAGTGAAAGGACTTTGGAGGCCCCCACTTCCACTTTTGACAGGGACTCTGTTCCCAATTCGAGACAGTATGCTCCAGAGTAGGTGTTTATTTAGACACCTGTGAGAAGTGTCCCCCAACCCCAGTCAGTGTCAGAGGGAGTGTACACATATCATGTATGAAACTGAAGTCTCATCTGACTGACCACTATCTGAGCTTTTTCGTCTCCCACTTCAGCCTACCTCAAATCAGCTTGTTTCAAATGGCTTAAATGTCAAGATGGCCGAGAAACAATCAAAAACAGGTACGAAAAGGACAAAGCCAGGACCTCGGGCCCTGGTATCTCCTATTAAAAACAAAACTGAATTAAAGCAAACAATGAACACCATTCTTAAAAAGCTTTTCGATGTATTACAACTTGCCCAAAAAGCAAAAGTAAGGACATAAGGCAGCAAGATGTGGCAGGTATGAGATTCAATATCAAACCAATAACCGACAAGCTATCTGCAACAGAGCCATGCATCAGCGACCTTAAATCTCCCCACAGTAATGACCACAGTTCATTACACAAAACATCAACAGTGATGCAACGCTTTATCGCCGACCTTGAGGATAGAATTAGGAGGGGCAACATAAGATATTTTCGCTTTCCTGGTAACAGCGAAGGAAAATATGGCTCATGCATTGCCTTTCTGGAAGATTGGCTCCCTCGCAACACTAATATATCCTTCAGCATACATTTTGAACTTGAGAGAGTGCACCCTATCCCTACACAACAAAACGATTGTGCTTCTTCAGTGGGCCCACCTAAAATATTAATATGTAAACCCGGGTGTTACCCACATGTGGTATTAATCCTGGATTTCATACTTAAGAATTCATGTATTACCTGGGAAGGTCAGCGGATCACCATCTCACTGGACTGTTCCAAGACCACTGTCCAAATGAGAAAAGGCTTCCTCTCTCTCCGATCTAGGCTACAGAACATCACCTTTTATCCTTTTCAGGGCCTGCCAGGTTGCGCACACCCCTACAGAGATTCATCTCACCTGTTTCACGATAACTTAGATCTGGCTTCCTTCCTGAAACCATTCAAGAGGTGAAGATGGATACATCCTCTTTCAATGCAGAGATGTTGTAATGAATTGCCAACTTTTATGATGCATCAAACTCCTTTCTTCTTTGATAGGCACATTTACTCTTTGATGATTAGGGTGAATTGTACAGAAACACAATCTGACTTGGTCTGCAAACACTATCTGCTAATAATCTTTTGCTGTCACATGTTTGCCACAACAAGTTTGGCTGTCTTAGATACATTTAGGTTTGTAGCACAACCTCACAGCTCCTGACTGTTAGTATAATTCTTCCTTAATACTAAGACAAATGTTGAATCTATTTACCTGACAAGTATTGTTGCGCTATCAGTTGCGATTGTGGCCTGTTTTCCTTACTTGACAACATCCAAGTGGTGGAGAGGTAAATTCCCTTTTTATCCCAGAGACATTGCAATGCCTCACTAATTTCCCTTTTTGACTTGTACCCTTCCTACTGCTACTCACTTGCTCTGACCGTCAGCTGCCTATGCCACTGCACTAAGATACCTGACTTTGTCATTAATTCTTTAGGTGAGTAATGGAGTTGGTGGGCTCTAAGTATTTGTTGTACCATATTTTTTCTGTCTCTCTCATCTCTTCTTTTTTCTGATAGCAACGTCATGTTCAGGATGGTTATAAGTTGCATTATCCATATTGTCCATGTTCGCAGGCTTTTTATGCAGGACACACTTGCCATGAACAATTTCCTCACACAGCACATTGGGATCACCTTGGTTTAAACGTACCGCTCTGTCGTTTCACCATTCCATCTATGCTGAAGACTTATTCCCGTCAACTTCTTTGACTTAACATAAAAGGGTTGAACCATCTGGTTAAGAGAAGGAAATTTCTAGATTACACATACAAATTCAAATGTCAAATACTCCTACAATAATATACACTTTCTCTCGCAAGACATCTCCTTCTTTAATGCTCCTAGGATCTCGGAGGTCATAGGTTCACCTGCATACAAGAATAAGAATGGGGTACTTACTGTCCTCACCAAACAAGTGATTATTACTGTATTAGCTCCCAGATCAAAACGAGAGGCGGCTACTCAATAAACTGTTGAAATGTGAAATTTGCTGAACATATATGCACCCAATTCTATTGACATAAATTTCTGGAAGCACATTGACAAACTGATTGCCAGACTCCCCAGTGACACCCGAATTATAGTAGAGGGTGATTCTTTCATCAGTCTTTCATTTGACCTCACCATGATTGCACTTCGAACGCCAAATTCAGACCATCCTCATCCCATAAACATTTATACAACATATATTCCAGCTTCTCTCTTGTACACACCTGGTGTATTTAGCACCCAGACACAAGAGATTATACTTTTGACTCCCCCCAACACCGATCTTTTTTCCACAATTGATAATTTCTTAGTATCTAAGAATTTGGCCAGGATGATCTCTGATTCTTCCATCAAACTCTTATTGGTTTTGGATCATTGAGCCATTTTGTCTTCACTAGACTGGGCCACAACCACCCCAACTGATAATTCTGGAAGCTTAATCCTGAAATATTACAAGACAAAACCCATTTGGAGAAAATTCTCGAAGCTATTAAAAACTTCTTTCAGGACAGTCCCCCAGAAGACAGCTCTCCCCAGGTGCGCTGGAATGCCTTCAAGGCCACAGTGAGTGAGGTTATATTCTGTATCAGCTCCCGCATTAATAAATCTGCAAGCCTACGGATGAACTGAAATTAAACAGTTGGAATTCAGACGTTACTCCGCAAAAAGCACTTTTCTCTTAGACACCCTACACTGGTAAAAATACAAATTTATCAAACTACTGAGCAGCAGGGCTGGCCAATCGATGACCAAATTTAACTCAATAAAATTATGTGCTGGCAACACCGCTGTTAAAGCCTTAGCCCTTTACCTAAAACATAGGCAAAACCGTTCACAAATTACCCCTATCATGAACCAGGAGGGACAGTTTGTACTTAGACCCTCATAAAATGTCCAGTCGTTCTAGAATTTTACCAAACTCTATATGATGAAAATACCGTTATTAAGTCCACAGATAGTTTGGCATATCTTAACAAGCTTAACCTTCCTAAACTAGATGCTCAACACAAGTCTCTACTAAAGCAGACCATCACAGATTCGGAAATACAATCAGCTATTAAATCCCTTAAAGTCAGAAAAGCCCCTGGGCCAGAAGGCCTTATTGGCCACAAATTATTCATAACAGAGCTGCAACTACCCCTATTAAACCTCTTTCAGAAATATGCCAAGACCGTTTACATTGGGGGAACCACTACAGAAGCTATTATAGGTCTAATTCCCAAGAAAGGCAAAGATCACACATATCCCAAAAACTACAGACCAATATCGCTCATCAACTTAGATTGAAAATTATACGCCAAAATCTTGGCTACAGGTATTTTTTTTAATTTTATTTCAAGAGTGTTTTATTAGGATATTATTCAATAGAAACATTCAATAACATAAATGAAAAGAAACAATACTTTGTAGGGGTACCATCAAATCAAGTAGGAACAGTGGTTTATGAAATAGCATGAGATGTCGTTTATAAAAGTATTAGGATAGAGATAAATGTGTTCGTTTGAAATGGTGAGGTGAGGCTAATTAGTGTATGTATTGTGATTGAGCGTTTTTGATGTTGTGGTGAATAATTAAGGTACCTCAGTTGTAGGTGAATGAGACAGAGTAAAAGAGTGGAGGGAAGAGAAGAAGGTGGTAATGGGAGTGAAAAGTAGGGAGTACTTGGGGAAGGGGAATGGGTAGGGAGATGAGGGACTGGGAGAGTGGGGAGAGGAGGGTAGGAGATTGAGTGAATGCAGGAATGATCGAGTGATCAGATGATCGTGGTTACATAGACAAGTAAGACATAAAGTTGTCTAGTTTGCACTAGAGTTTACTATTCTTCATTGGTGTTGCCTTCAAGTATAAGTTTAGTCAGGTATAGGCAGTTCTGGTGAATTGGATCCATGTGTGAGGGTCTTTCCATTCATTGAGGATAACTTTAAGGCCAGTTGTGACTAAAATGTCCCATAGGAGACGGTCCTCTTTGTTCAATGCCTGTTTAATGTCAGTGGGGAGGATGCCCATTGTAATAGAGGCTAAAGTAGGAGTCCATTTTGTATGAAGTATTTGAGATATTGTATTACTGATGTCCCGCCAGAACTATTTGGTGGAGGTGCACTCCATTAGTATGTGTTTTAAGTCTCCTGTTTCCTTCTCACAGCTCCAACATGTGTTAGAGGATCAGAGGCCTAGTTTTCAAAGTTTGTGTGGAGTCCCGTGGGCTATATGGGCAATCCAGTATCTGCTTTGTGCAAGGGATGGGGTGATTATATTGAAAGTGATGTTACTCCAGGTAGATGGCCAGTCCGGTGAGACCTTTGAAGTGTTGTTGGAGTCTGATAGTAGAGTTTTCCATTTGTCTTGCGTTAGTTTATTCAGTGAGGTTTTTGTGGGGGATAGGAGGGAACCAGTTTGGAAGTTATGTGACCGCCTTTGGTAAATTGTTCTAATGTGTTGGGTAGGTTAAGGGGGTTTGGAGGTTTGTTTGGCTATAAGTGATTTCAATTTAAGGAAATGGTAAAAGTATAGGTCATTTAGGTCAAATTCGTCTTTAATGTGAGAGAACTGTATGAGTCCTGAAGGGGTGTCGATATCTCTCACCAGGAGAATATCTATTTCTGCCCATTTCTGTATACACATCATTCTCCCTTCTATTTTTAAGTTTTCATTGTGCCAAAGTGAGGCTAAACATGAGTGTTTCATTTTGTTGGGTAGGCTGTTGTCAATTTGTTAGAGTACCTGTGCTGTGCTGGATAAAATGTTTATAGAGTGGTGTGCTTTAATTTTTTTGATGGTTAGAAATGAAGTGAGGGATAAGGGTTTAGCGAGGGCGATTTCAGTAGAAAGCCATGGCAGTGAGGTGTTGGTGGTGGTTAGGAGCCAGTGGCTCCCCTTTTTCGCTAGGAAGACTTGTTGGTATCTCTGGTAATAGGGTACGTTTAGAACGGCAACTTTTTTTTAAGGAAGTCTCAGTTTCTTTAGGGCAATTCTGGGTTTTTTAGACTTCCAGAGGAATTCAGTAAGTAACTTGTCTGTTTTAGTTACAAAAGATGTCTGAGAGGTATATGGGGGACATGCTAATTAAAGAGTTAATGAGGGGGTAATCATCATCTTGATAGATTCTATTCTACCCCACTAAGAAATGAACCTATTTGACCATTTGTCTAACCTATCTTTGATGTTATCTAGCGTCTTTTTCTTGTTGAGATCCATGGATTCTTTAAAGTTATGGGTGAACCATATACCCATATATTTTATCTTATCTGAGGTCAATTTGAGTCTTTTGGGGGCTGATGCATAAGCTGTTGCAGTACACATTGAGAGGAAGAACCTTTGTCTTTTCCTTGTGGAGGCAGTAGCCTGACAACTTAGAGTAGTCGATGGTGGTGGATATGATGTGCAGCAAGCCTGAGTCTGCCTGGGTGGTAAAAAGGAAAATGCCATCTGTTTAGGCAGCTAGTTTTTGTGGGCCTGATGAGAAAAGGATACTGGGGATAAATGGATTTTCTCTGATCGATGTAAGTTGGGGTTCTAGCGTTAGTAGAAGTAATAGGGGGAGAGGGATGGCATCCTTGTCTGATTCATTGTTGGAGGTAAAAGGGATTAGACAATTTTCCATTGATGTTTATTCTAGATTTCCGTCCTTTGTATAGAGCAAGGATATGGGTCGGTAGTGCTTGGGATTGGATGGGGTTTTCCCTTCTTTGAGTATAACAATTGTGGTTGCCTCCACGGTGGAGGACTCAACAGAGCCAGTGGAGAAGAAGTGGGTGAATAAGTCTTGTAAGGGAGCGATTAGGGAGGTACCCCAAGTTTGATAGAATGACGCTGGGAAGCTGTCTGGGCCGGAGCCTTTCAGGCTTTAATTGTTTTGATCATGGTTATGATTTCTTTGCGAGAAATCGGTTGTTCTAGTTATTCTTTTGTTGAGTTGTCTATCTTAGTTACACTAATTTTGTTGAGGTAGTTTAAGCATATGTCTTATTACTTTTGGAGTAGATGGTATGGTAATATTTTTCAAAGGTATTTAGGATGTCGTTCTCGTTTTGTCCATGTGGCGCCATGTTCATTGCAGGGATGTGGAATTCCTATCGTAGGCCCAACCCTCTGCAGCACAAACCCTTTAGCTGCCTGTTTACAGAGAGTGGAACTCTCTGCAGTTGAGGTAATGTGTTTCCAAAAGGTAATGCTGTTCGAACTTGTATTTATGGTTCATTATTTGAAAACCTTCATTATTAGGGTGAGTGCTGTAAATAAATGTTTTAAGGTCACACTTCACTACTGACGTTGGTTCCAGTACAAAAAAAAAAAAGTGTATATACACATGTTTGAAAAGTTTAGGCTATGAGGCTAAGTATAATGCTCCCAGAATGCTCTCTGATTAGATGCAAATGAAGTGTCATTTAGTAAAATGTTTTGATGCATGCTAGTATTTCCCAAAAATATTTCTAATGGAAAATCAGTGTAACCATTTTCAACACGATTATGGGAAGCATGAAAATAAACAAACACTGACAAAGCCAACTGATCTGACATCTTTTTATAAGTCCTTTAGTTTCATCAATGCGTGTCTTGTTTTGACATGGCTTTTGTAACACTTTATTGTTGTGGGAGCTACCAGGCCTTCAACATTGTAACAAACACTGGCAAAAAAAAAAAAAAACGTTTTTGAACTCTAAAAGCACACGTTGCCACCAGTGGCATAACAAAGGCCCCGCAGCCGCCCTCCAGGGGGCCCCTTCAGCACAGCACCTTCCCTGAGTGAGTCTGGAGAGGGGGCTCCTCCATGTTCTTTGCAAAGGGGCACCCTCCAGTTTCGTCACTGATTGCCACTGTAGTTCCTGACACTGAACAAAACTACTTTGTGTGCCAATATGCTCCTTGTGGAAGAGCAGAATGTGATCACTCACAGTAAAGCCATCCGAAAGAGAGAGAAATAGAAGTTTAATAAAAACAAAATGTCTTTGTTAACACCAGACCTAATTAGGGACCAAGACTGTTTGCGACGTGCAAAAAACACATTGCGATGCACAAACCCAGTTTTGCGTTTCGGTAACCTGGTTACCGAATCGCAAAACGGGTTTGCGACTCGCAATTAGGAAGGGGTGTTCCCTTCCTAATTGCGACTCGCAGTGCAATGTAGGATTGTTTTGCGAATGCGGGAGCAAACCAATCGCAGTTTGCACCCATTTCAAATGGGTGCTAACACTTTCACAATTGTCACTGTGAATGTCACTGTAAACATTTTTTCAGAGCAGGCAGTTGTCCTCCGGACCACTGCCTGCTCTGAAAAAGTGAAACAAAAACGTTTCATTTTTCGTTTTTGTAATGCAGCCCGTTTTCCTTAAAGGAAAACGAGATGCATTACAAAAAAAAAAAATGCTTTATGGAAAAGCAGTCACAGACATGGTGGTCTGCTGTCTCCAGCAGGCCACCAGCCCTGTGAGGGCCGCCATTCGCAAGGGGGTCGCAAATTGCGACCCACCTCATGATTATTCATGAGGTGGGCATTTGCGAAGCCCTTGCGAATCACAGATGGTGTCAGGGACACCATCCTACATTCGGATTTGCGACTCGCAATTTGCAGGTCGCAAATCTGAACCTACCTACATGTGGCCCCAAATTCTTAAAGAAAGTCACAAAAGTGCACCCATGGTATATGTCGTACCCCTATAAAATATTTGTGAACTGTATTTTAGCATGGGTAAATACGCATGTGTAGATTTGCTCATGTGAAAATCTATTGAGCATTTGCAAGTTCATTTTCCCTCCAGCCACTTTCTTCCCAACCCTGGAAGAAGTTCTAATTCTGCCATTGTCAGGAGTAAATGTCCAACCTTTCTTATTATGGGAAAATATTAGAGAGAAGCTGGTGAAAATCTTTAAAACATGCGGGTTAGTAGGTTTGCAGACTCAAAGGCATTCCAGCCCTGGAACTATTGCTTACTGCTTCCTCCAGCCCCAGTATGCAGATCTGCAGAAAGGTGGCAAAATAAGGAAATTGCTACAGTAGGGATTGAAACTGCAAGTATTCAAGCCCTACTATGGTAGTAGCCCTGGCATAATCAGAGAGGCTATTATCAGAGCTCTTACATAATGAGATTGCTGCCATAATTTGGCGCCACACTACATGGCACCAAAGGGACAAGTAGATCTTTTTACAGGACAAGTAGATTTGAGAAGCAACCTGTCCCCTGGACAAGTAGATATTTTAATAAATTCCACACCCCTGTCATTGGTTTTAGGGGTTATTCTTGTCTTCTGACAGATCTGTTTTAAATAAGATGCATGTATTTTGCTTGTGTTATTACATCCACACAAGTTGATACATTTTTTTTTTTGGACTATTAGGTGGGCTTTGTTACTCAGTATCTTGTTGCATTCATACTTGAGTTTAATTAGTTTGTTTAATTGAGTTTTGTCTTTTGTGTGTTTGAGATCTTCCTTTAATGCTTTTATTTTTTAGTTCTGGTTAGTCTAAGGTTTTGTTGTCTAGTTTGTTTTTCTTTGACAAAAGATTAAATATGTACCCGCAGAAAATGCATTTCAGGGCGCCCCAGATGCTTTGTGCATTTGGACCAGAAGACCCATTGAGTTCTATCTACTGATAAATCTCTTTTTTTATTGTTTCCTTGAAGAGGTTGTTCATTCTCCATGTTTTTGTTCCTGATGTATTGCTAGGGATATTGTAGAGTAATGAAATAACAAAGTCTGAGGCTAGGATTGGTTCAATGTTTGGGGAAGAGGCGGCTGGGGACATATGTTTTGTCAATTAAGATATACTCAATGCAAAAGGATGTATTGTGCAGATGGGAAAGAATGAGTAATATTTCTCTGTGGGATTAAATAGTCTCTATATGTCTAAGTTTAAGAGAACGGCACATGTTTAGCATTTGTTTATGGGATTTGTTGGTTTCAAATTGCTATGCAGAATTCCTGTCAAGAGTGGCATCCCAGTGTAAATTGAATTCTCCTCCTAGAATCATTCTGCAATTGGGAGGTAAAGTTGAGAGTTTTTTATTGAGATTATTCGAAAAGATAGGGTTGTTTTTATTGGGGGCATGGAAGTTCATGACTATAATTTGTGTTGTCCCTGTGTAATTTAGTAAGTAGCCATCCACCTTCGGTTTCTGCTTCTGAGGTCAGCAATAGGGAGGCCAGAGGCTTTCGAGATAAGGATGATAAGCCCATTGTTTTTGTTTTTGGCTGGGCGCATGATGTCACTAACCCATGCTTATTTTTGGGAAGATTGCCTCTTTCACAGGCACCTTGGTTTCTTGAAGGAGAATGAGGTCCCCCTTAAGTTTGTATGTATAGTCTAAGATGTTCTGTCATTTAGTTGGGTGATTCAGATCCTTGACATTACAGGAGAGTATTTTCAAGGTCTACATTTTTGTACGAGATGAGTCTTCTTGTCAATGTAACCTGCTAAATTCCAGTTATTGTGTGCCAGTGAGGTGATGAGGGGGTGGGAGCGGGGGAGGGGGAGTTTGAAGGGACGGCATGGGTCAGGGGAAACTAAATGGGTGAGAGAGGAAGTGGAGGGGTTAGGGAGGAGGGAAAGTGGATAGTAAAGTAGCACAGCGCAGGACAGCAGGAAAGATTTGAAAGCTAAAAATAAAATGGAGAAGCAAATGATAGTATAGTGACTGATTAAATATTTGTGATGAGAATTTTGATACCATGAATAGGTATCCACAAAATGTAACTGAGGAGAGGCGATGGAGACAAGTGGTCAGGCCTAGGTCCAGAGTAGAAACCGGTATTGAAGCAATTTTGCATCTGTGATTGGCTCCTATCAAGCTGGCTTTCTGAAAGGAGGCTCTCCAGTGACAATATTAGGTTATCAGGCCACAAATTGCAAATTGCCAAAATGAAACAATTTCGAGCAGTACCTCTGCACACCGTTAGGTGGCGTCGATTGGCTCTGTGCCCGTTGTCGGCGTAGTCTGCGCCAGATATGACGTTGCAGGTCGTATATAGGCATCACTCCAGCACACTGACGTCAGTTCTTTTCTTTCCGTGCTGATCTGAAGAAAGAGCTCACTATTTTGACTGGTCTCTTGTGACTTTGTCTCTAAGTTTTTGAGTTTTCAAACTCCTGGTGAATCAAGAGATGTCTTAGTGGAAGATAGAGTTCAAACCCTGCAGCTTCTATCATCAGGCGTTGTCAGTGATGGATCCGCACCTCATGCCTTCGGTGTCTGGAGCCCAACTACGATCCAAAGTCAGTGCTCTGAGCGTTGGGCCATGAATTTGACGGCTTAGAGGGAGCGGTCCCTAAAGCTGATGGCAGCCAGGCACTGGACCCCGCGTAAGTCCCGGTCTCTGTCGAGAGGAAGGTCTCTGACTCTATTGCAGAATGCCCCCTCTTCATCTCCCCTCTCCTAGTCCCTGGGACGATTGGGTAAGTCGGGCCACAAGAAGTAAAAAAAAAAAAGCAAAACTTTCTTCAACTTCACCTTATCCATCAGCCAATGAGATGAGGGAGCATCATCGATTTAGGGTGCCTTCGATGGAGCCTGGGACTCAGGCTTGGGACTCGAGGGCTTCAAGGATTCTTGTGCTACGGCCAGATCCCTGGGCCTCGCAGCAGCCCCTCAGTCTGTTTTTTGTCCATTTGATCTCTATGGAAGGGGTGCCCTACCATGTCCGTTCCCATCCAGCTACCGTGCAGTGTATACTGCCCAGCCTCTGCGTGGTTGGGAACGTGGTATCCACTGTTATGGATCAGGGAGCGAGAGGTCCACCCAGCTCCTCCCCATCCCCCAGCAGCTGCCTCCAAACCTTCCTAGCCTGGGTCTCCCCCACCAAGGACCAGTCAGAGGCAGGATTTGCCTTCACCTGCTCTGCTGGCAATCCATCACTTCAAACAGGAGGGTTTTTCAGATAGTCTGAAGGGGCTACTCTCTCCCCTTTGAGACTACCCCTCCATCCATGCCAACAACCTATGATCACTTGGCACTTCTCCAAGAGGATGTTATGGCTCTCTTGGCCAAGGGAGCCATAGAGAGGGTCTCTGTCTCAGATGTAGGTTGTGGTTGTTACTCCTTCTATTTTCTGGTAACCCGAAAAGGACAAGGTCCTCTGCAGGACAAGGTCCTCTGCCCTATCATAAACTTTTGGTCCCTCAGTTTCTTCCTCAAGAAGGAGAATTTGCTAAAATGCTCACTCTGCCTCAGGTTCCGTCTGTCCTGGACCCAGGAGACTAGATGTAGTGTTGGACTCACAGGATGCTTAGTTTCACCTACCCATCTTGCCTGTCCACAGACGTTATTTAAGGTTCACGTCGGTCTCAAGCAGTTTCAGTTTATTGTGCTCCCCTTTGGCCAAACCAGCACCCCTCGAATGTTCACCAAGGTGATGGTGATGGTTGCAGCTCATGTGCGCAAATCAGGGGTTTCAGTTTTCCCCTAGCTCAATGACTGGCTATTGAAGGGGGGCTCACCCCAGGCTGTCATCTCGCACCTCCAGACTACGGTGAGCCTCCTGCATTCAGTGGGTTTAATATAAACTTGCCAAAGTCGCACCTGATTCCCTCTCAGATGCTCCCTTTCATCAGAGGTGTTCTGGACAAAGTGCGGTTTTGGACATATCCTCCAGAGCAGTGAGTCCAGGATACTCAGTCTACGATACCGATGTTTCAGCCTCTATCCTGGATTTTGGTGAGAATGACTCTGAGGCTGCTCGGCCTTATGGCATCCTGCTGGTGACACATGCCAGATGGTATCTGTGAACTCTATCGTGGGACCTGAAGTTCCAGTGGCGTAGCATCTGGGGAATCTCTCCGACATTGTCCAGATCTCAGAGGGAACTGCATGAGATCTGCAATGGTGGCTAACAAACCACAATTGTACCTTAAGAAGGGCCCTCTCCATTCCCCAACCAGATCTAACAGTAGTGACAGATGCGTCACTCTTTGGAAGGGGCTGCCATCTGGGAGAGGCAAAGATCAGAGACATCTGGCCTCTGGCGGAGTCCCAACTCCACATCAACCTGTTGGTGCTCCATCTGATCAGACTAGTATCAAAAGCATTTCTTCCTTCTCTCGCGGGAATCGTAGTGCAGGTGTTCACAGACAACACAACTCTGCTATGTGGTACTGCAGCAAGCAGGGCGGGGTGGGGTGTGGACATTGTTTGGAGGCTCTGCGCCTCTGGACATGGCTGGAACAGCAGGGCGTTTCCCTGGTGGTTCAACATCTGGAGGGCTTTCTGAACATCAGAGCGGGTGAATGCTCGGTCGATCACAAATGGTGTCTCCATCTGGAAGTGGTGCAAGGTCTCTTTCAGCAGTGGGAAGGGTCTTGGTTAGATCTGTTTGCCTCTGCAGAGAACACGTGGTCAGCAGTATTGCGCTTTGTAGTTTCCAAGGCACCAACCCCTCTGCGACACTTAGTTTTGAGTGGAACTCGGGCCTCTTGTAAGCATTCCGCTCATACCACTTCTGCCCAGAGTTCTCAAGAAGATCGAGAACAACTGGGCCGAAGTCATACTTGTGGGTCCCGACTAGGCATGGAGAGTCTGGTATCTCGAGCTCGTGAACATGGCCATCGATCCTCCCAAACTGCCCCTTTGGGAGGATCTTCTATTGCAGCAGGGGAGAGTACTCCACCCAAACCTGTCTAGTTTCTGCCATCTTGCGTGGGGATTGAGCGGCAACAGTTGACAGCTTTTGAACCTCTGGTCGAAGTTTGTATCGTAATCTTGGCAGTCAGGCATCCCTCCGCTAAAACGGTATACACCTCGCGTTGGAAGAAATTTGTGGCATGGTGCACAGACAAGTCTTTTTGACCCACTTTCTGTCCCTCTCTTGTTTTACTTTCTTTGGCCCAGCGGGGCTCTGCTGTGGGCACTCTCGAAGGTTATTTGTCTGTAATTTCTGCTTTTCTGAAGTTCCTTGAAGGCCTTACCTCATATGTTCCCCATCTCCTTCATTATGCTCCAATGGGATTTGAATTTAATTTAGAAATTTCTGATGTGCGCCCCTTTCGAGCTTCTCCTCAAGTGTCCTCTCAGGCTTCTCACTTTGAAAACAGCCTTCCTTGTGGCCATTATATCTGCCCCCAGGGTGAGTGAGCTGCAGGTATTGTCATCAAAGCCGCCCTACTTGCTATCAATGGTGACAAAGTGGTGCTTCACACTAGTGCCTCCTTTCTGCTGAAAATGGTTACATCATTCAGTCCGTCATCTTGCCTCCTTTTTATGCACCCCCACATCCTTCTGAGGAAGAAAAGAGACTCCACCGCCTGGACCCAAAAGAAGCATTGCTGTTCTACCTTAATCGAACCAAAGAGTTTCGGGTGGATGAACGACTCTACGTTGGTTATGTGGGTGCGAAGAAAGGTCGAACAGTGCAGAAGAGGACCATCTTCAGATGGGTTGTACTCTGCATTAAAATGTGCTAACCACTGGCTAAAAAGCAACCCCCTGAGGGCTTGCATGCTCATTTCACCAGACCTAAAGCTGCGACCACTGTGTTAGCATGAGGAGGTCCATTCCTTGACATCTGTCAGGCAGCAGTGTGGGCATCTTTGCACACGTTTACGAAACGTTACTGCCTGGACATTCATGTCCACAGGGACGGGCACTTTGCCTGTGCTGCCCTACAGGACTTTCTAGTATGATCTTAGCCCACAGACCCACCTCCATGAATGTTATTGCTTGGGTATCTATTCTAAGGTAAGGAGTCTGCAACTAGATGTCTCTATCAAATGGACAATTTATGTATCTTCGGTAACGCCTTATCTGAAAGAGGCAATATTTAGTTGCAGAATCCTTACCGATAACTCCCTAATCATCTCTGCTGTGCGTACTGATTTCTAGGGACAGGGACTACCTTTCATGGCCCTAGATATGACTCACCAGTGGTCAGTGTTCTTCATGGCTCTGCACTTCTTGTGTGGAAACCCTTGAAAAGAAATTGATGTCAGCGCACCAGTGTGGCACCTATATAGGACCTGTGATGTCATATCCGGCACGGTTAACACCGACTACGTATGTGAGGCCGATTGACCCCCTTAATTCCGTTCAGGGGTACTGCTTGAGTACAATCTCTGATTCCAGACTCACGCTTGGGGAAATTCTAAGGTAAGGAACCTGCAACTAGATATTGTCACAACCAGCTAAGGCGTTACCAAAGGTAAGTTACTTGTTCATAAGTCCTTTCCTGCCCTCATACCTCTAAATTGTGGTTCATACTTACCATCTTCACAAATAATGTAAAACACTGCACCTACCTGTTCCTCCTGAATGAATAAAGTGCATGGATGCAAGGCCTATGTGGGGCTGCGATATCTCCCATTCTCTATATTCTTCGCTATCTCCTCCTGATTAAAAGATCAAGCTCTAAATACTTGTTAGCAGGTAAAATCCATGCCTGTCCCTAGACAGGATGCCCTCTACCTGCAGACACAGACATTTATCATTCAGGTAGAAGTCTCTTACTCCACTGCATGACCTTGGGCAACATACGAAGGCTAATGATATCTAGGCTTTCTACACTCTCAAGAAAGATCCCCCATCAATGACAGGTCCTCACACCCCTTTTCAGAATTCTCTTTTCCCTGAACCTGATAGAAGTTCAACAATTTTTCCTGGGTCCCACAATGGAAATCCTATTGATTTGGGCTTCCAACCAAATAACTCTGTTGATAATGTAATATTGAATCTGTTTTATCAAAATTCCACATATCAGGGGTGTTATTAGATGGCCTGCCAGTATCACGCTTCAGTGAGGTCTTTGTGCACGATACAGTTGCCTGCCAGCTCATTCTTGTCCCCAACTATGGAATAATCAGTGGGAGTACAATCAATCAGTCAGGATTTATAGAGTGCGGCTAATCACCTGCGAGGGTATCCAGGTGCAGCCCAGTTTGGATTAAGGTAAACCTAGGCAAAGGCAGTCTGGGGCCTAGTTTGGAAGCCTACTTATATTGCTGACACAACCCATGCCAAGAGGTCAGGGTCAGTTCACGTACATATACCAGACTTTTTTTTTTTTTTTTTTTTAAATCTGTTTACTGAACAAGGTGCAAAAACCCGTAACGCATTACAATTATTACAAAAGAATATGCAGCATCTTTGCTTGTATATATTCACCAGTATGTTTGAGCTCTAGGCTGCGTAATCAACAATAACTTTACTAAAATGCATCAAAAAGGAAAGAAAAAAAAACAGAGAAATAAAGAAAAGAGAAAACTGTGAGATATATAACTATTGTCACTCTGATTGTAGTTTTAATGTATGCATACGTAGTGGCATTATAGATAATGAGGGTAGCGTAAAACCGCATGGGGGGAGGAGATGTACGTCTGGTGTAGGTCCGAGCGTTAACAGCAGGAGCAAGGTTTAAGTGGGTCCGGCTTGTTTGTATGAGCTTAGAGCAGTGCTCAGTGAGCACATTGAAGGCCATGCTATTTATTGCTTGGTTTATATAATAATTAATTGTGAGAGTCTCAACGCTTTTGGCGTGGAAGTGGAAGTGGGTCATGGGGGGGAACAAGTCGTCTCTGGTTTCTATTTTTACTACATAGTTGTCCCATATTTCAACTCCCTCCTGTGGCTGGCCCCTTTGTTGTAGAAGTCTTAATGTATATGCTTCTGCTTGTGTGCGACTGTATAAGTCGCGGAGCGGAGTAGGGGGGGTTTGAGGGGCCTTCCAATGTATGGCGATCAAACTCTTGTATACCACAAATGCTAGATCTATAAATCTGTGTAAATGTTTGTCACTTTTGGGGCGTTGGCGTATTCCCAATAAGCACGATTCCGGGGAAGGAGTGAGTGTTTGGTCAGCGATTTCTGATGTAGTTTCTGTGATTCTCTGCCAGCTTGCATGTATTGAGTGACATTCCCAGACCATGTGAAAAAAGTTAGCTGAGTGTGTGGCGCATCTAGGGCATTCTGATTTAGCGCTAGGGTAGATTCTGTTTATGCGGGCTGGGGATAAGTAGGTTTGATGAATATAATTAAATTGAGTGTATCTTAGTCTGGTGTTGCAAGATACCGTTTTGATTATGGCAAGGGCAGCTTCCCAAGTTTTTTGGGAGATTGGTGCAGCGAGGGCAGTATCCCAGCGGGATTTAGCGGGGGACAAGTCTGTGCGGGCGTTTGCTGATAGTGCTTTATATATGATTGAGATAGTGCCTTTGGCGGTACCTGTGGTTAGGAGTGTTGTAAGTAAGTGGGATTCGTGGGGTTCGATATGATTGCTATCCCAGAGATTACGTAAAAGTTTTATGATGGCGCCATGTATTAAAAATGCCCCGGCTTACATTTTCCCAGCAGCCACCTGTTCTGTGAAAGTGATTGTGTGGGAGTTAGAGTGTAAGTCTCCCACGTTTAACGTTTTAGTTACTCGTATGTCGTGGTGAATGGATAGGTCCTGTACCTTTGGAATTTGGGATAGGGGTATTGAAGGAGAATAAGGGGGGAGATTGTTTCTGCCCTGGATGTATCTTTTCCAGCAGAATTTAGCTGCGGCTAGTATTGGAAATCTATTTAGGGGATAAAAGGAGCCAGCCAATAATGTCGTTAGGATTGTTTGTGGTGTTGTGTGTGCGTTCAGCACTACGTATTCTGGGGAGGTTGGATTGTTGAGCCATGAAGCTATCCACTGCAGCTGAGCAGCTGCATAATATAGTTCCAGGTTTGGCATACCTAGTCCACCCTCTACTTGTGGGTGTTGTGTAATAGATAGCGCAACCCTTCATCTATCTCCGCCCCATAATAAATCAGTCAGGAGGGAGTGTAATTTTTGGAAGAATGTGCGAGGCAATGACAGCGGAAGGGCCGTGAAATAGTGTAGAAAGCGCGGCAGGATTAGCATTTTAGCTATGGCGGTCCGGCCCATAGGGGATAGTGGGAGCAAACTCCAAAATGTCAGGGAGCCACGGGTGGATCTGAGCAGACGGTCCAGATTACCCTCCTTTAGGTCCGTCATAGGTAAACCTGTATGCCTAGATATTTAAAAGTTGTGAGAGACCAAGGGAGTTGATATTGGGGTAATCTCCTGTGTTGTTCAGTTGGTGTAGGGGCGAGGGGGAAGATGCATGATTTGGACCAGTTTATGTGTAATCCGGAGGCCAGTGCAAAGCTATCTAATATTTGCATTATCTCTGCAACAGATGTAGTGTGTTTACGTAGGTAGATTAGGGCGTCATCCGCATATAAAGACACAATGTGGTATAAGTCAAATTCTGGAATGCCCCATTTATGGGCATTACTTCGGAGTTTAATTGCTAATGGTTCCATTGCTATAGCAAATAATAGGGGAGAGAGTGGGCAGTCCTGCCGGGTACCCCCACCTTTGGGGAATTCTTCAGAGATAATTTGTCCAGATTTAACTCGGGCTATGGGTTTGTGATATAGTGTCTTAATCCAATTTATAAATCCTCGTTGGAACCCAAATGCCTCTAATGTACGGTAAAGATAGTCCCAGCTGAGTGTATCGGAGGCTTTTTCTATGTCCAGGGATATTGCCACTGCCTCCTCCTCGACTGTGCCGTGCATCAAGCAAATTAATCTTCTGATGTTTAAGAAGGTGTTTCTACCTGATATAAAACCGGATTGATCTGGGTGTATTAAGTTTGGTAAATAAGGGAGTAATCTATTTGCTAGGATCTTCCCTAGAAGCTTACAGTCAGAATTGAGGAGAGAGAGAGGTCTATATGACCTGACGTCCAGGGGATCTCGGCCTGGTTTTGGGAGCACGACTATTAATGCTACACGCATGGAGTCTGGGAGTTGCTTTCTGTTATGGGCTTCGTTGAACACCTCGAGGAGGGGTTGCAAAAGGTGATTGGGTTGTGAGTTAAAATATTCCGCTGGCAGACCGTCCGGGCCTGGGGCTTTGTTGCGTGCCATTTGAGAAAGAGCCAATCGTAGTTCTTCTATTGTGACAGGGCCATCTAACATCTTTGTGTTGTTTATTATGTGCGGATTTTGGGGGATCATTGTTAATAATGCAGACATTTGTTCAGTAGGAGTGGTGGAGGGTTGATATAAAGTGCGATAATACTTATGAAAGGCTGTATTAATTTCGACCTGCGTGTTAATGACAAGGCCTGTGTGTAGTTTAATCGCACCTATGGGTGATGACTGCATAGGTTTGCAGACCAGCCAGGCTAACATTTTCCCAGATCTGTCCACTTCTGCATGTTGTCGTGCCTGATAGTGTCTGTAATCGTGTTTACATAGTCTGGTGTCTGCGTCCCTGTAGTTGGCTCTAAGAGCACTCTGTGTTTCCGGGGAGGATATGTTCATGGAGACCTCCACTTCAGTCTTACGTAGCTTGATTTCTAGCTCTTGTAGCTCTTTAGTAAGTGCCCTTTTGACTCCCACAGTGGCCGCCAGACAGTGGCCACGAATCACAGCTTTGTGGGCATCCCATTCGATAGCAAGTGTTGAGGCGGTATCTTTATTTGACGTAAAGTAGTTTGATAAGCATTTGGATATCTCTTCTTGGAAGGGGGGATATGTGAGGGCTTCTGGTTGTAGGCGCCAGGTTGGGATGCGAGCATACATGCGTCCCCATAATAATGTGGCTTGTAAAGGATTATGGTCCGAGATGGTGCGAGCGAGATATTTTGACGTGTTTATTTTATGAATTATGTCAGGCGTAGCGAATAACATGTCTATTCTGGTGTGGAGTTTATGTACTGATGAGTAATAGGAATATTCGCGGTGCGTGGGGTCTCCCGCTCTCCAGATTTCTTTCAGGCCGTTATTAGAGGCCCATTCTACAAGATTGGTGGATGTACGTCTGGCTGGGGCAGAGGATAATGGGGGAGTTGAGCGGTCCATATGTATATCTAGTACTGAGTTGAAATCTCCGCCCCATATGCTAGCCTCGGATGGGTCTCTGAGTTTGCTGTTGTTAAGCGTCCACAGAAACTCTTGTTGCCCTGTGTTAGAGGTATATAGGGCGATTAATGCTAAGGGATGACCGTCTAGGGCCCCTTCCAGTATCACATATCGTCCGCGTTGGTCCTTTGGATTCGGGACATTACGAATGGGACCCCTGGTGCTACCCAGATCACCACCCGGCGCGCAAAGGTCGAAAAGGTAGTGCCATACAATTGTCCCCGCCATTTTACACATAAGCTTTCCAATGAGGACCCATTAAGGTGAGTCTCCTGTAGCATGGCAATGTGTATCTGATGTCGTCTGAGATACTGTAGGAAAATACCATCTTGCCTGGCATGTTACCCCCATATTTCACTGTATATATGTTGTTTTAGTTGTATGTGTCACTGGGACCCTGCCAGCCAGGGCCCCAGTGCTCATAAGTGTGCCCTGTATGTGTGACCTGTGTTATGACTAACTGTCTCACTGAGGCTCTGCTAATCAGAACCTCAGTGGTTATGCTCTCTCATTTCTTTCCAAATTGTCACTAACAGGCTAGTGACCAATTTTACCAATTTACATTGGCATACTGGAACACCCTTATAATTCCTTAGTATATGGTACTGAGGTACCCAGGGTATTGGGGTTCCAGGAGATCCCTATGGGCTGCAGCATTTCTTGTGCCACCCATAGGGAGCTCTGACAATTCTTACACAGGCCTGCCACTGCAGCCTGAGTGAAATAACGTCCACGTTATTTCACAGCCATTTACCACTGCACTTAAGTAACTTATAAGTCACCTATATGTCTAACCTTTACCGGGTAAAGGTTGGGTGCTAAGTTACTTAGTGTGTGGGCACCCTGGCACTAGCCAAGGTGCCCCCACTTTGTTCAGGGCAAATTCCCCGGACTTTGTGAGTGCAGGGACACCATTACACGCGTGCACTACACATAGGTCACTACCTATGTACAGCGTCACAATGGTAACTCCGAACATGGCCATGTAACATGTCTAAGATCATGGAATTGCCCCCCAATGGCATCCTGGTATTTGGGAGACAATCCCACTCCCCTGCACCTCCCCTGGGAGGTGCCCAGAGCTCCTCCAGTGTGCTCCAGACCTCTGCCATCTTGGAAACAGAGGTGCTGCTGGCACACTGGACTGCTCTGAGTGGCCAGGGCCAGCAGGTGATGTCAGAGACTCCTTCTGATAGGCTCCTCCAGGTGTTGCTAGCCTATCCTCTCTCCTAGGTAGCCAAACCTCCTTTTCTGGCTATTTAGGGTCTCTGCTTTGGGGAATTCTTTAGATAACGAATGCAAGAGCTCATCAGAGTTCCTCTGCATCTCTCTCTTCACCTTCTGCCAAGGAATCGACTGCTGACCGCGCTGGAAGCCTGCAAAACTGCAACAAAGTAGCAAAGACGACTACTGCGACCTTGTAACGCTGATCCTGCCGCCTTCTCGACTGTTTTCCTGGTGGTGCATGCTGTGGGGGTAGTCTGCCTCCTCTCTGCACTAGAAGCTCCGAAGAAATCTCCTGTGGGTCGACAGAATCTTCCCCCTGCAACCGCAGGCACCAAAGAACTGCATCACCGGTCCTCTGGGTCTCCTCTCAGCACGACGAGTGAGGTCCCTTGAACTCAGCAACTCTGTCCAAGTGACTCCCACAGTCCAGTGACTCTACAGTCCAAGTTTGGTGGAGGTAAGTCCTTGCCTCCCCACGCTAGACTGCATTGCTGGGAACCGCATGTTTTGCAGCTACTCCGGCTCATGTGCACTCTTCCAGTATTTCCTTTGTGCACAGCCAAGCATGGGTCCCCGGCACTCTAACCTGCAGTGTACGACCTCCTGAGTTGTCCTCCGGCGTCGTGGGACCTTACTTTGTGACTTCGGGTGAGCTCCGGTTCACTCCACTTCGTAGTGCCTGTTCCGGCGCTTCTGAGTGGGCTCCTTGTCTTGCTGGGCGCCCCCTCTGTCTCCTCACGCAATTGGCGACATCCTGGTCCCTCCTGGGCCACAGGAGCATCCAAAAACCCTAACTGCGACCCTTGCAGCTAGCAAGGCTTGTTTGTGGTCTTTCTGCACGGAAACACCTCTGCACGACTCTTCACGACGTGGGACATCCATCCTCCAAAGGGGACGTTTCTAGCCCTTGTCGTTCTTGCAGAATCCACAGCTTCTACCATCCGGTGGCAGCTTCTTTGCACCCACAGCTGGCATTTCCTGGGCATCTGCCCACTCCCGACTTGATCGTAACTTTTGGACTTGGTCCCCTTGTTCCACAGGTACTCTCGTCTGGAAATCCATCGTTGTTGCATTGCTGGTGTTGGTCTTTCCTGCAGGATTCCCCTATCACAACTTCTGCGCTCTCTGGGGAACTTAGGTGCACTTTGCACCCACTTTTCAGGGTCTTGGGGTGGGCTATTTTTCTAACCCTCACTGTTTTCTTACAGTCCCAGCGACCCTCTACGAGCTCACATAGGTTTGGGGTCCATTCGTGGTTCGCATTCCACTTCTAGAGTATTTGGTTTGTGTTGCCCCTATCCCTATGTGCTCCCATTGCATTCTATTGTGACTATACATTGCTTGCACTGTTTTCTATTGCTATTACTGCATATTTGGTATTGTGTACATATATCTTGTGTATATTTGGTATCCTCATACTGAGGGTACTCACTGAGATACTTTTGGCATATTGTCATAAAAATAAAGTACCTTTATTTTTAGTATATCTGTGTATTGTGTTTTCTTATGATATTGTGCATATGACACCAGTGGTATAGTAGGAGCTTTGCATGTCTCCTAGTTCAGCCTAAGCTGCTCTGCTAGCTACCTTTTCTATCAGCCTAAGCTGCTAGACACCCCTCTACACTAATAAGGGATACCTGGACCTGGTGCAAGGTGTAAGTACCCCTTGCACTCACTACAAGCCAGGCCAGCCTCCTACATTGGTTGTGCAGCGGTGGGATAAGTACTTGCAGCTACTTACCACTTTGTCATTTTGTACTTTTCATAAGAGAAAAATATACAAAACAAGTTCAGTGTATGTACACCTAATCAAAAAGTTTTGCTTTTCTCCTCTCACTTCCAAAAAGTTCTTAAAAAGTTTAAAAAGTTTTTTTTCTGTTCTTTAACAAGTTCTGAAACTTTTTCTTTCTTTTTCTGTCCCTTAAACCTTTTCTATAATGTCTGGTACAGGCCAAACTGTTGATCTGACCAAACTTGCTTATGATCACCTTAGCTGGAAAGGAGCAAGGAGTCTCTGCATTGAAAGAGGTTTAGGGGTAGGGAAGAATCCCTCTAGAGAACTGTTAGTTAACATGCTCATTGAACAAGATAAGACCTTAGTTGGCACTTCTGTTGAGAGATTAGCTGATGGTTCCCACTCTGATTCTGGGGCACCCCTAGTAAAGGAGTTAGAAAGGAACCTTCCCAGCCTGCCCCCTAGCAAGCCACCTAGCATGGCTGGTACTAATGTGACTTCACATCACAGTAGGAGTGTTACTTCTGTAGGCCAGAATGTTAGAGTGCCATCTGTTAGGGACAGGTCTCCCTCTGTTCATTCACACCATTCTTCTGTGTCAAAGCATGCCCAATCCACCCTCCCTGAAGACAGAATGTTAGAAAGGGAACTCAATAGATTGAGAGTGGAAGAGTCCAGGCTGAGGCTTAAACAGCAACAGCTGGCTCTAGACAGGGAATCTTTAGACTTAGAAAAAGAAAGACAGAGGTTGGGGTTAGGACCCCATGGTGGCAGCAGCAGTATTCCAAATAGTCATCCTGTAAAAGAGCATGATTCTAGCAATCTGCACAAGATAGTTCCCCCTTACAAGGAGGGGGATGACATTAACAAGTGGTTTGCTGCACTTGAGAGGGCCTGTGTTGTACAGGACGTCCCTCAAAGGCAGTGGGCTGCTATCCTATGGCTATCTTTCAGTGGAAAGGGTAGGGATAGGCTCCTTACTGTAAAGGAAAGTGATGCCAATAATTTTACAGTTCTTAAGAATGCACTCCTAGATCGTTATGGCTTAACCACTGAACAGTACAGGATCAAGTTCAGAGAAACCAAAAAGGAGTCTTCACAAGACTGGGTAGACTTTGTTGACCATTCAGCGAAGGCCTTGGAGGGGTGGTTACATGGCAGTAAAGTTTCTGACTATGAAAGCCTGTATAACTTAATCCTGAGAGAGCATATTCTTAATAATTGTGTGTCTGATTTGTTACACCAGTACCTGGTAGACTCTGATCTGACCTCTCCCCAAGAATTGGGAAAGAAGGCAGACAAATGGGTCAGAACAAGGGTGAACAGAAAAGTTCATACAGGGGGTGACAAGGATGGCAAGAAGAAGGATGGTAAGTCTTCTGACAAGGGTGGGGACAAATCTAAAAATGAGTCCTCATCAGGCCCACAAAAACACTCTGGTGGGGGTGGTGGGCCCAAATCCTCTTCAAATCAAAACAAAGAAAAGAAACCATGGTGCTATTTACGTAAAATAAAAGGCCATTGGAAAATAGATCCCAGTTGTCCAAAGAAAGGCACCAAGCCTCCTACCACTACAACCCCTACTGCTACACCTAGTGCCCCTAGTAATAGCAGTGGTGGTGGGAGCAAACCTACTAATAGCCAATCCAAGGGAGTAGCTGGGCTCACTTTTCGTAATTTAGTTGGGGTTGGTCTTGTTAGGGAGACCACAGAGGCTGTGTTAGTCTCTGAGGGGGCTATTGATTTGGCCACCTTGGTTGCTTGTCCTCTTAATATGGATAACTACAAGCAACTACCCCTAATAAATGGTGTTGAGGTTCAGGCCTACAGGGACACAGGTGCCAGTGTTACCATGGTAATAGAGAAACTGGTCCACCCTGAACAACACCTACTTGGTCACCAGTACCAAGTGCCTAATGCTCATAACAACACACTTAGCCACCCCATGGCTGTTTTGAATCTCAACTGGGGGGGGGGGGGGGGGGGTTACTGGTCCAAAGAAAGTTGTGGTTGCCTCAGATTTACCTGTAGACTGTCTACCAGGGAATGATTTAGAGACATCAGCTTGGTCAGATGTGGAGTTGGAGGCTCATGCAGCAATGCTGGGCATTCTGGGGCATATTTTTGCTTTAACCAGGGCTCAGGCCAAAAAGCAAAAAGGACAGGGTGACTTGGATCCTGGAAGAATGGACCAAGTGCTCCCTAAAGCTAGGGTTAGTAAAGGTAAAACACTACCTACTATCCCTCCCTCTACAGTGGATTCAACTTCTGAGGAAGAAGAATTTCCACCCTGTGCAGAACCTACACCAGAGGAGCTGGAAGCAGACACTGCTGAGCTTTTGGGTGAAGGGGGGCCTGCCAGGGAGGAGCTGAGTGTGGCACAGCATACCTGTCCCACACTAGAGGGTCTAAGACAGCAAGCTGTCAAACAAGCAAATGGGGATGTCAGTGACTCTCACAGAGTTTACTGGGAGGACAACCTTTTGTATACTGAAGCAAGGGATCCAAAACCTGGAGCTGCCAGGAGATTGGTGATTCCTCAAGCATACAGAAAGTTCCTCCTAACTCTAGCCCACGACATTCCCTTAGCTGGACATTTGGGGCAAATGAAAACTTGGGACAGGCTTGTCCCCTTGTTTCATTGGCCTAGAATGTCAGAGGACACAAAGGAATTTTGTAAGTCCTGTGAAACCTGTCAAGCCAGCGGCAAAACAGGTGGGACTCCAAAGGCACCCCTTATTCCACTGCCTGTGCTTGGGGTTCCCTTTGAAAGGGTAGGGGTTGACATAGTTGGCCCCCTTGACCCTCCTACTGCTTCAGGCAATAGGTTTATCTTGGTGGTAGTGGACCATGCCACCAGATATCCTGAAGCAATTCCTCTAAGGACCACTACAGCGCCTGCAGTGGCAAAGGCCCTCCTGGGAATCTTTTCCAGGGTGGGCTTCCCAAAAGAGGTGGTATCAGACAGGGGAAGCAATTTCATGTCTGCTTACTTAAAGGCCATGTGGAAGGAATGTGGTGTGATATACAAGTTCACCACACCCTATCATCCACAAACAAATGGACTGGTTGAGAGGTTTAATAAAACTCTCAAAGGAATGATAATGGGACTCCCTGAAAAACTCCGCAGGAGATGGGATATCCTGTTACCTTGCCTCCTTTTTGCTTACAGGGAGGTACCCCAAAAAGGAGTGGGCTTCAGCCCCTTTGAACTCCTATTTGGACACCCTGTAAGAGGTCCTCTAACACTTGTTAAGGAGGGTTGGGAACAACCTTTAAAAGCTCCTAAGCAAGACATAGTGGACTATGTACTTGGCCTAAGATCCAGAATGGCTGAGTACATGAAAAAGGCCAGTAAAAACCTTCAGGCCAGCCAAGAGCTCCAAAAGCAATGGCATGACCAGAAGGCTGTGCTGGTTCAGTACCAACCAGGGCAGAAAGTGTGGGTCTTGGAGCCTGTGGCCCCAAGAGCACTCCAAGACAAATGGAGTGGAACCCCACATTATTGTTGAGAAAAAGGGAGAAGTCACCTACTTGGTTGACTTGGGCACTGCCAGGAGTCCCCTTAGGGTGCTCCATGTCAATCGCCTAAAACCCTACTATGACAGGGCTGATCTCACCCTGCTCATGGCAACAGATGAAGGACAGGAAGAAGAGAGTGACCCTCTCCCTGATCTTTTCTCTTCCACAGAACAAGATGCTCTAGTGGAAGGTGTAGTTTTGGCAGATTGTCTTACTGCTGAGCAGAAAGACCACTGCATAAATCTCCTGGGTCAGTTTTCTGAACTCTTTTCTACTGTGCCAGGCACCACTTCTTGGTGTGAGCACACTATAGATACTGGAGACAGCTTGCCTGTCAAAAGTAAGATCTATAGGCAGCCTGACCATGTCAGAGACTGCATAAAACAGGAGGTTCAGAAAATGCTTGAACTGGGAGTGGTTGAGCACTCTGAAAGTCCATGGGCCTCTCCTGTGGTACTTGTACCAAAACCTCATTCCAAAGATCGAAAGAAGGAAATGCGGTTTTGTGTAGACTACAGAGGTCTCAACCAGGTAACCAAAACTGATGCTCACCCAATACCCAGGGCAGATGAGCTAATAGATACACTGGCATCTGCCAAGTATCGAAGCACCTTTGATTTAACTGCAGGGTATTGGCAGATCAAATTATCAGAGGATGCAAAAGCAAAAACTGCATTTTCAACCATTTTAGGGCACTACCAATTTACAGTAATGCCTTTTGGGTTGAAAAATGCACCTGCCACTTTTCAGAGGTTGGTGAATACAGTCCTGCAAGGTCTGGAGGCTTTTAGTGCAGCATATCTAGATAATATAGCTGTCTTTAGCTCCAGCTGGGATGATCACCTGGTCCACCTATGGAAAGTTTTGGAGGCCCTGCAAAAGGCAGGCCTCACTATCAAGGCTTCAAAGTGCCAGATAGGGCAGGGCAAAGTGGTTTATCTGGGACACCTGGTAGGTGGAGAACAGATTGCACCACTTCAGGGGAAAATCCAAACTATTATAGATTGGGTTCCCCCTACAACTCAAACCCAAGTGAGAGCCTTCTTAGGCCTCACTGGGTATTACAGGAGGTTCATAAAGAACTATGGCTCCATAGCAGCCCCTCTTAATGACCTCACATCTAAGAAAATGCCTAAAAAGGTATTGTGGACCGGTAGCTGTCAGAAAGCTTTTGAGGAGCTGAAGCAGGCCATGTGCTCTGCACCTGTCCTGAAAAGCCCCTGTTACTCCAAAAAATGAATTGTCCAAACTGATGCATCTGAATTAGGGGTAGGGGCAGGCTTATCACAACTCAGTTCTGAGGGCCAGGATCAACCTGTTGCTTTTATCAGCAGGAGGTTGACCCCTAGAGAAAAGCGTTGGTCTGCCATAGAGAGGGAGGCCTTTGCTGTGGTCTGGGCACTGAAGAAGTTGAGGCCATACCTGTTTGGCACTCACTTCATTGTTCAGACAGACCACAAACCTCTACTTTGGCTAAAACAAATGAAAGGTGAAAACCCTAAATTGTTGAGGTGGTCCATATCCAGGGAATGGACTATACAGTGGAGCATAGACCTGGGAGTACCCACTCCAATGCAGATGGACTCTCCAGATATTTCCACTTCGACAATGAAGACTCATCAGGTCATGGCTAGTCTTATTGTCCATCGTTTGGGGGGGGGGGAGGGGTTTGTGTAGGAAAGTACCATCTTGCCTGGCATGTTACCCCCATATTTCACTGTATATATGTTGTTTTAGTTGTATGTGTCACTGGGACCCTGCCAGCCAGGGCCCCAATGCTCATAAGTGTGCCCTGTATGTGTGACCTGTGTTATGACTGTCTCACTGAGGCTCTGCTAATCAGAACCTCAGTAGTTATGCTCTCTCATTTCTTTCCAAATTGTCACTAACAGGCTAGTGACCAATTTTACCAATTTACATTGGCATACTGGAACACCCTTATAATTCCCTAGTATATGGTACTGAGGTACCCAGGGTATTGGGGTTCCAGGAGATCCCTATGGGCTGCAGCATTTCTTGTGCCACCCATAGGGAGCTCTGACAATTCTTACACAGGCCTGCCACTGCAGCCTGAGTGAAATAACGTCCACGTTATTTCACAGCCATTTACCACTGCACTTAAGTAATTTATAAGTCACCTATATGTCTAACCTTTACCTGGTAAAGGTTGGGTGCTAAGTTAATTAGTGTGTGGGCACCCTGGCACTAGCCAAGGTGCCCCCACATCATTCAGGGCAAATTCCCCGGACTTTGTGAGTGCGGGGACACCATTACACGTGTGCACTACACATAGGTCACTACCTATGTGTAGCTTCACAATGGTAACTCCGAACATGGCCATGTAACATGTCTAAGATCATGGAATTGCTGGTATTGGGGAGACAATCCCATGATTCCCCGGGTCTCTAGCACAGACCCGGGTACTGCCAAACTGCCTTTTCTGGGGTTTCACTGCAGCTGCTGCTGCTGCCAACCCCTCAGACAGGTTTCTGCCCTCCTGGGGTCCAACCAGGCTTGGCCCAGGAAGGCAGAACAAAGGACTTCCTCAGAGAGAGGGTGTTACACCCTCTCCCTTTGGAAAAAGATGTTATGGCTGGGGAGGAGTAGCGTCCCCCAGCCTCTGGAAATGCTTTCATGGGCACAGATGGTGCCCATTTCTGCATAAGCCAGTCTACACCGGTTCAGGGATCCCCCAGCCCTGCTCTGGCGCGAAACTGGACAAAGGAAAGGGGAGTGACCACTCCCCTGACCTGCACCTCCCCTGGGAGGTGCCCAGAGCTCCTCCAGTGTGCTCCAGACCTCTGCCATCTTGGAAACAGAGGTGCTGCTGGCACACTGGACTGCTCTGAGTGGCCAGGGCCAGCAAGTGACATCAGAGACTCCTTCTGATAGGCTCCTCCAGGTGTTGCTAGCCTACCCTCTCTCCTAGGTAGCCAAACCTCCTTTTCTGGCTATTTAGGGTCTCTGCTTTGGGGAATTCTTTAGATAACGAATGCGAGAGCTCATCAGAGTTCCTCTGCATCTCTCTCTTCACCTTCTGCCAAGGAATCGACTGCTGACCGCGCTGGAAGCCTGCAAAACTGCAACAAAGTAGCAAAGACGACTACTGCAACTCTGTAACGCTGATCCTGCCGCCTTCTCGACTGTTTTCCTGGTGGTGCATGCTGTGGGGGTAGTCTGCCTCCTCTCTGCACTAGAAGCTCCGAAGAAATCTCCTGGGGGTCGACGGAATCTTCCCCCTGCAACCGCAGACACCAAAGAACTGCATCACCGGTCCTCTGGGTCTCCTCTCAGCATGACGAGTGAGGTCCCTTGAACTCAGCAACTCTGTCCAAGTGACTCCCACAGTCTAGTGACTCTTCAGTCCAAGTTTGGTGGAGGTAAGTCCTTGCCTCCCCACGCTAGACTGCATTGTTGGGAACCGCGTGTTTTGCAGCTACTCCGGCTCCTGTGCACTCTTCCAGGATTTCCTTTGTGCACAGCCAAGCCTGGGTCCCTGGCACTCTAACCTGCAGTGCACAACCTCCTGAGTTGTCCTCCGGCATCGTGGGACCTTACTTTGTGACTTCGGGTGAGCTCCGGTTCTCTCCACTTCGTAGTGCCTGTTCCGGCACTTCTGCGGGTGCTGCTTGCTTCTGAGTGGGCTCCTTGTCTTGATGGGCGCCCCCTCTGTCTCCTCACGCAATTGGCGACATCCTGGTCTCTCCTGGGCCACAGCAGCATCCAAAAACCCTAACCGCGACCCTTGCAGCTAGCAAGGCTTGTTTGCGGTCTTTCTGCACGGAAACACCTCTGCTCGACTCTTCACGACGTGGGACATTCATCCTCCAAAGGGGATGTTTCTAGCCCTTGTCGTTCTTGCAGAATCCACAGCTTCTACCATCCGGTGGCAGCTTCTTTGCACCCACAGCTGGCATTTCCTGGGCAACTGCCCACTCCCGACTTGATCGTGACTTTTGGACTTGGTCCCCTTGTTTCACAGGAACTCTCGTCTGGAAATCCATCGTTGTTGCATTGCTGGTGTTGGTCTTTCTTAAAGAATTCCCCTATCACGACTTCTGTGCTCTCTGGGGAACTTAGGTGCACTTTGCACCCACTTTTCAGGGTCTTGGGGTGGGCTATTTTTCTAACCCTCACTGTTTTCTTACAGTCCCAGCGACCCTCTACGAGCTCACATAGGTTTGGGGTCCATTCGTGGTTCGCATTCCACTTCTAGAGTATATGGTTTGTGTTGCCCCTATCCCTATGTGCTCCCATTGCATTCTATTGTGACTATACATTGCTTGCACTGTTTTCTATTGCTATTACTGCATATTTTGGTATTGTGTACATATATCTTGTGTATATTTGGTATCCTCATACTGAGGGTACTCACTGAGATGCTTTTGGCATATTGTCATAAAAATAAAGTACCTTTATTTTTAGTATATCTGTGTATTGTGTTTTCTTATGATATTGTGCATATGACACCAGTGGTATAGTAGGAGCTTTGCATGTCTCCTAGTTCAGCCTAAGCTGCTCTGCTAGCTACCTTTTCTATCAGCCTAAGCTGCTAGACACCCCTCTACACTAATAAGGGATACCTGGACCTGGTGCAAGGTGTAAGTACCCCTTGGTACTCACTACAAGCCAGGCCAGCCTCTTACAGATATGCATAAATCCGTTGCCGTTTGTGTGTAGAAGCCATGCCCCTGATGTTCCATGTGATTATTTGGTATTGTGGGGTGTTATGTTGAGATTGATGAGTCATGGTGTGTACGCTGTTTTATTGAGCTTGGTAGATGTACTGCCCATGTGCTGTGCGCTCCTGTGATTTCCTCAATGCACTTTATGAATAGGCAATTACCGGCTACGGTACTGCCTACTATGTATGCATTGGGAGTGCAATTGTAACACCAGTTACTGTGATCATGATCTACATTTCGTGGTCGAGGTGGATCTTGTTTGGTGACATAAAAAACATTAACTATACAAAACATGAACTGTGCATACAACACGGGCGATAGAGGGTCAATGTCTGCCATCTTGGAGAACCAGTCCAAATGGAGCGGGGGGTGCTTCAGGTGCATGTGCTCGAGTCGATGGATTTCCCAGCCCGTAGCACTCTCGTTCCTGATGTGTCCGCGTGGGGGTCTCCGGCGGCTGCAGGGCTATAGTTTAGGTTAGTGTTAAGGCTTGGTTGTACGCCACTCGGGTCCGAACAACCAAGCAGGATAGTCAGATTTCACGGAGAAGGAGCATGCCCCAGGTTGTGAAGATATTCTAGGCCTGCATTATTAGCAAATGTCATCTGCTGTGGGGTGCTAGGGTTGGGGTGTTTTTTATTGCTGGGGGCAGTTTAGTAGGGTTCAGAGCTAGGGTTGGGGTGTTTATTAGGGCTCAGAGCTAGGGTTGGGGTGTTTTTTTAGTGCTGGGGCCGTTTAGTAGGGCTCAAAGCTAGGGTTGGGGTGTTTAGTTAGGGCTCAGAGCTAGGGTTGGGGTGTTTTTTATTGCTGGGGCCGTTTAGTAGGGCTCAGAGCTAGGGTTGGGGTGTTTATTAGGGCTCAGAGCTAGGGTTGGGGTGTTTTTTATTGCTGGGGCCGTTTAGTAGGGCTCAGAGCTAGGGTTGGGATGTTTATTAGGGCTCAGAGCTAGGGTTGGGGTGTTTTTTTATTGCTGGGGCCGTTTATTAGGGCTCAGAGCTAGGGTCTTCCGGGCAATCTGTGTGCACGCTCCACAGAGAAGAATTTCGGGATCTCATTTTGTAGTATTGTACCCATTAGCCATTGTTCAATGAATAGTTCTGTGCTAGGGCCTTCAGCCCGTTCCGGAAATCCCACAAAGCCAATGTTATTCCGTCGTGATCTGCCCTCGGCGTCCTCGGCCCTGCGCTTCAGGGCTTCGACCTCGGTTGTTACCGTCGCTAATTGCAATTGGAGGTCTTTTATCGATTGTGCTGTCCGTGACGCATCCTCTTCCAGCGTTGTTAGTCTTTCCGCGAGGGCATGTTGGTCCATGCGGAGGAGATTGACATCTTCCGTGACCGATCCTATTTTTGCTTCTAGTGTGGTTCTGGTGTCTAGGATGGCTTGCAGTATTTTCTCGAATTGCGTAGTATGAGTTTGTAAGGTTGCCTCCAGCTTCTGTAGCACTTGGTAAGTAACCGAGGGTTCCGGAGGTGGAGCCGGTTCGTCTACATTCATGTTTCCTGGTGGTGCCCGTGGAGTCTTTGGCTTGCCCATTCGTGGTCCTAGTTTGGCTCGGATTAATTAAGTGAGGCTATCGTATTGTCTGCAAGTCAATCTGGGGACTTTATTATTTATGTTTACCAGTAGTATCTGGCTCAGTTGCGCTCTGGGGGCAGCGATCAGAGGTTATAATATGTGGTTAATATAAATATGCGAGCTGTTAGTTTAGCAAGAGTGAGGGCAGTGTCTCAGTTTACAGGAGCTTGAGCACAAGGCAAATAATGCTGTTTTCGGACGATGAGTTGCAGTTTTGGACAAATAGTAATTAATTCCCTTGTCCCTTGTATATAAGAGCACGACGTGTGCAGTAGCCAGGTCTGGCACCAGCGATGTTGACCTGATGCAGTTGAGCGATACTTGTTTGGTTGGGTAGTTTTGCTTTATTTTGTAGCAGGCTGTAATTGTAGAGCGTGGCCGGTTGAGGACGGTTACTGTGCGCAGAGCAGTTCTACTATGGGGAGTGCGATGTTGAGGAGCAGCTGTTGTGTTTTCCAGATAATTATGTGGGGCTTGGAGCACTCCAAGGGGCCCGCGACCCGATCTATGTCGCCGGAGGGGCACGGAGCATCACTTTGTGAGGAGTAAGGTGTTTCCAAGCGTTGGGCAGCTGATATGCCGCTCTGTGGGTGCTGTAGGATCACCCTAGTCCGTGGCTCGAATTGGCTGATATTCCTATTGGTTACTGTGGGCAGGGTTCCCCGTTAGGAGCTATGGCAGTTAAATGGCATGTCAGAACGGCGTACTTGCCGTTTGGGGTCGCACGTGCCCATTGGAGTGGGGGGGGGGGTTCTTTGGGCCTAAGGGACTGGTATCAAGAAGCCCGCCGGTACGTCACCGCAGTCCGCGCCCGCTATATTTATCAGAGGCCCAGCAGCCGGGGAGGCCTCTGAGGCCGCTTCCCGCTGCCGGGCCCTCACCTGTTTACGGGCCGCGAGCCTGGCTCCACCACCTCGGATCCGAGAGTGTGCGCGCGGTCCTCGGCCGCGCCTCTGCTCCTCCTCCGGTGGATGCACGGAGGCCTTTGGGTCCGTTGTCGCGTGCAGCCGGATTTCCTCACTCCGCAGTCCGCGCCCTCTCTGTTTATCGGAGGCTCAGCAGCCGGGGAGGCCTCCAAGGCCGCTTCCCTCTGCCAGGCCCTCACCTGTCTTGCGAGCCCGACTCCTCGGCCTCAGGTCCGAGAGTGTGCGTGCGGTCCTCGGCCGCGCCTCTGCTCCTCCTCCGGTTGATGCACGGAGGCCTTTGGATCCGTCGTCGTGTGTGGCCGGATTTCCTCACGCCGCGCCCGACCCGGGCGTCCGACCTCGTTATCGCGGTCCAGCGATCCCAGAGGCGCCCGGAGCGTGTCGTGTGCCGCCGGAGGGGTCCCGATGACTGCGCAAGCGGCGCCTTCCGTTTTAGGGAGACGGAGGCGACTTGTGCAGGATTTTGCCGTGGGCCGGGAGCAGAGCTGCGCTTTATGCGACCGCTCCGGCCGCCATATTGGCCACGCCCCCCCGTACATATACCAGACTTAACCCTGGGTTTATGTGAGTTTTGGGTTTTGGGAAAGGTTGGTTGATGACTGGCACTGCATATGTTTAAGGCAGCTGGGAGACATGATTAATGATTGATCAGCTGTTGATGAATCGTACTGAAGGTGGTTGCTTTTAGCCATTTTACCCAAGGCACAGTGGAAATGATACTGTCCTCGCAGTCTTAGGCAGGACGGCTGTAAAATAGCCTAATAGGCCCATCTTCGCTTTCTGCGAGGGCTTGACCGTAGGCCAGTACAAATTCGTCCAGGAGATGTGAATGTTTATTAAAATCCTAAGTAGTGTATTACCTACACAATTTGACCTCTCAGAACATGCCACAGAAATCTGGGACACCTTCACCTTCCTCTCACCACACCTAGCCTTCATCCCCTAAACATGGCTAACCCCCTTCTGGAACCACATCATCACCACCGTAACACCTGACGGCTACAAGATCATATACCGAGATCGCACCAAGAAACACGGGCATCACCGTCATCTTCAAGAACACCATTCGGTGCATCTCCATAAAAGACAACACCTCACCCCTCATGAAACACCTCAACTTCCCACTACAAACAAGAGCTCTGCAGCACCCTCTTAGACTACTTCCTTAGCAAGATCGCACCCATCTACAGCAACTTCGACCCCCCCACCTCAACCCATGAAATCCAACATCAACTTTCTCTGCCCTCCTCCCCCCAGTGCACATCAACTGTACTATCTCCACTTGGACAACACTTTCCACTCAGTCCACTTCGGCCATCATGTCTTTCATTCACTCTGGAGCACCCACCGACCCTTTCCCCCACCACCCGTTCAGCCTCAGAACCAGCCTCCTCAGCACAGAACTTACCAGCATCCTCAACACTTCCATCACCTCTGCAGTCTTTCTGGGCAGATGGAAACATGTGGAAATCAAACTCCTTCCAAAAAATCCCTCCCCTTACCACAATGAAATCAAGAATTACCGAGCCATCTCTCTACTCCCCTACCCAGCCAAAGTACTTGGGAAGGCCATCAATCAGCAGCTCACCATCTACCTGGAAGACAACAACCTACTAGACACCTCCCAATCACATTTCAGTCTCACCACAGCACTGAGACTACACTCGTTGCTGCCACAGACGACATCAGAGCACTGCTCAACCGCGGGAAACCACTGCCCTGATCCTCCCTGACCTGCCCGCCACTTTAAACACGGTCTCCCACCACACCCTCATCAAAAGACTCCACAGCAACGGAATATGGAACACCTCCCTCAAATGGATTTCCTCCTTCCTGACAGGACATACTCAGATTGTCGGACTACCCCCCCCCCCTTTCACCTCTGCACCCAAAACCATCATCTGCAGTGTACCCCAAGGCTCATCAGTCAGCTCCACCTGTTCAACACCTACATGACCCTTCTGGCTGACATCATTAGATCCCACGGACTCAACAGCATCTCCTGCGCAGACAATACTCAACCGCTCCTCTCGCTTCCTGAAAACCCCTCTACCACCAGAACCATCTTCCGCAATGCCATGACCACTGAAGCTGACTGGATGAAAACCAATTGCTTGAAGCTGAACTCAGGCAAGACGGAAGTCCTGATCTTCAGGAAAAACACCTCCATCTGGGACCACAGCTGGTGGCCAGCCAAACCTAGACACACCCACAGGTCTTCAGACCATACTCGCAACCTTGGCATCATCTTCAACAGTGAACTAACCATGAAACTGCAAATCAAAGCAGTGGCCACCTCCTGCTTCCACACCCACCGCATGCTCTGCAGAATCTTCAGATGGGCCCCCAGCCAGCACAAGGAAAACTGTCACCCCGGCTCCTGTGTCTAGCCTCCTCAACTAGGGTAATGCCTTCTAAGCTGGCATATCCTCCTAGGGAGACTCCAGACAAAATACAGAACACTGCTGCCAGACTCATCCTGGACCATCCAAAGCGCCCCCACATCACCCTCCACCTCAGAAACTTCCCCTGCCTCCTCGTCCAAAGGAGATGTCACTTCAAGATCCTCACGCACGACAAATCCATCGTATCAGTGACTGGTCTTTTTCCTACATCACTGCCAAGGTCTGGAACGACCTCCCCCCTCCAAACTGCACCCTCACTGGCAGACTTGGCTCTTCGACAGAGAGATCGCACCCCAGCACCCAGATACCCCCAGCAGTGACCGCAGTGCGCTTTACATATGACTGATTGATAACCACCCAAAACTATCAAGCTCATATGTGTCAGGATCTTGTCACCCTCTTTGCCAGTGGCCAACATGACGAAGAAATTATAACAGTGGTCAAATACTTCTTTAAGATTTTACAACCTCTTTCCCCAGTGCTGAAAAGAGGATAATTGAAAACACTCATTAGCTGTCCGAGATATAATGGAACAGACACTACATCCTCACTGGCAGACTTCAGGAAGGGGCTCAAGATCTGGTTCTTCGACAGAGACATTGCACCCCATTGCCCAGATACCCCCAGAGTTAACAGCGATGTGCTCCACAAATGACTGATTGATTGATTGACCTCTCTAAACCATCAAGCTCATATGTGTTGGGATCTTGTTGCCCTCCTTGCCGGTGACGAACATGACGAAGAAATTTTAACAGTGGTCAAATACTTCTTTAAGACTTCACAACCTTTTTCCCCAGTGCTGAAAAGAGGGTAATTGAAAACACTCATTAGCTGACCGAGATATAATGAAACAGAAACATACTCTAATAGAGATAAGCTTGGAGATGCATCAGTGGTACATAAACACTCAACTGGTGTTCTGGGGGGAATACCATTATTTGACGGAAGATGGACAATGAGAATTTCTAGTTTTAAACAGGAGTCAGCTTCTCAAGTATTGCAAACTGAAAACAGAAAGGAGGCATTGGAAAATGGAAGGGCGCCCACATTGGACCTTGTGGACACTGCAGCAGCAATCGGGGTAAATAACTTAAATATCCTGTTTGTGCCCCTCCATTGTGCTAATCAAACACCTACAGGCAGGAAATACCAGTGGAAGTCAATTGGTCACGCTTGTATTTGCAATCTAAAGAGAAAGCTTCACTTAGGTGGATTGCAGCTCTGGCCTTGCTGTATCAAATTTAATTATCTTGTAGTGTACTGCCTGAATGTTGCATGCTTATAACAGGGCTATAACGTGTGCTGTAGCACTTTGCTAGCTTGATTGTTCTTTACAACTACTTTAAATTGTCCCCTTCCTTTGTGGGTGGGAGTAGGTGAATTAAGATTGCAGTGCTCTCTTTACGTACTTTCATCACTAAGAAAACTCCACCCTTATTTACATTTAGTGATTATCACAGTACATAGATGTATTCACTAAGTGTGTCATTATTAAGAAATTGATGTTCGCAAAAACAAATATGAAATGAATGTGAATTCTGACTTCCTTTTCTGTTTTTTCTCACCTTAAGCTAATCTCTCTGCATCAGAGCTTTCGCTTACGGATATTCGTGACAAGCCCGTGCGGCGCATTGATCCAGGAATGATGCCTCTCCCTGACACAGCAGCAGGCCTGGAATGGTCCAGTCTGGTCAGTGCTGCTAAAGCCTACGAGGGTAATAATATGTTTATCTATTATACAGTTAACTTTCCAGACATTCTCCCTCTTTTTAATTATCTTCCTGTTTCCTGTGACCTGACCCATGGCAAATAGATTTTCCTTCTTAACACTTCTTCCTCGGCATGGAGTTGGGTCTCTCCTTTTAAGACATTCTTCTCACTATTAAAATTATGCCTGCCATTTACTATTAATTTTACTGTCCAGGACCTCCCTGTTGCATCTTGCTGTGATGATTATTAACTACTTGCCATTTGTTTACCGGCTAGGAGTTTCTGCATCAATTCACCTCTATATGTGCTCCTTTTTTGTGTAAGCATGTTTTGAAGGGTTTTCAGCGTGTAAAAGGAAGAGAGAAACAATAGAGACATTTCTTGTAATTGCTAAAGTGTCGAGGACTAACCACAAAATCCAACAGCCTTCTATAATTCTCTACCTTCTTCAGCCATTGTCCCTTCCTAGAGCCTATAGATATATGCAAAATGACATATCTGAACAACCTCTGAAAACCTATTGGTAGTCTCATGGACACATGACTTGTAATAGTGAAAGAAGTAATTCCTGTTCCCTACCAGATTACAGTACATTGATCTGTTGCTTTATAACTCATCTACACACTGCCCCGTTTCATGAGACTAGCAGATTCTCTCACTGTTAAATTCAGGTCCTACAAAGGCATCATTGGCCTTAATTTCTTGGAGCACATTAAGTGCAGAGAGCAATTTTGCTAATGGTCCACCAGTGGCTTCCATATTTCACTAAATATGTCCTTCTCACATCATAGGTTAACATTTCCATCGCCATGGTGTTCCATATCCACTTCAACCAGACTGTAATTTTCAGTGTTTACTCATTTTTTCATCCGAATGCGATTTCCTGTTTTACTGTTAATACCATATCAATAACAACTGCCCAGTCATTTCCTTGTCATTGTTGTTAAAGATGGTAGTTACATTCCAATTGTAGGGACACCTAGTTCATGTGGTACTGGATATTCCAGCACCCTTTTCAAATGGCTCACTACTTCCTTCTGGAATGTTTGTAGCCTTGTGCAAACCCGCCATATATTAATCTCATTTCCTTGCATCCCACAATTTCTCCAGCAATTCTCACCAGTATTGGTATACACAACTTAAAGCTTCCTGGGAATGAGAACTGGTAATCCCTGAAAAAACTACACAAGGTGTAGTACAAGATTTTTTTTCATTGGTGGCATTTTATCCAGAGATGAACAGGTGACACCTTCTGCCAATTTTGTTTTAAACATCCCTACTCCATGGATGGTAATGGACTGTATGCAGCTCATGAAACATGAGTGTGATATTAACTACCAATGCGCAGATGCAGTGCTTCGCCAATTGAAATGGTAACAGTTCCTCTATCCTTTCACGCTGTCCAGGACCTAATGAAACACACAAGATCTCAGATTTCTCAAGGTTCACTTTAAAATCGGATATGGATGCAAAGTCTATCAATACTGTTGGTATTGATGGGATGGATTCCTCCAGCCTGATCATTGTTTTCAGGATATCATCCACAAATAAATGGATTTTATGAAGAACAAAATAGCTCCATCCACGAATTTTGTCCCTGCAGTCTGTTTTGTCTGCCTAATTTACGCCAAGAATTCCACTGAGATTAAAGATATAAATGGAGATGGGGCATCCCTGTCTCGTGTCTCTACCAAGCTGTAGGGATGCTGTTTTTTCTACATTGATTATAATTATTGTCCTAGGTGCCACATAACTAATCCAAATCAGTACTTTCATGACCATTCTGTCTTCCTTCCTATCTAGGGTATTTTTTTTTAAAAATGACCACTCAACCCCGTCAAAGACATTCTGTGCAAGATGGGCAAGTGTCACCACCTGGCTTTCCCTCCTAAACGATTTTTCAATTAAGTGCAGCACACTCCTAATGTTATCAAAAGTTTGCTTATTCTTTATAAATCCTGATTATTCCGGGTTAATCAAATACAGCATTAATGTTTCTAATTGTGAGTGCAATATCTTAGTATCAATTTTAGAATCAGTGTTTATTAATGATTTGCGTATAAGAAGCTCATGAATGTTTTGGCTTGCAAACTTTTATATTAACACTATAATAGCTACCTTTGTAGTCTCATTGATCAAGCCTAAATTCCTGAACGTATTATTTATGTAGTTTGCTAGTTTAGGGGCAAACCTTTAACAGAATTTCTCGTAAACCCCATTTCTTAGCCCATCTGTAACCCAGCACCTTCTTCTCTGGTGGCTGTTTGATGTCTTGTTGCACCTCATCCACTTTATTTCCTGTTCCATCAAGTCTCTTTAATGGGACACAGCTCAAGCAGTTTAAGGTTCTGAAAAACATCGTGAGGGCTTTGGTTTCAGTGGTTGTCACTCTACAGCTCTCTATTAAGCCAATTGGCTACCTTTCCCTATGCTCTGATGTCATAATTTTCCTTTGCTAGTTAAAACATTGGAGGGTCCTGGCTTTCTCTCTCACAATTCGGAGCCTCAGTATCAAGAGTCTGTTGGTTTTAATTGCCTTTTCATAAATGGTTGTTTCAGTCTCAGTAGTGTTCTTTCCCGGAGCATTGCAATAAAAGATGAATCTGCCCCCTCAGAATTTCCATCTCACATAGAGGCCAAATGGACTCCTTCTCTAGATACCAGTGCTTGACATCGAATAAATATTCCTACCGTTTTCCCACTGTGAGCCCCCTGATACTCCTCTTGTTGTCCTGCTGGGCTGAGGCATTTTACTCGAATTACCTCCTTAATGCCTCCCCTATTACTTCCTGGTAGACCTCATCCACCTCATTTAGCTTAAATTCTTGTCTTTGTTCTCTCAATTGTGATTCATTCAGCCTGTTAGCATTGATGGTTGACCCTGTATATTTCTTCTGTATGCTCCTCAAATTGCTATCACACACCATAGGGCATGATCTGAGATGTCAGTCTGTCCCATTTCAACCCTGACTAGCCCAGCAGTTTGCAACTACCCTGAATCAAATTATTCCTGGGAAATATACCGTAGCTATGTGAAAAGTATGAGTACTTCTTCTCCAGTGGATGCAATCTCCTCCATGTATTGTGCGTGTGAAGTTGCAATTCAGACAACTGCTTACGTGTAGAATGCAACATGCAGTGCAATCTGTCGTGGGGATACCAATCCATGTCTTATCTTCAGGACAGTATTACATTTACTAACCAAAATCAGTTTCAGCTCTTCCACAATATGATCTTGTAAAGCAGTCCGTCATCTCTCTTTTTGGGAATTAGGAGCATATGAGTTCCCTGGTTGGTGTCAACTTTGTCCCTTCTGACGGGGGGGCTATATGGGTGTAATAAACTTAAACCCCCCCCCCCCCAATGCTATCTCTGATGACTGACTGCTTTCATTAACAGATGCTCACAGATTTTTTCACTCCATTTCTGCCGAACTAATGCATAATTGTGGGTGGGATGCAAAATGTGGGTCGTAGGTCTAACATCTTTTCCCAGCAGGCGAGTCTCCTGTAGGCTGACTACACAATCTGCTTCTACCGTGAAGGCCTGCCAGATTTTATGGATTCTAATAGGGGAATTCAGAACTCTCACGGTCCAAGTGAGAAATCCCACAATGTTCACTTAGTTGTCTCACCTGTCAAATTTCCAGTGCTTGCAGAAATCCTGTCGTTCAAGTGTCCTTGACCCACCCCATCCTCCTCCTCAGCATGAACAATTTAAAAATACGAATTCAGTTGCCTCCCCATTTTAAACTTGTAGAGTGCAGCATAGTAGCACTCCAAATAAGAGGACCCCATGATCTAAATTGAATGCCTAATGCAATATCATGTGATCTACAGCATCATTAACTACATTCAGTTTAGTACGCACTAAGGTCTCCTAGTGTTAATGTTAAGGGATTTTCTAACGTGCACTATCACTTCATAAATTCCTCATGGCATTAGGAAATGAGGCCGGTAGCATAGAAAGTAGACTATAAGCGAAATAATTATGTTTTAATTTTGTTGCCTGAAAGCCAAATGAGAGGATAGCATGCAGAATTCTCAGGGCACACTGCCCTATACTGATGGTGTATTGACCAAATTGGCATGGCCTCCAGCGCTATCATGTTGAAAACGTGGAACAACAAGGAGCGGTTTGTTGATGCAGCATGAGATACCTGAGGGCAATACTTAAATCTTTCACTCAAGAAGAGATAGGAAGCCAATGCAGTGATCTTAATAGATTTAGATAGAGACTTCTGCAAGGGACCCCTAATGTCAAGTTAGCTGTGTGGTTCTGAATTAGTTGCAGGCAGTGAAGGAGGGACTTTTGCATGTCTACATATACTGAGGTAGCGTAAACTAGTTTTGAATCAGATTGCATTAATCTGCTTTTGACAGTTAAGTGGAAATTTAGAAACGTGTCTAAGGAAGTTAAGTCCATGAAGATACTACCAAGAGTACTTTGGATGACATTTAAATGTTGTCATAAATCTTCACTCTCAAATTTTTAACGACTTTTTCCAGGGAAAGACAGCAACCTGGTTTGGAAGGCCACAGTAAATTGTTCCGTAGCTGTAAGGGTGCAGGGCAGGATTAACATTCACCTAAACCTCTGTCTTGTCTGGATTCATATTTAGCAACTGTACATTCATCCATTTTTAAATATCTGACATGTATGCTTTAAGAGCATCACCCTTCACGAAATTGAGGCAAAATATTATTTGTGTATCATTGCAGAAATATATAAGTAGGTGGTGTGAGTCTGAATAATTGATGTGAATGCCTTCACATAAATATTAAGCAATTAAGTAGGCAGAGTAGAATTATTTATTCCAGCATGTGCCATTTGTGACTTTCTATGCACGCTTTGCAGCATTTGACTTCCTATGCACGGTTTGAAGAAAGGAGGAGGACCATTTCAGATGTTTTTTAAATGCCTACTGAAGGTCGTTTTGGGAAGGGATCATTAACGGGTATAAGATCAAGTGATGATCCTGATTTGTGGATTTAAATTTGTTCTGTTCAAGTTTAAGTGATGCCATCTCATTTGCTGACCAAGAGCAGGCAAAATGAGGATTATGATTTCTCTTCGGGGAATTAAATATGTCTCAGTTGCTACACTTAATTTTTTCGGTATTTGTCAAGGATATTTTTAGATTCAATGACAAAAAAGACAGCTAATTTCCGAAAGCCACCTTATGTATAATCTGTGAATTTCTGATTCCTGTTTAAGAAAGTCATCACGAATTTTGAAGACTCCTTAGACTCTCTGAATCTTGAGGATCTGGTCTCTAGACTGATTGTGCAGTATCTGGTGAAACAAAACCACAACAGTAGTCCTCAGTGGTTCTTCCCTGCAGCTCTTCCTTCACCCCTCTAATCCACATATTATCAAATTGTGAACGATGTGACCGTCCGTCTTCACTTCTTTAGCAATGGCCTTCTGGGAAAAGGAAGCATCCAACAACATGGCTTCCACTGACTGTGGTGTTCTCATTGGAGAGGCATATGTCTGGATTATGGGCCTTTCTTTCCCCAGCTAATCTTAAATTCTATGCCCCTGAACAAATTTCATTTGAATATTTGTTTACTTTAATCTATTAATTATAATGCCAGCACATGCTATTCCTTGATTTCAAAATTAAAACAAAGGTGTAAAGTGTTGCTGTTGGTTTTTAGATCATGAGCACATTAACTTGACTAACTAGTAGTGCTTTAGTGGCAGTTTACCTTGGCAGAGATTTTTCTTAATTGCAGGCATTTGGGGTATTAGCTTCGATTTTGAATGTTTCCTGGTTGTAAATATTGTCAATGCGCTGTAAAAATGTGTCTCCTTTGATTTTTCATTTGATTGCTGCTTTTTTTAATTAGCTATTGTTGCTGTAAAAAGAATGTTTTTCACATGAAAACCCTTCACAATCCTCTGTGTTCTCGTCTTCTGTCTTACAGTCCAGAGAACAGTTTCTCTCTTTTCTCTCAATGACACTGTAACTAGCCATGAAGCCCGGCCATTAAACAGCTCTGATCAAACACAAATGAGCCTTGAACCACAACTGACTCCTCGCACCACCCCCACGATGAGGTAAGGATTACCTGTATCACTGGAATGCTTCATGGAAGGAATTTGTCACTTTTGCTTACAGGTGATTAGAGAAGAGTGGGCTAAAGAAGATTTGTGTTAGCTACACATCTATATTTTTTATTAGATTGGTTTAATATAATAGTATATCGTCAACCTGTTTATTTACTTGTAATATTTGAAACTCTCTCTTCACCATAATAATTTTAATTGTACAGTCAGCTTGAGACATCTATTTTGTCACTCAAGCGCAAACCCAAAAAAGGTATTTGTGCACATAGTAACTGTGCATGTACCCATGGCACTAGAGCTAAGCCCAAAGAGGGCAAACAGTTCAAGTGATAAACCATAAATAGATACAGTACATGACAGTCGGGGATACTGCAATAAAGGTCCTGTGATTTAATTTCCAGTGCATAGTTGTCATGCGCATTCACACCTTGTGCAGAACATATGTCCTGTAGGTGCTAGGAGAGTCACTCCAGAACTGCACCTCTTAATGGGCATGGAAGGATAGGAACAGCTGTCTGCCATTCTCTCCATAACAAAAGCATCAAGTAGGTTTGATGTGTTTGTGTCCTGCACGCATAGCTGTTTGAGAGGAAGTGTCACACCTTCTGGAATCCTTGATTAGAGTGATCTTGCACCAATACACTGCAGGTAATACAATATGCTACTTCTGTCCCTTGCCCTGAAAACAGCTGATGTCTTTGCCTCTAATCCCACTATGTAATTGTCCACTAAGCAGTACAAACGCCTTTCCAGAAAAGGAAACTTAAGATGCATTCTGCCTTGGGTGTGTGATTCTTGATGTTACAGCAGTACTATTTTTTGGTTAAAAATAAATATAACGGAGCAGGCCTTCTCCTATGTTACACCTAAATTATGTCCACACGTTCAAGCACACGGGCAAGTACAACATGATTAGCCTTTATTGCATAGTTAGTGGCGGTATAAATAGCTCACCTACAGCTAACAAAAGAAATATATCAGTGGGCAAAAAAACGTAAAGCAGAACAAATACTGTCCTTTTGGTGCTCCTTGGTTTTGTATGTCCCATTACCCACGGCATAGACACCAGTGGACCCCAAGGGATCCACTGAAACTCATTGATCAGAAAATACCACAATCACTCAACCAAAATCCAACTTGAAATAACAAATCCAAAATAGCAAGGATGAAAAGAAGGTTGGTGAAATACAATTTCTTTATTGTTACGTGGAAGGATCAAGTCTTTAGAATATAATCATTCATCTCCTCTACAGCAAAGTTCTGGTGGGCTATTTCTACTAGTCATGTGGCCTGATCATGAGATGGAATTCTCCATCAATATGCCTGAGTCTTTTTTGGTGCCTTGCTAGATACTCCAATTTATCAAAGCAGTTCCTGTTGCTAACACATGTCCTTTGCTTTTTAACCATCCAACATATTACGTTCTTTTCCACCTAGTAGTTAATTTTTAGGCCGAGTGTTTTTCTCTTCTGCACGCATCTTGCTTGTTGCATGGGTATACATAGTAACAACTGGATGGGGGTTGTAATCTCCTTCCAGGTTTTCCGCAAAAGTCTCATTATGTCCTAGTGATTGCAGCTCACCTATTCGACTTGGTCAAACACTTGGAGCAGGTTGACATGTCCCTTCCAAGACCTGGGACCCAACCATGCTGTGATGCCAAGTATTTTCCTTCCTTTGGGCAGCACATGATATTGTCGCGTAGGCTCTCATTATCCTAATGAGACTAATGGATTTTTTGGGCAGCAAGATCGTTCACAGTGTGAGGGACTAAGTCTGACCCATGGAGAAGGACCCTTGTCACCCCAAATCCGGGTTGAGCTCTGGCCAACTAGCAGTGCCTTATCTCTCCCAAAGGGAAGAGACAATTGGGCAGCCGAGCGCATGACATCTTAGTGCTTCCCAGGGAAGTCGTGGTCACTCAGGTCACAACCAGTTCTCTCATACACAGTGTGGTCTCATATATAAATGACAAAGGCAGTTTGAGTTTTAAAGATTGGTTTAATAAAACAACTGCATTTTAGATAACAAGGCGTGAGCCGCAATAACCAGAACCATACAACACAGTAGGATTGAAATAGTAACGCGGAGAGTGAAACATAAGAATAATGCTATCATAGTGCAACTAGAGTACGTTCCCTCTCTAAGTTATATTTTGAGCACAGCATGTGAAGCTCTAAGCCTGCCTTTCAGGTTCCCCCGGGAGGACATCGACCCTCATACCTGAGCAAAGGCCTGTGATCTGGATCAGATCTGCAACAGGGCAGTCAGCATCTAGTTGTGGGTTCCTGGTCGGAATCTCCCTCTTACGTGTACCAGGACTGGGAAGTGTTTTTATAACTAACACGCCGGTGTTCTAAGAAACGTCCCTACGTAAGAATGTGTACTTTTTCCGAACCCTGAAGACTAAACTTTTACCACATCTTTCGGCAATGTACCAGACTGTATCCTTGACTGAAGCACAGAGCGAGCAAGAATGTATTGTTTGAGAACTTCAGTGCTGAAGTAAGCTAAATAGTGTGATAGAAGAAAATAAAACAAGACCGTGAAACTGGTTATTGTAAAATAACAGTGCAAGGCTAAATAAAATGCATCTAGGGCAAAGTGCACAGAGGCCTAATACTTTAAGCAAACGTGCAGAACGCTACATTAAAAATGGCTACACTACAATATCAACCTTGTTTATTGCATTTTAGCGAGTGCCTCCTGTTGATTCTGTTTAAGGGTATTTTCTGTAATTTTGAGGGAGAATGCAAAGCAACCCCATCCTCCCCCATCCTCTGATAGGGTACTTTATTTTGGTTCTCTATGGAGTCCCTCTGAGAGTTAGTGTTTTTAGATACTGTTTGAAAGTTGCAGAAATTTAATTAAATAACTGAATGTCTAAAGTGCTGGAGATGCATAAGTGCGACTGGATGTCCCTGACTTCTGAGACATTTCACAACCCATTATACTGGATATGGTAGGTCAGTCTCTATAAAATGCAGGACTTTTATTTTCTGGGCTGTCAAGTTTAGGTAGAGACGAGAGAACCCACTCAAGATAAATTTGTTAGAGGGTAATCAGGCTTGCTTTTAGTAGCCTTTGTCTTTCTAGGCTACAAGAGAAGAATTTTTTGGTGGTAATGGACAATAACACTGGCATACTTGTATCGGTATGTCTACTCTACGAGGATTTGGTGAGGCAATCCAAAGAAGGGGCAGTTTTGTACATTTAAACAATGCTGAGAGGTGTTTACAATTAAGTCACCCTTTTTGTCAAGGGAAGTCATTGAACAAGCTGAAATGCAGTCAGTTGCAAATATTGCCAAACGAGTGGAGCCTCAATTGAGACACAGCAACTTTTTAACATCTGGCTATATACCCGTGAGTAGGCCTGTTGTCTACCCACACATCAGAATATGAAGTGTCCTGTTTTTCTTTCGTGAGATTTTCGTTGAAAAGAGCACTGACTGATGTTATGTTGATTGGCAGTCAGTTGGGTCTTTGTTGCAAATTGTTCTAAACCAGTTTGGGAAATTTAAAAAAAGCACAGATAAATGTGATCTGAATTAGGCCTAGGTGAGACAACTATTTTAGTCACCTTTAATCCTGACAGATAAAGTGTTATTTCCCTCACTTTCTTGTAGGAGGAGCATGGAAGTCTGAGATTTCGTAAGCACAGCCTCTCTCTCTAATTAGGTAGTAGATGTTATTGTGGATGCAAGGTGGCCACAGATTGGGCATTTGCCTGCCTGTATTTTAAGGTAGTGTTGCCTGTGTGATCAAAAACAGTCGAACCAACCTCCTGCACATTTGTAAACTCTGTTAACTTTGTTCATTCTACTTTTAGATAGGAGAGCTCTGCAAATATCTACTGAAAGATTATGGTATAGCTGTAATCAGAATTATAAGAAAGCTAGATCTACTTTTAAGAGCTATACAGTTTCTCAAGGCTATGATGAAAAAGTACACTCCTGTTTTTTGCATGCTGTTGTAACACAACCTGAATTTGGTAGGGACTAAATGTATAACACTTGCTTTCAAATTATGTTCATATAACATCACTGAAATTCAGCAGTTCACACTAGCTGAACTAACTATAACTTGCACCCCTGCTATGCACTGCTTATGGCCTCGCATATTACATCACTCATGATATGTTGAATGATGTGTGCAAATTGACCCTCCTCATTTTGTTAAGTTGCAGATGAAACCGTTTTAAGTTTCATAGATTTGATTCAATAAGATAGCTCCAGACCTGCCACACCTTTATAATATGTAAGAATATTAGTGCTCTATGTGTACATCAGAACACTCTGGGAGGCTGCAGTAGAACACAGGGAATCGACAGACTGGCTGCTTGCTGCTTCTGTTGGAAGTACATGTTTTACTCAGCATCTCAGACTTTATTCTCACATGACTGAGGAAGATAGTGTGCATTTACTGCAAAATATGCTCTCATTTTAAATTCTGTACCACCATCCAATCTTTTTGACAAAATCCTGTTAGAAAACAGTTTCTTGTCAAACATGGTTCATCAAATCCCAGCAGAAGATCCGCATGTTACACAGGGCAAAATCACCTTAGAATACCCAGTTCCTAAAATTAGTTTGGTACCACCAACCCTTGAATTATAATGTGACTAAAATGTGTTATCACTCTTAATATCTTGTAGGAAAGTGCCATCTTTCTTGGCATGTTACCCCCAGTTTTGCCTGTATGTCAGTATGTTTTTGCCTGTCTCACTGGGATCCTGTTGGTCAGAACCCCCGTGCTCATAGTTAATGGCCTAATGTGTGTGGCTGTATAGTGCTTAACTGTGTCACTGAGGCTCTGCTATTTAGAACCTCAGTGCTTATGCTCTCTCTGCTTTTAAATTTGTCACTATAGTCTAGTGACTTAATTTACCAATTTCAGTTGGCACACTGGACCTCCCCTCCCCCTTATAAGTCCCTAGTATATGGTACCTAGGTACCCAGGGCATTGGGGTTCCAGGAGATCCTTATGGGCTGCAGCATTTCTTTTGCCACCCATAAGGGGCTCGGACAAACCCTTTCACAGGACTGCCACTGCAGCCTGTGTGAAATAGTGCACTCATTATTTCACAGCAATTTTCACTGCACTTAAGTAACTTATAAGTCAGCTATATGTCTAACCTTCATTTAATGAAGGCTAGGTGCAAAGTTACTAAGTGTGAGGGCAATCTTGCACTAGCAAAGGTGCCCCCACATAGTTCAGGGCCAATTACCGGAACTTTGTGAGTGCGGGGACACCATTACGCCAGTGCACTACATATAGGTCAATACCTATATTTAGCTTCACAATGGTAACCCCGAATATGGCCATGTAAGGTGTCTAAGATCATGGGATTGTCCCCCCATTCCAAATCTGGTATTGGGGAGCCAATTCCTTGCATCTTCGGGGCTCCACCACGGACCCCCAGTACTGCCAAGCCAGCTCTCTGAGGCTTGCAATGCAGCTACAGCTGCTGCCACCTCACAGACACGGTTCTGCCCTCCTGGGGTCTGAGCAGCTCAGTCCCAGGAAGGCAGAACAAAGCATTTCCTTTGGGAGCAAGGTGTTACACTCTCTCCCTTTGGGAATAGGTGTTACAGGCTGGGGAGGGGTAGCCTCCCCCAGCCTCTGGAAATGGTTTGAAGGGCACAGATGGTGCCCTCCTTGCATAAGCCAGTCTACATCGGTTCAGGGACCCCTTGTCCCTGCTCTGGCGTGAAACTGGACAAAGGAAAGGGGAGTGACCACTCCCCTGTCTATCACCATCCTAGGGGTGGTGCCCAGAGCTCCTCCAGTGTGTCCCAGACTTCCGCCATCTTGCTTTGCAAGGTGTGGGCACACTCTGGAGGGCTCTGAGTGGCCAGTGCCAGCAGGTGACTTCAGAGACCCCTCCTGATAGGTCCATACCTGATAAGGTAGCCAATCCCCTCTCAGGGCTATTTAGGGTCTCTCCTGTGGGTTCTCTGCAGATTCTACTTGCAAGTTTCCAGCAGGAATCCTCTGCAACTACTACTTCATCCTCTGACCTCGGATCAACCGCAGCCTGCTCCAGGAACCTCTGTAACAGCAACAAAGTGTCCAGTAGGGATACTTTTCCTCTGCAACTTCAGCTCTAGCCAGCAACTGCAACAGTTTCCACGGTGTGCACGCTCTGAGGACTCCCTGTCTTCACCCTGCACCAGAAGGACCCAGTGGGGGAACGGAGTCATTTCCCTGCTGAAGCAGGCATCTTCTAAGTTCTCTTGGACTGCTCTCCTGGCGAAGAGCGTGTTCCTTGGAACACAGAGGGTGGACCCTTCGACACAGACTGTCCTGAGGTCCCGCTGTCCCAGAGAATGACAGTACCCCTGTGAACCGCATCTTCTTCACCTCCTGAGGCCTCTGTGCAGTATTTGCAAAATTCCTTCATGCTCAGCCTGGCCCAGGTCCCCAGCGCTATCCTGCGACGATCAACTTGCTAAGTTGTTCTCTTGCGTGGAACCTTCCTTTGTAGTGTTGCACCAACCGCATTTTGCACCTCCTTTGTCCTTGTGTTCTGCAACTCTTGTGGTTGCTATCTTGTGCTCTGAGGGCTCTCTGAAGTGCTGAGAGCCCCCTCTTCCTCCTCACACAGAGTTGAGACCCCCAGGTTCCTCCTCGGTCCAGATAGCACCTACTTGATGCAAAACGCGACTTTGCCGGAACCAAGGCATGTCGGAGGAATCCAGCGCCCAAACTCGCCTGCATCCAACTTCACGACGTGGGACATCCAGTGCATCACGCAGGAACCCGCTGACATCTTCCTAGGGTGCATTTCTGCAGTCTTCGTCGAACCGGAGACTCTTCTTTTGCACCCTCTTCTGGGTTGGCAGGGGTTCCTGGTCTTCCTGGAACTTCCTTCGACTTCTGTACTTGGTTTCCTTACGTTGAAGGTCTTCAGGTCCAGGAATCCATCAGTTGTTGTTTGCAGGCTTGGTTGGTTCTTGCAATAACTCTAATCACAACTTGTAGTGTGTCCTAAGGAAACTTGCAGTACTTTACTCCTGCTTTTCTGGGCCTTATGGTGGGGTAATTTACTTACCTTTACTGTACTCTTACTCTCCCAGCGATTCTGCACACACTTCACTTGTCTAGGCGGGAATTCGTGATTCGCATTCCACTTTCTTAGTATATGGTTTGTGTTGCCCCCAGACCTACTTTCTTCCATTGCATTCTATAGCATTTCCTATTGTTTGCACTATCCTATGTCTAATTACTTACCTTATTTTGGTGTCTAATGTATATATTGTGTATAATACTTACCTCCAGAAGGAGTATTGCCTCTAAGATATTTTTGGTTCTGTGTCACCCAAATAAATACATTCATTTTTGGTAACACTGAGTATTGTCTTTGATTGTGTATAAGTACTGTGTAACTATAGTGGTATTGCATGAACTTTGCATGTCTCCTAGTTCAGCCTAAGCTGCTCTGCTTTAGCTACCTCAATCAGCCCAAGCTGCTTGAACACTACTACATTTCACTAATAAGGGATAACTGGACCTGGTGTAAGTACCCAAGGGACCGGTACCCACTACAAACCAGGCCAGCCTTCTACACATCTGCTTCTTTTTGTGACTCTAAAAATGTGCCATTCACTGCAATACATTTCAGGAGGGCCCATGCCCCAGAGTCCTTTAATGGCTGCCACAGTATATTGTTGAGGTTGTGACCAACCATTCAGGACTGACTACCCCATTTAAAATGGCCAATCAGAAGAAACCTGGACACCAGCAGTCTGGATATGTATAAACAGTCCAGGTATCTTTATGTTTTGAACCTTAATTTCTCAAAAAACCCTGAACCAATTTACACCAAATCACACCTTCTAGGTAACTATCTAGCTTTCTGTCAAATTTGGTGTAATTCTGTTTAACTGTTGTGTGTAGTGCTGTCTAAAAGTCCCTATTGAAATTGGATGGGTACATTGCTTTTGGGAACACACCCTTCTCTGCTGCTTTTTCTTGGCTCCAGCTTGACAGACCACCTCAAAGCTTTCCAGGAAAGAACTGGGATGGATGTATGGAAAGTTTTGTTAAGATCTGTTATATGGCACCCAAGATATTAGCAAAACAAAAAATATGTACATATATATCTTCAGTACTCATCCATGGTAACGGCGTGCTCCCAAACGTCGGCACTGGACGCACCCGCATGTCACATTTCCCTAAAGGTTCTAATTCAGTAAATAAGACTTTGGCACTCCAGCAGCAGTCAGGTAAAGAGCATTAATTTCCTAAGAAACCAACAACACGTTGTTGGCATATATATAATTTCAATCACTGGGAACCTAAAGCCATTGTTTCCGTTGAGTAGAATCACATGTACCTTCTCTTAATCCAGCTTAAGGCATTCCTGGATGAGAAACTCAGGACAAATAAATGTCCACTCCTTCTGTGCTGTACCTCCACTGTGCTCAGCTTAAGGATAATCACATCAGTTCGAGGGAGAGTATTTTGTACCTTTCGGAAATTGATGGCATACCCCTAACATTCCATGTCAGGAAAGTGTAGCTGTTTAGAGCAATCACCATTCAACCCAAAGTATTAGTGACGTGGTTTAGGTGCCCGTGTACCCTGCCTAATGACACCGCAATATATCCAACCTACCCATCTCTTGTTATTCAGGTTGAATGTTGGAATCGTAAACAGGAAAAACATAAAATACATGATAAACTACTACTCCCACTCCACGGAACTCAGACACAGTAATGTTCCGTTCAAACGTTGCAAACAACCAAGGTACCAACATGAGACCTTCCTACAGTCATACTGTAAAAAAAAGCCAGTGAGGGGGTGGCTCAACTACACCTTCTCAATGTCACTCCCTTGGTCAGCCATGTATAATCCCCACACAGTGATGATAACAAATAAATCGGAAATAGTGTAGTTGTGTATCTTTGTATCATATTCTAGAGGTAATAATGTATGTGGAACTCATGTGGGGAACCCTACAGAGCCAGGCATACAGCTGTTCACAGTAGGGGGGTTTGGGCACAAAACCTGGACTCCGACCAAATCTTATGCCCAACTCTCTGCAACCATCCAGTGTCACCCCCCCCCCCCCCCCCCCCCCCCCCCACCCCCTGCACACAGTCTCTTGTGGGGAGCAGAAAAGATTGGATGCAAACCTTTATCTCCTGAAAAATTGTGTTTTTTAAAGCTTTTTAGAAGTTTTTTTTTTTTTTTACACAGTGTACAACTATTGTAGTTTTATTATTTTACAATGTTGTATTTTTTTAAAATTATTTTTGATGTGATATACTTTTTTTCTTCACATTTTTTGTGCAGCTATGTGATCTTGCTGTAGGTGGTCTCCAATTTCTCTAGAAAAAAGTATTTTATTAGTTGTCCTGAAATCACAACTTTTAAGCAGTGCTTGCACTCTGTAGCGAAATGCTGCATATTCTCATTGTCCTCCTCTTGCTCTTAACACATCAGTTTCTACTCCTGCTGCTTGTGTCTTTTACACCTCAACAAAAGCTATGTTGTTAGGATGCATAGCCCCCACGTGCTTCCACAGTCTCTTCATTTCTGTGGAGTGCTGCCTTGGAGCACCTGTTTGCACAAGGTGCACATAATTTCTTGTACTTTTTTCGCCAGCTGGTAATTTATTAACGGACACACTGCCGATTCGTTTTCAGTCCTGATGGTTGTACTGCAGAGGAGACGTACGGGATAATTGCATCATCTCCTTTGGTAATCCACCGGTGGTGGTGTTTTCGGTGTCTGCTGTTGTGGAGTACTCCGCGAGGCCATGATAGACTGCAGTTTTATACAGAGAAATGTGGCCCTGGAAAACAGAAGTGTACAATGGTGATGAGCAAATTAGTTTCAGCTTTTTTCTAAAAGTTTGGTGCTTAGTATTAATGGTTTCTGAGTGACCAATCTGATGTCTGCTTTCATTCTTAACTATTTATCTAGTTATTGTCCAATTTAGTAGCACAGGACCCATACAGCAAATATTAGTGCGCTGTCTCTCCCACAAGGCCTTTACTTATTTTGCTGGGTCCCTCTGCAGAACCCAGAAGTATTTTGTTTTTTAAGTTGTATTTGCTGTGAACTGGTAATTTTATTTTATTTAAAGTTTGAAAACAGTGATTTCCTGACAGGCCTAAATAACCAAGCTCTTTGGTAATTCTAATTAAAATTTCTGTGTTTCTAAGAGATGGGTAGCCAAAAAATGGTATTGTGGTACTCGTGACTCACAGTAAAAACACATCTGATTGGCCTATATGGCTGTATTGATGCATTTGGAAGATGTTCCTGCCACATTACCCTCATTAGAGATTTTCACTTAAGTATATCCACATCTCGTGAACTCTTAAGTCTCTCTCCTTTTTACTATAATTTGTATTTCTTTTTTTGGAGTATTTAACAAAAAAATCCAGAATACATGGCATCTGGAGCAGACCAGATGGAATGTGAAGGACCTCTGAACGAGGTGCAGCAATCGGGGACCCATACTAAATCCATCACCTGACACTGCTTCTCTATTCCATCTGGAAAAAAGAAAGTATGGAAAAAAGTGGTGACATGCAACCTTTGCCACCAAGAATTCAGCAGGGACACTTGGAAGAAGTACTCTTTTGTAACTTCTAGGATGATCAAACATCTTAAAGCAGGTGCACTAGCCAACCAAATGCTACAAAGTGGAGACGGAAAGAGGATGCGTTGACGTCTTCTGATGCAGTTCTAATTTACAAGCTGGCAACTGTGTTCCATCAGAAGTACTTGCCACACAACAAGATATCAGACCTTTGTACTCCAACATAGGGTATGCTTCACTCACTGCTGTGGCGTTATATCTATAAGAAAGTAGCCCAAGACAAGCCGGTGGCTGAACCTCAACATGAGCACACAATTTGTTTGATTTTTTTTCCCAATTTCTGATGGTATTTCACCCCGCGCCCCAAAACTGAAAAATTATAAAAACAATTTTTGTTTTGAAATATGCAAAAAGATGCTTGTGAGAACCATATTTGTCAGTTAAAAAATTGAAAAAAACATATCTGTTATCATGTCTGTGAATAAGGACCTGATTTAGAGTTTCGTAGACAGGTTACTCAAGCACAAACTTGACTGATAGCCCGTCTGCCTTATTACGATTTCCATTTCCATTGGAAATAATGGGATCGTAATACCGCAGACAGGATATCTGTAAAGTAAATCAGGCCCTGAGAATTTTAGAATATATTTAAAAGGAAATTGTCATATTCAACATAGCACAGCATTCAGTCATGATGCAATGCGTTCCACCAAAGCCACAAAGAAAAAAAAACATTGTATCTACCAGAAAAGTGTGTTCTCTTCTCTTCCCCAGCTCTGATGGACTTTTCATTGCCATGCACTAATATAGATACCATTGCCCCATACTGGAAATTAAATTTAAAACAATGTTTTAACACTTTTCTAAATGTTTATGTGTACAGTAAAATATTGAACACATTGAAAATTGTTTATGCATAGGAAATAAAAGCTTTTCTCCTTGTTATGATTGCCTTGAGCAGGCGTAATGCTTTGGGTCACATCCCAGTGTGTACATGTTAAAACATAAGGGTTTCCCATAGGCCATGCATAGTGGGTGGTGTGGTGCCCAGGGGTTTTTGGCACTGGGCTTGACAAAAGGCCAAGTGCAGCAGGGGTGGTCTCAGGCCATGTGCCCAACCCATCATGGGACACACAACCACTACTGCCATGGCCTTTGGCCTTGCACAGATCGGGTTGTCTGCATGGCCTGGCTTATGGCCAAGCCCAGGCCCAACCTGCAGTGGTGCTCCCAATACCTGCTTTGCACAGCCTTTTGGAGATTGCTGTTCTCTTAATTTAGTTTTATAATTTTTTGGTACCATGCTACTCCCACGGTACTGTGGTGTTGCAGTTCCACAGTACCTCACAAGACCTTTTAAGTTGCATGGTAGCAGCAAAAACAATTACTTTTTTAAGGAATATATTTATATACTGGATGGAGTTTACCAAAATAAGAGTAACTAGGAGAAGGAACTGTATTAGCAAGGATTCAAATGTGCCCATCTACTAGCTATTAATTTTAAAGTCGGAAGCAATCAATTTCAAATAAATAACATCTCAAATGGATAACAGTAAATTGCAATAGTTATGCTACAGCAAAGTAATAACAAGTCTTTACCACTTGTAAAAGAAAAAATTGTAATAAACACTTAATTTAAAAAGCCTGCATTCTAATAAGAACACTAGTGTACCAAGGTTCAGTGGTAGTGGGGAGGTGTAGGGGTGGTAAAGTTACTGATTCCTTGTTGCCTTTACTTGAGGGCGGGCAGGATTTTTTCTATTCTCTGACACCCACGGAAAAAATAACCTAGTGTGTGGCCTGGTGGGAATGCTAGGACCAGGTCACAGACCACGTTTCATGCAATTGTCTTTTGTTCATTTTTAAACATGAGGGTGGGAAAAGGGTCATTAAGTTCCAGTGTCTGCATTCGTAGACCTTTGGTCGCCATCCTGTCGTAGACCTTTGGTCGCCATCCTGTCGTAGACCTTTAGTCGCCATCCTGTGATGCAACTCACTAAAGCCTCCTTTGCTTCTTGCATATGTTTCACTTTTAGATGGATATATTGAAATCACTCAGTCTCAAAAGCTGAGTTGTACTGAGGGTGAGGCCAGCCTCAGGTTATGCCAATTAATTTGTTCAAATACTGAAATGGTGCAGAGGAAACTAACAAAATGCTTGTGGATGTCTTAGCATCATATTTCCAAAGCCAGGCAAATTGATATCAGCTGAAAGTTCCTCACTGCTGTGCCTCCTTTTGCTTCCCTAAACAGATAAGTTTCATAGGTGTGCTACTCAAAAATCTAACCCCAAATATATAAGTACGTGTAAAACGCAACAATACAAAAAAGATGTATAAAGAGTTTTATAGAATTAGGTTTCAGTTGGTCCCTATCAGCAACGTCCCTGCGATGACTAGCATGATTTTATGTAGGTGTGGTAGTGCCCTTCAATGCAAGATTTTTCTCAATGGAGCTCGTTTAATTGGGTATATATTTCCAGTCCCTTTAGGTTCATGGCTTGAATGGGCCTCTGCAATCAACCTTTTATATTTACTTGACTTGTCGCTTGGGCATGTGTTTTTGTTTGCAATTTATTTTTTTAGGCATGGGTCTTATCCTCACCAGTGTATCTGTTGAGTGCATGAGCCTAGCCTGCAATGTCCTGCCACCACCATGGAAATTAAATGTCCCCATTTCTGGATCAAAGTATATCTGGGAAATATAGGTACACCTGCATTAACAGGTCTTGAAGCAAGGAGATCAGGGGCTCTGCACATTTGAAAACATCTCAACAACTTTATCTCACTTTTGGGGGTCATCTCCACTAACCAAACACAACCAAACAACTATAAAGAACGTGGTGCGTTGGCTAGCTTAAGCAAGCGTTACAATGCCACACTACCAGTAGAAGGCAATAGTATAATATGTAGGTTGGGGCTACAAAGTAGTGAATGTGAGTATGGAGTTAATGTATGATTTACATACATTTGAAGAGAAGCTTAGGATACAAGTTTGAGTAACATAGACTATCAATTTGAATTATACTTGTTTAAATGTCAGTTGTGTCCTCCTAAATGATAATAAAAATAAAAGCATACAAATTATTTTTTGGATATTCTGTAATTGAGGTCTTTTTTTTTTTTTTAGTGAGGACACACCTCTTGATCTAACTGGAAAAGTATACCAACTGGAAGTCATGTTGAAGCAGCTTCACACTGACCTGCAGAAAGTAAGTGAGCCACTGAAAGTGTTTAACATTCCCTCCTAACCGGTCCACCCCACTGCACCCCAACCAACACACACTGACGGTCTGCAAAATTCGTAGGACGTAAGTAAATGTAAGGGAATGCACTGTCAGTTAATTTGCTTAGACTATGCCTTACTGACTTAGAATAGATGTACAAAATGTTTCACTGTTTTAAAATGTTAGGCATAGCTAATTTGTTTGATCTGCTGCAATATTCAATGCTTAATAGTCATATCTCAGACCACAGGCACTTCATTTGCATTTTTGCTAGCTCAGTATATATACAATCTGGGCTAATATTTTAACGGAAGAGTTTTGAGCTGTGCTTTCTTTTCAGTATTTGTTGGCTCTTAAACATACTCTTCTTTGCCTCAGAAAGTTCTTGCATGCTCCTTTTGTGCAGTGTTGCTTTTGAGATCTGGCTAGAGACTGTTCACTGTATTCAAGGCTCATGCTAACATAGTGCATAGAGGGAACCTTTGGTACAGCCTTCTTCAGTCGTTTGCTTAAGTGCAGTATCTTTCATTTAGGATCAACTCACTGGAGTGTTTTCCAGGCTTACATTTTTTTCTTCAGTTATTGGCGTTAGTTGTGAGAATGTTTTGCTCAGTCCAGTGGAAGATAAGCTATTGCTCCACCATGTGTCGGGAAAGACTTTGCTACTGTGGCAGTGTAATACTTAAGAACTTGATTTTTGCTGTCCCTCCCAGGATCTGGGACATAAAGTCTCCACTCTGGTGCTGTGCTTTTCCTCATCCTCCTCAAGTAAGCTATCCCGCACGATTAGCAGCACCCAGTGAGTCATGTTAATTAAGTTGTTTCCTCACTTCTAGGGAAAGGCAGTCCCCTTCCCAGGTCCCTTTCCACACCCAGGCAAACCTCTGATCGCCCTAGGAGCCTACTCTTCCATGTGAGGAGAGCTACTGTCCCATGTTCAGCCACTCTTAAGAACTGCATCAAGGAGAGAGCAACAGATCTTCCATTGTAATCTTGAAGTGCTTCGTGGCAGTTCCAGAGTAAACCGAGCGGCAGAGCTAGCACTGTTCCTTCATAAAGTTTACATAAAGGAAAAATACAGTATTTCACACAGCACAGCAGTGTAACCTCTGTCACTTGTGGAATATTGTGATTTCGTAGTCCATTTCTGCATTTGCTGCCTAGAGCTGTAAGACCGTCTTCAACTTTTTCTTAACTACACTAAGTTACATGCAAACAGATGCAGAATGTGTATAAAATATTCGGCAACACCTCAATTGCTTTTGTGGTCAGTCTTTTGTTTAACTGGATTTGATCAGTTTGATTGTGCAAGAATATGTTGTGTGCTTGCTATCTTTACGCTTGAGGTAGCAAACTCCTGGTCTCAGGAAGTCCACAGGTGCTTCCTGAGATCAACCCTTTGCTATCCATTGGAATTCAGTTGAGCAAAGCAGCTTGCTGCAGCACTGTGCAGACCTAATCAGAAAGGTGTGTCAGCTTGTGCGGTTGCTTATGGTTTGCTTCATGGGGTTGCTATGCTATGCTGAGGAGGTGGGGCTGTCTGAAGGTGACAGTCTTTGATGAAGCTGCTGATAGTTTTCTGGGGTCGTAGAGCTAGTGTAGGTTGATATTGCCTTTGTCCTGTTTGTGTACTAGTTTAAAACAAAAGAGATCACTATTGGTGCATGAATGAACATGGAGCAATATATTAACAGTATTATCTACATGTCTTACTCTCATCTCAAGTTACTAAGAAAAGCAAGATTATTGCTCTCAATTCAGAAGAGATAGTGAAACCTACAGTAAGAGCAAAGGTAGAATAGATTATCTGGCTTGTACATCATAATAATTTGCCAGCAAGGACTTTAATAAATCTGACATTGAGATTGACACAGATACGTATGTTTGGAAGACTCCATGAATTCTGAAACATTTTATTACTAGTTACTGTTGTGGCCATTATCAGAAACAAGTGAGATGCATGTCCACTATTGTGTGCAATTCGAGGAACTCATTACTTGATTACTGAAGAAATTGTGATTAGCTGCTTTCTCTTAGGAAGGTTTGGAAATCTGTATACATAGGTGGACCTGCTTTGAAAGAAGGGCTAGTTGCCTTCTGAGTTGAAGTGTTGCAGTGACGGACCTACTTAAATCCTATGGCCTAGTTAGTGTTTTGTAGCATTGTTACTTGCCTCATACTGTCTTGCCACTGTCCATGAAATGTCAATGTCAAATTTAGAAGTGACTGCTAATAATGAGGTTTGAGAAAGATAAGAGATTAGGTAGGGGCAAAAGTTCTTATATTTGCTTCTTTGGTTTGTTGGAGCTTTGTTAGCCCACAGACAGTTCTTTGATATGTCCTGAGCACTAACAGGGTTATTGATGGAACCCATAATGTGCACTAAACCCCCTCCATCATAAGCTAAGGTGTTTAGAGTCCTTTGACAGTGGCCATGCCACCAAGCAGTATTACAATAGGTCCATATAAAGCTGGTGCCGTGAATAAAAGGTTCCCTACTTCCTCTCTAGGTATCCATTTGTACTAGAAAGCACTTGTCATCAAATAATTCATCAGTTCATTTGGCTGAAAATCTAGCAGCCTTCAAAGAATTGCTGATGTCACACTTATAGTTTCTGGGAGACTCTGACTACAATCTTACCACACGGAGGGGCTTCCCATTTCATGTTTATTAGTTTGGGCTGCTTCTGTACAATCTTGGCATTCATATTCCTCACCCTCCCCTCGCATTAACTTAAGACTTTTCTAAAACTAGAGACCTATCTTAGCTGTCAAGATTGATGACAGTGTGATGTTCCTCTTCTGCTGTGAGCCTCACTTTTCTTCTTTGCACAGGGTTTCTAAGAAGATAAGGTGAACTGCTATGCTGGCCTTAGGTACCAGTATATATCTAGAGTTTCAAGAGTTGCAGCAGATGTGTGAAGTTGATGTCCGAGATTGACCACCAAGGTTGAAACATTACCCACCTTATGCCATGTTGGAGTAAAGGATACTTTGATGGGTACTTTGATTGTAGCCCTTGTGTCTTCTTATGCCTGCTGGCCTGGAAACTCAAGGGGCAGCGTGAGGCAGAGCTAGTAGGTTCTAGGGGGTACTTTCGGGAGTCATGAATCCATGCTAAAAAATCCAGTTTCAGAGATAAGGAAACTACATAGTGAATGAACTATCCACCATAACCAAAGGTAAAGTAGGTATGCAGCCTTTCCCTCTCTGCACCATACTCTGTTCCCTCTGTAACCTTCATTCTCTTTCAGGTTTCACCTTCTCTTTAAAGAAGGGTAGGTATAGACCAAGAGGGACTTTTGAATAATTTGATACCTCAAAATTCAAAGAATTTACATACATACCAAAGGTAAGAGACATCCGATATTCTGGCTCAGTATTTGTTCTTATTGCCCAGTTGTACTTAGACAATTAATTCCACCTTTGCTCTGCGCCCGGTTTGTGTTCCTCATGGGGATCCTCCACACTACTTTTACCCTGGGACTAGAAATTCATTCTGGACACTTTACATTTATTGAAAAACTGGACACTCTAAATTAATTGAAAGACTCACCTGTATGTGACTGCATTTGATTTGCCATCTGAAGTGATGGATGTTATCTTCGCCACCAGATGCCCTTTTACAAAATCCCTTTAAGTGGGCCCCAGACAAGTTTGTAACATGAGCTTGTTTACTCTTCTCAAATTCTTCTAAAACTTTAAACTTTGGCATGTAGCCTAAGGCTAGCAGGCACGTAAATCCATCGCAGATCTCATTGCTTAAAGCATTTAGATCCAAGGAAAAGTTAAAGCTTGCTTCATTATTAAGCCATGTAAATTTGAATACTCAATCCTGCGATCCAAGAATCCTACAGGGATTCAAGAATGATATTACTAGTTGTGACCGTTCAAAAAATGTCTTAATAAACCACCAGAGCGTAAGCTATGTCTCGCTAGAACTAAGATGGCCTTTAATTTTATTCTCTGAAACTGTGAAACATTAAGATTGTGTAAATAACAAGTCCAGAAAGAGATACATATCAACAATCTCACGTATAACATTGCTAGGCACCATCTCTTCAGTGTAATCTGTATTGATCCTCAAATTGTAAGGACAATATTTTTGAAGAAAATAATTTGTCCTCTGCAGCCAAAATGATATAAGGTCCAGTAAAACGGGTTCATCTGCATGAGTAGATACTAATTTAGGAAAATACAAATTGGCCTGACTAATTAAATAAGGTAAATAAGCAAATTAATTAAAATTGGTGTTATTAAACAGCTCTGCTTAAGACCATTTTGTTTTGGAATCATCTTAGAATGACAGTAGTTAAGCAACAGTTCCACCTGGACGCAAGTTTCAGTGTCTGATAACTAGGCCATTTGGACTTTGATAGCCTTTTATCTTGTCCATAGACGATCTGAGCAGCTGAGTCGTTTGATATAAAACCAACAACACAGCAAAAGAATGTCATCTTTCTAGCTAAAGATTTATGAGCTACCTAGCAAAAGACAAAACACTTTTTTTTTTTTTTTTACAACTCAACATTTTAATCTATCAGGAACTAGATTTTCGACTGCTTTAACACCATATCCATAAGCAAAATTAACCTGTAGCAGACTGGTTCACTTTTTGGGCCCTTTTAAAAAACAGTTTGACTATCACTCCTTTCCAAGAAACTAGCAGTTTAAATGGATCCATTTATACAAGCAAAATGTACAAATCGCTCCTTGCACTAGGAGTGATTTAATCCAGAGGTATTAGGCAAGCAGCACAAACTAAATTTGCTTGCCTAATTGCTTCCAAGATGTTCATAGAAGTAATACATTTGTTAATAGGCAAGTCGGCTACATGTGCACCACAAGGCAGTACTATTTCTGAGCCATTACGCACCCTCAAATTGTATTCTTCATATTTAGTGTCATGCATTTATACATTCTTAAGCCTCAATGGAAGATTGGATGATCCTTGCTACACCAACTGCCAAAATTCTCTACAAACCCTATCTTTAAAATTTTTAACAACTTGCACCACGATTTCCCTTTAGAAATCATTTACTTTTCTGTGCATAGTGATTTGTACCTTTTGAGCTTTAACTTGTAAGCAAAGCCATTTTCAATAGAACTGTCCTTACAAATATAAACTTTGACACCTCTACAATTTTAATGTGGCTCAGTGGTATTCCTAATGAACCAATCAAACTTATCTTGAAGAGTGTGGGTACGGTGAGCCTCTGTTATACCTATTGGGCTTTTAGGCTGGAAACAATTACACAAACGGATCAGTTCTGTATTGGTATATCAGAAACCTGGCAGGCATTTCACAGAACCATGAAACTGAATTTAATGAATTGCAGGATACTTGGTCTAAAACAAAAGTTCCTTAAACGCAATTGTATTTCTTGCATTCTAGGAGAAAGGATATAAAGGGTATTAGGTTTTTAAGAAACATCTTGGTAAATTTGGCCCAGAATGTTTCAGAATCCTACTGGGTGGGCTACAGATATCTCTTCAAAACCTCCCAACAACAAAGGTGGTAGCCATTGTATGCCCCATTGAATATCAGGAATTTGCATAATATATCAGTGGCCGAGTAATCAATCAATCAATTAATCTTTACTCAGTTACAAGACCCATACAAGCAACAGATCAAAAATATAGTTCAACATAATTTAGATGTCAAGACTGATGGCAGCAGACAAATATTGACTTAAGGCATAGCATGCTAACAGCAATGCAAGCATCTGTAAATGCAAAGTGCCAGTCTACATTGTGCAAAATTTGCAGATTTAGGCATAAGTACAATAAACGTCTTACTTGAAGAGATAAAGTGAAAACTTACAGAAGACATAAAGTGCATTGTAATAAATTGTCATAAGGATACGAGCCAATACAATTGTGGATATCTCTGCGTAAAGGAAATGGTACAAGACCCAGCCTAAAACACATAAGCAGGTGACCATCCCTGGTATCGTAAAAGAGGGATAAGACGCACCATGTTGTGGGCTGTCTTGGCCATAATATGTAACTTAAAAGATGATTTAGATCACTCAGTAAGTTCTCAAGCCGTATGCTCTCTGTTGGTGTGCAAAATAATGAATGCAACATACAGTTGGTGGGCGGTAGTCACCATCCATCAGCCCAAAAAAAAAAACACATATCGATCCACTATGATGACAGGGATAGCCAAAGCCACCAATAAAATAGTCTGAATCCACCGCAACACACTAACAGAAAAACAGAAAGTCAACAACCAGTCATATTAACTCCTTCGGTGCCAGGCCTTTTCCCCCTCAGATGCCGTGTCTGTTTTTGGTTATTTGGGGTAGTGCGCACTTAGGCCCTCATAACTTTTTGTCCACATAAGCTAGCCACCCCAAATTTGTGTCCTTATTTCCAACATCCTAGGGATTCTAGAGGTACCCAGAGTTTCTGGGTTCCCCTGGAGAAAACCTAGAAATTAGTCAAAATAAAGCTAAAATTTAGTTTTTGTTTATTTTTAAAAAGTGCTGCAGAAGAAAGCATGTGATTTTTCTCCCTGAAAATGGCATCAACAAAGGGTTTCCAGTGCTAAAATCACCATCTTCCCAGCTTTCAAGCACAGGCAGACTTGAATCAGAAAACCAAATTTTTCAACACAATTTTGGCATTTTACTGGGACACACCCCATTTAAAAAATTAAAAGAAATTGTGCTTTCAGCCTCCTTCCAGTTAGTGACAGAAATGGGTGTGAAACCAATGCTGGAACCGGACAGCTAAACATTTTTTAAAAGTAGACAAAATTCTGAATTCAGCAAGGTGTCATTTGTGTAGACCTTTCAAGGTTTTCCTACAGAAAGTAACAGCTAAAATAAAAAACTATTGAACTTGAGGTGAAAATAAGAACCATTTCTGTCCACGTTTTCATATATAACTTTTTCCAGCTATGGCAGATGTTTGAAAACAATATAACGTTATGTCTGCTGGACTCTTCTGGTTGCGGGGATATATATGGCTTGTAAGTTCATCAAGAACACTAGGTACCCAGAGCCAATAAATGAGCTGCACGTTGCAATGGGTTTTCATTGTATACTGGGTTTACAGCAATTCATTTGGTGAAATATAAAGAGTGAAAAATAGGTGTCAAGGAAACATTTGTATTTCCAAAATAGGCACATGATAAGGTGTTGAGAGGCAGTGGTAATTTGCACATCTCTGAATTCTGGGGTCCCCATACTAGCATGTGAATTACAGGGCATTTCTCAAATAGATTTCTATTTTACACACTGTCTTATATTTGGAAAGAATAAATGTAGAGAAAAACAAGGGCCAGTAACACTTGTTCTTCTTTTCTGTGTTCCCCCAAGTCTCCTGATAAAAATGGTACTTCACTTGTATGGGTAGGCCTAGTGCCTGCGACAGGAAACGCAACATGAACACATCACATTTTTAAATTGAAATCTGACGGTTTTTTTGGGAAAGTGCCTAGCTGTGGATTTCGGCCTCTATCTCAGCCGGCACCTAGGGAAACCTACCAAACCTGTGCATTTTTTAAAACTAGACACCTAGGAGAATCCAGGATGGGGTGAATTGTGGGGCTCTCACCAGGTTCTGTTACCCAGAATCCTTTGCAAACCTCAAAATTTGGTAAAAAGAAACACTTTTCCCTCACATTTCGGTGCTGCAAAGTTCTGGAATCTGAGAGGAGCTACAAACTTCCTTTCACCCAGCATTCCCTCAAGTCTCCTGATAAAAATGGTACCTCACTTGTGTGGGTAGGCCTTGTGCCCGCAACATGAAATGCCCCAAAACACAATGTGGACACATCACTTTTTTCCAAAGAAAACTGACCTGTTTTTTGCAAAGTGCCTAGCTGTGGATTTTGGCCCTAGCTCAGCCGGAACCTACGGAAACCCAGCAAACCTATAAATTTTTTTAAAACTAGACACCAATGGGAATTCAGAATGGGGTGACTTTTGGGGCTCTCACCAAGTTGTGTTACCCAGAATCATTTGGAAACCTCACAATTTAGCAAAAAAACACTTTTTCCTCACATTTCGGTGATGGAAAGTTCTGGAATCTGAGAGGAGCCGCAAATTTCCTTCCAGACAGCGTTCCAAGTCTCCCTATAAAAATGGTACCTCACTTGTGTGGGTAGGTCTAGTGCCCGCAACAGGAAATGCCCAAAACACAACATGGACACCTCAGTTTTTTTTTTAAACTGAGCTGTTTTTTTGCAAAGTGCTTAGCTGCGGATTATGGCCTCTAGCTCATCCGGCACCTAGGAAAACCTATCAAACCTGGATATTTCTGAAAACTAGACACCTATGGGAACCCAGGATGGGGTAACTTGTGGCGCTCTCATCAGGTTCCGTTACCCAGACTCCTTTGCAAACCACAACATTTGGAAAAAGAACACTATTTCCTCACATTTCGGTGCTGCAAAGTTCTGAAATCTAAAGGAAGCCACAAACTTCCTTTTGCCCACATCGCCCAATAAAAAATGTTACTTCACTTGTGTGGGTATGCCTACTAGTGCCCGTGACAGGAAATGCCCCAAAACACTACGTGGACACATCAAAATTATCAATTACAAAACTATCTGTTTTTGCAAAAGGGGGAGGCGAACCTGCGTTTTTGGTCCTGGGCTCAGCAGCCATCTATGGAAGCCTACCTAACCTAGACATTTCTGAAACCTAGACACCCGAAGGAGGTGTGACCTGCGTGGATTCTCCAGTGTTTTCTTACCCAGAATCCTCAGCAAACCTCAACTTTAGCTAACAAAAAAAAATCAGGTTACCCACATTTCTGTGTGGGATCACCGCACTGGCGCAAATTTCCTCCCACCCAATGTTATCCTCAGTTCCCCGATAAAAATGATAGCTCACTTGTTTAGGTGGGCCAAGTGTCTGTGACCAGGAAGAGCCAAAAACCTGTTAAAATTTAGGGGGAACCAAAGTGGGTCCAAAATGGAAGTTTGAATAAAAATGCTTTTAGACTGACAAGTGGGGCAGAATTTCTATCGGTATAAATGCAACAATGCTGGGTGGTAGGAATTTTGTGGATTCCGGAAGGTTCCATCACAAAAATGTGGGGAAAATGTGTGATTTCCAGCAAAGTTGGAGGTTTGCAGGGCATTGTGGGTAAGAAAATGGTGCGGGGTGCATGTGAAGCACACCACCCTGGACTCACCCAGATGTTTAGTTTTCTGATGTGTCTGGGTCTCATAGATTTTTCTACATGGCAGCGTCCAACAGTCAAAAAAGTGCAGCCCCCACCATTCCAGTTGGGATGATTTTGAGAGTTAGCCAAGCTCTCATGGCCCAAATATAAAATCAAAACCCAAAATAATCAAATATCCTCTTGCTTGCTGTTGGGATAAGATATTTGTGTGCGGGGTGAGAGCTGAAAGACTGTTACCCCCTTCAGTTGGGGTGGGGGCATAACCATGCCCATACTTTTTGGTAGCCACCACCCCCACAGTTTTTATTTTTGGTTCAGGGGAAATTGCTCCATCTGCCCACCGGTGGACAGAACAACTTTGTCCCCATTTATTTGGTGTGGGGCTATGGCCATACCTCCACCCTCTACTTTTTAAAAGAAAAATCTTCCCTGGTGTCTAGATGGGCCTTACAAAAATAGGCAGATCTGCCCCCAAGGGTGGCAGAAATGGCAAACAGTAATGTGCCCCATGGGGAGCGACCCTTGCCCAAGGGGCTGCCCCCCAAAATAAACCTCCCCTCCCCACACACACACACACACCAATCCCTGGTGCCTAACTGGTTTCTGCCCCCTTTGGGGGCAGGTGGGCCTAATAAAAATAGGCCGATCTGCCCCCAAAGGGGCAGAAATGGCCTAAAATATAATTGCCCACAGGGGAGTGGACCTTGCCTAAGGGGTCGCTCCCCACCTGTAAAACAAAAACAAAAAATCCCTGGTGCCTAGTGGTTTCTGCTCCCCTTGGGGGCAGAAATGGCCTAAAATAAAATTTCCCTAGGGGAGCAACCCTTGCCTAAAGGGTTGGGGGGGGGGGTTGGGTGGGGGAGAGAGAATCGGTCTAATTAAAATGGGCCAATCTGCTCCCAAGGGGGCAGAAAAGGCCTAGTAAAAAATTCCCCCCTTGGGCCCAAGGGGCCGCTCCCCTTCTTCACTTACTAAAAGTAAACAAAGCTTTTCCTTTCCTCTGTGCCTCTCTGACCTTGCATGCAATTGGCACAAAATAAAAAAATCCCTGGTGTCTAGTTGTTTCTGTCCCCCTTGGGTGTAGATTGGCCTCATTAAAATAGGACAATCTGCTTGACTAAGGGGTTGCTCTCCACCTGTAACAAAAATAATTATCCCCCCTTGTGGGGGGGGGGGGGGAATCGGTCTAATTAAAATGGGCCAGTCTGCTCCCAAGACGGTAGAAAAGGCCTAATAAAAAATGCCCCCCTTAGGGAGCGGTCCTTGACCGATGGGCCGCTCCCCTTCTTCCATTACTAAAAGTAAACAAATCTTTTTTTTTTCCTTTGGTGCCTCTCTGATCTCCCCCACTACCTGATTGGAAGAGAAATGCAAGCATTTCTGTTCCGATCACGCTGGAAGCTGAGCTTCCAGCGCAATGGGGGCGACCTCCGATGAGGTGCGCTATCGTCATCAGACGTCACGGGGCAGGTCAGGGGTAAAAGGGGAAGCGCTCACCTCCCCCGACTATGCCCAGGTTTTGGGTTAATCTGGCCTAGGGGAAGTGAAAGATTGCTCCTGATCTGACCAAACCTAAATATAATCAGTATCACCCTATCCCAAGCTTTGGGCACAACCTCCAGATACAGTTCCAGTGGACAAGTAAAAAACTGCTAATTAGGTGATCACAGCAGGTTCATTAAGGGACTTCGATTAATACTATCAAATTTAAAATTCATGAGGCTCGAAGTTCAGTATATTTTATTGTGCTCCTATAATGAATAAGATATTTAGGTAAAAGGAGCACTGTTTCAAAAGTCAGTTATACACATAAAAAACTGTAACAAAGCCACTAATACAAAATTGTTTGTTAATAGGACCAGAGTTAGATCTTGATACAAAAATATCCAGCTTTACTATCTGAAAGATTTATGGCATTATGAAAACCTGGAGAAATGAGAGTAGTAAGTTTCTTCCAACATATATCTTCATCACAGATCTGATATATTTTTGAATGTGTGTATATATAAAGATTCCCAGTCTTGTATCATAATTAATAGAAGCAGAAATGTGATTTAAATATTTCAGCAATAGGAGATAGATTGTGGGCAACTAATAACTCCAAGATGGATTGTCACATCTCTGAAAGAAAAAATTGTGTATCTTTTTATGGTTATGGATATTTGGAGAACTCACACTGCAGCAAATTAGTGTTGTCCACTGGGCAGGTTGGAGAAGTGGTCATTCATCTGTCTCTGGGATATTTTAACTTCATTGTCTTTCATAAGGAACAAGATAAGTTAGAAAGAAAAATTAGGGACCAAATTTTATGCTACTCAAAATGGATCCCTACTAATCCCAATGAAAGGGAAGGTGAAGAAAATAATACCAAAAACATTTTGCTATCAGATAGAGACTTCTAGTTGCAGATTCCTTACCTTAGTATTTCCCCCGAGTGTCAGTCTGGATTCGGAGATGTTTTTCTTTGAGTAGTACCATTGAGTAGTAGGTGACATGGGTTGACTCCACGTCCCTCGGCATTGTGGTAGCTGGATATTATGTCACGGGTTGTATATAAACGCCACCCCGACGCCCTGACATCAGTTCTTTTCTTTCAAATCCAGCCTACTCGCAGATCTGGAGAAGAGCTACCCTACAGTCTCTTTTTGACTGGCCTTTGGACTTTTTGCCAACAATTTTTGACTTCTGTTGTGTCAATGTCATCCCATAAGACTGGCTTCAAACCCTGCGACTCTTGTCACCACATGATGTCGGTGACAGATCTGCACATGGTGTGTTTGTGGTGCTTGGAGGGCGACCACGATCAAAAGTCGTTCTCCGACTGCTGGGCCATGAACCCAAAGGCTTTGAGGGAGCGGTCCCTAAAGCTGCTCGCAGCCCAACGCCCAGCTCCACATCGGTGTCAGTTGAGAGGAAGGTCTTGGGACCGCTCGCAGAGCCGTCACCACTCCTCCTCATCCCACTCTAAATCTTCAGGTCACTCAGGTAAGAAGAAGAAGCCGAAGTACCACAAGCTTTCTTCGACTTCACCCCATCGGTCGGATGACTCAACACGGGAGAAGGAGCGTCCTCGGTCTCGGCCTCCATCTTCAGAGGCTGTTTCTGGGTCTGCTCCTTGCCTCCCTGAGTTTCCGGGAGCCGAAGTCACCCCTGCCCATGTACAAGAATTTTCCAAGGCCATGACCTTCATCTTTGGGCAGTCCGGCCCTGCTGTGACACCTTTGGGGCCCGCAGGGTCAGAAGGGGCCCCTTCGGGTTCTGCAGCTTTGGCCTCGGCTCGGAGGGGCACCCAAATATCCAGACCAGCATCAGTCGTACCCTTGCAACCTTCCCCGACAACGGTTTCTTTGTCGAAGCTCCCTGCATTGCCTGGGTCCGCGAGCAGTGCCGATCCTATATTCCTCACCGACTGCAACATGGAGTCGGATCGTCATTGCCCAACACCGATTCCTACTTCGGCGGGACTCTGGTCCCCAGATTGAAGGTTGACCCTTATTCCTGTGGGTACGACTTAGGTGAGGGTAGGGAGGGATCGCTGGACCCTTTAGAATTCCAGCTAGAAGACCCTATGGGCTGGGCTCAGGAACTGGGTGAAGTCCGAGGTCTGGATACCACCCCTGATGCTGGTATGCTTTCTCCCCAAACTGTGGCTACGGGGGCATCTTACTCCACGGTGGTGCAGAGAGCAGCCGAGGTCTTGGACCTTGAGCGGCCTTCGGTGGCTGTCAAGACTAACCTCCTGACTGAGGTGCTTCAGCCTGGGCTTCCATATCAGAACCCCTTTTGTCCTTCAACGAAGCCCAAGTGGATGTCATGCTGGGGACCTGATCCAAAGCCTGACAGGGGCTCCTGTTAATAGAACAATAGCCCACCACCATAGACCTGCGCCTATCGACCTGGCATCATGGCAATCTCTCCGACATGGTCCAGATCTCAGAGAGGACTGCGCAAGATCTGCAGTGGTGGCTTTTGAATCGTGATGGGGGCAGATTCCTCTCCCTTACCCAACCAGATGTGACTGTAGAGACAGATGCATCTCTCCTGGGATGGGGCGGCCACATGGGAGGGGTGGCGATCAGAGGCATCTGGTCTCCGGCGGAGTCCGAGCTCCATCTCAACCTTTGGGAGCTCATGGCGTTCAGACTAGCATTGAAAGCCTTCCATCCCTTTCTCAAAGGGAAAGTGGTGCAGGTGTTCATGGACAGCACCACCACCATGTGGTACTGCAACAAATAGGGCGGGATGGGGTCATGGCCCCTTTGTCAGGAGACTCTACGCCTCGGGACATGGCTGGAACATCAGGGCATACCCCTGGTGGTTCAGCATTTGGTGGGCTCTCTGAACGTCAGAGGGGACAAACTCAGCCGCCAATGCTTGGTGGATCATAAATGGTGTCTCCATCTGGAGGTGGCACAAGTTCTCTTTCAGCATTGGGGAGAGCTTCTGCAGAGAACATGCAATGTCAGCATTTTTTTGCATTGGAGTTTCCAAGGCGGCACTCGCTCTGTGACTCTTCATCTGGAGTGGAACTCAGGCCTCCTTTACACCTTTCTGCCAATACCACTTCTGCCCAGAATTCTCAAGTAGATCAAGGACGACTGGACTCAAGTCATTATTGTGGCTCCAGATTGGGCACGAAGAGTATGGTATCCCGAGCTCTTGAGCATGACCATTGATTCTCCAATCAGACTGCACCTTTCGGGAGAATCTTCTGTCAAAGCAGAAGGGGAGGGTCCGCCACCCAAACCTGTCCAGTCTTTGCCTTCTTGCATGGAGATTGAGCAGCGACAGTAGACAGCTTATGACCTTCCGCCCAAAGTCTGTAACGTAATCTTGGCAGCCAGACTTCCCACCACCGAAATGGTATACGCCTGTCATCAGAAGAAATTTGTGGCATCTTGCACAGAAAAGTCTGTTGACCCATTTTCTTCCCCTCTTTCTGAGGTTCTCTTGTTTATACTTTCTTTGGCCCAGCAGGGCTCTGCCATGGGCACTCTCAAAGATTGTCTGTAGTGTCTGCTTTTTTTAGGTTGCCTGTTCAACCTTCTTTGTTTAAATCACCTATTGTAAATGAGTTCCTTAAAGGCCTTACTTATTTTTCCTCCATCTTCATTCATTATGCCCAATTGGATTTGAATTTATTTTTGACATTTCTGATGTGCCGTCCTTTCGAGCCTCTCCACAATTGTACTCTCAGGCTTCTCACTTTGAAAACAGCCTTCGTTGTGGCCATAACATCTGTCCGCAGGGTGATTGAGCTCCGGGCATATCATATAAGCCGTCCTACATTTCCATCTAGCCTGACAAAGAGGTGTTTCACACTAGGGCCTCCTTTCTGTGGAAAGTGGTTACACCTTTCCATGTAGGCCAGTCCTTCACCTTGCCTACTCTTTATGCATCCCTTACATCCTTCTAAGGAGGAGGAGAGACTCCACCGTCTGGACCCGAAAAGGGAAATGGGTTTCCATCTTGATCATATCAAACGGTTCAGGGGATGATCAACTCTTTGTGGGCTATATGGGTCCAACGATAGATCAGGTAGTGCAGAACAGAACCATCTCCAGATGGGTGGTTCTCTGCATTAAAATGTGCTACGCATTGGCTAAGAAGAAACCCCCGGAGTACTTACGTGCTCTTTCTATCAGAGCAACAGCTGCAACCACTGTTAGCATGCAGAGTTCCTGTCCTGGACATCTGCCAGGCAACAACGTGAGCATCCTTACAAATGTTTACTAAACATTACTGCCTGGACAGTCCAGTCCGAAGGGATGGTTACTCTGGCCATTCGGTCCTGCAAGACTTGCTAGTATTATCTTGTTTCACAGACACCCCTCCAAGGATGATATTGCTTGGGTATCTTTTCTAAGGTAAGGAATCTGCAACTAGAAGTCTCTATCAGATGAACAAGTTACTTACCATCTGTATCGAATGATCTGGTAGAGACATATTGTAGTTGCAGATTCTGTACTGACCTACCAATCCTCCCCGAGCTGTGAGTCTATTTCTAGGGTCAGGGACTTCCCATTCAGGGCCCTAGTTCTGGTGCACCAGAGTCCGTGTTCTTCATGGCTCGCGCTTCTGGTGAGGAAAGTCGTGAAAATAAACTGACATTAGCTTGCCGGGGTGGCACCTCCATACAACCCACGATGTCAAATCCGGCAAACACAACACCAACAGCGGATGCGGAGTCGACCAACGCGACCTAATGACGCGCAAGGGTACTGCTCGAAGAAAAAAATCTCCAGATCCAGACTGACGCCTCGGGGAAACTCTAAGGTAAGGAATCTGCAACTAGAATATGTCTGTACAAGAAAATTAGTTACCGAAGGTAAGTAACTTGTTAATTTATCACTTTTATATTTTTGTTCACAAAACAAGTGCAAAAGAAGTGGAGGGTCACAAAAGTGACAAATAGGAACAAAAGCAAATTGGAGAGATTGGGGACCAAGAAATACCATTTCAGTGAACGAGCAGATAGATTTAGAAAAAAACTCTCAGTAAATTTTAGACTGTCATAAACAATTCATACAACAACTAATTCACCTGATTACTTGGAGTCTATGCAGATAAAGAAATTGTCCAAATCAAAACAAAGATTTTTAAACTTGAGAGAAGAGATTTAAGATGATTATATGCAGAAGATAGAAATAGTCAATGGTTTGGGAGGAGTGTCTGCCCAGTGATCTGTAGGAAGTGTGCAATTAGGAAATGTCATTGGGGTCACATCCGGTGGTTCTGTGCGTTTGTTGGCCTGCCTCTTTCTTTTTATGTAGTCTCCATTGATTGCAGCAGTTCTCCCGTCTGTTGTTTTGTGGTCAAGTGCTGACAAAGAGCAGAATTTTCCATGAGCTGCCAGTTGATGAACGTAGTTGTCAAGTGCGGAGCTTCCCTACAAATCTGTTGATGGCATGTCCGTCACTTGTAGAGTACCTCGTGCAGAGTATTCTTATTGCTTCTCATAAATTAGTTTGCCCATACTCTTATCCTGGCTCTAGCACAGAACAATATGCCAAAGTTTGTTTCCCACTCTTTCCAGATACTTTTTGAGTTCCCTTATTTGTAATGGGGGTTTGTATATACTTTCATTTCTTCAAGCAGTGTCCGAGTGGTCTGTGTCTTTTGTAGCTTGAACACTATCATCTCTTCATCTTTTATGTCCGCATAGGATATTTGAGAACTCAAACACTGCAACAAATTAGCATTGCCACTGAGTAGGTTGGAGAAGTTGTCATTCAACTTTATCAGGGCTATTTCACCTTCATTATACTGATATAATTGATGCAGACCTTTCACCATGACTTATTTCTTGACATAATATGCATCAAATTACTGTTGCAGAATTTCTTGCGTTTTCTGTTTTTTTAATTGTCAAAGTCTGTGTTATTGGCTGTGTCTATTTCCATCTTTCCAAGGTTCAGTTTACCCCCTTCATTTCCAAGATTTGCAGTATATTGAAAGAACAGTATTTACAAACGAATGAGCACATGGCTTTGTGTGAAGGTAAACGGAGGGCATGATGAATGTGCTAGTATTGTCTGGGTTGTACACAGTATGTCATCAATCTCAGTGTTTCTCAGCTCTGATCACTTGGGAGACTCCTGCTGTTTTTAATGTCCATTTGTGGGAGATAAGAGGTTCATTGATAGCTCTACTGTGTGAGTTTAAAACCAGTGAGTTCTAAGCTTAAATTTAGAAATTCACAATTTCTTTGGTGCAGTGTGTGATTAGTCTTTCAGTCACTGCCAAAACACCCTCAGTTTTTATTAGTTTTTCCATTCTGTTATGGTGTAAACTAGAATGCTGTTGCTTATAATCGCCACTCTTGGCTCGTCAGCCTGCATCTGCCAAACTTCATTTTAAAACAACCCTGTCACCACCAGCAACCCAAAATGCAGGTGAATGTGCCTTGCCACCTCAGAAGCATTGATGTTTAGCATTCAAAGTTAAAGTATGATGGCTGCAAATAGTATTGTATATTTACGTCTAGATTTGAAAAACACTTGATGCGCATTAAGGGTGAATGTTGGAAGTCTTGAATTGCTCTCTTTAGATCTCTTAGCTAGGACCGAGTGAGCAGGGTGCTGTCAAATAAGCAACAGATCCTTATTGCATTGTAAGTGTAGTTGGTAATATTGTCAGTAACTCATAAAGGAAGTGTCCAACTTCATTGGAACAGCCAGTGCTGTTATTTCAACATGTTTTGTGGCTGCTTGCCCATCTTAACAGCAAACACCAGTTCAGATTTAGAGTGCTTGAAATACTGCTTGTATTTCATTAGATCAGATGGCACTCCAGAGTGTGCAGAGGCATCCTAAGGCTTGTCATCCTAACTACAGATTTAACAATACTGGAAGGGAAGGGAGTAAACTTAACGAACTTTCATCTCTGTTTTGGAGCATCATATGCATGCAGATTCTGACTTCACAAGGATTTTTCATTTTTCTTTGTCTGGCTCGGCCAGTGCACTGTCGCCAAACAATTATGTTAGAATCACTAGGAGAGGGACTTTGACTCTGCCCACATGTTGGGAGCCAGGAATACATGTTTTGAATAGGCAGACGTTTTGCGTTTCCACAAAAAAGTGCTTTCCTTTCACACTGCTGTGATACTTTTGTTTATTTATCTAGCTGCCTGAGCTTGAAATTTCAGAGGTGCACATTCTGTTTTTCTCTGGTAGCAACACTGAGGGAAAGGGGGCAGTCACTAACCTACATTGACTTTTAGGTATGGCTTGACAATATAACTGTCACCTGGCCCTTCAACCCACACCAACATTATTCTACAATATTTTGCTTCCACAATAGTACATATCAATTCTACTGCTATTTACTTGTAATCGTTCACATTGCCATACAAAATTCATTTAAAGCCACACCTATTGGCATTGACGATGCTTGTTTTTAAGTGTTTTTTTCCACCTTCTGTACATATCGAAACAAAACAGGATGATGCATGGATGAAACTTGTTTTCCTGTTTCTATCTAGGGAAGGCACTTCATTTTGAAGAGAGTGGATATTGGTCAAGATGCAGTCCAATTCCCATGTGTGCACACTGAGCTGTAGAGCATGAGCCCTGTTGCAGCTCAGAAGTGGGTATGCTCTGGCATCTGTTCCTAATATGCAGGCAGTTCCTTTAGTAGTACCATGCAGGACTGAAGTATTAAATGTACACCCGTAAGGAAAAAGCCCATTCACAGAAAACGTTGTAGATCTTCGTTGGTGTTTGTCAGTCTCCATCTGTTTTTGAGCTAACAAAGCTGGTGTGGGATTACACATAAGTCTATATTAGTATTTTGCTGGTATTTTCAGGCTGAATGAAGCTTTCCAGCTTGGGTGAGTACTACCCTGCGTGGCTTCATTACTGCTAGAAAAACTTTGAAGACTTTCTTGGATTCAGTGCCACCGGATTTCCAAGAGCAAGCTTCAGCTTCCATTTAGCTGTCCTGCTTTGTTTTGTCTTTGGTCGGGGTATGGTGTCAGTTGTGCAGGTCTTCATGTTTTGCATGCCTTAGCCTAATGTTTGCTCTTGCCATACAGCTGGCATGTGCATCCTCCTGCAATCCGTCTGTACAACCTGACCTGCATATTTGAACAGCCGTAGCTTGAATCTCCTCATTTTGATGTGGGGGCGCAAAAAATACAGCAGATCTTAAGTATTGTGTGTGTTGTCTTCATTGATGTGATGGGATCATAAACTACTCATTATCATGCATCACCACACAGATGGCTGGAGAACATACAACAGATGCCATCACCATAAATACAGCTCTTACCGTAGTAAACGCCACATTCTGGCAGTTAGCTACATCAGATCTATTCTTGAAGAATTGTAAACAGCAGAGCCAATAAACAAGTTCAACCTGAATTTTGCTTGAAATTTAAGATGTCGGTTTTATCAATATTAATTTTTTAAAAACCTCTGATTTCTTTAGGAAAAACTGGACAAAGAAGTACTGCAAGCAGAAGTGGCAAACCTTAGACAGAATAACCAACGCCTGCAGGTGGAGTCACACAGTGCCAGTGAGCAGCTGCGCAAATTTGCTGAAATCTTTTCAGGTGCCGTTGAAAAGTAGGCACTATAGAGGATGTTTCAGCAGATACCTTGTTGGACCTTGGATTCTTGCATTTGAACACACCCGTCGGTTCACTGTGTGTCTGAACTGTAGTCTTGTTGTCCACTACAGTTTTATTTATTTTTCTTCTAAGAAGGGTAGGGCCATGATACACCACTGATTTGTCGGTTATGCAAGAATGACAGGCTGCAGACTGGAAGAAGTTGGTGCTGGGTTGGCAGGGCATCGCAAAATGGATCCTATGCCTGGATTGTACTTTGGATCAGCATCTGCCTGAAAAAAGCGATTGGAGTGTGTAGGAAGCATCTTCATGTCCATACCTCGCATCAGCACTGTTCTTGGATGGCCAGTCGGGATTTCAGATCCATTGTGTAAACTGCTTTCAGCAACATGACTGGCTCCTGGATGAGTTGCCAAGGGTCTAAGAATGCTATTTATTTATTAAGGGACAAATTGATGGCATTCACTTTTTCATTCCTGGGTCACAGAATGATGCAATTGGGGGTATTTTCTGGTTTCAAAATCAGTTTCTAGGTTTCATTTTTTACATTGCTTTCTTAATTGAGTGAAAATCGGATCTTTGGTACCCAATTTAAAAATTATGCAAAAATGTGTTAAATAGAAGAATCGGCTGGTGCGTCCAAAAAACATCTGCTCGTTTATTTTTTGGGTCTGGCTGCGAAGGACCAAAGTGATTTTTTTTCCATTTACAAGTTCATCTTCAGAGGCAAAGAGATATATATATTTGTGAGTCTAGTTATATATGTATTTAATTGCAAACATTAATAGCATTAAATCTTCATGAAACTATTTTATTATAATATACATAGGCTCTCTTCTAAGAGCACATATGCACTAAAACTTGAAACCTGCATTCTCTGGCCAGTTTAGACAGACATTTAATCTCGTTGCATCCAATAGTGATATCAAAGGATTGCGTGCGCCATGTTCGGCTGTAATTTAATACACTGTTGGATTCTACACTACTTCCAGAGAAGTCTAAAAGGGACACATAGCTAAAACAAAACCTGTTGCATAAATTACAACTTTGTTTTCCCTAGGTTCAAAGAAAGACAAACTTTGAAATGAGTTGAGTGTGACCTGAACATTTTTTTTTTTTTTTTTTTTTTTTTTTTTTTTACAAACCCGTAATCGCACTTCCCCCTTCCCCGAATTCAACAATTGTTAATTTTGCTGTAAATTTTGCTATAGCGACGTTCGTGGTTCTCACAATTATGACCAATGCGTTTTACGAGTTCAGCAGTGAATTTTCAGTGGTAACGTGATATCCCGAATTCCGGTATAACACCCTTCACCGTTTCCTGATTATTTGTTTCAGATGAGTACATTACAGATCTTAATTTTACTGAAAATACAGCAGTAATCTGAGAGTCTTAAACAAGTTGACAGTTATCTGATCATTTTCCCGAAGGCTAAATTATTTTCTGAATTTAAAATAGAAAGTCGCCCTTTAGGTTTGAATGTCTAAATGTAAATGCTGTTTATAAAAATAATCTATATTTATATCACCAGTTGTTTTTCTAATATCTTCTTTGACATTTCCGGCAAAAACGGTTGTATAAGCATTTTCAGATACGGTACAAAGAAGCACTGATTGATTTCCTCAAATGCGTATTTTTATCTAGTTTTTGTTAGAAGCAAATTGCTTTGAGAAAGGCGATACACAGACCTAATAATTGTGCCCGTAATATTTGGAAGTGATTCCCGGGGAAATGTATACCACTTAACTAGGTAATATCTTTCTCTCTTCTAAATCTTTGTTTAATTGACAAACCCATATGAATACTACAGCTAGGGAGGGGCCCGGGAAAATGTAGACCTCTATAAAACCCAGCTAGTGGGAATTTGCAAGAAATGTAGTAGGCCTTAGTTGATTAGTTTTTCATTGACATTGGGTACATAATCCATTAAAAAACTGTAAGTATAAGCGTTTGTTATAAAGCACTAAAAGGTCATCCATGTCAGCATTTTATTTACAGAAAAAATACATGGACAACGTTCAAGAGTAACGTTCTGTAGGAAGTATGACACAGTAGAAAGTTAGTGAAGAAAATACAGACATCTGACAGCAAGCACTGTTTGGTTTGATGCTGCACTGGCACCTTATTCCCTGTTAGGTACCAAAAACAGAAGAAACGTTGTCTTGTATAGTTAAAAAGACTAGAAATGTGTAATTTTAATTTCTGAGTTTAGGCAAACGTTCGTAATGAAACTCTATTAAACTTGGAAGAAAACAAAAATATTTTTTGAGTTCTATTGCATACAATGGGACTCTTACTATATGTTCTCCAAAATAATTTTTATTTACACTTTGGCAACAAATTTCCTGTTTTCTGCGCTCCACTGCCTTTCCAGTTGATGACTTAATTTATCTGCCTTTCTGTAAGTTACTCAGCCCCATCCTTAATAAATGAAGTCAGGCAACACGTGTGGGGGAAAATGGCTTTCTGTGCTGTTTATACAATCTTGGTATACACAAGATTTCTTATTGTACAGTTTCCCTTTAAAATGTGGATTTAAAAAATGACTTTCCTGTTTGTTGTTTGTCATCAAAATCAGATATACAAGCAATAAGAAAAATCTATTTCATAGAGGACCATTCAAGTACTACAGGCCCTGTGGTGCCTGTAGTGGAATCCATGCTTTTACAAGACTTTTGGAGTGAATTGATGTTCAATAAAAACACACTAGCCTTTTCTGTAGCTTTGAGTACTCTGTCCTTCATGGTTTCTCTCCTTCCCAACTGGTTGTGAATTCCTACAGGGCAGGCAGGACCTGAAAAGGTTCATCAAAAGGTGCGATCTCTTTTAAACAAAAAAATTAAATCCCCAACGGGACACACTGCTAATGTCCAAATATTTTGTGCAGACCCTGCCATCATATAATTTGTCACGAACTGTCCCAGGCCCAGTTTTGGTTTTTCTATTAGCAGGAAACGGGGGAAAAAAATCTTCTGTCCCTTTTTTGTTTTTGTTTTTGCCGTGTAGTTTGTTTTTGATGTTTCACCTTTAAAGAAGGAGGACTGTTTGTCTTCTTCATTTAAGTAGCTATGAAAAGTATTAATTTTCTCTTTTATATTTTCTGGCAAACCCTGGCTCAAATCAATAGTGTAGTAGTTTATTTTTGACAGATGATTGCAGAAAACATGATTGCCTTTTGGGAGGCTTTTTATCTGGTGAGTTTTGTCCCTTCTGTGTGTTAATTGAGTCATTGCTACTGTGGACGAATTATCTGCTGATTTTAAAAGGTAGGACTCATGACTTAGAGACCATCAGCTTTGTGTCAAGATTCTGCTTATCACATTTATTCAAGAGGAATATGGGACTGAATGCAGTACCCATTTTTTCATCAGTTTGTTTTCATAATAATGAGTGAGTCATCCTTATGGTCTTTCAATATAGACATCATGCATACACTGCCGAAAAATCTCTACAGACAACATTGATATATTCTTACATTTTATTTTAAGTGACTTCAGAAATACATTTTTTTTTATTTTTTTTATCATCTATGATGGTTTTAGCTTAGGTAACAAAGCAGTCAATTGCCACATGATTGTGAGGTCTATAGTCTTGAGCACATCTACGACCTGCAACAAAAGAGTGCTTCAGCCTCCTTTCAGGCCCTGTGCTCATTGTGCCTGAACCAGCTCGGCATGAGTGGTTTTCCAGAGGCCTGTGCCAATCAGAGATTTGCACGGCAATCATCTAGACCACTCTGCATGACTTTTTAAAGCCTTATTGTGTGCATTTCCCCCACAAAGATGCAGTTTTAGGTCTGAAAGTTCCTTGGACCAAGTTACTTTTGGTCCAGTCTGGCACAGCTGTATCCTCTCTTATTTGATGGGGTTGTAACCATAAATTGCAGGACGTCATAGGATTTGGGCTGGAACAGTCTGTGATGCACAGAAAGGTGTGATAGGCAGAGCCTGTCTGTGGGGAAGGATCTTTGAGCTGGGGTGCCTTGGGGAAACTTCAAACTGGAAGCTTCTTTTGGAGAAGCGTTGTTTTGGTCCTGATTGTGATGTCAGTATTCCAAAATAGTTTTTAAAGGAGAGTTTGAGAATTCCATAATCAAAAGTGTAATTTTCAAAATTCCATAAGATATGGATTGATTGATTTCCCTTGCTTGTTAAAATCTGTCAATACTCAGAGCCCAGGACTTTTGTATATGCACCACTGCCAATTCTTTCTGAAAGATATGGATTGTTGAGTCTGCCATGGAAATAATGAAATCTCATAGGTTCTTGGGATGGTTGGTGTTTAAATCCCTGACACCCATTTTCTTTCTAAATGCTGGTTCTTAGCTAGAGAGCGCATCAGGAAAAACCTTTGCTTCGAGGCATTCTTAATTGTAAGGTTGTTATTTTACTTTTCTCAGTTGGTATCCTCCACGTTCGAGAACACAATACCAAAGCGACACAGAGATAATATTGCAGGTCAGAAGAGTTGTCTTGCTGTACAACTCCTACGCAGCAACATGATGGTGACTGATTACAATGAAATTCTCATAAATTTGCAGTACTGTGTGATTCAATTGTGAAACTGCTGTATTCTGTGTTTGACATTGTATGTAAACTACCAGCTGTGATACATTCTCATCATAAACTATGTTTAATGTGCAGCATGCAAGAACACTTTCCCTCTGCCCCACCACTTCTATCGCCCATACCCAAGAGTGGCCCCTTTCTTAAAAATATCTAATTTTGATGGACTTTCCTACTCATGTGAAAGTGAGCGTCAGTTCCTAGCAGATGGAATCAATCCACCATTCACCATTCAGACCTGTAAAATTGCTGTCATCTTGTAAATAGCAGCAGTAATTTCACCAGCGGTAGTCCTGCTGACAGGTTTGCTACATCAGCCAGGAACTGGTGGAAGTCACTAAATCAGGCGATAACTTTATTCTAGTTGCATGTATTCGTTCAGCTGTTTTTCACTTTATAAGTTGTGGGTAGGATAATGGTTTGAGTGGGTGGCTGCCCTGCAGCAATGTCAATATCTGTCGACGCTTTTCAGTGAGCGACCATATTGTTTTTAAATTTGGTCAATGTATGTTGAGTCCTTGAACACCCATACAGTCTCCTTCGCTCCAGGCAGCATGATTTTGTCCGTTATTTAAGTTAGTACTTTAACTAAAAAAAGATTATTTCAGCGGAAAAGCGGTAAGCAAAGAAGACCACTTTGCAGAGGTCTCCTGTTTGGGAACTGGAGCATGACGTTCAGCTCAATTTGAAAAAAGGCTGCTTGCTGGTATCGCCACTCCTTTATCAAAAAAACTTTTTTGTTGACGGTTGAACTTACATCGACAGTGCTTGGTTTACACACATTGCTCGAGGTGGTGCTAAAATATTTATTTGCCATAAAAAAAAGGTTTCCGTTTTTTCCTTCTGTAGCATGGGATTTTTACTATTTTGTTCATCTTGTACTGTACAAAAGTGACTTTTTAGGCAAGCCACGTATGTTTTTTAAGACAAGCAGTTTGTTAGAAGGGTGTTGTTAGGCACAGTTTCGATGCCAAAAAGCAAGTATTTATGCAACTGAGAAACCGACAGTCTTACTATGGAGCGGCTGCTTTTTCAATTCAAATTCATTACAAAAATGGCAGTTTGACATACCAATATATTGTATGCCAACCAGAAATTGTTTAACACATTGCACATGTAGAAAAGGTGTAGTTTGCCTGAACTATGGACACCTTTGTACAGCATGATGTGCACCGGTAAATTTTCCCGAGTTTATAATATAGGGCAAAAAGGCAGCACGGTAAACCTTCTGTGCTACCAAATATATTTTGAACACCTCCCACGATGCATGGAATGAGGCCCTTATTGCTCAGATGTGGGCTATAAAGGTTTCAGTTGCTTCTGCTAGTAGAATATTAAGGAGTTTTATCACTTGGCACTGTGTGAAAAACCAGAAGAGCAAATGTCTTCCTGCTCAGATATTTTTGTCCAGGGTGAAGTGACCTAATCAGAATCCTCTTACGTATTCTGATCCCCCTGCTACTAGATCAGTGGGAAAATTGATCACGGTACATCTGCAATACATATTTAGTATTTGCTGTTAAATTGAATAATGACAGAGTTTGAGAATTAAATGTGTCATGACATATCAGATGGGTATGCAACCTTTGTGACGCTTCTTTCCTGCTGACGAGTATTTTGCCACCTGCCCTGCATATATAAACAATGCAGCAAGTGGAAAAATGCCCATCGGCAGGGTTAGAAGAGGGAACAGGGGGATCAACCTATAAGTAAACAAAATAATAATAATAACATGGGAAATCACTGTGGGACATGCAGCTGTGCCTAAAGTGTGTTAGTTTTTGTCTCACTGTGAAGAAAGCCGCAAATGATGCTGATGCATATGTACATGTCGGCTTTGCATTTACAAAATGTTTGCCTGTACCTGAAATGTGCACCACTACAGAACGTATCAGTGTGAGAGGTCGTGATGATGGAGTATGCAACCAAGTTATCTACTTGACATTTCCACTTGCAGCTGATGGTAATGACTTATATGCAAAATGTGATGTCCCGTTTACAGGAGATACTTTCATATTCCACGTCCCTGTATGTTGTTTCCTTGTTGATCACTGTGTTTTAATTGTATTGATTTTCAGGAATGTTTTTCTGTTATTCAGTAGTGTACATTTGAATAGTGTAAATTATGTTTTTTTTCATTATTTTATAAGAATCCTTCTTACAGATAAAATTTATGTCTATTTAAATTGCTTGTTCTTTGGCTCTTTTTTTGCACTCTTCCTCTTTCTTATTTCTCTGCCAGTCTAGAAATAGGTTGGCGAATTAAAAGAATAATCTTACTGTTCCCGTAAGGTATTTAATGACTACAGTAAAGGTGGGGAACAGTATCTTTAAAAACTATGCGATTTGTCAATTCTGTGGAGACTATGAGCTGCTCCGATTTTAATTCTGTGTAGTAACTTGCTTTTAATGTGCAAGTGAAAATTAAAGACTGGAAAAAAACAGAAAAAAGGCAGGCAGTGGTATGTATTGGAATCATGACCACGATAATTAGTTTTCTCAACGAGGGAACGCAAAGGTTGAGGGGAAAAAAGGAGGAGTGAGGAGGATTAGAAAGGGAAATATCGAGGGATTTAATTGCTCTATGAGAAGGTCTTCCCATATGCCTTTTCCCAGTGTTCCTGCTTCTCATTCATATTCAACTATTTGAACTTATCTTATACAGGAACTTTATAGTGAAAATCATCATCTCCTTGCCTCTTTTTGAATTAGTTTTCACCTCCGACTTTGTTATTATTTGAATCTTTTGCTGATACCCTTGGCATCTGATACTCGTGTCAAACCTCTTATAAAACTCCTGGGGCGTTCTGGTTTGCTTTCCAGATGGGTAGCATATTCATTTACTTTTTAAGGCTTGAAATTGTTCTCCAGTGCAGGTACATGAGCATGGTGTCAAACTCGAGCATCATTTCTCAGCCCACTTCCAAATCCTTTTAAATGTGCTGTATTGTATCCAAAAGAAAAGGATGAGATAGTATCATTATTGTTTGTCATAGATCAGAGAGTTATAATTAATATACTTAATAAAGCAACATACATATTTCTTCTCCAAGGATCCCCTGCATGTAGTAAAATAATGTTAGATGGACCAATGGCAGTTTTTTTATTGGCCACTCGTAAAGAAAGTCGGTGGAAAAAAAGTGAGAGAAGTATCTTGTATTGCGGATGGTTAATGATGACAATAACAAGGCATACATACAGGATTTTCTACTTTGTACGTAATATATATATATATATATATTTTACTCCATCATTATCTTTTTATTGTATTACCTTCAATTAACTGAACTTTTCAGTTAACTACCAGTCTCTTACTTCCTCTGCACTGTGCAGTAGTGTGGAGTGGAATTGCTGCACATCAAGGAAAATATTGCTTATTGGAATCTGTTGTGCCAATTTTGTTTGTGTTCTTGTATACATTTTTTGCAAGGTGATCATGTCCATACATAGAACTGTGAAAGTCCGTCGTTTGGGTTTGCGATTTCCTTGTTAGAGCCAGCCTTTGATTAAAGGTTAACTCGGGCAGAACAGAATATAGTGTCACCGATTATAATGCTCCTAAGCCATTCTTAATATCAAGTTAACGCATAACTTGATACTATGAATGGCACGGCAAAGTGTTGAATAGCAGTAACAGTTGTAATTTGGTTTTGTAATCTTTTACTCTGTCTTTTTTAAGTTCTATTGGAAAATGTTTTATTGCACAAATATAAATCGAGTAACTTCAGGGCAGAGGACTAAAATGTCAGGAAAAATCTTTTGAAGGTGATTACATCTAAAGTAGAGGAACAGTTACAGTCCAGTAAGTGTACGTTTGAAACTTTTATTCCAAATGTCAGATACCTTTCCATAATTTCTTTTTTTTATTTTTCCTTTACAACGTCCTCTGCTAACCTACCCTAGATTTGAGGATTTCAGTTTATATTTGAGCATTGGTTATCAGCGAGAAGTGGATGAGCACTTCAGAGTTGCCTAGAGGCTCTCTAGTTAATGCCAAACAGGGCTTCTTAGAAAGATCACACATAGTTGAATAGCTGCTTAATTTAAAAGCATCTTTCTACTCATGCCGAAGCTTTCACAATCCATATGCAGGCTTGAACACCGTCCTAAGGTCACGCTACTTGAATTATTTGGTAAACTCTTCCTCTCAAGCCAGTACACTAAGGAGATTTTCTCAGAGGTTTCAATTTCAAGTGCCAAAAAAGTATTTGAAGTCAGCAATGGAAATTGACTCTCCCTGCTTTTACCATAGAGGATTCAGGGTGATACGGGCCTCTTTTTAAGCTATTCCACACCAGAATGTTAGTCAAAAGGTGAGGAATCCACTGGTGGGATGGCATCCCAATCAATCATTTTTCACAAACCATGCCACCTCAGTTTGGATCCAGCCATATGCAAAACAGTCTTGACCCTGATCCTCATGGGAACAGTCCAGCCCGAACTGCCAGACCAGGCCCTCCCTGAACCAGAACACAAGCTCTTCAGCCAGTTATAGCTTGGTTCCAGTGGCACAATGAGCCCACAACCCACAGGCTCACTGTGGATTGGGATGCAGCCCGAACAATTACCAGTGGCTGAGATAAGTTCAAGCATTCTATCCATCACATTGTTGCTTTTGCATTTGCAACCCTCAGGTTGCCGGCTATGCCCAGACGTGGGTCCTAGGTTCACTGTGCCACTGGAACCAAACTGTACCTGGCTGAAGAGCCCTAACTAGGACAAAATGGGTCCTAGGTTTCTTATGTTCCAGTTCAGGGAGGATCTGGACTGGCAGTTTGGGTTGGACTGTTCTCATGCAGTGCAGAGTCAAGACTGGTTTGCAATAGCTGGGTCCAAATTGATGGCTTGCAATACGGCGCCAAGTGATTGCCAGTGGCTGAGATTAATTCAAGCATTCCATCCATCACCTGTTTTTTTCTGGATTTCAAAATCCAGAAACCGGCTTGAATATCATCCTAAGGTCATGCTACTTAAATTATTTGGTAAACTCTTAGGGCCAGATGTAGGTAGCTTGCAAATTGCGACTTGCAAGTCGCAATTTGCTATGCAGAAAGGTGTCTCAGACACCTTCTGCAACTCGCAATGGGGTCGCAAAGACCCACCTCATTAATATTAATGAGGTGGGTCGCAGTTTGCGACCCCATTGCGAGTATGGGCACTCATGGGGATGGTGGCCTGCTGGAGTCAGCAGACCACCATGTCCGTGACTGCTTTTTAATACAGCAGTTTTTTTTTTCCATCTGCAGCCCGTTTTCCTTAAAGGAAAACGAGCTGCACTTGGAAAAAAAAAAAAACGAAACCCTTTAGTTTCGTTTTTTTTCCATTCACAAAGGGGAAGGGGTCCCATGGGGACCCCTTCCTGTTTGCAACTGGGTTACCATCCACTGTAACTGCGATTTCATTTGCGACCGCGAATGAAATTGCATAGCATTGCGAGTCGCAAATAGGAAGGGAACACCCCTTCCTATTTGCGAGTCGGAAATGCATTTTGCGAGTCGGATCCGACTCGCAAAATGCATTTCTGCATAGCAGAGAGGCTTATGCACCTCGCCAACGGCGTTTTTCGCCGTTTGCGACTCGCAAGAGCCTTTTTACATCTGGCCCTTAGTCTCAAGCCAGTAAACTGAGAAGATTTTCTTAGAGGTTTCAATTTCAAGTGCCAAAAAAACGTTAAAGTCAGCAATGGAAATTGACGTTCACTGTTTTTACCATGAAGGATTGCGGATGATGCAAGCCCCATTTGAAGCACCTCCCCACCAGAGTGTTAAAGTCAAAAGGTGAGGTATCCAGTGGCAGCTGGTGGATTTTAAAAATAGTGGGGTCGCAATTTTAAACCTGAATGTAATGTGTGAGTACAGCAAGCCCTGAAAAATGGGATGAACGGGGTTGACCCAAACCACAAAATAATTTTGAAAAAAAATGATTCAAGTGGTGAATTTCACAGCACACATTTACTACAAATGTTAGAAAAAAGAGATCTAACTGGGCATTTTACAGTACAAGTGTAAAAGAAAAATACAGTAGCAGGCAAACAAAAATAGCCTGCATAATACCTGTTTAGCTCGCTCCTCTTATTCCTTTACGTTTTCTAAGTTGACCGATATCAATGACTGTCTTTTAACTGGTGCGTAGTGATTTCAAGCTCCATGTGGACCATCCCAACAAGTCCGCTCAGCAATTTTTTGTAATAAAAGGAAGGCTTTAACCTTGAACAATTAATCAAGGTTCCTACTCATAAATCAGGCCATACCCTAAACCCTATTCTAGCCAGTCCGGTGACAATCCAGGTTCAACCGGTACTTCAGCCTATTTGGTCTAACCACATTCTTATACCTTTCAACGTGTCGCCCGCTTCTTGTAGTGACCATGAAAAGACAAAATCTAGACCCTGGCATAAAATTACTGGTGCATATTTAAAGGAGACTTTATAGTTCACCTCCTGGCCCAGAAGATCTAGAGCAGGAACTTTCATGATTTAACAATTTGCTTATATCTGCCATTGATCCCTTTACCTCTCTTAGATCTCATACCTCTAAGAGATCCAAGCCCTCTATGCCTTGGTTCTCTGACCTTAAATCTGAGAATTCCTTTTTATAAAAGGCTTGAAAGGCAATGGCGATCCAGGTACAATCAAAGTGCTAAGGCAAACTACAAGGCTGTGCTGATAAAATACCATGCTGCTATATGGACGGCCCAAAAAACTTATCAGCTTGTCTATCTCAGGGACTGTAAATACATTGCACGAGCTGTTTAAAATTGTCAACTTTTTCTTATCCCCTTCGGCTAACTGCACCATCCTTTTACCCTCTATGAAGTTATGCAAGGACCTATCTGACTTCTTTAAAAAAAAAAAAAAATGTAAACCATTTATGAACTTCTTTCAGTTAAGCACCCTACTAATCAAGAAGATGACCTCCCTAGTTCTGGACCCTTAACTTTCTAGGTTTCCCCTATTACTTAAGTGGACTCTGCTCCAAAACTTGCATTATGCATATCGGGTTCCACCCTAGACTCCTACCCGCTTCCTAATTTAAAACTTGATGCCCCTATGGTGAATCCGATTTGAAATAAACTGCTAAATGATTCTTTAGACCATGCACTTGTTCCTTCTGATTGGAAATGAGCCTTGCTGCTGCCCCTGTTAAAGAAGCCTTTGGCTGATCCCAAAGTTCTCAGCAAATTTAGACTCATCTCACTTCTTCCTATGATGGCTAAGCTAAATGAGAAAAGGGTAAACAAGCAGATTCACACTATCTTGAGTCTAATCATTTGCTGCATGACTCCCAGTCTGGTGTCCGTGCAGGTTATTGCACGGAATCAGCTCTACTTGAAGTTTCAGAATTTATAAAAGAAAACATGGATCTAAATACTCCAGTTATGGCTATGTTAAGCATTTTATACGGTCTCTCATGCTATTCTGCTTGATAGACTGGAAACAATTGGTATTAGGGACCAAGCCTTGCTGTGGCTGAAGTCCTGCATTAGTGACCGCTCCAAAGCTGTCTTCCTTTCCCCTTTCACCTCCACTTCCAAACCTCTAGTGTGGGGTGTGCCTGAGGGCTCTACCCTGAGCCCCCTCTTTCCAATATTTATTTGGAACCCCTGGCGAAACAAACTGGTCGAGTCTTGGGGGATGAGCATCATGTCATACGCAGATGACACCCAGCTTCTTTTGGCATTTCAGGAAACTGCCCCTTCAACTCTGCTTTCCTTTAAATTAAGCCTCAAAGCAGTTGCAGACTAGATGAACTCAAGCTGTCTTAAACTTAACTCAGAGAAGACAGATGTGTTTTCAGCACCAAATCTTCTCCAGATCCCTGCCTTCGATGGCCATTTGAAATGGTTGTCCCTCCTCTTCCAGCCACAGTTGTAAGAAATTAGGGTGCAAATCTTGATTACAATTTGACCTTTGAGTCCCAAATTAAGGCTTTGTCCTCGTCTATTTTCTTACCCTTAGGTCATTAAGAAGGATGTTGCATCTTATCCCTTTGGAGTTTCGCCAAACTATAGTCCATGTCCTGATTACTTCCAGACTTGACTTTTCTAGTAGTCTGTATCTGCGACTGCATGCTTATTTTACCATTCTCCTGCAAATCATTCAGAACGCTGCTGCCCGATTAATTCTCGGGCTCACCCCAAGTTTGCCTGTTGCAAGTTATCTACGTCATCTTCACTGGCTCCCGGTGATAAGGCTACAGTTCAAGGCACTATTTTTTACATTTAGGGCCCACTCCTAAACTGGTCCTCGCTACCTCAGGCGCCGTTTCGAGCCATATGCGTTGGCTAGGTTGCTGAGATCTAACAGTCTGAAACTTTTCCAAATCCTATGCGTTCACAAGGCCAGAATAGTGTGTAGTTCATTTGTTGTCAACATCGAGGAATCCTCTTCCGCTGGGTCTGAAAAGCAGCCCAACTGAGTCTCTTTTCAGAAAGAGCCCCTGAACATTTGTCTTTGACTCCTGCAGGGTTGACTGCTAGGTTTTTGGACAATCTAGACCCCTTAAGGTGCCCTTTCCTGGAGCGCCGGAACGCCTCTTCAGAGGTAGCTTTGTGCTCTATAAATGTATTAACAAAACGAACACACCTACATATCCATGAAAATACACCCTGCAGTAGAGTATTTCCCATGTTTATAACAAAGGGGAGTGCCTTGAAGCCCCACACCACTCATTTCTTGTATCTGTGCAAGTGATATCCATAATCTATTGCAGCTCTTGTTTCAGTTTCGCCCGTCTTCGTTTCAATAAGACGCGTGTTCAAACGAAAGGTGCACACCTTTAGTCCTGTTACAGCTCCTGAAGTTGAGAACTGCTATCTGCTTTATACGTTTGATGTTCGTGCAGAGTGCTGGCACTGTGTTCACTGCACACTGGCTCGAACGCTTCTTATGCGTATTTAGACCTTCTGTTCTGAGAACCTCTTTGGGTATTGCCTGGATAGCTATAAATAAGTGCAAAAACGTGCTAAAGAGCGATGTGGTGGTATCCATCATTGCTCGAGCAAAGACGTGTGGACGTGCGCATTTTACCTGGACGCTGCCCAGCAAAAGGTGTGCGTGCTCTAGACTGACGGCTTTAGGAGTTAGCTGTCCTGAATGTCTTGTTCGGCAGTGAGAACCTCTGATTGCACAGAGAAAGCAGTAGACGTGCCTTTCCCTTTTTTAATGCCTAGCGTTCAGGGATGGGTTCAGGAAGATATGTATACATGTGCCTGTACTTAATGATGCACTTTGGGCTGCTCGCCCATAAATCATCCAAGGACAGTGAAACTTGCTCACAGCCTTTATTTTGCTTCGGAAGTTTAGCATTTTTCCGCATATTCTTAAGGCTAAACAAATTAAAAAGATTACCCTTGCTGGATCCCTTTCTGTCCCAAAAACTGAATTAAGGTGGAGGGCTGTCTTCCCACTCCACTGATTTATTTCAATGGTGATGAGAGAGTGTGACACGTTTTCTGACCAACGTTGGAAGGACCTGTTTCTCAGAGTGTGGTGGAGAGGGAGGATGTGGAAAGCGGGGCAAAGTAGGATACTTTTGAAATACACGTTAGGGCCATTTTTATTGGATCTTCTCTGCATTACATTTTTGTTGGCACGTTATGGCATTAGAAAAAAGTGCTTAAACACCGCTTCAGGGTTAGTAAGCACGATATAAACCTACAATACAGTATCATGGTACATGGGCATGTAGCAGCTACACTGCAATATAACCAAGTGTCCAAAACACTGCTAATAGTAAATTGGAAAAGTGGTAATAATTAAGCCAGTGCAGACTTCCACTCTGTAGCCAAAGGAGAGCAAGGAAGGTGCAGTCACCTACACAAAGGTTACAGGATAGAGCATCAGAGGCATAGAACCCCAAACATGGATGCATGGTAGGCGGAGACACTCACATGAGTATCTAAAGGAATAGTAAGAGAAGGTCAGATAACTACAATAGAATTAGAGACAATTACAAAGGAGGTTCAGAGACACAGTAGGGTTGTTTTATAGGCACATGCTCCCTCACACTATTTCCCATCTACCCTCTCTTACCATCTCCAGTATATGCACAGGGATCCTCACCAATATGCCAACAAATGGGGTGATGGGGGCAGGAGCACTCCAGAGCGGCAGCATAAGCCTCACCTCCGTAACCTTTCTGTTTCAAACTAGTTGAAAACACAACCTCGTCCCCGAGCAAATTTGTAGACCAGCTGGACTCCAACTACAGTTCACCCCCTCTCCTGATGCCCAGCAAATTTTACCACCCACTACTACCACTGACCTCATTGGCCTGCCCCTCCTTCCCCCTGCCAATCGAATGAATTGTGTTCAGTAAACTCCTCCTAGGGCTTTGTAAGAAAACAACCCATGGATGCCATTGTAATTCAGCACACACCCTCTGCTGTGTCACTGTTATATCCAGAGTCGTTTAAAGGCACGGGCAAAGTGGGCAACCGTCCAAGGCCCCCACCTGTAACCCCTCTCTCCCCACACCCCGAAGCTGACATTACTGCATTTCTCTAGCTCACCTCTATTTATCTGTGTCCGTCTCTCCCCTTCTCCACTCTCGTCGTGAGAATTGTAGAGGCCCCGTTTAAGACCTAGTTCCTCTTTGTTTGCGTAATTCAGTTTCTGAAACATATATTTAAATACTTTTGGACATTGTGTGGTCTGTGTGAGGGCTATTAAATACACATAATACATCCATTTTTGTCATATACCTCAAATAAAACTTAATATATTTATAAGGAAAACAACTTAGACAAAATAACCACAGTACAATTCATAATGGTAAAATACTATCCATCAGCAATCATATCGGTATATAGTTACTCATGTCAAACGCATTCCAATAACAAAAGCGGTTTCAACAAGCCCACATTGATGAAAACTTTACAAATTATTTGGTAAAAACATATTACAAACAAATCATAATTGAAGTTATAAGTATTTGAAAACCAAACACCTTTGTTTCCAAACTAGATGCATTTTAAAAGGCAACACAAATGCCTATTGTGTATTTACTCAAGAGTTTCCATTAATTTCGATTGTCAATTTAATTTACTTCAAAATCCTTGTTACTCATCATCATCATTTAACTTTATTTCGGTAAGTAAAAAACAAACCATTAAAGTACAATACACAACAAAGAGAAAAAGAGCTTCATAAGAACAAGAGGGTAATAAAAAGAAAAAGAAAAGCACACTTAAAAGAAACAGAACAAGTTTAAAAACAAACAAAAAATAAGCAGCCAGATAAGGATCACTTAATATAATAAAAGGCTGTACTCAATAAGGAAACTGGTTCCATAAATCAGTGATGATTAAGAATATAAAACACCAATATCTATATCCTGAGGAGTAATCACGCGTCCAATTTGATAAATATACATAAATAAGTCTAAGAATTAGTTCCCCAATCTTACTCCTTGAAATTGCTAATCTCAGATGTCAGAATAATGCAAAGAATTTTACCGAAAGGAAAGCTGTCTGGGTGGATGAATCACATTTTAAAATTCTCACAACATAAAATGAAGGATCAGTTCCATAAATCTATAAGTAATCCATAATAAACCAAACCAAAGTCTATATCCTATACAGCAAGAACTACCATCGTACATCCAAATTAAATAAATATACATGGATAAAATTAAACATTAACTATGCAATTTTGTTCCTTAAAATTGCTAATTTCAACCGCCAGATTGACTCAAGAAAACTTGCCACTGGTAGAGCTATCTGGACGGACGGGTCGCATTTTAAAATCCTCTCAGCGTGAAGACAGGATCTAACCCCTAATTGTTTGCAAAGCGGGATGAGCCAAAGTGCTCTTTGTTTATGATACGCTTGACAGTGGAAGAAAACGTGTGAAACGGTTTCTTCACTTTTACAACCCATCGGGCACTGTCTAGATCTATTAGATGAGCTGGACCATTTGTACGTAAAACTGCACAGAGGAAGAGACCCGATCCTAAACCTAATAAAAAGGGCACGAGCAAATGGAGATAACTTTGCGTCCATAAAGGGCTCAAATTCGTAATGACATTTAACAAGTAGAAAATTGTCGGACATAGACAATGGAATAGAACTAACAAATTGTCCAACCTGAGCATTATGCCAGAAAGCGTCCTTTAACAACTGTGCAGCATTTTTAGGAATAGAAATAGGATCCTGCCAATAGGACCCTAAGCCAAGACGAGAGAAAGATTGTTCAACAAAGACACACCATTTAGTTTTAATACTAGAATCGCGGCCCACCACATTGAGAAGGCCACAACGAAAAGGGGTTAGGGCATCTGTTGTCCACAACCGAATCCAAAACAGCAGGGGCCTTAAGGCAGCAATCTGTGAAATTAAGAAAAGATTTAGGTCCAGGCGAATGGGCAAGGATGGGGTACTCGAAGGAACCTTTAGCAACATTTTTAGGAACTGATTTTCCGCCCTAGCCAAATTCGCCAGATTACAGTGGCCCCAAAGTTCAGCTCCATATAAGGCTGCCCCCCTAGCTTGAGCTTTGTAAATTTCCAGAGCAGGGGATATTGCAAATTTTGGAGAACTAGAGGCAAATCTGACAATGCCACCCGCTCTCTGCTTCAGGCATAATAAAGATTTTTGGCGTTCGGCCTGCCAAAGATGCGAGTCTTCCACCTTAATGCCTAAGTAATCAAAGGTACCCACCCTTTCCAAGGGGACATCATCTAAATATACAGGCCTCTTCATTTCTTGCCTAATATCTCCAAAAACCATGTATTTTGTTTTTGCTGAATTAATTGATAGCCGATGGTCAGTGCAAAACTCCAGAAATCTGGAGAGCAGCCTAGAAAGGCCCATGGCAGTACGTGATAACAGTAGGGTATCATCTGCAAACAGAAGACAAGGAATCTTCTGCCCGCCCAGGCTAGGGGCATCACTTGTTACTCATTCAATTCATATCGGAATATACCTAAGTAAGTTCACCTTTTGAAGATTTGTATAGATATTTGATTTCCCTAAAATGTCTTCCTTAGTATAATATATTATGAGTTCATACAGTGATTTAAATTAATGGCACTCAGTCTGTTCCCTAAAACACATAAGTATATGTTAGACTTTTCATCCTTGGCGTGGTCTCCCTTACCATTCTGCCTCTGTTTGCCAGGTTATTGATGTGTCCTGGACTCTGATTTTGCTGTATTTGTTACTCTGGGCACTTTACCACTGCTAACCAGTGCTAAAGTGCAAGTGTTCCTTTGCAAAATGTGTATGTAATTGGTTTATCCATGATTGGCATATTTTATTTATTAGTAAGTCCCTAGTACTGTGGTGCAAATGCTACTAGTGGGCCTGCAGCAGTGGTTGTGCCACCCACATAAGTAGCTCTGTAATCATGTCTCAGACCTGCCACTGCAGCGCCTGTGTGTGCAGTTTTAACTGTAAGTTTAACTTGGCAAGTCTTCCCACTTGCCATGCCTAAACCTTCCTTTTTCTTACATGTCAGACACCCCTAAGGTAGGCTCTAGGTAGCCCCAAGGGCAGGGTGCAGTGTATGGTTAAGGTAGGACATATTGTAATGTGTTTTATATGTCCAAACAGTGAAATATTGCTAAATTCGTTTTTCACAGTTGCAAGGCCTGTCCCTTTCATAGGTTAACATGGGGCTACCTTAAAATCTGATTAAAGTGTAGATTCCCTTTGGGAGCGGATGGACGTGTGGAGTTTGGTGGTCTCTGAGCTCACAATTTAAAAATACATCTTTTAGTAAAGATGATTTTAAGATTGTGTGTTTGAAAATGCCACTTTTAGAAAGTGAGCATTTTCTTGCTTATACCATTTCTGTGACTCTGCCTGTTTTTGGATTCCCTGTCTGGGCCAGTTTGACAGTTGGGCTGGTTGCACCTCACACTAGACAGTGACACAAAGAGAGCTGGGGTGTAGTCTGCATTTCCTGATGAGCCATCTGTGCTATGGGGGAGGGGAAGAGTGGTCACTCACAACTGAAAGGGATGTGAGTGCCCTCACACAATGCAGTCTCCAACCCCCCTGGTGAATGTCTGGGGCCTGGCCTGGGCAAGGCAGGATTTCACATTCAAGAGAGACTTTGCTTTGAGATAGGCCTACTTCAAAGGAGAAATTGGGTATAAGAAGGGCACCCAAAACCACAGACTTCCGAACAGTTCTGGAAACCATGAGGGACCTCTGCCTGGAGAAGAGCTGAAGAGCTGAGGAAGAAGAGCTGCCCTGTCTGTGACTGTGCTTTGTGGAGCTATCCTGCAGTTGCTGCTTCTGCCAAAGTAAGAGGGCAAAGACTGAACTTTGTGTGCCTTCCATCTTGTGAAGATCTCCAAGGGCTTGATTTAGAGCTTGCCTCCTGTTGTTTGAAGTCTCAGGGACAGCAAAGACTTGTCTCTGCCAGCACCTGGATTCTCTGGAGAGACTCCTACTCTGCCAAGTGGTGCCCATCCAGTTCCTGGGACGCTGAAAGGAGAAGCTGGCAGCCTAAGAGGAAGAAATCCACGCACAGAACGCCGTGCGGGGAAAAGATCAACGCAACTCTGATTTGTGGTGGGGAAATCGCCCCGCCGCCGGCTTTGCGGCTGAAAATCAACGCTCACCTGCAACGCGACTGAAGAATCGACGCACGGAGCTGGAGGCTGGGAGATCGCAACCCCACGCTGCGTGGTTTTCGGATCATCATGCAGCTGGATTTCTGATGCAAGTATCGCTGGGCGTCTAAAAACAACAAAAGGCCTGCCCGAACCAGAGAGTGCTGACTGGATCAACGCATCGCTCTCCTGTGATGAAAGGAGAAACAACGCAAGATCTCGCTCGTGAGTGAAATCGATGCACCTCAAGCCCTTTTTGATGCACACTCGCCTGTTCGGGGTTATTTTTGATGCACCCAAGGTACATTTTCACTCAAACAGTGTTAGTTTGTATTTAAAACTACATGAAGACCCTTTTTGCTTTTTTAATTGATAACTTGACTTGTGTATTGTGGATTTGTTGTCGTTTTGGTCTTGTTTTGTTTAGATAAATATTTCCTACTTTTCTAAACCTGTGTTGTCATTTTGTATTGTTTTCATTAAGTTACTGTGTTTGTTGGTACAAATACTTCACACCTAGCGTTCTGAAGTTAAGCCTACTGCTTGTGCCAAGCTACCAAGGGGGTAAGCAGGGGTTAGCTGAGGGTGATTCTCTTTTACACCTGACTAGAGTGAGGGTCCTTGCTTGGACAGGGGGTAAGCTGACTGCCAACCAAAGACCCCAATTTCTAACAGTATATAATAATTAACTCAGCACAGATGTGTAAATAGTTTCAATTATCTTCACATGCTTCACTGATTGTCTACTTGTCTCCTAGCAAACTATCACTATATAAGGAAAAAAAACAGTCAATATCAATATAACCAACTGTCCTTTCTAAAAATATCCGGGTTTATTACTAAATTATCAATTACTACCATAAAAGAACCTGATTCTAGACCTTGAGTACGTGCTAAATGTTGCTTTTAATCCTTTTTTGCAGACCCAAAAGATAGAAATATCATAAATAATTCTCCCTCTCATTTCAGTAAACAAATACCGGACCCAACAGTCAGTATCACAGATAAATGAAAACTTCCACTAAATACAGCGATTGTAACCTCAGACATAAAATCCCCAATACCTTGCACACTCTAACATAATAAGCTTATCTTATGTCATATTGATCTAAAATTACATTCTCTTAACAAAGTTCAGTAATGGTCCAAACCCCATGATAAGGTGATCTAGGAATCAAAAAAGATACTACTGGTTTAAAAAATCCCTCCCCATTCCATACATTGTATTGTAATAATTCAATGCCATATCATCTGAATGTTTGTCCCAAAAATCCTAATAGATTACAGCATCGTTTCTTAACCTTTTGATTTCTGTGGACCTCCACTTAATGATTAATGGAATCCATGGATCCCCACTGATCATCATTGGAATATGGGGACCCCTACTGAGTCGTTATTGGAATCTAGGGACTCTGGCCTAAGCTATTTCGCTGATTTGAACTGAAAAACAGTACACAAAAATATGGAACAAGGATTCTTTAAAGACATATACAAATTAGGAAATGTCCTTTTTAACTCACAAATAAAAAAACATTTTTTTAATTTTAATGGGAAGGCTGGAGCTTTTCTAAAGCCAATGGAGGCGACTCCTTGCCCATACTAAATTCTGTTTATCTGATCCTACCGTCAATCTGATACTATCAACTTGAATTTTAGCCTCCAGTTTCAAATTCCTTCACTTTTAAAGAATGTTTTAAAAAGGTTCACTTTTGCTTCTTTATTTATATACACTTTATTATTCTGTTACTATTGTTTATTTTTTAAGGAGTTGCAAACTCCTTGAGTAGGTGTCATGGAATCTCAGGGTTCCCCGTTCCACAGGCTGAGAACCCCCTAGATTAGAGCAACGGCAGCAAAGGTCCTTAAGTGGGTCCCATTTAACAGCTATCAAATTGCTCACACCTGGTCAGGCATCAGAAATCAAAGAATTCACTTCTGGATTTCTCAGCAATTTAAAAAAATAAAACATCCTGATTCTGGCTCCAAAGCCTTGTCTCTTAATTAAGCAGATTTCCTTGCATGCTAGTTATAATTTAAGCAAATGAAGCAGTTTTGAAAACCCTTTCAAACTTAAAAAAAAAGTGTTCCTGAACAAAATGTATTATCATCAAAATATTGGAAAAAAACATAATGGTAAACTAATGATCGAATAGGCCCTTTCATCAGGATTGAAGCTCATATTGCCAGAGTGCAAACCACCGCTAGTATATATGCACCACTGTTATAAAATCTAGCTAACCTGTTAGGTGTCTTATATTAAGTGGCCACGGACCCTAAACCGAGTAACAATCAGAATATTTTTGTTCTCCTTTCTTTTCTTGGTAAATTTTGTAATCATCAGTGATAAATCAATTCGAACCAGGGGTCTGAGAAAATAAATAATTCAGTTGGTTTGAACCGAAGATCGAACCTTCTATCTTGACGCGCACAACCTTTGCCTGTTTGTGGCAACTCACTGCAGACACTCAGCTCCGCCCCTTTAAATAAAATGTTTCTGATCCCGTGTGCCTCTTTCATGAGGCACAGCGTCCCATGCACTCCTGTGGAAGTCCAGGGGGCCACACTGGCTCTCGTGAGACACCCACAGGATCAGGGTTTTTTTTTTTTATGTGGCCCTGGAGGGATCCCTGGGACCCTTTACAGGGTTTGGGGGGAGTCAGGGTACCCATACTGTACTCCCCCACAATGCCTTATTTGTTCCTACTGTACAGAACAGGGGACTGAGTCCCAATGTCCTAAAATGGCAGCCGCAACATTTCTCTTAATGTTGCAACCAGTAAATTGGAGCGCAAGCTTCCATGGGTACCTTTCGCTCCTGCGGAGGAAAGGCAGCCAGTAAGACAGAAATCCCCGTTGGCAAATTAGATCACTCTATTTTTTGAAGTTGTATGATCGCCAGATTCTTGCAAGCCTTCAGCAAAGCCAATAGGTCAGATATACAAAGTTTTTGAACTTCAATTTCCCAAAAATTACTGAACACATTTACACTAAATAACAAACAGCATGCTTTCTGGACCAAGATCTAACTTTCTGCCAAATTATGTATAATTCCTTTCAGTTGTTTTCAAGGTATTGCTGATTCAATGGAAAATTGCATTTTGAAATTGCATTTTGGGACCTCCCTTTTTTCCCGGCTGCTGCTTGACAGATCACCCCCAAAACTTTCCAGGAGAGAATCAAGGTGGATTACCTTTTCGTTTAGAAAGTTTCATTAAGATTCATCAACCGGCGCCAAAGTTACTTGCAAACCCAAAAATCAATTTCTACATCTGGACACCAAATATCAATATATCTATACATTTTTAGCCTTCATTTTTTCAAACACAACTCAACAAAAGGCACACATTCTGGATAAAAATGTAACATTGTGCTTAATTTGGTGTAAGTCTGTTCAACTGTTTTGGCTGTAGTGCTGTATAAAATTCCCTATGGAAAATACATGCAGCAAAGGCGTTTTAGGACACTAACTTTGTCTTGTCCCCTGCTTTACAGGTCACCCCAAAACCTTCCAGGAAGGAGCTGAGGCTGATGAACTTGTTTGGAAACATAAAGATTTGTGAACCGGTGGCAAAGTTACTTGCAAACAAAAAAATCAGTTTCCTATGGTAGCTAGGTTCTTAATATAAATGTATATATATATTACCTACTTGTAGTCGCCAAAAGGTAGCTATAGTTAGGAGCTAGTTTCCATAGGAAAGGTGTTTTTTGACATGACTATATCTTTACCGCTGTTTGGTGACTCTTCATGAAAGTTTCCCAAACACGTGTCAAGTTGGGTCATGTTGTGCGTGGAAAGTTTCAGGGTGATCCTTCGAGTGGGGGCTGAGAAAAAGTGTGTTTTGCACATTAATTCCTGTAGAGATTTTAGACACAACTACAGCCCGAACCGCTGGTGCCAAATTTGGCAGAACGGTAGCTTTTGGTCCAGAAAGCGCCCTTTTTGTTCACATTTGTTCAGTAGTTTTTGAGAAATGAAAGGAGATCCAAATTTGTATATCTAGGGTGGCTAAGAATTCTAGAATACTCCTGATCTCATGCGGTGATCTGATTGGCTACTAACACTTCAACCAGGAAGTGATGGGAGCCATTTTAGGACTCAGTTTCAGCCGAGTCCTAAAAATAAATGTAAAAAAAAGAAAAGGGTCAAGGTTTAAATAGCCTAACCCTAATTCCCCCCCCAAACCAAGCCAAAAAAAACATATTTTTTTTTCCAATTTTCACTGCAACGTTGTGACATGCGCAAATTTGCGGAAGAACAAGCTCCAGCACTTGTTTTAACAAAAAAGCCCCAGGGTAGGCCAGGTGATAGATAGATATAGATTACAGGGACGTTATAGTTCGGTCCTGAATTTACTTCCACCAAACCACAGAAATTCAGTAGTTATCGTTACCTAAACTAACTATAACTTGTGCCCTGTAATGCACTGCTTATGACCTCACATATTACATCACTCTTGACATGGTCAGTGACATCACTCATGAAATCACTGATTATGTCATCCTGTATTTGTAAGTGGTTAGATGTATGTAGACTGAAGGTGTTGGTGCTTGTATTGGCGGGTTAGTGATTGAGTTAGTTTCTGTATGAAACTGTAAGTGGATGTGTTACTAGGTGTATATACAAGGAAGTGGCTGTGTGATAGTCTGTATTGGTACAGTGAGTGGGTGTCTGAGTAGCTGTATAGCTGAGAGAATGGGTGTATGAGTGTATAAAGTACTGCCTGTGTGTTTCAGCAACTGTGTTAGTGTGTAACGCTCTCTATTATTGAGAACTTGGATGAGTGAATGTCATTAGAACTGTATCAACTGGTAAGTGTTTTTTTCCTCGTGTGTGGGACAGTGAGTGTATGTGTGAGAAAGTGTACACGTAAGAAAGAGGATCTGTTAGTAGCTCTATGGGTAATTATGTATGTGTGTGACAGGTTTAATTTGGGTTTGAGTAGCTCATAATAGCATCTTTATTAGTCAGTGGGTGATTTAGTGAGTGTATCAGTGACTAACTTTATCTTTGAGTTGCTGTTCCAATAAGTGAGTGCTGCATCCGTGAGTCATTGTGAGTGAGTGGATGTAGGAGTAAATTTATTCATAAAAAAGTGAGAGTGTGAGTGGCTGTATGGGTGAGTATGTGGGTGATTGAGTGCCTGTATGTATTGGTGACGGGGAGTAGGAGTTGTTGTATGGGTGATTGTTTGGGTGTGTAAGCCTTTGCATTGGTGGGGAAGTGGTTGTGTAACTGTATGGGTGAGTTCATGGGTGAGATTTGTGTTGTATGTGTGAGTGAGTGGATGTCTGTGGTTATATGTATTTTATTGTAGATTTGTGAGTCATATATAGGTGAGTGGGTGTATCTGGTGTTTTGGGTTGTGATTGGGTGTGCGAATGGTTGTATGAGTGTGGTAATAGCATAGTTATGTATGCATGAGTGAGTGGGTATGTTAGTGTTGTGTGAGTAGGTGTGTGGCTGTAGTTGTATTGCTTTGTCAATGAGTGTTATGGTAATAGTATGTGTGATCTATGTGAGTTTGTGTAAGAGTTTGGGTGTGTGAGCAGTTCTGCAGACGACATCAGTGATGTAATTTGAGATGTCATCAGTGATGTCACTGACTGTGGCATGTGTGATGTCATAAGCAGTGCATTACTGGGGCTACAAGTTATAGTAAGCGCAGCTAACTATAACTTAATTTCTCCGGTTTTGTGGAAGTAAATTCAGGACCTAGCTATAACTTCCCTGTTACCTTTGAATTTTTTCAGTGAATTTCTAAGGTTTTTAAAAAGATTCTATTTCCTAACTATAACGTCCCTGTAATCTTTGTTTGTTTTCAGAAAATGTATGTTTTTTTTTTTTTTCACGTATAGTAATTTTCATTACTATACGTTAATCCGACCACCACCCTGCATGGCTGAAGGGAGTTGGCCGCAGCCTATTTCCCTGGGTGTGAGAATAGGTGTAAGAGGTTGTATTTGAGGTGAGTGGCTTTGAGAGTCTGTCTGTCTGCGTGCACCAGTGTCTTAGTGGATGCATTAGTGTCTCACTGGGTCTGTGAGTGGGTGCATCCAGTGTCTGAGTGGATTTGTGAGTGGGTGTGTGATGGTCTGAATGGGTTTCTGAGGGGGTCTGTGAGTGGATATGTCAGTGTCTGTGAATGGGTGCTTAAGAGTCTGACTGTATTTTTAAGTGGGTGCGTGAGGGTCAGAGTGGGTCTGTGAGTGGATGTGAGGGTTTCAGTGGGTCTGTGAGTGGCTGTGAGGCTCTGAGTGATCTGTGAGTGGGTATATGAGTGTTGTGTAAGTGAGAGAATTAGTGTATGAATGAGTCTGTGGTTTCTCTTCCACATTTTTCATATTTGTGGATATTTTGCAAATATTTCTCTAAAGTTCATGAACTTTCGCGAATATCGTGCATGGTGATGCAGAATTATTTTAATCCCATAATTTGCCCCTAAAACACACCTATATTACATCACTGGGGTTGTGATACCGACACCCTGACCCCATATGCCACTTTGAATTAGGATTTTCACCCCTGGGGACTATGTCCTCTGAAATAAAATGGTGGCTGCAACTTTCTAATCAGGTTTGGTAATTCCAATTACAGCGCCTCTTTTCGCACCAGCATTTATGAAAATTCTTAAATATTCGCCACTTATTTTGTGTTACCTCTTATAAAAATTTCGATTTCCTTGAATGTTTCAAAAACAGATTTACACCAAATAAGTGACAGCAAAATCTACGTACCGAAAGCTAGCTTTCTGCTAAATTTGGTTCAGTTCTGTCCCTTGGTTCGGGCTGTAGTCGTGTCTGAAGGTCCTATGGAAATTAACATGGGAATTACAATTTTTTTTAGCCCCCCCCCCTTTTCTCAGCCTCCAGTTGACCGATCACCCCTAATCTTTCCATGCGCAGCAAGAATCACCAGGGCACTTTTTTTCGAAAATGTCGTGAAGATTCGTCAATCGGTGCCAGGTCCAAACTATAACTACCTACGGGCGACTGTGTAGAATGTGAGCCGACAAAAGAATGAGTTGTGCGACTTAAGTCCCTATTACAAATAAACCCAGAGGAAAATACTGCCCTTTCTTTGGAGTGCCACTAGGGAGTGGCTAGGAGCAGATGAATGACTCCTCTGCAGCCACACAGCTCCCCCGGGCTCCAGGCCAGGCTCCATCAGGGGCGGCTCCTCCATATGGGTGGAGGAATGTCAACCCCCAGCCAGCAGCAGCAGCTGCAAACCTTTTCCCTCAAAACTACAATAAACTATGTTTATTATAGTTTTTGAGGAAAAGGGGCAGGGCCACTGGGGTGACGAGCACACTGCACATGTATGTTTGGTCGGCTGTCTCAGGCGGGACAAACACATATGCGCAGAAGGGTCTCTAGCCCAGCAGCACAGTTGCTGGGCTGGAGAGAGCCTGCACAGGCTCCCAGTCTGCCTGGGAGCACCCCCAGCCAATCTCGACACTGCTCTGAGCAGTGTCAAGATTGGCTGCAGGGCAGGCTGGGAGCCTGTGTTGGAGTGAGGGGGAAGAGCAGAGGAACAGAGCGGCGCGGGAGCGGAGATGTGTTTTTTTGATATATTTTTTTAATGTTGAGTCAGAACCACCCTTTCCCCCAAGCTCGCACCACCCCGCCCCCTCAGCGACCTGCGGGCCGTGACTGGACTCCATCACAGCTCCCCTGCCTCGCTCAGCTTTTACACTGGCTCAAGTACCCCAAATTTCACTCTTGCTGGTAACCTCTGCACAGCAGGCCTGTGCCTTTTCACTACCCAAAGTTTGTGTCTGCAAGAAGTGGGGACTTGGGAGGCCCTTTATCCAGCACATGCTTGTATTTGCCGGCCTAATTAACTTAATCAAACTCACAGAAATAACCACAGAGCATCTACCACGTCCTCAAGCCACCATGTAAAATTAAGCACAGGGGTTTTTAAGATCCGGCTTTCCTGAAAAAGCTTTGTGCAAGATTTTAGGTCAAAACAAGAAGCCAACATGAAAACAAATATTGGCGTATAATAGCACACCCTCAGTCATGTAGGCACCATTTCCCCAGATACTAAACGTTACATATGACATTGGTTAATGAGAGGCAGCACATACATAGTCTTCAAGTCTGTATATGTGTTTGCTTAATTTAAGAAGTGGGTGACAGAGAGGGCACTCGTTTTTTGTGAGGTGAAAAACGAGGGATGGCACTGTCAAAGTTTGAATCAGCTGCTTACGTGCAGTGGGTGAGGCATGTGTCCTGAAGACTGATTGGCTAGAGAACAGTACAGGTGGCCTCCCGTTTGTTGTGCCTAGGCAGCAGCAGTTGTGCCTGCCCACCTTCCGGGCACTAAAAGCAGGCCATGATCCCCCTCTCAGTGCCTCCTCTCCGTCAACCGTCATCCCCATACGAGCCCCTCTAGATCTTCCAGTCCCCTGCCCCAGTTTTTAAACTATAGCTCCTGAAACAAGAACATGCATTTATGACTGACAACACAAATGGCTTTTTTCTTTTAAAAGAAGAATGTGCTGCCAACAACAAAACAAGCATTTACAATGCAATAGGTCTTGCATTTTCTTGAGTTAGAGCTATTGGCATTGTAGATTCATAACTTTACTTTTCTTGCCACATTAATTGGTCAACCCTGCCTCATAATTTCGTCCCTGCCATATAATTCCAGTGGGCCAGCATTTAAATAAAGCACTTCCTTTACCTTCTTCCTCTATCTTAAAACATATATAAATATAATATAAACCTTTATCAGAAATAAAATTTTGGCATTAGAATGTAATGTTCAAAACACCATAACAAAAATATAATTTGGGATGGATTGGAAGATGATAGGAAAGAGGGAGTCAGGAGTAAAGATGGAGAGGACTAATGGCGTAGTAACAGTGTCATGGACCCTGGAGTAAGAAAGGAAAATGGTTGACTGGAATTTTGGTGAGAAAATACAGCAGTAATTAGAGTTGAGTGAGGTCCATAGGTCTCTGGGCCCCGGTGCCACTGCAACTGTTGCTCCATTGATAACTAGGCCTCAGGAGAGAAAGCGGATGGGGCAGAGAAAGAGAAGCAAAAGGAATACAACAGACAAAAGGAAGACAGAGAAGGGGTGGCAAAGAAATGAAAGAAGGGAAAGAAAGAACGAGAAAATGAAAACAACTAAGAAGAAGTAGAGCAAACGTGAGACAAAATAAAAATGGGAGAAAGCTAGCAAATGTAAGATAAAGAGGAAATAATGAAAAGTGTAAAAAGAAAGAGAAAAATTAACATTAAAGGAAAAAGAGAGATGATGAGAGAAACAAGCAGCGAAAGAACCAGGGCATGTATGTACTGACACCTTTCCCATAGACACAGAATGGGAAAACCACTTTGACAATTTGGGTCCCGACAAGTAACTTGTGGCTTCCACATACAGACGGGAAAAAGAGGGAATTTGAGTCAAACGTGAATGGACAGATAAAAATAAGAAAAACACCAGAGGAAGGAAGAAAGATTTAAAAAAAACAGTGAAAGGGCACATATCGAGTCAAAGGAAAGAGCAAATAAAAAAGACAAAGAATGAAGGCAAGAGAAAAAAAATATTGAAATAATGAATGCCTGGTGAAAAAAGAGTAACGAAACAATGAAACAAATAACCAAGTTTTTGTTAGTTTGAAGAGGAGGTAGCAAGAGGGAGAAAGAAATAAAAAAAGGGAGAGGAGTACAAATAGTTGAAAGAAAGAGCGAAACTGTTAACATGGAAAACATGCAGTGCACGGGGGTACTGTCTTGTGTGGGGAGGCACGCTCTTACCTCCACCAAAGTTGGACAGTAGGACGTCAGGACCTTCGGGACCACTTCAGTCAACCACCCGTGATGCAGGATCCATGCAACTCGCCAGGAGAGGGGACTCACGCAGCCGGGTGTCATTGCAGAGATGTGTCTGCTGAAGCAGGGGAGATTCCTTCGTTCTTCTGGTGCAGGCTGAAGACAGGCTGTCCTCTGAGGCGGCACGACCTGGAAACAGTTGCAGTTACTGGCAGGAGCTGAAGATACAATGTTGCAGAAGTAGTCTTTGCTTCTTTGTTGCAGTTTGTAGAGTTTTTGAACGGTCCAGGTGCAGTTTCTTCGGTTAGAAGTTGAAGTAAAGGATGCAGATGATTCCTGCTGGAGTCTTGCAATCTGAATCTGAAGAACTACCCAAGAGATAGACCCCCTAAGTAGTCCTGAAAGAGGGATTGGTTAGCTAAACAGGTAAGCACCTATTAGGGGAGGTCTTTGATGTCACCTGCTGGCACTGGCCACTCAGATGCTCCCAGAGTTCCCTGCCAACTTGGAATCCAAGATGACAAAACCCAAGTACCCTCTGGAGGAGCTCTGAGCGCCACCCCTGGGGTGGTGATGAACAAGGGAAGTGGTCACTCCTTTGCATGGGCTCTCTATAGATGGCAAAGGAAATTCTGCAGTCCATAGGGATCCCCTGGAACCCCAATGCCCTGGGTACCTAGGTACCATGTACTAGGGACATATAAGGGGGGCACCAGTATGACAATTTTGGGTGAAATACTGGGTTACTATTATGCAACAAAAAATGTTAGAGGAGAGAGAGTATAATCACTGGGGTCCTGGTTAGCAGGATCCCAGTGAACACAGTCAAGCACACTGACATCAGGCAGAAAATGTGGGTAACCATGGCAAAAAGAGAGGGTACTTTCCTACAAGCTGTGCCCGAGGTCCCAGTACTGGAACAGCAGTGTGTACTGATTAGAAGAACTGAGGGACTCTGGCAGACTGTGTGTGTGGTTATGGCAGAGGGGCTTGGAGTGTGTGAACTGAGGTGCACTGATGGAGCTGCGACCAAGGTCCCAGTACTGGAACTGCAGAATGTAATGACTGTAAGAACTGAGGTGCTCTGGTAGACAGCATGTGTGGGGTTCCTGTCACTGGCACGGCTGAGGGCTTGGTGTGTGTGAACTGCGATGCACTGATGGAGCTGCACCCGAGGTCCCAGTACTGGAGCAACAGAGTGTGCTGACTGAAAGAACTGAGGTGCTCTGGGAGACAGCATGTGTGGAGTTCTTGGCATGGCTGAGGGCTTGGAGTATGTGAACTATGGTGCACTGATGGAGCTGTGCCCGAGATCCCAGGACAGGAGCAGCAGAGTGTACTGACTGCAAGATCTGAGGTGCTCTGGCAGACTGCGTGTGTGGGGTTCCTGGCATGGTCAAGGGTTTGGAGTGTGTGAACTAAGGTGCACTGATGGAGCTGCGAGTGGCATCCCAGAATGGAGCAGAAGTGGGCACTGTCTCTAATGGTTGTGCAGACCTGGCAGAGGTGGATGACTAGACTATAGGCAAGTACAAGCAATCCTCCACCTTTGCTCTCAGCACCCAGGCAGGCACACTTGTTAAAAAAAATCGAAGGAAGGTCGGGAACCAGACAGCTGAGAGAGACCATAAAGACCAAATGTGCCCAAGATAACAGCCTGATTTATAGCCTTGTTCACAGCTAAGCTCAGAGGAAGAATGCTCTGCAAATGAAAAGTAAAGCTTCCCTGGACAGGAGCAGGAAACAAAGTAAAAAACAAAATCCACTACAGACCAGATAAACAGGACAAAGCGTAATTAGAGTAGATGGTCCCTGCTCCCACACAGAAGGAGGAGGGACAAAGAGGCATGACTGACCTCTAGCAAGCAAGGATTTTTAAATGACACAAACTACAAATGAAATGGCTGGAAGCCCACAAAAGAAGTATACTTCAAAGTATACAAGAGGTTGTACGCTTAACCTAAAAATCAGTTATCACAACAATGTTCTATGCTCCACCCTCACATAATAAAGCAAAATCTTTATATTTTTTTCCACTTGGTATTCAAAGATAATTTGATGCCATTGTTTCTGCTATGGATAATTATTTTTAATACAATAACACTGCTCTTTGTGTATGGTACTCTCAGTACAAATATAAAGTGCTCTCCTAAATAAGCAGTTTGTTCTTTCTGTTTATTGAAGCCATAGAACGGGGGCTTGATAAAGACCGCATTTTTGCGCACGCCGTTCCCCCCCCGCAAAATTGACCGGATATGTTAAAATTTCATAATATGCTTTCAGTGGATTGTGTTTGCTATAGCAGTTTTCCTTTCAGGTCTGAGGTAGCCACAGTTTATGCTTTGTGATTTTTATTGCTGCTTTTATTGCATAAGCATGTTATCAGGGGCGCACTGCTTAGAGACGTGTCAGAAAAGAGGGAGGTGAATAAGTAAATACATTTTTTAAAACACCAAAGTTCGTTGGTCAGTTCTTTCATGCATCCACCCGCTCACCCACCAGAACAATCCATCCATCTATTCACCCATCCATCCAACGACCCTCCCATCTAGGCATCCATCCATATATCTATCCATCTATCCCACCTGAAAAATCCATCCATCTCACCCAAAATAATCAAATGCATCCATCCATCTTTCTCTGCAACTCCACCAACTACGGAGTTGGGCGCCTTTTGTGGTGCTGTTGAGATCTGCGTGTCACCGATGTACTCACCCTTTGATCCCTCAGATTGATTGGATACTATTTAGTTGAGCGATACTAAAAATCCCCAAAAATCTCTAGCTGGTACTACATAACAACCGCAACATCTACACCAAGTGCTATATAATAACGCTCTTCATGTTTCCCTATACTTGTCTACCTATCTAGCCATCTCCTGGCGATCAATAATCAGTCATTTAGCTGTCTTTATGAACAATTTCCCAGTATCACTATGTACAACTCGCCATTCTGAGTTACCCGAGGCTTCTAAATTAATTTCCTTTTGGGCATTGCTTGTCCTGCTTAAGAGACAATCTGAGCAAGTATTTCAGGCACTTGAGTGCATTTTGCGCCTCTTGTAAACTTACTGATTCTGTTTTTTGGTGCACAAGTGTTTGAGGCATTTTACATCATGGGACATGCACAAGTGCAGAGTAACCATGAACGCACGGTATGGCGGGGGATTGGACCAGCCCTCGGGGCTCAGATCGGGCTACCTTCGGGGGTGGTGTTGCTCGTTGCCTCTGGTTTATGACCTTATGTAGGAATGAGTTGGCTCATTTCCTCTGCTGTCGGGCCTCGCTGGTAATAATCCACCTCCCGCAATTCTGCCCTTTCATTTACTTGTTGTACACTGATTAATCACTTCAACTCTAAAGATTTTTAATTTCAGATTTGTTCTAGTAACATGGCAGATACTACTTACAGACCAATTCACCCACTCAGACATCCACACAGCTACTCACACACCCACTCACAGACCCATACAATCACTAACCACTAACCTAAGGTAGGACCAAGGTATCCCACAGGGCAGGTTGCTCTGTAATTAAAAGGCAGAACATTGTTGGGCCTGCAAACCTGGATGTGCTCCAGTAAAGAACTCTTAAAGCAACCATCTGCCTTTGCAGAGACCAATGTTTGTTGCAACCCCATAAGCATGTTTTACAAATATCAATGCTTTTTTACAAAGACCAATGCTTGTTGGAACCAATACTTGTTTAGGACACCTATTGCTCAAGCCTCCAGCATCCCTGTGACTCACACCCGGTCTGAGTGAATTGCTTGCCATAAGGGTCACCGGCTGCAGAGGAGTCTCTGCTTCTCCACGTTTGCCCTTCATGTTCAGCCCTCAGCTGTGCTCCTATCAGAACCCCACACACGGCGATATCTGCCAGAACACCTCAGTTCCTGAGCTTAGCTGTAAACAAGGCTATAAATCAGTCTGTCTTGGCCACATTTGGTCTGCCGGCCTGTGGTCCATGGTGCTGAGAGCAAGGAAGGATGGCTTGTAATAGCTTGTAGCCTAGCCGCCCAGGGCTTCTTAAATCAGGGTCCTCAACTAAATTAGCAGTGTTATCTGCACATCACAAAATTGCTTTCATGAACTTTGGAATAAACTGTGACTGCTTGACATTTCCTGCTTTCTTAGTCACATGTGCCTGACCTTTCCTAATTAAGTAATTCAGTAACGTTGTAAATTAACCTACTACCTCTGCTTATGTTCCAACAAGCTTACAGGACCTTTCCCCCAACCTGTGGCCTCACCCCCAGATGTAACCTGATGTCACCTAGGAAACCTTGTAAGGTGTCCCTGCTTTCAGCTCATCTACCCACATGCAGCTCAGCCAAAACACCTCCTTCCAAGCACTCAGTTCCCACTGCTGTTCCAGTGCCGGGACCCTTCACTCAGCTCTACCAGGGCTCTGCAATCCTTAGACAGTGCCCATATCTGCTACATAGTTGGATCCCACTTGCAGCTCCATCAGTGCACCTCTGTTCACACACTCCAAACCTCAGCTGTGCCAGTACCCCACATGGTGAGTGCCAGAGCACTTCTATTCTTACAGACAGTACACTCTGCTGCTCCAGTACTGAGACCTCGCGCACAGCTCCATCAGTGCACCTCAGTTCACACGCTCCAAGCCCCTCAGCCATGCCCAAACTCCACACACGCTGTTGGTGTTCTGTATACTGGATACCGCTTCTGGGAAGTTGAAGAGGCGGTAACGCGCTGTGCGCACTCGAACAGCATTTATTTATGAAAACTTGACACTTGCTGACTTGATAGTCGAAAGTTGGATGTTTCAGAGTGTGTTGCGCCTAAAAAGGCACAACATTGGCGTTTAAGGTCACAGGGATGCTCGTAGTTAGTCGTGTAATAACGCTTATCGTTGTTGTTTGCTATCTATCGCAGAAAGGAAATTCTTTCATGCAATTATCTTTAAAACTATGTATTTTGAATACGTTTGTTATTGCTAAGTTTAATATGATATTTGCATAATTGGTGCTGGTGATACGGAACATTCAATGAATGGCCTGAAAGTTTCATTGCTATGCTCAACTTACGCTGTGATGTACCAGTGATAAAACTGATCACTTGTGTTATTTATATTAACCCTATTTTCCCAGAGTGTTACAAACATTGCACGGTTATCTTTTGGTATTAACCCTGTGTTTCCTGAGTGAGGCAAACTTTAAAAAGTAATATTTAATATTAACCCTATGTTTTTAGTGTGATCGAAAGACACTGAATGTGTGTTCCTTGGAATTCTAAGTACAGTGCGTAAATTAGTCCATGAATGTCTGCAACCCTAATTACCTGAGAACTTGTCGTTATTTGTTACCTATTTAAATGTCTATGGAGTTCAGTGAGTCGGCATTTTAGGAAATCTCAGCAAGGTCATCAAACAAAATATCCACAGGACTTCAAGAACATTTAGGTAGGCATTAAGTAAGGTGACGTGGGATCAATCTGGGGTCACAGTCATAGATATTATAGGAGGTCCAAGGTTCAGAGGCAAGTATATACATGGTTATGAGTTATGAGCTGTTTGACTGATATGTAACTTATCATAGGAAACCACAGCTCTTCAAGGACCATCACTAGTTGTTCAGATCTGGA